>NC_062296.1:29224403-29848119 GCF_902655055.1 Lutra lutra | reverse complement strand
TGGAAGGTAAGAGGAAAAAGAAAGAGGTGGGAAGGAGAGAAAGAAGGAAAGGGCAGGACGGAGCTGAGTGAGGAAAATGAAGTGGAGACAGAGGAAAGGAAAAGAAAGGAAGACAGATGAAACACAGGAGAATAATGGATTCCAATCCCAGCATCAGCCTGTCCAGACAAAAGCCAGGGACTTATCTCTCCTGCATCGTAAGCAGCATCTGCTACATATTTGTCTCTGAAATGGCTTGCACCAAAAATACCCTGTTGTAGGGCTCTAGGTTCTCATTTTTTTTTAAAGATTTTATTTATTCATTTGAGATAGAGAGATACAGAGAGAGCATGAGCAGGGGGAGAGGCAGAGGGAGAGGGAGAAGCAGACTCTCTGCTGAGTCGGGAGCCCAACATGGAGCTCGATCTCAGGACCCAGAGACCATGAACTGAGCGGAAGGCAGACGACCAATCATATGAGCCACCCTGGCACCCCTATGTTAGTTTATTTTTTAAAGATTTTATTTTTAAGAAATTTCCATACCCAACATGGAGCTTTGAACCCACAACCCAGAGATCAAGTGTCACCTACTGTCCCGACTGAGCCAGCCAGGTGCCCCAGTTCTCTCTCTCTCTTTTTTTTTAAAGATTTTATTTATTTATTTGACAGAGAGAGATCACAAGTAGGCAGAGAGGCAGGCAGAGAGAGAGAGGGGGAAGCAGGCTCCCCGCTGAGCAGAGAGCCCGATGTGGGGCTCAATCCCAGGACCCTGAGATAACGACCTGAGCTGAAGGCAGAGGCTTTAACTCACTGAGCCACCCAGGTGCTCCCCCCTCATTTTTAAGGCAATCTATTTAATAATAAGGTCTTTCTGAATACCTGGTGTATGATGAGGCCTGAGATAGGGAAGAGAGAGAACAAGGCACAGCCTTATAGGCAGAAATGAATGTTTATATGTTCATAATATCTTTATTTTACAGTGTGTATGTCCTTGGATTTCTCTTATATGCCCCCCCACACACACGGATTATGGTAAGTTGCTATCACGCTTGTATCCAGCCCAACACATGACATGTTTGAGGGATATAATAAACCCCCAAGAGTACTGGTGACTCACTACAGAAATGATTATCGTAGTGTCCGAGCATGACTGTAATTCTGATCTGATCCCAGGGGCATAGAAAAAGTCTAACTAAGCTTTTTCACATCACAGCATATATAGAAAAAGAGAATAAAATTATGGCACACCGAAGTGATGAGAATGTCCCAGATCCCAGTCAGCCAACCCCCGGGGCTGAGGAGAACAATCTCCAGGCACATTAGCAGCCCATTCGCAGGGTATCGGTGGTTGGAAACTCTGGTTTAAGGATGAAACACAAGATTTTCATTTGTGTACTTTCCTCTGCTCTGACTCCCACCCCCCCACCCCCAGCCCCCATCAAGGTACCTTCTGTAGGCTAAAGCAATTTGAAGATGCTGAAATATTGTGAACCCACACACACATACATGCAAGGTCCTTCCATTAATATTGTGAATTTTGGTGGGCGCTTGGGTGGCTCAGTGCGTTAATCGTCTGCCTTTGGCTCGGGTCATGATTTCGGGGTCCTGGGATCAAGCCCCACATCAGGCTCTCTGCTCAGCAGGGAGCCTGCTTCCCCTGCTCTCTCTGCCTGCCTCTCTGCCTCCTAGTGATCTCTCTCTCTCTCTCTCTCTCTCTCTCTCTGTGTCAAATAAATAAATAAAATATATTAAAAAAAATTGTGAATTTTTTTTAATCACTTGAGATCCATGTTAACTTAAAGATCACCATCCAAGGTCTATACATAATAGCTAATAGTAAATGCAGGAATGAGGCTCCTGGTGTATTTATGATGGCTCATGATTATTTATCTGCTTAAGACTTGGGGGGCACCTGGGGAGATCAGTAGGTTAAGCGTCTGCCTTCAGCTCAGGCCATGTTGCCAGGTTCCAGGGATGGAACTCTGCTTCTCCCTCTCCCTCTGCCTGCTGCTCCCCCTGCTTGTACTCTCTCTCTGTCTCTGTAAAATAAATAAAGTCTTTAAAAAAAAAAAAAAGACTTGGGCCTTTCTGAGAACCAAAGCCTGTGGCTGGGGAGGGCGTGAGGGGATGGGGGAATGAGGGGCTGGGGATTAAGGAGGGCACTTGTCATGATGAGCATAGGGTGATGTACGCACTGTTTTATGCACCTGAAACTAACACTGTATGTTAGCTAACTGGCATTGAAATACAAACTTTGACAATACTAATACTAATTAATACTAATTAATACTAATACTAATACTGCACATGAACAAAGCAGGAGAGATGTTCCCTAGGAAATGTGGAATATGCAATTCACAACTTGTCAAATTTAAGCTTATTATTAAACATTACCTCCGCTCAGAAACAAAAATCACTTCCATTGAAACAAAAGATTACAGTTCATGACAAGTGTAGATAGGATGCTAATTAACAAAAGTGCTTACAATTGTGCCATTTGGAGCTGACTCTAGCCTTAGTTTGCTGTGAAAGGTTTCAGTTTGCAATTGTATTCCTTTTTTTCAACCCATTTTGGAAAATAAGACCATTTCTGTTATTTATATGGCAAAACATCATACTGAGGCCAATATTTATGCTGTATGGAATGGCTTCCCCCCGTCAAAAAAAAGCCCTGTCTTTTTTTTTTTTTTTAGATTATTTATTTATTTGACAGACAGAAATCACAAGTAGGCAGAGAGGCAGACAGAGAGAGAGGAGGAAGCAGGCTCCCTGCCAAGCAGAGAGCCCGATTCGGGACTCGATCCCAGGACCCTGAGATCATGACCTGAGCCAAAGGCAGAGGCTCAACCCCCTGAGCCACCCAGGTGCCCTAAAAAAGCCCTGTCTTTTAAAGACTAAACTTCTTTTCTTCTTGCTGGCAGTCATACTATTTATTACATGTATAAAGATGGTGATTAATTAATAGGAAGGAGTTTGGGAGCAGTGATCTTCAGCTATAATGGAGGAACTTGCCAGCAAAACGGAATTCTGAACATAATGAAGACTTGAAAATGAAATCTACCTTATCTGGAGCAAAGCTCTTCCAGCCGCTGAAGATAAAAATAGGGAAAAATCAATTAGCACAGACCAGAATGGAAAATCATGTGGTTTATTAGATAATGAAATTGTTTTTGGTGAAGGAAATGCAAACGAATCTGTGACCAAGGATGATAACACTAATATCCTTCTCTGGAGGGACAGTGTAATAATGAATGCTGGCAAACTGACACCCATCTTTCCTCATTAATTGAACTTCCTCCTAGGCTGGGGGCAAATATGTAATTTTCACGCCCAGATGATAATAGGAGGATTAGATTAAAACCTATTCTGGAATGGAGGGGGGAAACGCACAATATAACTATTTAGCTCAAGGCAGTAGTTTTACAGTAGTAGGAAGCTAACAAAGAAGGAAGGAGGGGAAAGCCTTTCTTCAGCATTCTCTCAGATCACAAATGCCCTGAGATCTTCATGAGCCCAATATGTCTTCCCGCATTGTCGTTTCGAGGGCGCCCTGTGGTGTGTAGAGTGGCTTTGCACCTATCGCAATGACAGTCATTGACAAAATGATGAGTATAGCCCAATACTGCATAGAGACAGTCCTGTATGCTAGATCCTCAGTGGGAGGTTAGCTATCTAGTACATAGGCTCTCAAGCATCCCCAGGGAGTGGAGGAGATGGACCCCCTTTTCAAGGGTGATGAAACACCAGACTCTCAAAGAGGGAAGGGTGCTGACAAATCACCTACTTTAAGTTTCTCATTTCACAAAGGGGGAAACTGAGGCCAACTGAAAGAAGAGACTCTTCTAGGGTCATTTACTCAGTTAGTTAAAGCTTATCATCTTCCTTGACTCTCAACCTTTCTATTAAACCATGCTACTTCTTGCTAAAGGTGAAATTCGGGTGGGGACAAATGAGAGACACCTCTTCTTTCATTCTGTTACCCATTCAACTAGGTTTCCCAAGTTTGGCCAATTAAAAAAAAAAAACAACCAATGTTTAAATATAAGTATATCCCAGATATCACATGGGACATACTTATGCTAAAATCTATTTGTTGTTTATCAGAAATTCAAACTTTACTGGGTACCCTAGATTTTATGTGGCTGTCCTACAGTCAACACATAGCTTTTATTCCTTCTCTGTGATTTCATCCTTTTCCATGCCAATGAAAGGGAGGATGGACAAAATAATTTGCGGCACAGGTTCAAGTCAATGGGGCTTCAGAATCAGGGGGTATAACTGTTCTGCTTGCTGTAGCCCCACTAAACCACAAGTGCTTCATGCAGTCAAGGGACTCTTCTGCATGAGGTCACTTCTTTGGAGCTTCTCTGTCTTGCTTCTAACAGGTAGGTTGTGAAGCTGGGCAAGAATCAAAGATGGATGGAAAGAGTTATTCATGCACTGAAGACCGCTGTATAAACACCAGCTGTGTTGGTGCTTGTGAAGATGGTTCAGGGACAACCCTTTGCAAAACGCCAGCCTGAGATATGTGAAGACAGTGTTTGTTTTGTTTTAAGATTGTATTTATTTATTAGAGAGAGAGAGAGAGAGAATAAGCTGGGGGGAGGGGCAGAGGGAGAGGGAGAAACAGACTCCTGCTGAGTAGGGAGCCTAATGTGAGGCTCAATGTGGGGTTTGACGTGGGGCTTGATCCCAGGACCCCAGGATCATGACCTGAGCCAAAGGCAGCCGCTTAACCAACTGAGTGACCCAGGTGCCCCTGTGAAGATAGTCTTCATCTCCCCTCCAGTTCCAACCTCTCTCTGCTCTCCTGCTTCTCAGCCATTGCTAAGTCCCCTTTAGGATTTTTAACTTCCCCCCAACATTTATTGTACCTATGGAGCAGTCAATTTGCTAGTCACTGTTTATGCCTTCTGTACATAAATTCCAAATTGTGAAGCAGCTTCCAGTCTTCCTCCCAACATAAGATAGCTAGGTGGTTGGAATCATAGGCCTGTTGCAAGTTACTTTTGATTTTGACCCAAGTGCACAAACTCCAGTGGGAAATATCAGTGTAAAACTTAGAGCTCTTTCTCCACCCTCATTCTGGATGTCATATACACGTGCCCTCCTGTACCTTGAGAACGAGGCCTCCCATTTCTGTCACGATGGGATATATCCCATGAAGAAAGACACCACACTGAATCTGATCTGTTCCTTTAGACAAAAGCTAGACTTCAAAACACAGAGACAGAGGGAAAAACATCCTAGAAAGAAACACCCTTGCTAACAGGCTAACATTTCTGAAAACCCGAGTTATCATGAGAATCACCTGAAGAGTTTGGTAAAAATTTATTTGGGAAGAGTATTCAAAATCAGTATCAGATTTAAGTCAATATAGAATGGACTCCAGAGTCTGCCTGTTAAGCCAAGTCCACATTTACAAAGGACAATTAGGATTAAGAACTACTTGAGCTAAAGTATGGGCACCTGAAAAAAAAAAAAAAAAGAAGAAGAAGAAGTAAAGGACCCTGTTATATTTGAATAATTTGAGATGATCGTCTAGGAATTGGGCAGTGACTTGTCGCACACTGCATATCTCCTTGATTTCTACTGCCTTGCCACAAGGAAGTCAGACATGGTTTAAGGATGTGCAAAAATATGTTTTTGTCTTCGCCACCCAACAGCAAATGTGCTAAGAACAGCAGAGGGAGGAAGTGAAGTGCTGACCTACATTCACTCAAACAGTAACAGACAGCACTTCGCCAGTCATTACTTGGACCATCAGAATCAGCAAAGTGCCTAAAAATGACTGGGCATTATTCAGCAATCTGGACATGCTTTGAAAGCCTCCTGTGATGGATTGGGCTTTCTTCATTGTGATTGATGGTTCTGACACCCTATGCCTGATGACCCAGAGAAAGACATTGACTTTCTATCTGTGGAGAGGATCTGGTGCCCTGGTGGCACTTGTATATATATATATATACTTTGGCCAGAATTTAAATTCCATCTTTTAAAATTGGGAACCAGACCTAATGTTCTGGGGTTAAAAAGGCCAGCATGAATAATGCAGTTAGTGAGCCAAAAGACTGTTTGTTGTGGGAGCTGGGGACAAATCCTCATGGCCTTATTGATACACTCACGGTAAGACTTTTTCCCTTTGTTGTTCGCATTTGAAGGTATAAATTCAATCCCTCTGGGATAATGATAACAATTACTCTGTCATTTTGGGGGTGCCTATGTGTGCCTGATACGGGGTAAGCCTTTTACAGACCATCATTCTTTAGTTCTTCCAATGAGTCACACAGGTTGATGTTACTCACTTCATTTCATGAAAGAGAAAACTGTGGTTCAACAAAGGTTCCTTCATTCCTTCATACATTCATTCATTTGATGATGATCTACTGACCCCTGACCCAACAAAATGACTGCTCTTGAGGGGCTTACGTGCTAGTGGACGAATGTGGATCAAAACGAAGGAAATTGGGGCTAATCATACATTATATGTTAATTTAAAAAATCAAAAAAATTTTAAAAAATAAAAAAATTTAAAAATTAAAATTTAAAAAAACAAAGAAATGGATATTTGCAGGTCACTCTGAGCACCATAAGATACCTCCACCCAAAGATCCCCTTTGTCACAAGCTACCCAGGTCACAAGAAAGGGACAAAAACAATTTTTGGACTAAAGGACCACTAACTACAGAGGAAGACAGGTTTTATAGAGAAACCTCTGAGAACTTGCTCAAGTGACTAGGCTAGTTGCAGACAGGTTCCGTATTTTATGACATATTTGTTGTGTTTTTTTTAAGTGAGCTCTATGTGCAACCCACAACCGCCAAGATCAAGAGTTCTGTGTTCTACTGACGGAGCCAGCCGGGTGCCCCACTGTATGACATTTGTAACTTGAAGGTACCAAGGAACTGAAAGTGTCTTGCTGTCTGCCTATGGACTGTGCACTTCTGCCCTCTCTCATTCTTGCATGCAGAGTTTCAGCAGTAAACAGCGGTCTTAATTTGAGTAAGTCTCTAGCCTTTATTTCTACAACACAAGCCATATATATATATATATTCTGTGCTTCCCAAGAAAAGGTAACAGAGAGGTCAAAGATCTGAGGCAAGAGAACATTAGTGAGTTTGCCTTTTCGCCCAGCGTGGCTAGAGGGGAGCAAGGGAAGCAAGAGACAAGGTCACAGAGGTCACAGAGGTCACAGGGTCCAGGTCATTCAAGTCACATAGCCAGGGAGTGGGAGAAGCAGGATTTAACAGAGACCTCTTTGGCTCCAAAGTCCTCATTTCTGATACATTTCAGAAAACAGAAACTACCGGATAGAATGCCCTCGTGCTCCCACGGCCAGATCTCCCCTCCAACCTGTATCCATATTTTTTGGAAGGAAGAACGAATGGTCTTTCTCCATATAAAGGACAAACTTCTCCATGTGGGTTCCAGATCCCACCCTTGTTACTTTTCCAAAAGCATTCCTCCCGCACTTTTCTCCTCTCTCCCCTGAATCATCAATTTCTTCTGCTTTACATTTTCCATTAGCATACAAATATGCTGTAGTATCTCAGATCCTTTAAAAAAATGAAAGAAAAAAGAAAAAGCCCAACAAAACTTCCCCCATTCGCTCCTGTGTGTCTTTAAACCAAAGGATAAGTTACTGTCTCAACTTCTTCCCTTAGGAATTACTTTCTGAAGCCACTCCTTCATCTCCGCTGAAGTTACCTTTGTCAAGTTCACCAGTGACGTCCCTGATGCCAAATCTTTGGGCTGTTTTTCCATTTTCATCTGACTTTACTTCTCAGCAAACTTGACAGACTTGGCCATTTTTTTTTTTTAAAGATTTTATTTATTTATTTGGCAGACAGAGATCACAAGTAGGCAGAGAGGCAGGCAGAGAGAGAGAGGAAGGGAAGCAGGCTCTCTGCTGAGCAGAGAGCCCGATGCGGGGCCAGATCCCAGGACCCTGGGATCATGACCTGAGCTGAAGGCAGAGGCTTTAACCCACTGAGCCACTCAGGCGCCCCACAGACTTGGCCATTTTATTGCAACACTTTCTCCACGTTTTCTAAGTCCTCACATTCCTACTTCACTGGCTTAGGCTCCTTTGCTTTGCTCTCTTTCCCATCTCTTTGTTCAAGTTGTGTCAACCCTGTTTTCCTAGGCGATCTCATCAAGTCACTGGTGTTAACTGCCATTTATACACCATCTCTATCTCTATCTTGTATCTGAGCTCCATATTTATTCATGTCTTCTGTTTTCTATTTAATATGTCTCTCTCTTTTTTTTTTTTTAAGATTTTATTTATTTATTTGACAGACAGAGATCACAAGTAGGCAGAGAGGCAGGCAGAGAGAGGAAGGGAAGCAGGTTCCCTGCTGAGCAGAGAGCCCGATGCGGGGCTCGATCCCAGGACCCTGGGATCATGACCTGAGCCGAAGGCAGAGGGTTAACCCACTGAGCCACCCAGGTGCCCCTAATATGTCTCTCTTAATGTCTCATAGATACTGCAAATCTAATATATTTTGAGTTCTTTTTAAAGCCTGTTTTCCTGGTACGCTTTCACTCAAACTAAGGCATCCTCCTCCCAGAGATTCAAGTCAGAAAGCTCGGCGTCCTCCTGACTTCTCTTTCCCTCCCCTCCATTAATGAGCCCTGTTAGTTCTACTTCCCAGACATATCGCAAATGCACATCCTCTTCTTCACCTCCGTAAGCTACACACTTACTCCCGGCCAGTATCATGGTGCATCTGGGTTACTACGATGGTGTCCCAATAAGTCTCCTTGCTTCTAGGCTTGTCTGCCAACAATAACAGGACCCCCCCCCCCCCCAAACAGCCAATTATGTTTAAAAAGCTCTGGCTGGTTTTTGCTGGTGGTATTTTGAGAGGATGGAGGAAGCTGTTCACCTGGTGCCTCTAGTTGTGGGAGGAGAGTGTGGCCCCCTGGGCTTCCTGAGCAGGCCCCTGATGTACTGGGATATTTCCTGTCCATGGGAGATGAAGAGAGGTTTCCAGGTCCATAGCTTGTTGTGGTGACATCTGGATCTGTCTTGCTGGTGCCAAGCTGGTATCTTTGGGTAGGGGAGGGAAGTCTTGGGTCATTTCCGGTCTGGGTTCTTGTTGCGGTGAGATCCCCTCTGCCAGCTTCCCAGTGGCCACTCATCATTCCTCTGGGTGGGGGGAGGGGACTCCATACATTTTGCATTTCCAGATTTCTATCTCTAGTCTGTGCCTCTTATCTGAGTTCCACACTTGTATATTCCACCATTTACTTAATACATCCTTTTTCATACCTAGTAGATAGCTCACACCTAATATATCTTGATCTCTTCTCAACATTTACTTATCCGATCCTTGTCTTAGGGTAGTTTCTTTGGGAAAGCATTCCTTAGGACCCATTTGAGCTTAGTGGGTAGGAGAGTCACTAAAAAGTGTTATTAGTGGTAAACTGTGGAAGGGAAAGGCAGGACGCAGGGCTGGGCACAGGGAAGAGTCAAGGGGGTGACACTCACCCAAGATGGTCCTACAAGGAGGAAAGCCTGGGTGGCTCAGTCCCTTGAGCGTCCATCTCTGGTTTGGCTCAGGTCGCGATCTCAGGGTTGTGAGATCGAGCCCCCCTGTTAGGCTCCCCACTCAGGGCAGAGTCCACTTGTCCCTCTCCCCTGGTCCTCCCCCTACTCACGCTCTCTCCCCCTAAATAAAATCTTGAAAAAAAAAATCCTGTGAGGAGCAATAGAGCAAGGAATAATCCTTCAGAACTGTTGCAACTTTGGCAAATTTGCTGGCCCTTCTGTTCTCGGTGACCTGTACCTTGGATGTGGGCCACCTGGTAAGGGGCGTGGCCCGGGGTGAGGCATCTATTAGGCCCGCTGCTGCTGAAGGCTGTCCTCACTTAGCACTCGCAGGCCCTGGGACACCAAACCCTTCACTGAAGTGGTGTCTGAGCCGCGCCTCAATTCCCACGCAGTCCCTGTGTATATAACCAGAGTCTTGACCTGGTGGGCCTGATCCGTCTCCGTGCGGGGGGGATCGCATAGACCAGCACAGGGTGAGTGTTTCTAGCCCTGACGCTGCTAGCCAAACGTTCTTCCCTCACCCTTGTGATCTGCTGAAGGTGTCCCTGGCCCCAGCGATGCTTCCTGGGTGTCCATCCGCTAAGGGTACACCCTGGGCTCAGCAGAATGCAAGCTGGGAGTTTCCTCCAGCCCCATCAGGTACACCAGCTCCTGCTGCTCCGTTCAGGCCAAAATCTCCTCCCTAGCCTGCTTGGCGGGTGAGTTCTCTGCCTGGACCATGGGGAGCTCCCTGCTCAGGATTCCCTCCCCCGCATCCCTCTCCCACCCCCCCTCCCCAAACCCCGCCAAGCCGGGCCTGCCCTGGCAAAGAATTTCCTCCTGGTTGTAAACGGTCTTGCCCCTTAACGGTTACCCCTAGCCCTCTACATGTCCAGTTAAAAGCCATTTAAATATTGTATTGATTGTGGATTGCCTTTGTGTGTGTGAGACCATAGCGATGCATAATGTTTTGCATGTTTTCACAAGTGCTTATTGGCCATTGGTACATAATCTTGGTGGATTTTCCGATTCCTTTGTTGAGTTGCTGTTTGTGTTCTTATCAACTTGTGTGGGATTTTTGACTTCACGTGGGATATTATTGACTTGTATGAGACTTTGTGTATAATATATACATATATATGAGAGAGATTTATTCCTGCACAAGCTTGTTTTTTTTGAGTAAGATTACCAGCAGAGAAGCTAATTAGCCGGCTACTGTCTCTAGGCAAAATCTCCTTTTAGGGGACTTAAAGGGCACAGCTGTTAATCATTTGACGGCAAACAACTCCGCTCTTTGGATGTGAAGCTTCTGACTAGTACCTAGAAACTAAGCGCCCCCCCGCCCCGCATAATGTCAAAACCATGTAATTCTTTGAGTTGCCCTGTGCCATTTGTCTGCATACATAGTTCTTCCTTCAAGTTAAACATTCACCACCAGACTGTTTGATATTCCAAGCTTAAGCACACGGCTGAGAATTGAATTCAGAAAATGAGACCACAATTCTAAACCGGCACCCAAATGCATTGCCTGAAATCTTGATCTCTAATGAAAATGCACTGTCAACCGCTCTTCAAACAGCAATCACTCTGGAAGAGGAAAGTGCAGGCAGAAGTTATAAATTGGGTGCTGCTTTAACACCGACCAGAGGATAAGCCCAGTTTCCGTGCAGAGAGATTTAAAGGTACAAGAGGCAAAGAATGATGGGGACCAGTTCAATGGAACTGGAGTTCATGCGGGTTCTTGAACCTGTCCTGTATGTGATATCCAAGCAAAGCCCCTGGTTTTGCCTCTCTGCTACTCGGACCCGGGGAATGGACGGCTGTGCTGTTGGGGAATTCACGTCCGTGAAGATGAGCTGAGCTGTGTTGCAGTTAGAGCTGAGTCCTGGTAGCCGAAGGAGAGACCAGGCTTGGAAGTTCTGTAATCCTTACCCCTCCCTTCATCAAAAGTCGAAACCACATGGAGAGGAAAAGGATATTTCCAAAAGTCAATTGAATTAGTTTCTGATTTCGATTACGGGGGATTCGTCCGAGATTCTCTCCTCTACACTACTAATTTCCATTGTATTGTTTTTGACAGCGCAGTTTGGTTTGTGTTAGAAATGAGTTCTGGATCTCGTCCCCAGGGCTGCCCTTCTAAAGTGGAAAAGGACATTGATGGTTTCTGATTGCCTTCCAAACCAGTTTCTTATTGTTTCTATCAACTCTTCTAGTGGTGGTCTCGTTTCCTATTCTCTGGGGTCCATTCTGTTAAAAAAAAAAAAAAAAAAGGTCTCTCCACTTAAGATTCTGTTGCTAACGTCTAGCCCTGGACTATATATCCTTGAAGAGAGTTCCACTGTCACTTCCGAGAAACAAGCCTGCTAATGAAAGGTGTTTTACAAAATTGTGTACAGGAGCTAAGGAGGAGGCTGGATTTACAGAACCATTGGTAATTCCGTAGCGTGGTTTTGGTTTCTGTAGGTTCCCCACCCACCATATGCACTCTGAAGAAAAGTAAAATAATCAGTGGAAGTCTTCTTGTGACGGTTTGATGGCAGGTGAATTCTGTTTCTGAAATGTGTGATAGAATTGTTAATATTGTGGCCATGTCCACCTGTGAACAATTCAAAATTCCAAAGCCAGCATGGGCTAGTTCATTCGGGCATGGAGGTGGGTTTCTGTACTAGAAATGCTGTGAAAATCAAACTATTACAGTAGTAACTTCCCAGTTGATATAGGAATGGTTTTTATAGCAGCTCCGGGGTTCTCAATATTGGGTAAAGAGTCAGAACTGTATGTTTAAAAACAAAAAACAAAAAAACAACAAAAAAACAAAACTCAGGTGTGTCTCATGTGCAGATAGAATTACAAAACACTGACTCTTGAAAGTATACTGCTGGTGTTTGACAAAATTTTAAATTACACAGTTTCCTTTTTATTTTTTATTTTTTTGTAAATGAGGTATAATTTCCATACACTAAAGGAAACTCATTCGCAAATGTATGGCTCAATTCATTTTGACAAACTTGATACCTGTGCCAGCACCCTGCCTCAAAGTGTGATCTGATTTCTCACCATAAGTTTGTTTTGCTTTTTTTTAAATACTCCTATAAATGTGGCCATACAGCCTGTACTCTTTTGAAAATCGGTCACTCAGCAATGTTGCTGAGAACCCTCCATGTCGTTGTATGTAAAGACCATTCTTTTTCCACAGTCTTGTACTATATGAATGTAGCATGATTTGTTTATCCAAACACATTTACTTCTGTTCGTGCATATTTGGGTTCTTTTCAGTTTTGATTTTTTTTTTTAATTAAAATTGCTATGAACAATCTTGCACAAGTATTCTGGTGGATATGGGTTTTCATTTCTGCTGGGTAAATACCTAAAACCTGGGGAGGGTATATGCTTAACTTGATAAGAAACTGCCAAATAGTTTTTCAAAACAATTGCATCATTTTCTGTTCCCTGCGGTGAGGTATGGGGGTTCTCTTTGCTCAGCAACCTTGCCAGCATTTGGTCTTGGAGACTTTATTTACACTCGAGCCATTCTAGTAGCTGTGAAGCGCTATCAGACTGTGCTTTTAATTTCCAATTTCCTCATGACTAGTGCTGTTGGCGTTGGTGCGTTCTTTTCTTCCAGTTTTATATGTTATTCCAGATATTATGGACATATAAATAAGGGTTTAAGGCATAAACTGGGATATTGTATATTGTACCTATATATTGTATACAGTATATTGTATATTGTAAACCTGTATATTGTAAAGTGATTGCCACAATAAGGATAGTTAATGCTTCCATCCTCTATAGTAATTACCACTCTGTGTGGGTGTGTGCGCATGCACGTGATAACATGTTAAGATTTACTCTGACGACTTTCAGGTATTGTTAATGATAGTCACTATGCTTTACGTTACAACCCCAGAACTCATTCACCTTAGAGCCTCAAATCTGTAGCCTTTGAGCAACATCTATTCATTTCCTCCCCTGCACCCACCCCCCAGCCCTGGCAACCATTATTCTATACTTTGTTTCTATGAATTGAGTTTTTGTAGATTCTGCATGTAAGTGAGAACATACAATGATTATCTTTCTCTGCCTGACTTATTTCACTTATAAGGCTCTTTCGGTCCTCCCGTGTTGTAGCAAAAGATAGCATTTCCTTCTTTTTTGTGGCTGAATAATATTCCGTTGTGTTTATACACACTAGATCTTCTTGATCAATTCATCTGTTCATGGACACTTGGGTTGTTTCTGTGCCTTGGCTATCATGGATGATGTTGCAGTGAACAAGGAAGTGCAGGTAAGGCTTCTGATTAGTGTTTCCATTTCCTTCGGGTATATACCCACAAGTGTGATTGTTGGACCATATGGCAGTCCTATTTTTATTTTCCTGAAGAAGCTCCATACTCTTTTCCGTAGGGATTGTAGCAATTTACATTTCTACCAACCAGGGCAAGGGGTCCCTCGCTCCACATGCTCAACAACACTTGTCTCTTTTTGCTGATGGCCACTCACGGGTGTGAAGTGCTCTCCCTGGGGTTTTGAATTGCATTTCTCTGGTGATCAGTGACGTACTGGGAGATGAGCAAAAACAGATTTTCCACAGCTAAAGCCACAAAGAAGGCCACGTTGAAAACAGTGGGAGGGCCAGTCATGTGGTTGGGAACCTAAACCCCCAGCAGGGCATTAACCCATAAGAAGGAGGAAAATCACACACTTAGAGGAGCCACTTTGGAAGATGGGCCATTTCTTACAAAACTAAACCTACACTTAGCCATTTGATCGAACACTGTCTTTCGGTATTTACCCAAAGGAGTTGAGAGCTTGTGTCCACACTAAAACTGGGGCATGAATATTTATAGCAGCTTTATTTATCACTGTCAAAACCCGGAAGCAACCAAGATAGCATTCAGTAGATGGATGGAAAAATAAAGTGTGGTGTATACATACTATATGATTTGAGATATGTGACCTTCTGGAAAAGTCAAAACTATACGGACTGTGAAGTGATTAGTGGTTGCCAGGGGTGGGGGTAGGGGTGGCTTGAATAGTTGGGAGCACAAAAGATTCAGTGAAAATACCCAGTATAATACTACAAGGGTAGATACATGTCATTACACATTTGTCCAAATCCATAGAATATGCAACACCAAGAGTAAACCAAGAGCTTTGAATAACTATGATGTGTCAGTGTAGGTTTATCAGTTATAACAAATATACTGAGAAAGTTGATATTGGGAAAGACTACGCATGCGAGTATATGCGATATCTCTGTACTTTACTCTTAGTTTTGCTGTGAACCTAAAACTCCGCTATCTAAAATGTTTTTTTTAATATCTACCCGCAAACATTTTAGGCCTTTGAAAAAGTATGTTTGATTTAAATGCTAACTGTTTACCAAAGTATCACACAATTTTACATTCCTGTCTCCAATATAGGAGAGTTCCAGTTGTTGCACATGTTCTCCAGTAATTGGATTGTCAGGTTTAAAAAATTTTATGCATTAGACTAATTGGTATCTTACTGAGTCTTTAGTATGCATTTCTTTTATGACTAATGATATTGAACATCTCTTTCATTTTTTTTTTTTTTGCCATTCGGATATAGTCCTCAGAAAAGTGTTCAAGTATTTTGCCCAGTTTTTAATTGGCTTGTTTCTCATTTTATTTACGTGGAAGAATTTTTATAAAGTCTGTATGCAAGTCTTGCGTCAGATGCAAGTAATGTGAATATTGTCGTATAGTCTGAGGCTTTTTTAATTTTCCTAAGGATGTTATTCAAAGAACAGGTTTTAGTTTTCATGAAGCCAGTTTATCAATTTTCTTTATGATTCATGCTTTTTGGTTCTATCTAAAAAAATAAATAAATAAACTGCCTACTCTACGATGCAAAGGATTTTCTCTTAGGTTCTCTTCTAGAAGTTTTATTATTGTAGCCTCCATATTTAAGACTATAATCTATTTTGAGTCATTTGTTTGGTTTTTATTGTATGGTAAGAATTGAGCTATTTTTTTTTCCATATGGATATTCAGTTATTTCGGCTGTGTTTTAAAAATACAATCCTTTCCCCACTGAGGACCTTTAGTGCCTTTGAAGAAAGTTAGTTGACTATGTACATATGGATCTATTTCAGATGTCAGTATTCAGTCCCATTGATATGGGTCTATCTTTAGCTAAAGCCACACTGTCTTCTTTTATTAAAAGCCTTAACATCAGGCAATGTAAGTTCTCCATCTTTTTTCTTTTAAAAGTTATTTTCTAGTTTTTTTTAAAGCTATTCCAAAACCAGTTTGGTTATTCAAGTTGGTTTTACATTTTCATATCAATTAAACAAGCATGTTAATTTTTATTTAAAAGCCTGCTGGGATTCTGATTGGGATTGCACTGAATCTCCATTTTGGAAGAACTGACTTCTTAAATCTGGTGATTTTCTGATCCAATATGCAGTATATTCCTTCATTTATTTAGGAATTCCTAAATGTTTCCAGTAATATTCGTAACTTGCTATGTATAGGTCTTCAGGTTACAGATGTCTTATTAAAGCTATCTCTAGTTAGTCTTCAGAAATAGTACACTACTATGAAATACCCCAAAAGCTTGTCATTTATTTCTAAATATTTTATGTTCTTTGATAACTGTATAGATAGGGTTTTTCCATTTCCCAAATGTTTGTTGCTAGAATCAAGAATACAATTGATTTTTTAAAAAATTGGTCTTATATCTTAGAACCTTACTAATCTTAATTCTGATATTGATAGTATATATTACTTAAGATTTTAAGATTTTCTGATTAAACAATCATCTGTGAGGAAGACAGTTTTAAAATTTCCAGTTTTATTTCTTTCTTGCCTTATTGCACTGGTTAGCATATCCAGTATAATGCCAAATAGAAATGGTGAAAGTGGATATCCTTGCCTTACTCTCAATCTAAGGGAAAAAGTGTTTAATGTTTCACCAATGAATGTGATGCCATCTGCTAATTTTTTTTTGGTCTTTGTCAGCTTGAGAAATTTTCCTTGTTTTTCGTTTTGTTTTTAAGGAATTTCCCTAGTTTTAACATTTTGCTGATTTTTTTGTTTTGTTTTGTGTGTTTTGTTTTTTTAAGATTTTATTTATTCATTTGACAGAGAGAGCAAGAGAGGGAACACAAGCAGGGAAAGTAGAAGTGGAAGAGGAAGCGGACATGCAGAAGCAGGAGAGGGAGAAGCAGGCTTCCCGCTGAGCAGGCAGCCCAATGCTGGGCTTGATCCCAGGGTTCTGGGATCATGACCTGAGCAGAAGGCAGATGCTTAAAGACTGAACCACCCAGGCGTCCCTGATTGATTTTTTTTTTTTTTTTAAACATGACCAAATGCCAAATTCTGTGAAATGCTTTTTCTGAATTTATTGTGGTCCTATTTTTTCATTTTTTACTTTATGTGGTATATAAATTGATAAGTATTGAACAAATGATTCATTCTTGGGATAAACTGTACTAGATGCATTAAATATTTTTGTTGGCTGGATTCTATTTGCTAATGTTTTGTTAAGAACTTTTATCTTAATGAGAGGTACTGTTCTTTAGTTTTGTCAGATTTTTAGTATTAGGGTAATATTGACCTCATAAAATGAGCTGTGACATGTTCTCTCTCTTCCTCTATTTTTCTGAACAGCTTTATGCAAGATTGACCTTATTCCTTAGATGTCTGATACCATCCACCAGTGAAACTGGGTCCAAATATTTCTGAAGCTTTTTGTTAGTTATATTCACTTAATAGAATTTTACTGGAATTTTCTATTTCTTTTGTCAGTTTTCTCAAGTAATTTTTTTGTAATTTCAGTGTGATTAACAGTGTTATATTGGTTTCAGGTGTACAATATAGTGATTCAACAGTTCCATATATTACTCTGTGCAACCAAGAAAAATGTACCCTTAATCCCCCTCACCTATTTCCCCTATGCCCCTCCCCCACCTCCCCTCTGGTAACCATCCTTTTGTTCTCTATAGTGAAATCCGTTCTGGTTTCTCTTTTTTTGTTTGATTTGTTTCTTGAATTCCACATCTGAGTAAAATCATACGGCATTTGCCTTTCTCTGACTGGCTTATTTCACTTTGCATTATACTCCTCCCTGTGTTTATCGTTAAGTCATATTTTGCAAGAAATTTGACCATCTAAGATGTTGAAGTTATCAGCCTAACGTTTTTCCCAATAATCACCTTTAAATGTCTGTAGGATCTGTAATGATATTCTCTTTTAATTCTAATATTAATAAAATCTGTTTGTTGGGACACCTGGGTGGCTCAGTTGGTTAAGTGTCTGCCTTCAGCTCAGATCATGATCCCGGGCTCCTGGATTGAATCCCTGGACAGGCTTCCTGCTCAGCAGGAAGTCTGTCTCTCCCTCTGCCCCTTTCGCTGGTGCACACGCACACACTCTCTCTCTCTCTCTCTCACACACACACACACACACAACACACTATCTCCAATAAATAAAACCTTTACCAAAAAATGTGTTTCTTCTATCCATATCATCTTGCTAAGGGTTTATCAGTTTTTTTTTTTTAAGAATTTTTTCTGATTCTTCTTCTTTCTACTTAATTGAACTTTGTGCTTTTCTTAAAATTCTTCCCTCCCATTAATTTTGTTGATATTTAACTTTTTATATCCTGAAGGCAAAAACACATGTAATTGATTTTTAAGCCTTTTCTACTAGTATAAGCATTTACTATTACACATTTTCCTCTGATATATTATTTTCATTATCTTTCAACTGAAGTATTTTAATTTTTCTTCTTTGATCTTTAGGTTATTAGATGTGATATTTAACTTCAAAACATTTAGAAGTTTTCTAGATATTAACATCTAACTGAGTTCCATTGTTATCAGATAATATACTTTGTAAGATTTCAAACATTTTAATGAGCTATATTTCCTCACTTAGAATATAGTCTCTTGATGAAAATTCTATGAAGTTAAAGTTGTTTTCTGATGTTGCTGAGTGTAGTATCCTATAATTATTTAGGTCCCATTCTTTGATAATGGTGTTCATATATTTTCATATATTTGGTTGTTTTTCAACTTCATGCAGTTATTGAGAAAGGTGTGCAAAATCCCATTGTAGATTTCTCAATTTCTCTTTTCAGTTCTGTCCATTTTTACTTCGTGTATTTTGTGGGGGTTTTGGATTTTTTTTTAGGATTTATTTTATTTTATTTTTATTTTTTTTAAAGATTTTATTTATTTATTTGACAGACAGAGATCACAAGCAGGCAGAGAGAGAGAGAGAGGAGGAAGCAGGCTCCCTGCTGAGCAGAGAGCCCGATGCAGGGCTTGATCCCAGGACCCTGGGATCATGACCTGAGCCGAAGGCAGAGGCTTTAACCTACTGAGCCACCCAGACACCCCTAGGATTTATTTTAGAAAGAGAACATGCCCACAAATGGGGGAAGGGGCAGAGGGAGAGAATCTTCAAGCAGACTCCTTACAGAGTGCAGAGCCCAACACAGGCTCCATCTCAAGAGCCATGAGATCCTGAGATGAAACCAAGAGTTGGGCACTTAACCAACTAAGCCACCTAGACATCCCTACTTCATGTATTTTGTAAATCTATTATCTGTAGCATACACATTCAGGATTACTATGAATTTATCTTGAAGTGTTCTTTTTATCACTGGCAACATTCTAATTTCTCTCTGGTGCTAATCTTTTATAATCTTCTTTGTCTGAATGTGTAGACATTTTTTTGCATTGTTTTGCTTCAATCTATTTGTGTCTTTATATTTAAAGTGAACACCTGCATACAGTGTATACTTCAATCTCCTTTTCATCTACTTTGAGAATGATTCTTCTATGTATATTTAATGTATTTAATGATATGGCTCCTCTTGATTCTGTCATTTGCTCGTTCTGTTTTAGTTTCATGTGCTTTTATTCACCCATTCCTTTTTTTCCTGCTTTCTTTGGGTTAATCAAATATTTCATAGTACTTAATGTTCTTTATTGTCTTTCGTAATGGTCTGCCTGGACCATACCTCTCTGTGTTAAGGCTGGAATTCTATGCTAATAGGGAGCCTAGAGTGAGCCTGGTGCTCATCTTCTCTGTCGCTGTTCTTTAAGTATTGTGTTCTGTGTTGCCTTATGTCCAGTGCCCGAAAACAACAGCTTCATATATTTTGTTCAGTTTTATAACTGTTCACACTGGGAGGGCAAATCTGGTAGCACTTATGTCAACATAGCTGGAAATGGAATTTTGATGTTTGCTTTGTAGATTCTTTCTTGGGTTTTTGTTTTGTGGGTTTTTTTGGTTTGTTTGCTTGGTGTTTTTTAGATTTTATCTACTTGAGAGAGAACAAGCAGAGGGGAGAGGCAGAGGGAGAAGCAGGGAACCTAATGGAGGGCTTGATCCCAGGACCCTGAGATCATGACCTGAGCTGCAGGCAGACCCTTAGCCAACTGAGCCACCCAGATACCTCTTGTTCTTTTCTTACCTCCTGGCCCTAGCCCTCCTTTCCCTACCCCATGCCTTCTCAGATTTCCTGATTCTAGCATCTTACTCTCAGAAACTGTGAAGTAATAACTTTCTTAAGGTCTTATCTGATAAAAGCTGAGGGTGCAATATTTTCCTGAGTCATTTTCATGATTTTGGAGATTTTAGGAGATTCCATAGCCTCTAGGATGCATAGACTTTGTCTTTTGTAGTGGAGCACACACAAGTAAGCAATATTTATTGGATATCATTGGATACCTATTATATAATAGCTATTTTCATAATATCCATCTGAATGCTAACCCATACATTTCTGTCTGCTTTCCCTATTTTTATAACCAGGACTGTAGGAAGGAGAAGGGGTTTTGATGGTTAAATAAACTGCACAAATCATTTTTTTAAACATTTTATTTATTTATTTGACAGAGAGAGATCACAAGTAGGCAGAGAGGCAGGCAGAGGGGAAGGTGGGGGGAAGCAGGCCCCCTGCTGAGCAGAGAGCTTGATGTGGGGTTCAATCCCAGGACCCCGAGATCATGACCTGAGCCGAAGGCAGAGGCTTAACCCACTGAGCCACCCAGGTGCCCCCTGCACAAATCCTTCTGTTGGGTTGCCCAAAAGAAGGAAGTCAGGAGAAAATATGAAGTAAGAGTAGTAGGAATTTGGGATTTCAGCATAAGAATTGCACTCAAAAAGAGACCAAACAGATAGAGGCAAGGCATTTGGAAACCCATCTCCACATTCAGAGCTGAAATTTTCCAGTCTTCTTGAGCTATTACTGGACTGATAAAAAATTTCCTGTTTTTATTTCTGATTGCCTCTTCTCTGTTCTTACTGTTTTCTTGGAAACTTTTCTGTTTTTAATGCATGTTGATGGGCACAGTATTTTTTTTTCTTAAATTGGCATTCCATAGACTTACCAGTCAGTGAATTTTATCTACCAGAATTGATTTGGGGATCATCTTAGGCTTTTCTACCGTGCCTGGAATTTCACTTTATAAATAACTGATTTAATAAGTACATTATAAAACCTTTTTTTTTAAAATAAACTTACTGAGGACTTGTGCTAGACCAGTAAGAACACTACAATGTGAATCAAAAAAACTGAAATTATTGTCCTGGCTCTATCATTAAGTGTGTGACCTTTGGGAAGTCACTTTATGTGGGACCTAAGCTATATGGTCCTTAAGGCCTGTTCCAGCTCTAAGATTCCATTTCCAAGTAAGATTCCCTTATTCTTCCTCTTCTCATTTTGGGAGATGAAGAATGTGTTGTTCTTGTATGAATTCTTGGTATTGCTTATACATAAGAAAAGAATATGTCCCAGTGAACAAACTTGTAAGCCCAACACAAACTTGCTACTTACACTTTACTTTAATCCTTTTGTTTCCCTTACCCCTGGTGTCTTGCAGCATCTTTCCAGATGATTCTGCTACAATTGACCACTCTAAAAAAAAAAAGTTTTATGTTGGGCTGGAATACTTGTTTTTTCTATTGCCTTTCTAAGTCAGAATTCAGCCTAATTTTTTTTTTTTGAAAAACATTTTGGAGCCTTAAGAGTACCTAGCAAAGTCAGAACTTGAATTTTTGTATATCAATGATTCCAAGTAGCTTGGTTACCAAGAAAACAACTGCATCGATTTCCAGTCTTAAGCAACCCTCAGAGATAGTAATTCTCTCAACCAAGATTGAATTGTCAGTGCAGTATGAAGAAAAAATTTATTACCCTCTCCCTAGAGCCAGAAGGACTCTGCTTCAATCCTAAAATGGCAGACTTTGTCCCTAACTAAGCAAAAGGGAAAAATAAAAGTCCAGCATACAGGCAAGTGGGGCATGTGTGCATGTTTCCCAAATAGAAGAAAGAAACTTTTGAAACCCTGTTGATTTTGTGCCTTATATCGATGAGTGTGTCTTTAAAAAAGATTTTAATAGAGGTACACAGAGTTAAGAGGTACCTGGGTGGCTCAGTGGGTTAAAGCCTCTGTCTTCGGCTCAGGTCATGATCCCAGAGTCCTGGGATCATGATCCTAAGGTCCTAGGATGGAGCCCTGCTTCGGGCTCTCTGCTCAGCAGGGAGCCTGCTTCCTCCTCTCTCTCTCTGCCTCTCTGCCTACTTGTGATCTCTGTCTGTTAAATAAATAAAATCTTAAAAGTACACAGAGTTAAGAAGTTTTCCCAATGTCCTAGGTAAAATTACTATAAATACCTGACATTTAGATAATATTAACCTCTCAGTAAACCCAATTCTACTTTAAGTACTTTAAAAAATTATGGTAAGCTGGACAAATTAAAGCTCTATTCAGAACATGCCAAAAGATCCAGTCTATTCTATCAAAAATTCAGCTCCTAATCTGGTTGGTTTGATTGCATGACTATAAGTGTCCCTATTGGAATGAGTATGGGACTGATTATTTTGGCAAAGCCTCCTTTGCAGCAGTGTAGAGAGAAGGAGAGTGAGATTTTTAGGTCAACTTGATAACACAGAAGCTTGAAACTGGCAGGGATTTTAGGGTTTATACACCTTTACTTATGAAAAAATTTAGGCCCTTAAAACATATAATATTATAAACAATTATAGTGAAGGGTTCTTTGGGTACAATTTAATCAGATTGTTAATAATTTTGAGCATTTAATCTGTGATATTTAATATTTGAGATTTAATCTGATATATTCCATAATCAATACTTTGTATATATTCTATCATTTAATCTTAAAATCTGCCATTTGAGTTAGGTACTGTTATTGCCCCTGTTTAAGGGCCACAGAAACCGATGCATAGACAGGTTAACTGACTGGCTCAGTGTTAAAGAGTTAGTAAATGGTAGAGTTGGGATTCAAATCTGGACAGTCCAATTACGTTGAACTACTCTCTTCTACTGCCTCCCAATTAGCAAAGGCGACATTCTTAAATTTGTAGAGAATAATAAAAATGTAAACGCGTGTGGGTCTGTTCCCCAGAAAGGTATGCCTTCACCATAAATAGTATCAACCATTGTCAGCAATGAACTATTACTTCAGATCTCTTGTTTCTAGGGTAGGAAAATGTTACTTTAATTATCAGGATTTATCTTAGCATAAACTATCAGCAATATCTGGTAATCTATTTGATACAGAATCTAGCTTTATTCATGAAGCGTTTTACATTGTATCTTATAGTGTGGCGGTATAGCACACTGGCTATGAATGGGTTTTCGAGTCAGCTAGACATAGGCTCAGAGCCTAGCTCTGTTCTTTATTTTAGAACCTTGAATGAGTTACTTGGGTTTGTGTCTGCCTAGTCATTTCCTCCTCTCATCTGCGTTTTCCCATCCTGGATGTGGAGATGGTAATAGTAATATCCCCTGGGGGTAATGATGATCTTACCTACCTCATAGGTTGTTATGAGGATTAAATTAAAATGATAAAGCCCACGGGGCGCCTGGGTGGCTCAGTGGGTTAAAGCCTCTGCCTTCGGCTCAGGTCATGATCCCAGGGTCCTGGGATCGAGCCCTACATCGGGCTCTCTGCTCAGCAGAGAGTCTGCTTCCTCCTATCTCTCTCTGCCTGCTTCTCTGCCTACTTGTGATCTCTGTCAAATAAATAAATAAAATCTTTAAAAAAAAATAAAATGATAAAGCCCTTAAACACAGTGCCTGGCATATTGTAAGTGCTCAAAATTGTTTATTAGTAACATATTATCATTTATATTATTTTTATTAATTAATTTGCTATGCCAATTCATTATTGATCCAGGGCTTTCTTTACGAGGGCCTTAGCTAAACATGTCTTCACTTTCATCCATTTCTTCAGTGAATAGCATTTAGTTGAGGCAAGTGGATGGTTGGCTGGTTGTACCGCAGTGCTTGAGATTCTACAAGAATTTGCATCTCTTGCCAAACTTTACTCTGTTTCAGACTCTAGCTCTACACTGGATTTTGCCCTATGAATCCTAGGAAATGGATGATTACTGTGGTTAAGAGCACTGAACGCTAACATTGTAATAAATATTTAGCATATGTAATATTATTTAAAACCCTTTCCTGGTAGCTCAGTAAGCCTAGACATGATCAGATACACATTTTTGGAATTCATACAAGCCTCCTTGATTCTATTCTTATTCTGCTATAACACATCTTTTCCCGGCAGAGTAATTTTCCCAAAATGAACCTCTGATCATATCTAACTCTGTTCTTTAAACACTTCAGGGTTTTCTCATTGTCTTCAGACCGTAGTTCTCAAATTCAAGAAGATCCCCAGAGGTCTGTGAGATCTCTTGCTTTGCAAATTCAAAACAATGTTCATAATCCTATTGAGATTATTTGCCATTTTCACTTTCATTTGCTCATTAAGTCTACAGTAGAGTTTTCCATAGGTTAAGGGACATGTAACATGCAATAAATAGACACAAGTCAGATATGAGAATCAGCTTGGTTTCTACATAAGCCAGACATTGAAGAGATTTGCAAAAAAAAAAAAAACTTTTCTGTTAACATGTAATGGGTTTTTAATTATTTTAAATCTTTTAAAATCTCCCAGTTTTTCTAATATGGCAAGTATTAATACATTTAACACTGATACTAAAGCTCTATGGGGCCCTACAGAATTTTTAAGAATAGAACAGTGTCTTGGGACATCTGGGTGGCTCAGTCAGTTAAGCGTCCAACTCTTGGTTTCAGCTCAGGTCATGATCTCTGGGTCATGGGCGCCTCTGTCTATCTATATATGTGTAACAGGTTCTTGAGACCCAAAAGTTTACAAATGATTACCTAATCTCCAAACTCTGTTATATGCTTAACCAGCCATCATGTGTTGGGTCCTGCTTGCTTTTCCAATTTTCTCCCTCTACCTCTTACCTATGTTCTAACCACCTTGAATTTTCTAATTCTTGCTCTTCACCCATAGAACACATTGTTCCTTCTGCCAGGCATCTTCTCTTCCCTTTACTTCACTAAATCTTACCCATACTTTAAATTCAAAATTACATATTACTTACATTGCAGTTGGCCCTCTCTTAGAAGTTATGCTATATTATAATTGCATGTCTGTTTTTTCCCCCACCAGATCATAAACTGCATAAGAGCAGGCACTAGGTGTTATTCATACTGCTTGTTCCTAAGACAGTAATGCACTAAGTAAAGTTTGAAATGAATTGAATTAGAATGAACTGAAAGTTTTAGTGCCACCCATTTAACAGATGTAGAAGAAAGAAGCTGGAGAAAATGACTTCCTCTTTTCATCTAACAGGTCCAAAAAGAGATCTGTAAGAGTTGAGTTATTGGGTTCTACATTTACTAATCTCCAAGGTAGGCACTCTCGATCAACACAAGATAAATTGCTGTGACAAATAGCAGTCAGCTAATAGAATTCTGAAACCTGCAGTTTCATGTAGATAAATCCTTCAGTCCCAAGACTCCTGTTTGACCAAGTAGATCAGCTAGACTGCATAGAACAGATGTTCCATTATACCTGGTAGTATCCAACCATACAGTCTAAATAAGAAAGCCAGTAAAAATGGTTTAATAAGACAGTAAGGTGAAAAACTTATTTTGTGAATAATTCCTATTTGGCAAAGCCAAGAAACAATTCATTTTTCCTCCATCTTATTTTAATATCCTCAAGTGTAACCATTAAGATCTTGTTACTTATAATACTGAGTGTGGTTAAAGAGGATTGGACTGAATTGATAAAATGATAATTACCTCTCTGTGTTGTGCCATTTGCATTTGATTAGGTATATATTTAATTTTCTTGCAAGAGTAGGAAATTGTAAAGGAATGAAACTCTAATTGGAAATAGATGTCTAGAAGTTTAAGTGGGAATTTCCCACAAAAGTCACATGAGAGTCAATTTTAGAAAATTGAGGTTACAAATGAAGAATTTATAAAATAGAGGTTATAATGAAGAATTATGAATCATTAAACTTTACGTTTAAGGTTGAAGAAATCATCATAAAAGCACCCCCAGTTGTTCATCCCTAATATCTACGATCGCTCTAAGTCTTGAAATGATTGTGTGATATATTCTTGTTACTCAGAGTGTGGACATGCTGGTGCATAATCAATAGCCACCTGGGATCTTATTAGAAATGCCTCACTCAGACCTACTATATTAGTTCTGTATTGCCGTGTAACAAACTGCCATAGATTTAGCAGCGTAAAATAACACATTATCATTTCAAAGTTTTCATGGGTCAGGAATCTGGGTACGGCTTACCTGAATGCTCTGCTCAGGATCACACAAGACTTAAATCAAGATTATCAGCTAAGACTGGGGTCTGATCTGAGGCACTGAGTCCTCTTCCAGGCTCACATGGTTGCTGACAGAATTTATTTCCTTGTAGCTGTAGAACTGCTAAAAACTCACTATCTCAAGGATAGCAAGAGAGTCTTGACCTCAAGGCCCTCTTTCAATGGGTTTCCTTGATTAGGTCACACTCACCCAGGATAATCTCCCTTCATTAATTTCAAATCAACTGGTTTGGGACCCTATTTACATGAACAAAATCCCTTCATCTTTGTCATGTAACCTAATCATGAGAGTGACCTATCCAATGCACAGGTACTGCTCACACTCAGGGAGAGAGGATCCTATAGAACATGTACACAAGGAAGGCAGGAACCTTAGAATCTATTTAAAAATTCTGTTCACTGTAGCTACTGAATCAGTCTGCAATTAAAAAAAAAAATACCCAGGTGATTCCTATGCATATTTTGAAGCTTTGTGATAACCTTTTGAAATATGAGAAAACCAAAGTAGCCACAAGTTAAGTAATAAGATCACAGTTGGTTACTAATAGAAGCCCTTAAACACACGCCTTCAGTTATTGATGACCACAAAGCATGCCCTATGTAGGGCAGGACCCAGACAATTAAGAGAATAGTCTGATGATCTGGAGTTTATGGGAAGAGAGTATAAAGAGAAGTTAATATTTATTTATTATTACTATGTACAATATAGTAGGTTTTTGACATTTCAACAGATGTCATTACATTAATTCTCATAAACTCCACCATTATTATTGGATGGTAGTTGTGTTATTTTACTGATGAAGAAACTGAGAATCGAAGAGATTAAGTAAGGTCCTATATCTAGTATGTAGACCTAGGATTCAAAGCAGTCATGCCAGACCTGATCTTTCCACCACACTGGCATGTCTCCCAAGTGGGAAGGAGGACACAGCTAAAGACACAGCTTGTATCAGGGTCTTGAAGATCCCTTTCTCCTGCCTACATTAAATTGTGAGAACTTCTGAGTTCCCCCAGAACTCTCAAGAAGCCAGTAAGTGGAGCCGTAACCAGTAGAGAATGCCGCTCTCCTCCAGCATCCCCTGCTCCCTTCACTGGGATTTCCTAGAAGAAGATCATTACCTGAGTATGCCAACCATGTTCTGAGAAACTAGACCTGGGAGACCCTGCCTGATGGTGAAGAGAAAAAACTGTTTGGTGAGTACATTTCAGTTTCGCTTTCATGAATTTAAGATCGCATAGTTGCCAACTAAATAATGATACTAGACTTCATATTAGAAAACATGGTGCTGCTCTGGGCACCTGGGTGGCTCAGTGGGTTAAGCCTCTGCCTTCGGCTCAGGTCATGATCTCAGGGTCCTGGGATCGAGTCCAGCATCGGGCTCTCTGCTTGGCAGGGAGGCTGCTTCCTCTTCTCTCTCTCTGCCTACTTGTGATCTTGCTCATCAAATAAATAAACCTTAAAAAAAAAAAAAAAAGAAAACATGGTGCTGCTCTTTTACCTTTCCTTATTTTTCCACCCCCGACAAAAGTTGACTACTTCCGGTATTTTTTCCAGCTAACATTCAGGATGGGACTGATCTCTTCAAAACCAGAAAACATTTAGGATTTTAGCGAATAGAAAGTTGCTTTGTAGAGACAGAAAGTAGATTAATGGTTGCCTAAGGTAGGGGTTTATAGGGGCTTAGAGGGTGATGGTTAAGGGGTGTGATGTTCGTTTCTTTTAAGGGTGACGTAAATGTTCTAAAACTGATTTTGATGATGGATGCACAAGTTTACGAATATATTAAAAACCTGTAGGCTTTAAATGAGTCTATGTGGGGAACGTGGAGAAGACGGTGAAGTAAAAGGAGCCTGCACTCACTCCTCTCATGGACACACTGAGGCAACAAATACGTGTATTGCAACTAACTAAAGAATGGCAGAACAGAACTGCCACAGCTGGTCCTGGAGAGGCCACAGAGAAATAGGGGCAGGGACACATTGTCCTGGAGAGGCCACAGAGAAATAGGGGCAGGGACACACCCAGGTACCAAATACCTTGTGTAACTAACCACAAATGGAAGGGACATCACTACCATGAAGAACAAGGGATCAGACCCCACATGGGTGTCCTTGGCCCCCACTGGGAAGAAGACACTCCATAATGTCCAGCTTTATAAATCAACAAGGCTTAACTCTAGGAGCTTAAGTAATTAGTAGGGCTTAACTCCAGAAGAGCTGGAGGGCTACAGGAAACCAAGATTCTGCCCTGAAAGAGCTAACCTACTATATCACTCAGTCTAACACCCAGCACAGAAGCAGCAGTTTGAAAAGCATCTGGGGCATCCATGAAGGAGATTTATGGACTAATTTTAGAATGTGTGCTGGAGGGGCAGGAATCTGCAGGAGATTCCTCTGGGAATGAACGTGCTGGCAGGCCCCATTTTTCTCACCATTCCCCAGACTACATAGCTGGACATTGGCAGGAGCCGGTTTTAACACACTCCATCTACCTTGCTAGCAGAGTATGCCCCACTCTGGCCTTGTCCTGCTTTCCTGCTCCACCCAACCCAGCTACCTCAACAGGCTCCCTTCCGAAGTGGCTTCTGCCCCAACACACCCAGCAGGGACAGGACAAGCACCACTACAAAGTGGTTCCTGCTCTGGGTAGGGGACGGGGGCGAGGGGTGGGAAATCATCCCACACACCCACAGTTCCTGTAGCTGAGCCTCCTAGCTGGCCGTGCAGGGAATAAGCCATGTTCTTCAGAGTGACAGCAGGTGTTGCAGTGGCTAACTATAGACAGGTGGGTTGAGAGCTAGCCCAACCCATCAGCTAGCCCATGGTGCTCTAGCCGGGCTCCTCAACAGCCTGGGGTGCAAATTCTGTCCCGTATGCCTGTAGGAGGTGAGGCAGGTTATTTCAGCCAGCTGAGATGAGGGTCAGCCCCACCTACCAGCATGCCCAAAGGAATCACAGCACACAGGGGACACCCCTGGAGAGCCTAATCCTGGTGACCAGAGGGGATTGTACTAAAGGGCATTGCAGGATTTCTTTGACACAAGACCACCACTTTTAAGACCAGTAGACCTAGCAGACGTACCTAATACAAAGAAACAGAGTATTACACAAAATGAGATTACAGAGGAATATCTAAAAAATGACATAACAAGACAAAATTAGAACTAAATTAATGGAACTAAGTAATATGCCTGATAAAGTGTTACAAGTGATGGTCCCAAAGATACTTCCTGGACTTGAGAGAAGAGTAGATGAACTCTGTGAGAACGTCAACAAAGAAATAGGAAATGTGAAAAGAACCAGAGCTGAAGAATATACTAACTGAAATGAAAAAATACACTAGAATCAGCAGACGAGTGGATGCAGAAGAATGGGTCAGCAATCTGAAAGACCAGGTAATAGAAAACAACCAACCTGAACAGCCAAAAGGGGAAGAATTAAAAAATAGGTTAAGGGATGTCTGCAACATGATTAAGTGTGATAACACTAGCATTATAAGGATCCAAGATGAAGAGAGGAGGCAGACATTTTATTTGAAGAAATAGTAACTGAAACTTCCCTAAGTAAGGAAGGAAAAAGACATCCAAGTCCAGGAATCAAGGAGAGCCCCCAAGCAAGGTCTACACCAAGGCACATAATAACTACAATGGAAAAAGCTACAGGTAAAAAGAGAATTTTAAAAGCAACAAGAGAGAGGCACCTGGGTGGCTCAGTGGGTTAAACCTCTGCCTTCAGCTCAGGTCATGATCTCAGGGTCCTGGGATCGAGCCCCGCATCGGGTTCTCTGCTCAGCAGGGAGCCTGCTTCCCCCCTCTCCCCTCTGCTGTTCCTACTGCTTGTGTGTGCCCTCTCTCTCTCTCAAATGAATAAATAAAATCTTAAAAAAAAAATAAAAGCAACAAGAGAAAAAGCAAACAAATAAGTGTCCACCTCCTCCCCTTAAGGATATCACCTAATTTTTCAGCAGAAATATTTCAGGCTGAAACAGAGTGGCAGGGTATATTCAAAGTGCTAAAAGTAAAAAAATTTACAACTATGACTACTCTATCCAGCAAGTTATCAGACACAATTGAAGTGGAGAGAAAGAATTTACCAGACAAACAGAAGTTAAAGTTGAGTCCATCACTACTAAACCAGCCTTACAAGAAATGTTAAAGGGACGTCTTTGAGTGGCAAGAAAAAGACCATAACTAGAATTAAGAACCATATGAAGGGAAACATTTCACTGGCAAAAAGCAAGCATATATCAAGGTAGTAGATTAATCAATTATAAAGCCAGTATGAAGGCTAAAACAGAACAGTACTAAACTCAATTGTATACAATAATAAGTGGGAAATACAAAATAAAAGACACAGAATATGTCAAGGTGTAAATTATATGATTTCACACATAAAACTTAGAGGGGGAAGTAATAATGCTTTTAGTATGTGTTTCCAACTTAAGCAACCATCAAATTAATACAGGCTAGTACACACCTGTTACATAGAACTCACATGTAATAAGAAATCAAAAACCTGTAATAGATTTTTTAAAAACCCCAAAGGGATCTAAGCATAACACTAAAGAAAGCCGTCAACCACAGGGGAAGAGAGCAAAAGAACACAAAAGAACGACAAAAACAACCAGAAGGGCAATTAACAACATGGTAGCAAAATCTTTGAGACCCAGCAAAAGTAGTTCTAAGTGGGAAGTTACTTTGAATGTAAGTGGACTCAAGTGTTCCAATGACATAGGGGTGGCTGGATAAAAAAAGCAAGACATCTATTATATACTGCCTACAAGGAACTCAGACTCAAAGACACATACAGACTGAAAGTGAAGGGATGGAAAAAAATTCCATGCAAATGGAAGAAAAAAAAAAAGCTAGGATAGAACTACTTCTATCAGACAAAATAGACGTTAAAAATGAAGACGATAGCAAGAGAGAAAGAAGGGCATTACATAATAAAGGGATTATTTCAACAAGAGGATATAGCAATTGTAACTATCTATGCACCCAACATAGGAGCACCTGAATATATAAAGAAAATATTAACAGACGTAAAGAGAGAAATTGACAGTAATACAATAATAATAGGGGCTTTTCATCCATTTATACCAATGATAGTTCAAAGAATCAATAAGGAAATAGTGTCTATGAATTGCCTATCAGGCCAGATGAACTTGATAGATTATGTAGAACTTTCCATCCAAAACCAGCACAATACACATTGAAGTATGCATGGGACATTCTGCAGGATAGATCACATATTAGGCCACAAAACTAGCCTCAGTGGATTGAGAGTAGTAAATCCTATTAAGCATCTCTTCTCACCACAGTGATGTGAAACTAGAAATCAATTACAAGAAAAAAAAACCCAGAAAATCACAAACAAGTGGAGGCTAAACAACATGCTATTGAATAACCAATAGCTCATCAAAGAAATCAAAGAGGAAATAAAAATATATGGGGGGGCACCTGGGTGGCTCAGTCAGTTAAGGGACTGACTCTTGATTTCAGCTCAGGTCATGATCTCAGGGCTGTGGAACTGAGACCCACATTGGGCTCTGTGCTCAATGGGGAGTCTGCTTGAGATTTTTTCTCTCTCTGTCTCTCTGCCTCTCCCCCTCACTTGCTCATTCTCTCTTTCTCTAAAATAATCGTTAAAAAAAATACATGGGAGACAATGAAGTTATAAATACAATGATCCAAAATCTTGAGACCCAGCAACAGCAGTTATAGGAGGGAAGTGTATAGCAATACAAGCCTATCTCAAGAAAGAAGATAAATCTAAAACAAAATAACCTTATGCGTGAAAGAACTAGAAAAAGAACAAAGCCCAAAGTTAGTAGAAGAAAGGAAACACAGATGAGAGCAAAAATAATGAAATGGAGTCTAAAAATAATAAGATCAATGGAATCAAGAGCTGGTTCTTTGAAAAGATAAACAGAGTTAATAAGCCTTTAGCCAGACACAGGAAAAAAAGGAGACTCAAAGGCAGAAATGAAAGGGGAGAAATAACCAACAGCACAAAGGTACAAATGATTATAAGAGATACTAGGAAATATTGCACACAAATTGGACACCTAGAAGAAATGGCTAAATTCCTGAAAATACACAGTCTTCCAAACTGAATCAGGAAGTAGAAAATTTGAATAGACTCGATAGTGATGAAATTGAACTGGTTAAAAAAAAACAAACACCTCCCAACAAAGAAAATTACAGGACTAGATAGCTTCACAAGAAAATTCCACCAAACATTTTTTTATTTTTTTAAAGATTTATTTATTTATTTGTCAGAGAGAGAGAGGGAGAGAGAGCAAGCACAGGCAGACAGAATGGCAGGCAGAGGCAGAGGGAGAAGCAGGCTCCCTGACGAGCAAGGAGCCCGATGTGGGACTTGATCCCAGGACGCTGGGATCATGACCTGAGCCGAAGGCAGCTGCTTAACCAACTGAGCCACCCAGGCGTCCCTCCACCAAACATTTTAAAAAAGAGATACCTATTATTCTCAAACTATTCCAAAAAATAGAAAAGGAAGGAAAACTTCTGAATTCATTCTATGTGGTCAGCATTATCCTCATTCTATGAGGACAAAGATGCTACCAAAATCTACAGGCCAATATCTCTGATAAACATGGATACAAAAATCCTCAACAGAAGGTAAGCTACTGAATGGGAGAAGATCTTTCCCAATAATTTATCCGATAAGGGGTTAATATCTAAAAAATATGAAGAGCTGTTACAACTCAACATTGGTTCCAAATAAAGCAATAATTGATTAAAAACTGGACAGAGGACCTATCCAAAATTTTTCCACAGAAGACATACTCGTGGCCAACAGACACATGAAAAGATGCTCAGCATCGCTAATCATCAGAGAAATGCGAATCAAACCACAGTGAGATACCACTTCACACCAGTCGAATGGTTAGTATCAAAAAGACAACAAGTGTCGGCAGGGATGTAGAGAAAGGGAACCCTGTGCACTGTTGGTAAGAATATCATTGGGTGCAACCAATGTGGGAAACAGTATAGAGGGTTTTCTAAAAAAAATTTTAAAAATACTGTATGTTCCCATAGTTCCACTACTGGGTGTTTATCCAAAAAATACAAAAACACTATTTGCAAAGATATATCCACCCCTTCTTTAACTGCAGTATTAATTACCATAGCAAAAACGTGGAAGGAACCTACGTGTCCATCATAAAGAACATACAGTGCACGTGTGCGCCCGCACGTTCCTATGTACAGAATTTTTACCCATGAAAAAGGATGAGCTCTTGCCGTTTGTGACAACATGGGGTATTATTTTCAGTAGTCAAAGAAGGACAAATATCCTATGTTTTAACCTACATGTAGAAATATTAAATTTAAAAAGAACAACAAGTTAGATTTGTGAACACAGGAGAAACGGTAGTTACCAGAGCATAGCGTGTTGGGAGGATTGTCCTAAATAGCGAAGGGTATTAAGTGGTACAACTTCCAGTTACAAAATACTCATGGGATGAAAAGTACAGCATAGGGGATATAGTCAATAATATTTTAATAACGTATAGTGACAAATGGTGACCACCCTAAGTTTGGTGAGCGTTGAGTAATGTATAGACTTGTCAAGTCACTGTTTTGCACATGAAACTACTAATAACATTGCATGTCAGTAATCTTTAAAATGTGTGAATTTGGGGTGCCTGGGTGGCTCAGTAGGTTAAGCCTCTGCCTTCGGCTACAGGTCATGATCCCAGGGTCCTGGGATCGAGCCCCGCATCGGGCTCTCTGCTCAGCAGGGAGCCTGCCTCCACCTCTCTCTCTGCCTGCCTCGCTGCCTACTTGTATCTCTGTCTGTCAAATAAATAAATAAAATCGTTAAAAAAAGTGTGGAATTTGTTGGTATGTGCATTAGATTTTTTTTTTTTTGGTTAAGTGCTTTTGTATCAAGTTTTAGTGGATTAGAACAGGTCTCAAATGGAGAGCAAACACTATACCAAATAACAACCAGATTTTCAGCCTACATTTTAAGTTAATTTTCTAGCAAATTGTCAAGAACCTTATGTGTAGATTTTGTCTTATCTCCCTCTATGAGGAAGAAAAAAAAGATAATTTGTTCCCCGAGAAAAATACCACCTTGACCCAACCCCTCAATGGGTTGAATTACTTTTGGCAGAGCTACAAAAGCCACCGCCATAGAGTTTCACATAAACTATCATCATATAGTCTCTTGGCCCTCGTGAGTCCTTCAGTAGAGTTTTATAAAGTAGAAGAGCCAGATCTGTTTGATCCACAGAATCAGAATGGAGTGTATTTGGTCACAACGAGTTGACAGACGAGTGGGTTTAGTTGGCTCCTCCTTCCATGCTCTCCTCTCTATTTCTTCTAAGCTCTAACTTCTGTTTCTTCAGCACGTCTGGAAAACCGAGCTCTCTTCTCTAAAACCTCACTGATACATCCATTATTTTTATGAAGCAGCTAAGCATAGTGAAAGAACGCACCAGCTTGGGAATAAGAGCTAGGATTGACTTCTGGTCTCTCAGTGACAGTGACACTTGGGGAGAGCCTTGTTTAAGGGGAGAGCTTCTTTAACTTCTCTAAACTTCACTTGTTTCTTTCCTAAAGCTGGGATAAAACACTCATAGAGTGGGCATGAGGTTTACCTGATGGGCAGTAATAAATGGCAGCCATTGCTATAGTTATGGCTTGCTGAAATTTTGTTTTTACAATGTTACATTAGTTTTCACTTACTGAATAATAATCCAGAATATTTAGAGTTTCACCTTTTTAAAAATTTTTTTCAGTGTTCCAAAATTCATTGTTTATGCACCACAGGCCAGTGCTCCATGCAATACTGGGCCCTCCTTAAATACCCACCACCAGGCTCACCTAACCTCCCACCCCCAACCCCCAAAACCTTCAGTTTGTTTCTCAGAGTCCACAGTCTCTCATGCTTCGTCTTCCCCTCCGTTTCCCCCAACTCTCCCTTCTCCACTCCTCCCAGTGTCCTCCGTGTTATTCGTTATGCTCCATAAGTAAGTGAAACCATATGATAATCACTCTCTCTGCTGACTTATTTCACGCAGCATAATCTCCTCCAGTCCCGTCCATGTTGCTACAAAAGTTGGGTATTCACCCTTTCTGGTGGAGGCTTATACTCCATTGTATATATGGACCATAGCTTCCTTATCATTCGTCCGTTGAAGGGCATCTTGGTTCTGTCCACAGTTTGGCGACTGTGGCCATTGCTGCTATAAACATTGGGGTACAGAGGGCCTTCTGTTCACTACATCTGTGTCCTTTGGGATAAATACCCAGTAGTGCAGTTGCAGGGTCATAGGGTAGCTCTATTTTAATTTCTTAAGTAATCTCCACACTGTTTTCCAAAGTGGCTGCACCGACTTGCAGTTTCACATTTTGTTGTTGTTGTTTTTAATTTATTGAGAGAGAGTTCATGAGCATGAGGGGCAGAAGGAGAGGAAGCAAGAATCTCAAGCAGACTCTGCACTGAGTGAGGAACCCAACTCAGGGCTCAGTCTCACGACCCTGAGACCACCACCTGAGCCGAAACCAAGGGAGGGATGCTTAACCAACAATGCCACCCACGCACCCCTAGAGTGTCTTAGTTTTAAACTCAGTTCTAAGTTCTGTGGCTGTAAGTCAAGATGCTCTCCTCGCATTTTACATCCTTGTGGCCAAAAAAATATATAATTAGGTCATCAGTAGAAGATTATAAGGCATTTCTAGAAAGTCTGAATGCTTCCATCGGCTAGGAAGTTGTAATTACAAATGTGGTTATCTCTGGTTCTCTATCCTTTATCAGGGGATGGCGGGTGGGTGCAGTCCATGTCAAAATAGTCAGCAAAACAAGAAAATTATTTGAAATACTGAGAATGTTCTGAATATTTAAACAAATGGCAGGTTTCAAGTGTCCTGTATTTTGGAGTCTATATGGTGGTGGCAGTTCATGTACAGTTTTCTCATTCCATTCAATTTGTCCCCAGGCTTCAGTGATGTGGAGTTCTAATTCAGAAGTCATGGGGGGCTCCACATAGCGAACATTTCGATTATACCTGTGTTCTTCAATCCTTCATAGTTTCTTGATTATTTAGAACCAAACAAAGCCCTGTCCTTTTGTGTCTGGCCAAATGGTAGAAATTGACAGTAAGTGTGGGTGTCTTGTTCAGTTCACCTACTGGGTGAGGGACTGGGGGCATTGGAGCTTTGAGTGGGGGAGCGGAGAGACAAAAATAAGCCCTCATTGAGGTATGTGCTTCAGGCCTGTTCTTGAAAAAAGCAAAACCAGGCTTTTACACAAGGGAGAATAGCCTCTTCTTAGCATTATCTCCTACACTTTATTATGCTAAAAACAAAACAAAACTATCTTCAGCCTCAATTTAGTTATTTTTTAAAAGCTTTTATTTATTTATGTGACAGAGGGAGAGAGAGAGATCACAAGTAGCAGAGAGGCCGGAACGGGGTGGGGGTGGGGGGATGGGGGGGGAGCAGGCTCCTTGCTGAGCAGAGCCCATGCGGGGCTCCATCCTAGGACCCTGAGATCATGACCTGAGCCGAAGGCAGATTCAGCTCAATTTATGTTACCAAAGGTCCTTGACAGAGCCTCTAGCTTTCATAATCTCTAGGAAGATAATCGCGAGGAGAAAATCCGTACTGCCATGAGGAAAAAAAAATGTAAATTTAGGAGGTGTGTTTCCTATATACATTTAGTTTTATTTCTTGCTTTTAAATGTAACATTTTGAACATATTCAATGTAGATATATGTAATTGTGAATGTCTGTGTAGCATTCTATACATATTACAATTATATATCCGTTTCCTTCATTGTTTGGCATTTGGGGCTTTGCACTTACTTTATATATAGCCCTAGATTGCTTCACCCGAGTCCCTCTTCACAAGTGCAATAAAATAAAGACAAGTGGAAAAAAATTTAGTGTGGGACTCCCAGGGCCACATTTTACCTTCTAATACTCTTTATTTTATTGCAAATCCTAAGTCTGGCCATTTTTGTTTTCATCGCAATGATTCCTGGATTTTTATTATGAGAGGGTAAAATGGATCTAAAACCCTGATTGCTGACAAAAGCAATCATTAGGTGCACTTTCATCATCCAACATGAGACCGAGGAACATGAAACAAAATACAACTGAGCAGTTTTTATACTAGAAGTCAGCACATCTGTCCGTGCAGACCTAGCACTTTAAATGGATCTGGGTAGAGGGACTTAGCAAGCAGTTTATGACCACATATTAGGTTGAAAGCCCAAATGAAAAGTTGTCACCCCTGGTGACTTTTTGATGTAGATTTAATATAAAACACTATGAGCCAAGATCATGGGGGAGAAGGCAGAGGAAAACCGTAGCATAATCAAATTCTAGCTATGATTCCTTATCTTAAAGTTGACATCTTTGTAAGATGAATTTGTTCTCCAAATATCTTTATAAAATTGCAACAAGTAATATATCACTTTACCAAAATGCAGATATAATAGACAAAGTCAGAAGAATCAGCAGGGCCCGCCTTGTGAAAATTGTCATGAACATTCATGTTAGTAGTTGAACTATATAAGAGAGTTAAGAATCCCATCACTCATCACACGGATGTTCAGTCTTTTGGGACCAAACAATGGATCCGTTTCCATCCAAATACACTCCATGAATAAAGTCTGATAATTTGTACTTCCCATGATTAACCCAAGCTAAGATTTCATTAGAGGTTTTTATAGTCCCGGTATTGAGTATGTAATTCAAATTACCCAGATACTTAGCTCTTAGTCCATAAAATCCCAGTCCAAGACTCTTCTCAGGGTGGACACAGAGGAGAATAACTCAAGCATCTTGTTACTCAAGAGTCTTCAAACCTACTTGGCAGTAGTGTGGGGAGAAAGAGGTGATGGGGGCAGATAAGACAAGGGCACAGTGAGAAAGATTATGATTAGCGCCACAGAAAAATCCATAGCGCTGTTAAGTAATTTCAGGAGAGGAAAGAAGGAAGGAAGATTTGGGAAGAGGGCAGAAATGCACCAAAGAGCAGTTCAGCATCAGCCAAGTTCGAGGCACTGTGAAAAAGTCATAGCTGCAGTAGAAGAAGGAGAGAGAACACAGAATGTGGCTTACAGAGTTAATAAACTAGTGGGAGTGGACCCAAGTGTGGCATATGCTTGTTGTGAGCACATCCATGCCATGATGGAAGTCAGAATGTGGTAAACAGAAACTCACATCTGCTCAAGTTCATCCTGTGGACCAGGCATTGTACTTGACACTTGAAATATTTTCACAGCTACCCTGGGTTATTGTTAGCTCTATTATACACAGAAGGAAATTGAGTTTTGAGAAGATTAAGAATCTAGCTCAAGGGGCGCCTGGGTGGCTCAGTGGGTTAAGCCGCTGCCTTCGGCTCAGGTCATGATCCCAGGTCCTGGGTTCGAGCCCCACATCGGGCTTTCTGCTCGGCAGGAAGCCTGCTTCCTCCTCTCTCTCTCTGCCTGCCTCTCTGCCTACTTGTGATTTCTCTCTGTCAAATAAATAAAATCTTTAAAAAAAAAAAAAGAATCTAGCTCAAGATAATAGTAAGTAGCAAAGGGAGTAATTTCGACCCACTGTCAACAGCTTTTTAATGGCGATCACTGATTGTCTACTACGTCCAGAGTACTGTAAGACCCTTGATATGTGTTACATTTATGTTTTATAACAATTCTGCAAGGTATGTGTTCTCACCATCATTTTGTAGATCAAACAGAGTCTGAGAGAAATTTAACTTTCCAAGGACTCCGTTGTTATTAGAGCAATTAGGGTTCAAATCTGTGTCTGATTCTAAGGAGTATGTTTTTATAATTTAACTGCTCATTGGAGGGACAGGAGAGGTTTATTATGAGATCTTGTGAGGGCGTCTTTTAGAAAGGGTATATTGAGATGGGCTTTTAAAATGGCTAAATGTCAACAGCTAGAATTGGAAGAGAAAGATATTTAAGGAGACAGGACAAACAGCTACATGGAAATAAGGCAGGTGTGGCTAAATTGTAGAGAACGTCCAACCGAAAGAAAGTAGGCAAATTCTAAAGAAAAGTGGGTGTTTTCTTCTGCTTTTAAGGAGGAAATATGAAATGAGAATTGACGTGATCAGATTTGTGCTTTTTGCTTGTGTCTCTCATCACTAGACTGAGAACTCCCAAGAGAGCAGGGATTTTTTTTTCAATTTTTTAAATTATATTCAGTTAGCCATTGTATAGTACCTAATTGGTCTTTGATGCAGTGTTCAAGGATTCATTAGTTAAGTATATTAGTTAAGTGCTCATTGCAGGACATGCCCTCCTCAATACCCATCACCCTGTTATCCCACCCTCCCACAGTCCCACCCTCCTCCCCTTTGAAACCCCCAGATTGTTTCTCAGGGCCCACAGTCTCTCATGATTCGTCTCTCTCTCTCTCTGATTTCTCCCCCTTTGGATTTCCCTTCCTTCCCCTGTGGTCCATGCTATTGCTTATATTCCACATATGAGTGAAACCATCATGATAATTGTCTTTCTCTACTTACTTGACTTAGCTCATTTAACATAATCCCCTCCAGTTCCATCCATGTCGATGCAATGGTGGGATTTTTTTTTTTCTGCTTAGTTCACTACTATGCCCCTAGTGACCAAAATAGTACCTCAAACGTAATTAGGGCTTGGTCCTCAGCCAGAAGGTTTATAACCAGTATGATTTCGGCAGGTGACATTCACATATACTTACAAATGGAGTGGTACAATTTTACGCACAGCCGTCACAATAGGCAGTTGAGAAATAGTTTGAATAAATGAGTGATTCATTGATTTGCTTTAGGACACTGTGTCTGAATGGAGTTTCTGGGACATATGACAGGAGGGAGCAGAAGGGAACAGGAAATGTTGGGACAAAGCGTTCAGGAGTCTGAGCCAGAGATAATGATCTGAACTATCTAATTGGAAGTGGACCTGACAGCATAGAGGAAAGACATGCTTCCGTGGTAGAATTAATATTGTTTTTACTGATTGGATATAGAAGCAGGAGGGTTATAGGCAAGGGAACATTGAAGATAATGCAAGGATTTTTAACCTGAGTGCCTAGGAGCATGATCATGGCACTTAGGAAAGGAAAATAATAATAGGAAGAAGGAGGAGGGGGAAGGGGGGAGGGAGGGGGGAGGGGGGAGAGGAAGGAGGAAGGGAAGGAGGAGGAAGAGGAGGAGAGGAGGGAGGAGGAGGAGGAAAGAAGCCCCTGCTGCCAAGAGGGCAAGGAAAAGGACGACAGGTGCTACTGGATTTACTAACTGGTGATCATTTCTGTTGAGAGTAAACCCAACAAGGGTGGGGAGATGAGAAGCTAGATTACACATTATTAAAGAATGAGTGGGAGGTGAGAAAACGGAGCCAGCAGCTGCAGATTATGAATGAACAGTCAAGGAACTAGAAAGATGGGACCCGAACTTGAGAAAGAGGCAGGGATAAGGAACAGTTTTCTAGGATAGAGGAATGGTCACGGGTTTGTCTACTAAAGGGAAGGACTCAACGAGAGCTCAAGGATAGAGATGACCCATGAGACAAGGTGCCCCAAGGACAAGAACGGAACAACAGCACAGCAAAATGGTCAGTCTTGCAATGTGTGAAGTCCACTTCTTTCAAGATAGGGCAGACTAGGGGAAGGATAGGTAGAGATAGAAAATCTAAAATGGAAGCAAGGCAATTTTCAGGAGTTCATGCTAGATGGCCTCAATCTCCTCTGTGAGGTGGGGGGCAATTCCATCCGCTAAGCTACGGACTCTCCTTAGATTAAAAGGCTTAAGGTATTAAAATACAAATAACCCTTAGGGTTATTCGCATTTTGACAGCATGTGGTGAACTTTTTCTGTACTTATTCACAACCTTACTAAATTCTATTTCAATGTATTTTGAAAAGTTTTGTTCTAGAAAGCTTAGTTTGGCAACTCTAAGCCCTTTATCAGAAAGCAGTCATATCAGAAAGCAGTTTTATATCTAATCCTGTGTGTGATGGTTGCTATGGAAACAATCAAATGCAAACTTTATTTTATATAACACCCAGCTAAGCTATTGATCAGGTGGGAGGGAGATAGCTTCAAACCATTTCACTTGAGGAGAGGAAAAAAAGAAATATTACAGAGGTTGTTTGGTGGAGACCTTTTGGTGGGGAAAAACACAATTATGGTTTCACATATACAAATGTAGGGCACAGATGGTTGGGGCTTTCTCTTTCTGCTTTTAACAAACAAAGGTATTGGAATCTGGTGCCCAGGGAGTCAAGCAGGGAAGGTGACAGGAGTCCTTAACCGACAGAGCGATGAAATATAAAATCCAGCTCACACAAGTGAAGGAAGGACTAGGACCAGGTCATTAAGTCCAAGTGAAATTAGAACAGAACCAAAGTCAAATAGAGCAACTAAGTAGAAAAGAGGCAGAGAAAAAGGCAAAGCTGGAAAAAAAAATCTTGTTTAACGGGAACACATCACACACTTCATTGAGTTTTTTTATACTCTCTTGTTATAAGAGATATCAAGGTAAATAAAGTTATTACTATTGGCTTTTATACCAGACCACCATTAGGGTCTAGACAGAGGCAGTAAAATCCCCTGTACTTTTCTATCTCTGGTCCCAGACAATGTTAGGGTGTTTAGAGAGCATATCGGATATAGTTAGGGAATTGTACTTTCAGCTGTCCATAGCCTGGACGTAGAATTTCACCGAGACCAGAAAGAAATGAATGCAAATTCAACGCATTGCTAAAGTCCAAGAAATAAAGATGTCTGTTGTATGGTGGGGGGGTGGTCAGCCATGTCAGCATAGAAACAAAACAGTCACAGAGGGACACGGAAGGAAGTCACCAATATGAACCCCACGTGGGGCACTTGGCTGGCTCAGTCAGTAGACCATGCGACTCTGATCTCAGGGTTGTAAGTTTGAGCTCCACATTGGGTTCAGAGATTACTTAGAAAAATAAAATCAAATCTGAATCCCATGAATAACTCCTCTTGTTCAAAGTCCATGCTTACCATGCAAACTTATTTGGTTAATATTCTATCCTTCAGGGGCTCCTGGGTGGCTCAGTGGTTAAGCCTCTGCCTTTGGCTCAGGTCATGATCTCAGGGTCCTGGGATCAGGCTCCGCATCGGGCTCTCTGCTCAGCGGGAGCCTGCTTCCCCCTCTCTCTCTGCCTACTTGTGATCTCTCTCTCTGTGTCAAATAAATAAATAAAATCTTTTTAAAAAAATTCTATCATTCAGTTGTTTTCACATTATAAAGACCTATAAAAAAGTTTAAAAATTAAAGGGGCACCTGGGTGGCTCATGGTTAAAGCCGCTGCCTTTGGCTCAGGTCATGATCTCAGGGTCCTGGGATCGAGCCCTGCATCTGGCTCTCTGCTCAGTGGGGAGCCTGCTTCCCTTCCTCCTCTCTCTACCTGCCTCTCTGCCTGCTTGTGATCTCTGTCAAATAAATAAATCAATAAAATCTTTAAAAATAAAGTTTAAAAATTAAAATTCAGCACCATCTATGAATGAATATTGGAAATATTTTGGTGCATTCCCTTCTCATATTATGCTTTTAGAATTATAGAACTTGATATGGAGATAGATTTGTGTTTTTTTTAAAGATTTTACTTATTTGACAGACAGAGATCACAAGTAGGCAGAGAGGCAGGCAGAGAGAGGGGGGAAGCAGGCTCCCTGATGAGCAGAGAGCCCAATTCGGGGCTCGATCCCAGGACCCTGGGATCATGACCTGAGCTGAAGGCAGAGGCTTTAACCCACTGAGCCACCCAGGTGCCCATGGAGATAGATTTGTGAAGATATAGAAATATCTGTTTAATATATGCAAATATTACAAGATTAGAACAATAATATGTAAATCTACACTGTGGCACTTCACATTCTATAAAGACCTTTTTTAAAAAATCCTTAAATACCACTGTATATTTTTCCTGTTTTGTCAAAGATTATTTGACCATAGAATTGAGGGTCCATATCTGGGCTCTCTCCTCTGTTCCGCAGTTCTATGTGTCTGTTTTTATGCCAGTACCATGCTGTCTTGGTGATCACAGCTTTGTAGTAAAGCTTGAAATCAGGTAACATGATGCCCCAGTTTTATTTTTGTTTTTTAACATTTCCTTAGCAATTCGGGGTCTCTTCTGGTTCCATACAAATTTTTGGATTATTGCTCCACTCTTTGAAGAATACCGGTGGAATTTTGATTGTGGCATTAAAAGTATAGATTGTTCTAGGCAGTATAGACATTTTAACAATGTTTATTCTTCCGATCCAAGAGCATGGAATGGTCTTCCATCTTTTTGTGTCTTCTTCAATTTCTTCATGAGTGTTCTGTAGTTCAAGTACAGATCCTTTACCTCTTTGGTTAGGTTGATTCCCAGGTATCTTATGGTTCTTGGTGCTATAGTAATGGAATCGATTCTCTAATTTCCCTTTCTGTATTTTCATTGTTAGTGTATAAGAAAGCCACTGATTTCTGTACATTGACTTTGTATCCTGCCACATTACTGAATTGTTGTATGAGTTCTAGTAGTTTGGGGGTGGAGTCTTTTGGGTTTTCCATATAAAGAATCATGTCATCTGCGAAGAGAGAGAGTTTGACTTCTTCCTTGCCAATTTGGATACCTTTTATTTCTCTTTGTTGTCTGATTGCTGTTGCTAGGACTTGTAATACGATGTGAACAATAGTGGTGAGAGTGGGCATCCTTGTCATGTTCCTGATCTCAACGGGAAGGCTGCAAGCTTTTTCCCATTGAGGATGATATTTGCTGTGGGGTTTTTCATAGATAGATTGACAGTCTCTTCAGTAAATGGTGCTGGGAAAACTGGGCAGCTATATGTAGAAGAATGAAACTCGACCATTCTCTTACACCATACACAAAGATAAACTCAAAATGGATAAAAGACCTCAACGTGAGACAGGAATCCATCAGAATCCTAGAGGAGAACATAGGCAGTAATCGCCTCGATATCAGCCACAGCAACTTCTTTCAAGATATGTCTCCAAAGGCAAAGGAAACAAAGCCAAAATAACTTTTGGGACTTTATCAAAATCAAAAGCTTCTGCACAGCAAAGTAAACAGTCAACAAAACAAAGAGCAACCCACGGAATGGGAGAAGATATTTGCAAATGACAGTACAGACAAAAGATTGATATCCAGGATCTATAAAGAACTCCTCAAACTCAACACACACAAAACAGACAATCATATCAAAAAATGGGCAGAAGACATGAACAGACACTTCTCCAATGAAGACATACAAATGGCTATCAGACACATGAAAAAATGTTCATCATCACTAGCCATCAGGGAGATTCAAATTAAAACCACATTGAGATACACCTTACACCACTTAGAATGGCCAAAATTAGCAAGACAGGAAACAACATGTGTTGGAGGGGATATGGAGAAAGGGGAACCCTCTTACACTGTTGGTGGGAATGCAAGTTGGTGCAGCCTCTTTGGAGAACAGTGTGGAGATTCCTCAAGAAATTAAAAATAGACTTCCCTATGACCCTACAATTGCACTGCTGGGTCTTTACCCCAAAGATACAGATGGAGTGAAAAGAAGGGCCATCTGCACCCCAATGTTTATAGCAGCAATGGCCACAGTTGCCAAACTGTGGAAAGAACCAAGATGCCCTTCAACGGACGAATGGATAAGGAAGATGTGGTCCATATACACTATGGAGTATGATTCCTCCATCAGAAAGGATGAATACCCAACTTTTGTAGCAACATGGACGGGACTGGAAGAGATGATGCTGAGTGAAATAAGTCAAGCAGAGAGAGTCAATTATCATATGGTTTCACTTATTTGTGGAGCATAACAAATAGCATGGAGGACATGGGGAGTTAGGAGAAGGCAGTTGGGGGAAATTGGAAGGGGAGGTGAACAATGAGAGACTATGGACTCTGAAAAACAATCTGAAGGGTTTGAAGAGTTGGGGGGGGTGGGAGGTTGGGGGAACCAGGTGGTGGGTATTAGAGAGGGCACGTATTGCATGGAGCACTGGGTGTGGTACAAAAACAATGAATACTGTTATGCTGAAAATAAAAAAAAAATCCTTAAATGCCTTTTGAGAACATGATTTTTAAAGTTCCTTAGAGGCACTAATTTGGGAAATGTAATTTATTTAATCAATTCCTTATTGTTAGAAAACCGACTTCAAGTTTTTCACATTTATAAGTTTTTTATTAACACCTTCATCCATAAATCTCAGTGTATATTTATAGATGGAGAACTTTCAGGTCGTTTACATATATTGTTAAGGCTTTTGATAAATATTGTCAGACTGCCTTTAAAGATAAATTTTCAGAAGTAGAGGTTTTAGATTAGAGATTATGAAAATTTTAAGGCTTTTGGTTAATAACAGCAATTGGTTAATAATCCTTCCAGAAAGATTTTAACAGCTTATATCACTCACAACCAGTATATGAAGTCTGTTTTGTTGTCACATCAACACAGGATACCAATATTTTTAATACTCGTTAGCAAGTTTCATAGGTGAAAAATTGGTGTCTTGAATTAATTTGTGTTTTAGGTAAGTTTGGACATTCTTAAATGCTTCTTTACCTGTTGTATTTTGTGAATATTCTATCCATGTCTTTTGTCTAAATTTCTTTTCAAAGATTTTATTTATTTATTTGAGAGAGAGCAAGCAGGAGCGGGATGGGGGAGGGGCCTAGGGAGAGGAAGAAGTGGCTCCCCCACCCCCACAGAGTAAGGAGCCCAATGCTGGGCTGGATCCCAGGACCCCGAGATCATGACGTGAACTGAAAGTAGATGCTTAAACCACTGAGCCACAAAGGTGCCCCTCTAAATTTCTTTTGACATCTTCATATTTGACACTGTTTGCCAGAAAGCCTTTTATATATAAAGAAAGTTAACCCTGGGGTGCCTGGTGGCTCAGTGGGTTAAGTGTCTGCCTTGGGCTCAGGTCATGATCCCAGGACCCTGGGATCAGGCCCACATCGGGCTCCCTGCTCACTGGGGAGTCTGCTTCTCCCTCTCCCTCTCTCCCCAGCTTGTCTTCTCTCTCTGTCTCAAATAAATAAAATCTTTTTAAAAAATAAATAAATAAAAATTAAGTTAACCCTTTATGTGTAATGTATGTAACAATTATTTCTCCTGGTTCTCATTTGCCTTTTAATTTATGAGGTTTTAATTTGCAAGAGTTTGTCATTTTAAATATAGTCAAGTATATGAATCGTTCTCTTTATGGCTTCTTTCAGTGCTTTTTCATTAAAAACTTTACACTGCATCAGATATATTTTACCTATTCTACTTTTTATTATTTCATTTATTAAATTTTAATATATTTGTTGTACACAAGTTATTGTGTTTATATAACCATAAAAAATGAGTTTTAATTTTTATTCCCAAGCCTCATCCCCTAGCCCCTTGCTAAGAGTTAAATGTTAACTCAAAGAAAAATCCAGGTTCCATTTTACTAAAGAAAATACAAGGGTTTGTTATTAATCCTATACAGTGTTTTGGTGATTAGGAAGCAGTGTTTTAAACCTTTTAGTTCATGATAAGATATTTTTACTATGTTGTAGTTTTATTTAGTAGATTGGTTAAGGGTTTTGGTAAGGAATACTGCAGTGTAATTTTGTTCTTATTTAAATAGTAGGAAATAGTTCTTGGTTGCTGCTTTTACGCAAAATACCTGATTTTCAGGGACGGATTACTGATGTTAACTGGAAGGTACTTGGATGTCCTCAAAATTACATTCATATACACATCAAAATGTGTCCCAATGTGGGAAACTCAGTTACTTTATCATGTATGAGTTATGTGTCAATACATTTTAATGATTGTTTCTTTTATAATAGTTAAGTATACTTTTCTTCCAAATCTTTAAGTTATGTAATCTATCCTTATTAATGAGCCACTGCTTCTTCAAAAAAAATTATTCATAATTTTTATTGTAGTGGAATGATCTTACATGGTAAATTTCAGAAAATTTACTATCCTTACAACATTTATTCTTCCCATCAAGGAACTTTAATTAAACTTGTATTTGCTTTAGGAAAACTTTAAAGAAATTCTCACGTAGCCTTTGTACTTTTCTTCTTTCCTTAACTTTATACATTGATTTTAAAAAAAAAAAAACCTACATATGTATATGTATATATATAAAGCATTATCTACATGTAGTGGGATTTCATATACAGGATATACATTAATATTCATATTATAAGAAATGGAATTTTCCTCACTCTGTCTTCTATTTCTAGCATCTAGGGTAGCTCTGGCTACATCTCATATTTATTCAGTTGATTCTCTAGTTTCCTAACTAATCATTATCTATAAATAATGATAATTTATTTCTATTTCAAAAATTTTGTGTTTGCCTTTTTGCATATTGTATTACTCAAAACTTTCAGGACAATTTTTGGATTATTTACATTTTATTCACATCACTCTGGTACAAAGCAAAATCAAAATTATGCATGTGCAGTTTCAGAACTTTTGAAGTTTGAGACAGATGTTGAATTTTTCAAATGCCTTTTGAGCAGCTTATGTTGCTTTTTCTGCTGTGTCTTAGCGATGTTATGAGACATATTAATATATGCCTAAATAATAAACCACACTTACATTCATTGAATAAATACAAGTCAGATATTATTTGCCTAGCCCTATAGAACATTTTTCATATATATTCATAGGTGTATTATTTTGTAATTTGTATTTTCTCTGGTGTTTGTTAAAGTTTGGGTATAAGGCATCTAAATTTCATGAAATCAATTGAGAAACTTTCTTTTTTTATCTATGGTCTAAACTAATTTCCACTTTTAATTTTATTTATTTATTTATTTTTTAAGAGATGGATGGGGAAGGGTAGGGGGAGAGGGAGAGAGAAATCTTGAGCAGGCTCCACACTTAGCATGGAGCCCAATGTGCGGCTTGATCTCATGACCCTGAGTTCATAACCTGAGCTGAAATCAAGAGTCAGATTCTTATAAGTCAATCAGAGAAAGACAATTATCATCTAGTTTCATTCAGATGTGGAATATAAGAAATAGTACAGAGGATATAGGGGAAGGGAGGAAAACTGAATGGGAAGAATCAGAGAGGGAGACAAACCATGAGAGACTCTAGATTCCAGGAAACAGAGGGTTGAGGAAGGGGAGGGAGGTGGGAGGATGGGGTAACTGGGTGATGGGTATTAAGGATAGCACGTGATGTGATGAGCACGGGATGTTATATGCACTGAGAATCCTCGAAGACTACATCTGAAACTAATGACATACTATATCTTGGATAATGGAATTTAAATTTACAAAAAGTTGGGTAAGATGAAAAAAAAAAGAGACCCTTAACCAACTGACACCCCAGGTGCCCCTAATAATTTCTGGAGCCATTGAAATTATATGCTGCTTAAGAGTTACAGAACTATCTATCTGGGCAAGGAAACATCTCTGTCGATAGTTGTTTCACATTTCCATTTTTTGCCCCCATGGTTATTGACTTGTCAGGTATTTTGGTCTTCTAATTAATTATGGTGATCCATTTTTTAAAGAAAATATTCACTTAATTAAGTTTCTCCATATTTATGTTTTAAATTTTTCTCAAGACCATTATTTTTAGAGAGTTTCAGGTCACAGCAAAATGGAAGGCACAGAGATTTCTCTAATGGCCCTGTCCCCATATATGTATGGCCTCCCCATTATCAACAACCCCTAAAGCAGTGGCGTATTTGTTACATTGATGAATCTACATGGGCACATCTTAATCACCCAAGTCTATAGTTGTTAGGATTCACTCTTGGTGTTGTACATATGGGTTGGGCTAAATATATAAGGACAAGTGCCCACTATTGTAATACCATACACAGTATGTTCATTGCCTTAAAAATTGTCTGTGCTCTATCTATTACTCCCTGCCCCCTAGCAAGCACTGATCATTTTATTGTTTACATAGTTTTGCCTATTCCAGAAAGTCATGTAATTGGAATTTTCCAGTATGCATTTAGTTTCATATATATATATATATATATATATATATATATATTTTTTTTTTAAATGCCTTGGTAGCTCATTTCTTTTTAGCACTAAACAATATTCCATTGCCTATATGTATTGCAGTTTATCCATTCAGCTACTGAGGGACATCTTGATTGCTTCAAGTTTTGGCAATTATGAGTGAAACTGTTATAAATACCCATGGACAGGTTTTTTGAGAGGACACGATTTTTCAGTTCCTTGGTAGACATAAAGGAGTATATTGCTGGGTTGTACGGTAAGAGTATGTTAGTTTTAGAGCAAATTGCCAACAGTCTTCCAAAATGGTCATACCATTTTTTATTCCCAGCAGCAATAAATAGAGTTCCTGTTGTTCCACATCCTCTCCAGAATTTGTTGTTCTTAGAGATTTTGGCCATTTTAGTAGATGTATAGGGGTGCCTCAATTTTTATTTCCCTGACAACATATGATTTGAAGCATCTTTTCATATGTTTATTCACCACCTGTATGTTTTCTCTGGTGAGGTGGCTGTTAATTTTTTTCTTTCAGCTTTACTGAGATATAATTAACATATGACAGTGTAAGTTTATAGTATATAACGTCATGTATAGTTACATGTATGTATTGTAAAGTGATTTTCACAATAATTTTACATCAGTCATCTCCTATTCTCACCATTTTTTAGGGAGGGGGAGAACATTTAAGACCTACTCTCTTAGAAATGTTCAAGTATGTAACACAGTATTGTTACCTATAGTCACCATGCTGTACATTAGATCCCAAGAACTTACTCATCTTTTACACGAAAGTTTGTATCCTTTGACCAACATCTCCCCATTTTTTTCCACCCCTTCGCAATCACCACTCTATCTCTACAAGTTTGGCTTATTGTGATCCCACATGTAAGTGAGATCACACAGTATTCCTTTCTCTGACTTATTTTACCTTAGCATAATACCCATAAGGTCCATCTGTGTTGTTTCAAATGGAAAGATTTCACTCTCTTTATCACCAAATAATATTCCTTTGCAGATACACACACACACACACACACACACACACACACTACATCTTCCTTATCCATTCATCCACTGATGGACATTTAGGTGGCTTTTGTGTCTTGGCTACTTTGAGTAAAGGTGCTGTGAATATGGGAGGGCATATATCCTTTGAAATAATTGAGTATATTTCCTCTGGACATATATGCGGAAGTAAGATTGCTGGATCGTATGGTTGTTCTATTTTTAATCTGGCGGGGGGTACCTCCATACTATTTTCAATACGGTTGTAATGATTTACATTTCTACCAGCAGTGCACAAGGGTTAAGATTACTTTGAGTATTTGGGGTCTTTTCTGTCTTCATACAAATTTTGGGATTGTTTTTCACTGTGAAAAATATCATTGGAATTTTGAAAGGACTGCATTGGATCTATAGATGACTTTGAGTAGTATGGACATTTTAACATTATGAAGTAGTCCAATCAATACATATGAGGTAGGTTTCCATTTATTTTGTGTCTTCAATTTTTAAAATCTATGTCTTATAGGTTTCTGTGTACAGAATTTTCAGCTCCTTGGCTAAATTTATTTGTAAGAATTTTATTGTTTTTTATGTTATTGTAAATGAGATTATTTTCTTTCTTTTTATTGAGATATAATTTACATATGACATTGTATTAGTTTTAAGTGTACAGCATAATGATTTGGTGTGTTTATATATTGCAAAATGATTACCACAATAAGTTTAGTTAACCCTTCATCACTACACAGTTACAAATTTTTTTTCTTGTGATGAGAATTTTTAAGATCTACCTTCATAGCAACTCTCAAATATACAATATGGTATTAACTATTGTCACCATGCTATACATTACATCCTAGGACTTATTTATCTCATAACTAGAAGTTATGATTAATTTCAGTTGTGTGCATTTGTTTTTTTCCTAGGTCAAGATCTTAAAGAAATATGTTTATTTCATCTTTTTTCTTTCATTTTGGCTTCATAAAAAATATATCTTGATACCCCAATGGAAATAAGTAAAATAGTTTTCTCCATTAATTTTAGAAGTGTGTTTCTCTTTTAAACTAACAATATGCAAACAAAATAAACTAACAATAAGGTTCACTTCTTCTGTGCTATATGGTATTTTTTTTATAGTCCATATATTGGATTGGGATTTTTTTTTACTCGGGTTAATTCTGCTGAAATTACTTATAATTAAATAGAGCTGTCTTTTTAGAACTTTTTGGAGGGAGGCCAATAAACACACATGCGGCTTATCCTTCCCCTCCCCAATTTCCATTTGGGTAATACTGCCAAATCATTTCAAAAGAAATACTACATAGTAAGGGTCACATACCTCCTAACCACTTAGCAATTTGGCAAAACATCACATGGTAAAACCCTATAGGTGTGGAAAATGGTTGTGCGCAGATCCCTTCAGCATACTTCCGTATTTGTAGATAAGGAAAACTGAAATTCTAGACTCTCTTTGGTTTAAACACACACACACACACACACATACACAGAGAGAGTTAGAATTGGCAGTGGTACCTTTGGGTGTCCATAGATCCTTTTCTCAGATTTGTCCTTGAGAACAGGTTATGCATAACTTCTGTTTCCATTTTTCATTCTTGCTTTGTTTTCATATGGTTCCACTGAACTGAGATTTAATTGTCTGCCTTCCATAAGGGGATGTCTACTCCATGGTGCCCTGGCAGTCTTGCACACACCTACATGGGCCACGTAGACAAAGGCTTATCCCAAAGCTGAACGTCAGTGAACATGCTGTGTTCCTCCTGGGGTGTGAGAGGATGGGAGGTTTGTGAGTGGCTGCCAACTCCCATTCCTCTGCCTACCTTCCTGTGAAAGGCTGTCTGAAAACAGTTCCACATCACCTCCCTTATTCTGAGGAAGTATGGGAATTTCAGACCTGTACTTTTAAGTAGAACTACAGACTATAAAAGTTCTTTTTTTTTTTAAATTTATTTAAACAAACAGAGATCACAAGCAGGCAGAGAGACAGGCAGAGAGAGAGGAAGGGAAGCAGACTCCCTGCTGAGCAGAGAGCCTGATGCGGGGCTCCATCCCAGGACTCTGGGATCATGACCCAAGCCAAAGGCAGAGGCTTCAACTGAGCCGCCCAGGTGCCCCCAGACTATAATAGTTCTTAACTGCAATCTAGAACTGTCTCCTCAAAGACATTGTAGTCACTCACACCTTTTCCTTTTTGGTGTGAAAACCAAAAATTATGGGGTGCTGGCCCCTTTGGGTACTCTTCCTTTTGTTCTCTATACAGGTAATACAGTGTCTGAATCTACAGGTGGATTTTTGTATCTTTACTGGCTAAATCAGTCCTGCTTTGTTCTTAGCCATGGCCTGCTGTCTTGGCTGGTTGACATCTTTACTACCCCTTTCTTTGACATGCTGAGTTATTCAGTAAAACAGCTACTATTTCTGCAGTAGGAGAATGGTTCACAATTTTGTTTGGTATAAACCTCGGATCTCTAGTTAGGATAGAGGCAGCAGAAAAAGGGCCATGGTTCTCCTTGTTATCCACCAGGACATTGACTTTGCTATCTTTCAAGTGACCGTACTTAAATCAGCATCTAGTGATGGTTAGGATTTACATTTTTAAAAAATAGGTTTTGTATTAGTGAAAATATCTCCAAGGATATAACAATAAGTGGGATGTTGATTTAGGCTTCCAAAACATTTACCAGCTTTCACTTTTGCTAAATCCTCAAGGAGACCCGAGCCAGGGTCAGAGTATCAGATTCTACCTCAAATGAGAATCTTTTGCAATCAATGATATTATTATAGTAGTAACGACAGATAGTGCACAGATAACTGAACACTTACTGTGTGCCAGGCATTGCGTTGAGAGCCTTACATGCATTCTTTCCTTTAGTACTCTCAACCCTGTGAAAGGGAGTTACCATTATTGTCCCCACTTCAAATAGAAGGACACTGAAGCTTAAGTGAGGCTATGTGACTTGCCTGAGGGCACCCATCTAGTTAGCCAGGCTTTGCAACAGTGGCCGCGTCAGCACACAAATTCTGGTCTTTGCGACAGTTTGATTTTTTTAACTCATGCAGGGGAGGAAAATTTTTCCTCTGCCCTTCTGAGTGTTTGGCTGAAACCTCTGTAATAATGGGCAGATTAACAGAAACAAGCAGAAGTTTATTGACATGTATACTTCATATATACATGAGAAATACATAGAGAAAAAATAAATAACTTAAAGGCATGGCTTATTATTTTTTCTACTTACAATTACCATTTTATTATAAAGAATACAATTCAGTGAAGAACAGGCTTATAATGTTGGCTAATGACAAAAAATGTCGTGTTTGTGTGTGTGTGTGGGTGGGTGGGTGGGTAGGGAGGCCAGTTAGGCAAAGATAACCAGGAAAAGCTTGATAAACAAGGGTAAAATTTGTCATGCAGATTTAAATCTATTGATTTAAATTATTGATTTCTTTTTTATGATTAGTCATCCTTCTGAACTTCTTGAACATGAGTAAGGGACGCCCTTACAAATGGAGGTTTTCTTTAGACATGGAATTTTCTCTTATAAAAGGGTAATTCCTACTTGGTGTTGAGAAGTTCTCCTGTGTCTACTATTTCTCAAAATCATCAGTTCAAAACAATCCTTATAATAAAAGTGTATTTTGAGGTGGCATAGTCTGCCACCGTTCGATAACAATTAATACTTTGATATTTTGATTATATAAATTAGTTATCAAGGACGCCTGGATGGCTCGTCAGTTGGCTGACTGAACCTTGATTTATGCTCAAGTCATGATCTCAGGGTCATGAGATGGAGCTCCATATTGGGCTCTGTGCTCCAGCAGGAGTCTGAGATGCTCTCTCTCTGCCTCTACTACCCCCACCAATAAATAAATAAATAAATCTTTAAAAAAAATTAGTTATCTATGATGTAGGCTTCATACCCCAATCTTGACAATTATACTTATATTTGCAATTTAATAGAATCAATTTTCAAGCTTGACATCATGAAAATAAACCTTGGATGGTGATGAACTTAGAATGAGTAATGCTGGATGGTGTTCTCTGGCACCATCCCAATCTCCTTAGTGAGTGGGCACCTTTGCAGGGGAACTTCAACAGTGATCATCAATGTTTATAATAATCACATGGGTACCCTCTAATATCCTTTTCTCAGAACAGAAAGTTATGTTTACTGCATCATTCTCAGCAAGTAAGTGCAATGCATATTGTAGAATCAGTTCTATAATGAAGACTAAAGTCAAACAAGTCCCCTCCCCCAAAGATTTATCCACCTATTTGGAGAGAGAGAGCGAACACATGCAGTGGTGCGGGGGTTGCAGAGGGGGAGAGAGAGAAAATCCCAAGCAGACTTCCCACTGAACATGAAGCCATACATGGGGCTCAATCTCACAACCCTGAGACCATGACCTGAGCCGAAACCAAGTCAGACACCTAACCAGCTGTACCACCCAGGCACCCCCAAATCAGTTTTCTGATAAGCCTTCAATTAATGGGGGAAAAAGTTCCATTGAAGACAACCACCTCATTCAATTTCAGTGAAATTTTATTTTATGATACCTCTTGAAAATAGTGTAGCTGGAGGGATATCTGTGACATACACCTGGGAAGCCTGGAAAGCTCTGTCCTTCAGTGGTTGAACCAAAGATTTCTGTTGTTAATCAGTCACGTGCCACGCAAGGCCATGCAGGGGGCATCTCTAGGCCTTTATCTGCTCTCCAGACAGGGCCCAGAAAGGACTTTTGCCCAAACTTGCATTTTACTCTTCTCACTGCTGTTCAAGACATAAGAGTATGGGACGCATGTGTAGCTCAGTCGGTTAAGTGTCTGCCTTTGGCTCAGGTCAGGATCCCAGGGTCCTGGGATGGAGCTCCACATCAGGTTCCCTGCTCAGCGGGGAGTCTGCTTCTCCCTCTCGCTCTGCTGTTCCCCCTGCTTGTGCTCTCACTGTCTGTCAAATAAATAAGATACTAAAAAAAAAAAAAAAGACATTAGAGTGTGTCTGGTAATCTGTCAGGCACCCACATCCATTGCTTTGAAGTTGAAACTTTAATTTTGATGTAAACTTCAGACAGCTTGAATTAGCACATTTATTTCCTCCCTATCAAGTTTTGCCCTTCACTTGTTCACCCTGCCCAGACAAGCAGAAAAGACTCACTATTTACAAAAGATAATAACCCGGCAGGGCCAACTCACTTGCTTATCCCGGGTCCCTGAGGTGGCAGTGATGCATTGTACTAATCTTCTCAAGGTTCATTGCCCTTTATATGAGGCTCCAGGAGAGGAATTGCTTATCCCACTGGAATGTATCTCTGAAGCACTCTTGCAGTGTGGTTAAGAAGAAAGAATTTAGTATCACAGAGATGTGTGTTCTAATCTCTGCTATATCACTAACAAGTGCGTACCTCGTCCAATTCCTTAATTCCTCAGTTTCCTTATCTGTCAAATGGGGATAATGATAAGTTCCATCTCATGTAATATTAAGTAATTGTCATAGTGTCTGGAAAGCAGTAAGTACTAGAAATTATTAACTATTAGTTCTGGAAATACCATTTTTCTTCTCCACCACAAGGATAATAGCATATGCTCATAAAGTAACAGTGGCAGCGATTCTTGATGAAGGGGAATGAGCCAAAGGCTCATTGCCTCTTTGGCAATTTGAAAAAGGTCCCAGAAAATTCCAAAATGTTCCCCAAAGGAAGTTTGCTGCCACAGAGGAAAAAAAATAGCATTGCTTTGACGGCAAAGTTTCAGACCTGAGATTGTTTAAAAATTTTGAGAAGGAGAATTTTAATGCAGCCCTGAGATTATGGCTATGTCATTATTTCTCAAAATTTGTCTGTGGACCACTTTCATCAGATTTGCCTAAGGAATTGGTTAAAAAAAATGCCGATTCCTAAGACCCTCCCACTCCAAACCTGCTGCTGCAACAGAATCTGTATAGGCAAAACCCAAGGTTATATATTTTCCAGAAAGTTCCCAGGTAGGTAGGCTGTGCTGCATTAACGTCTGAGAACCATTGAATAGTTCAGCTATAGAGTCAGCCTATAGGAAATACCAATCTAGAACCTTGGGGGAGGTGACTGCCTTCAGTTGTAATCAATTTAGATCAGATCAGGGGCTGGGTAGGGGGGAAAGGGAGGATGAGAAAAATTCCGGGGGAAAGTGCAATAGAATATTCTGTTCATTTTGTATCCAAGGGAGTCGCAACCTTCTGTGAGTAATTCCTTCTCAGCCATGAGCTCAGTCTGACCCTTCGTTCCTTGTACTTGGCTTGTCTCCAAAAATTCCTCAGAGAATGTCCAGTCAACTCTACTCTCTGCTTACTCTATCACCATTTGGTCTATTTAGCTATGTAATGCCTCTTTTTAAAAGTATTTTGACCTTCCCTTGTTGGGCCACAGCTTAGGCAAAATACCCACCTGAAGCTTTATTGCTTCTTTCTCTTCCTCTGCTTTTTCCCATTATTGTCACCATAGAGAACATTCCTGGCTGCCGCCACTCTTGATCTCTCTGTAAGAGGTGAGACTCCAAATTTCTGTGTAAAAGCAACCACAAGAACAATAACCCACAATAGAGACAACCAAGTAGAGACCTAAAATTCTTTCGTGGCGTGCACCTGGGTCATCTCAAGTCTCTCCCTCCTTCTCTCAGAGAGGGGAGAAAAAAAGTTACTGCTTTTCCATTCTTCAACATGGATTTGGAAAATCATCTTTTTGGAAGGGTGTTTGGGTTAAAACAATATCCTAATTAAGGAAAGAGAATTACTAGATGGTACTCCCACTTTGCGGATTCCTGACTGAAGCTAGTTTAGGGCAATAATTGTAAAGAGACTATACTGTTACTGCTACTACAACTACTACTACTAACACCACTGCTAGTACTACTACTGGTGGTGACATTCATTGAGCACTTACATTGTACCAGGCACCGTTCTAGGTGCTGTACCTGTAGTACAACATTTAATCCTAAGAACAATGTGAGTTGGGTGTTATGATTATCACTCTTGTTTTTGAAAATGAGGATACTGAAGTACAGTAGAATTTAATTAATTAATTAATTTAATTAAATCACACAGCTAGTAAGTGGTTGAGTTGGTGTGCCTGGCTTTCTACTCTCAATTAATCCAATCTTTCATCAAGAAAGAAAGATTTTTCCTCTAAGTAATCCGGTTCTGTGTATATGGCCTTTCAGGGAATATTCACAGTGCCTGATACCTTTTGTCTATAGCCCCCAGGTGGTCAGCAGTTTTATATCATTGATTTCATTGTTGATTTATGATACTCTTGGCTACTTTCTCATGGTAAGGGAAACAGTGCAGGTTTTTTGTTTGGTTTGGTTTGGTTTTGTTCTCACTAACATTTTTTTGTTTTGGAAACTGAGGCTTGGAGAGATGAAGCAAAGGATAGTCTAGGCAGGGGCGCCTCGGTGGCTTAGTCAGTTAGGCGTCTGTCTTCAGCTCAGATCATGATTCCAGGGTCCTGGGATCGAGCCTCGCATCAGCCTACTCACTCAGTGGGGAGTCTGCTTCTCCCTCTGCTCCTCGCCCTGCTCACGCTCCCTCTCCTTACCCCTCTCCTTCAAATAAATAAAATCTTAAAAAAGAAAAAAAAAAAAGAATAGTCGTGGCATGGCCATGAATGACACTAGATTTTAAGCCTTCAGTATTTTCTTGTCAGACTAGAGTTTGGCAGAGAATGGAAGAGGTGATAGGGTCTTAATGTAGGAACTATAAGTTCCCAGCTATAGGAGTATTTTCTGCCTAGTCACTCAGAAGACACAAATAATTCACAGTACAAATTTATGTTGCAATAGCAATTAACTTCCTGTCGTCTATCTTGAACCATTAATTCTATTTATCACTTAAAGTTAAAAAGTTATAAAACTTCTGAAGATGCAATTTTTAAGACATTGTGCCTTAGCTCAAACACATTGTTCTGTATTAAGCATTGTTTTGTGTGGCTACATTGTGACTTCTATTGTGTCTGAGTCAGCTAATCGGGATAAAAATTAATGAAAAAGATAAAAAGGTGAGGACTGTAGCTGAAAATTCAAATCCATATACAGTTTTGAAACAAAATGAAAATAAAGGAAACAGCCATTTGGAGAACCTCAATATATGTTTTGAAAACTGTATTTTGTAGGAGTTAAAATTGACTTTAACCTACAGAAGTAACTTCCTGGTATGAAGATGCATACTTCGAATTAATGTTTTAACTTAGACTATTATTTTGTCTGAGTTGTGTTCATATAAAGACACATAAAAATATATGAAATGGGAAGTCAGGAAAAGCACAGATTGTCTTGTATTCTGAATTTGAGAACATGACACAGAAATGCTCCTTGACTTTGTACTTGGGAAAGAAGGCCTTCTGATGTTTTCATAACACACTGATACATTTAGAAACGGAATGTGATTGTGAAAGTTGGTTGGCAGAGGATAGAGCTGCAGAACCAAGAAAGTATTGTGTTTTGTTTGTTTGTTTTTGTCATTTGTGCTATGTATAATGAAGATATTTATGTTTCAGTGTCCAGTGGAGTTGGTCAATGGCCAAAGTCTCCAGCTAACTCAAGCTACTTATATTAAGAATATCAGGTACTAAATCACAGTGGTTAAATTTATATAATAAATTTATATAATAAAATCTTTATATATAAATTTATATATTAAATTTATATAATAAAATCTTTATATATAAATTTATATATTAAATTTATATAATAAATTTATATAATAAAATCTTTAGAAACACTTAATCGCCCAAGAGAATACACTGCTCAACTGATATCACAGAAATCAAAGGCTGGATCTGCCATGGTAATAGAGAGCTCAGAAATGTAATCATGACCATGATTAAGTGGTATAATTAAGGATGAATCTAGAACTATTGAATGGAAGGCATGAAGAAAGGATTTGACATCCTATTGATAATGTTAGAGTGCTTGTATGAATTACTGTAGGTTATTATGTTGAGTTGAATGGAATCCCTCAGAACTTCAAGTTCGTGTTCATTTGGAACCTTTGAACATGACCTTATCTGGAAGTAGAGTCTTTGCAGATGTAATCAAGTTAAGATGAGGCCATACTGGACTAGGATGGTTCTTAATCTCATGACTGGGACCCTTATAAAAAGAGAGAAATTTGGATACAGACACACACAGAAGGAAAATGGTCATATGATGATGGAGGCAGAGATTGGAACTATGCTGCCATAAGCCAAGGAATGCCCAGAATTTCCAGCAACCACTATAAGCTAGAATCAGCAAGGGAGTATTCTTCCCTAGAAATTTTGGAGGGCACATGGCCATGTTCACACAGTTATTTCAGGCTTCTAGCTTCGAGAAATGGGAAGGAATCAATTTCTGTCTTATGCCACTCAGTTTGTGGTACATCGTTATGACAGCCCTCGGGAATGAACAGAGTTATGTTCCTTGAATTCTAGATGCAATGTGATAAGGTCTGTTAAAGTTCTAGAAGAGCGGTGCCTGACTGGCTCAATCGGAAGGGCATGTGACTCTTGATCTCAGGGTTGTAAGTTCGAGTTCCACGTTGGGTGGAGAGATTACTAAAATAATAATAATAATAAACTTTTTAAAAAAGTTCTAGAAGATTGAGCTTTGTAAAATGGAGTTCTTGCAAGGCAAAATTGTTTAAAGTTTTGATCCCAATAATGATGAACAAAAGAGCTAGAGAAAGAAATGAGTGTGTCCCTGAGATGTTGTATGAAGGGGATGATAAAGCCACACAGGAGAGAGAAGTACAAACCAATAAGAAGGTTCTGGGAGGTTAATGTCCCAACTTCTCTGAGGCTTGCAACAAATGGTAGGAAGGTAAATAAAGATTTTTAAAGCTAGGATGACCATCCATTCCAGTTTTCCTGGGACTGAGGGGTTTTCCAGAACATGAGACTTTCAGTAAAACTGGGACCATCTCAAGCAAACCAGGATGAGTTGGACCTCTATTAAAGCTACAGACAGAATGATAAAATGGTCAAGAAAGAGGTTTTCTGCTGCTGAAGCTATATTAGGTACCTGTTAATAGACAATGAGAGAAATCACAATTGTTCAACTCTTACTTGATGCCTATGTTTTCGGTCAGTGAGGACTATTTTCACATGGAAAAGGGGGAAACAGTAATAGTTGTAATTTGAACTTGGTGGAAAGATGGAGAACACCTAACTGCATCACATTGGCTCACCTTCTGTTCATTCAGCATTTAATGCATCAGCCACGATTTTTAACTTCTGGGGATACACAGGAACCGTATTTCTGTCTACTTGGCACACTATAACCAGTAAAAGTGGAAGAGTGGCATTGTCTGTGCCTCTCCCCACCCAAAGCTGTCTGCAGGACTTCGGCAGCCCTGCTTTTCTGTAGTGCTTCTATCCTCCTAGGATTCAGGACCATCAAGATTCCCAGCTCTAGAAATGCCCAATTCTTTCCCAACCTGCACCGTGTTCTTTGAATCTGAGTCACTCGCTTCCCTTAACACCTGCTGAAAACTCATCTGCTTTTGTATATGAGAAATTTGCAAAGTGTAGATTTCAGGTGCTCTTAACACATACGCAAAGATGCAACTGTGTGAAGGCACGGAGATGTTCATTAGCTTGCCTGTAGTAATAACTTTTCACTATGTATATCAAAACATCACGTTGTATACCTTCAATACAATTTTTGTTTTAAAAAAGGCAAATTCACTTCCTTCAGAAGTTTTTCTTGATCAAGTTCACTCTAATTGCCTATATTATTTCATACCTCTGTGTTCTTATATACTTTATTAAGTATATTGTAACTGCTATGATTAAAATTGTAATTGTGGCTTTGGTCTACAAACCATGTGGTGTTCACCAATTTGAGGATTATGAATTTGATGGGCATCAAGATGTGGGTTGCCGACCTCTGAAAAAATAAAAAAAAAAATTTAAAAAAAAAAAAAAAAAGATGTGGGTTGCCGAAAGGTAGGGCAATTGTTTCTGCTTGCTTGTGTTTTATCCTGTATGTGCTCGTAATTACTTCCTCCCAAGAGGAGGGGTGGGATGTATGATCATTATCACAGTGCAGTAAGGATGGGGGCCCAGGAATCTGTCCTGTGTGCTACTTTGCTGGAAACTGGCTAATTCTTGGGGTTGTTCCTTTGAACTGATTAGAATTTGCTTAGCTGAGACTGCTCTGCCACACAGGAAGGATCTTAGAAACCCCTCACATGACTTACATCCCAGTCTCCAGGCTCAAATGAATGAAATCTTCAGAGCTGTGGCAGGTGCAGGATCCGTTAGCATCACCGCATTGAAGCCTGAAGCCCATATGCATGCAGTCAGAAGGTTTGATGACCATGTAAATTTGGGGGATGGAACATTAAAAATGAACCAAAAGCATCTCAAATTTTAAGAGAAAACAGTGAGACTGATGTGATCATTTGCCAAATTCTAGAATAATCCTTTTAAAGCAAAGTTAGTAACTAGGTGTAACCAGATGCAATGATCACTCGTGTGCACTCTAGGCTTACTAAAAATAAGTCATACGTGTATAACCTAATACCCTTTAATATTAGGGAAATCCACTAAACAAGTGAATCGGAACTTCAGTGAGATTTGATTTGATATTTCACTAAGTATGGAATGACATCTATGTGAAAAATATGGAGAACTGGGTGTAGTTGTCAGTACAGGCCAGGAGAATTATTAGTTCCTTTAATGGCTAGACCTAAAGGGACTGATTAATAAACTGCTATGCTAAAGAGAGATTTCCAGTGAAGAATCTCCCCTCGGTCTGATCTTTCCAACAATTTTTTTTAAAAAAAGATTTTATTCATTCACTTGACAGAGATCACAGGCAGGCAGAGAGGCAGGCAGAGAGAGCGAGGAGGAAGCAGGCTTCCTGCTAAGCAGAGAGCCCAACACGGAGCTCGATCCCAGGACCCTGGCATCATGACCTGAGCCGAAGGCAGAGGCTTTAACCCATTGAGCCATCCAGGCACCTCTGATCTTTCTAACAATTTATTAAAGGCCCGCATTTTGTGTAGAAGACATAAAATCTGTGCATGTGAAGTAATTGGGAAGGTTAGTAAATGCATTAAGTAACAGAATCAAGGTGTGTGATTTGAATATACTAGAGCAATGGCCAGTTGTAACAAGATACCATTTCACACTAATAAGTCGCAGGTTATATACTTACATCCAGAAAACCAGCTGAATGTGAATTCATTTGGGGAAATACTGCAGCCTCTAAGAATAAGAGACTTGAATGTTTTCACCGATCAGTATCACTCAATACTGCTAAGAGAGCTAATGTATATCCTAAGGTATATCAATAGAAATGCAGTATTTGGATGGAGTGAGCTAATAGGTCCGTATCTCATAGTCTTTTGTGCTTAACAGACCATATCCAAAGCACTGTGTTAAATTCCGGGCCCTGCCCTGTAAGTGAATCTTTCCTTCTCATTCTACACCTCAAGGCAACATTTCCAATTCTACCTGGAAATCAATAATTTCCATATCTATATCTCTAGCTAGAAACGTCCTTTGGTTCCCACAGCTGCATTTCGCCCATGGCTTACCAGGTACCTCTAGTTGGTCACGCTTTTGACATCTCAAATTCAAGACCTCAAAAATCGAAGTCACCAACCCCACCTCATATGTCACCATGGACTATACCGCACCAGTGCTCACGCAATAAAACCCGTTTTTCCGTGAGTATTTTTTTTAAAGATTTATTTACTTATTTATTTATTTGTCAGAGAGAGAGAGAGGGAGAGAGCAAGCACAGGCAGACAGAGTGGCAGGCAGAGGCAGAGGGAGAAGCAGGCTCCTTGCCGAGCAAGGAGCCCGATGCGGGACTCGATCCCAAGACGCTGGGATCATGACCTGAGCCGAAGGCAGCCACTTAACCAACTGAGCCACCCAGGCGTCCCTCCATGAGTATTTTTTTTAAAGATTTTATTTCTTTATTTTAGAACGACACAAAGGCACTTGTGAGCAGGGGGAGGCGCAGAAGGAGAGGGGGAAAGAGTTTCAAACAGATTCTTCCCTGAGGACGGAGCCCGAGAGCAGGGCTCCATCCCAGGACCCTGAGCTCATGACCTGAGCCGAAACCGAGTCAGCTGATCAACCAACCGTGCCACCCAGGTGCCTCCATGAGTATATTCAGTCTCTGATAATGGTACCTACCTGCTTTAACCTGAAACCTGGGAATTATCCTTGATTTCTCTTAACTCACTCCATACACATGATGTTAATCCCTGTTTGCTGCCATTGGTCCTACTGCATTATCTCCCTGAACTTCCAACATTAGTTATTTCTCAGATTAGCTGCAGTTCCTTGAACCCCAAATTTCCCTAATATCTCTGTGCTTTTGCAATTTACTGGTATTTATCCCTACAAGAAATACATGTATCAAACATTGGGCTGTGTGGCTGAGACGAAAACATGTATTTGCCCTCAGTTTGCTTGTGGTTTAGTGGAAGAAAAAGCCATGTAAGTTACCGTAATATAACCAGTCAAGTGTAAAGACTGAGGTCTCATGGAGGTGCAGAGGAGAAACCCTGCATAAGTCAAGGCTGGGTGGGGAATTTTCTTGGAGGAGATGAGAATGCAATTCAGAGGGAGTAGGAATTTGCTAATTCTGGAATTCCTGGTGGAGGATATAGAACATGAGCAGTATGAAGGTAAGGCACAGATAGGCATATGTGGGAAAACTCATAAAGTCTAGTAGTGATATATGGTAGAGCTCACGACAGAAAGCTGACAGTATTTGAGTCTGAAGAAGTAGAGAGGGTCCAGCTTATAATGCCATGATAAGGAACTTGGAGCATTATTTTACAAGTAGCAGCAAGCCATAAGTGATTTAATTAGGAAAAAAGTCAAATTATCTCATTAGTATTTGTAATTGTAGTGGTCTTTAATAACAGTATTTCATGCTTTAGCATTAGCTATTTTTAACAGCTGACTGAGATCTAATTCACCCATTTGAAATACACAATGCAATGTTTTTCAGTATATTTACAGATATGTGTAACATGACCACAGTCAATTTTAGAATATGGTCTTCACTTCGAAAATAAACCCCTGGAGCACCTGGGTGGCTCAGTGGGTTAATGCCTCTGCCTTCAGCTCAGGTCATGATCCCGGGGTCGAGCCCCGCATTGGGCTCTCTGCTCAGCAGGGAGCCTGCTTCCTTTCCTCTCTCTCTGCCTGCCTCTCTGCCTACTTGTGATCTCTGACGGTCAAATAAATAAATAAAATCTTAAAAAGAAAAGAAAAGAAAAGAAAAGAAACCCCTTACCTCTGTTACACACCTGTCCTCCAAACCTCCTCTCCCTGCCCTGAGGAAACGATGTATTCTCTATCTCTATCGTCTATCCTGTTCTGGACATTTCAAGGGAATGGACTCATCCTCTTTATGGTCTTGTTTCTTTGTGGTCTTTCAGGTTTCTTTCACTTAGTGTAATGTTTCCAATGTTCACCTGTGTTGTAGCCCGGATCAGTATTTCACTTCTCTATATAACCAAATAGTATTCCATTGTATTGATAAAGATTGTGTTTGTCCATTCATCAGTTGATGCACATTTGGGTTATTTCAATCATTTGGCTAATTATAATGTTATTTCTGTAAACATCTATGCATGAATTTTTCTGTGGAAATATATTTCGTTTCTCTTAGGTATGTACTAGGAGTAGAGTCTTGGGATCATATTGTACTTCTAAGTTTAATGTTTTGGAGAAGCTGCCAGAAAGTTTCCAAAGTGGTTGCAGCTTTGTACATTCCCTTCAGAGCATATTGGGGAGCAGGGGGCTATGTTCTAATTTCTCCACATGTTTGTTAACACTTATTAATGTCTATTATTTTTTCATCACAGCTATCCCAGTGAATGTGAAATACTACCTCAGTATGGTTTTGATTTGCATTTCCCTAATGACTAATGATGTTGAATATTTTATTTGTGTGTTTATTGGCTATTTGTAGAAATGCTTGCTCAGACCCTTTGCCTGTTTTGTTTTCTGTTTGTTTTTATTGTAATTATGAGTTCTTCATATATTCTGGATACAGTCTTTCATCAGGTGCATGACTGAAAATATTTTCTTCTATTATATGGCTTGTGTTTTGACTTTCTCGAAGGTGTCCTTTGAAGCACAAAAATGTTTAATGTTTACAAGTTTTTCTTTAGTTGCTCTTGCTTTTGGCTTTGTATCTAAAAATCCCTAACCATATCTAAGGTCATCAGGTTTCACCCCTACGTTTTCTTCTAAGAGTTTTATGGTTTTAGTTCTTACATTTATGTCACTGATCCACATTGTGTGAACTCTCATATACGGTGTGAGGTAATGGTCCAATTTCATTATTTTTCACATAGCTGTCCAGTTATCCCAGCATCATTTGTTATAAAGATCTTTGGATGGTCTTGCTGCTCTTGTTGGAAATAAGTTCATCAGAGATGTATGGGTTTCTTTCTGAACTCTCAGTTCTATAGGTCTATCCTTGTTCCAGTATCACACTTTCTTGATTACATTTAATTTATATAGTGCTCCCCCCTTATCCACATTTTCATTTACCCATGGTCAGCAGCAGTCTAGAGCAAATGATCTTCCTTCAAACATACCATCCGAAGATCAGTAGTAGCCTAATGTAACATCACAATGCCTACATCATTCATCTCACTTATTCTCATCACCTAGGCATTTTATCATCTCACATTATCATAAGGAGAAGTGTGACTACAGTACAATAAAGTATTTTGAGCGAGAGAGATACCACATTCACGTTAAGTTTTACTATGGTAAATCATTATAATTATTCAATTTTATTATGCTTGAGTATTTTTATCTTTCGAGGGAGTTGGATTTTATCAAATGCTTCTTCTGCATCTATTAAGATAACCCGGTGATTTTTGTTTTTAATTTTATTGATGGGATCTATGAATTGATTTCCAGATGTCAAACCAGTTTTGCATTGCTCTGATACATCACATTTGATCATGGTATAGAATTCCTTTTATATGTCACTGGATTTGTTTTTGTAACATTTTGTCAAGGACTTCTGCATCCACATACATAGACAATTTCGGTAGTTTTTTGTGATGGGTTGGGAAGTCTTTTCTCCCCACCTGTTTTTTTGGAGTGTTTGTGAAGATTGCTATTCTTTAAATGCTTGGTAGAATTCAGTGATGAAGGCATCTGAGTTTGGATTTTTCTTTGTAGTTAGCTTTTGATTATTAATCTCTTCACTTATTTTAGACTTAGATTTCCTATTCCTTTTATCACTTTGAGAAGTTTTTGTCTTTCTCGAACTTTTTTCCATTTCAACTGAGTTACAGAATTGGTTGGCATACAGTTGTTCACAGTAATCAGTTATGGTTCTTCTTATTTAATAGAGTTAGTTGTAATTTCCTCTCTTTCATTTTTGATTCTATTTGCATTCTCTCTTTTCCTCTTGGTCAGACTAGCTAAAGGGTTGTTGATTTTGTTGATCTTTACAAAAAAAAAAAACCTAGATTTTGATTTCATGTATTTTCTCTATTATTTTCTATCCTGTATTTCATTAGTTACTGCTCAATCCTTACTGTTTCCTTCCTCCTACTTGCTTAGGTTTAGTTTTTTCTTCTTTGTCCAGTCTCTTAAGGTACAAAGTTAGTTTATCAATTTGAGATTTTTCTTACAGGCATTTACAGATGAAATTTCTCTTGCAGCACTGCTTAAGCTGCATCCCATAAGTTTGGGTAGGTTGAGCTTTTATTTTCACTTATCACAAATTATTTTCTGATATTTTTTGAGGTCTTCTTTGACTCATTGACTACTTAGGAGTTTCATTTAATTTCTACATATTTGTAATTTTTCCAATGTTATTCCTGCTTTTTCTTTCTAATTTAACTCTATTGTGTTTGGAGAACATAATTTGTATGATTTTTATACTTTTAAATTTATTGAGGATTGTTTTATGGCCTAGATTGTGGTCTATCCTGGTAGAATTGGTGAACTTGGTGAACCTGGTGAACTTGAAAAAAATGTGTATTTTATTGTTTCATGGAGTGTTCTACAGAGTTCTGTTAAGTCTAGTTGGCTTATAGTGTTGTTCACATGTTCTAATTCCTTGTTATCTTCTTTCTAATTTTTCTATTATTGCAAGTAGGGTACTGAAGTCTCAACTATTATTGTCAAATTGTTTATTTCTCCTTTCATTTCTGTTAGGTTTACTTCATGTATTTTGATGCTCTGTTATTAGGTGCATATTTGTTTATTTTCCTGATGGATTGACCCTCTTATCATTATAAAGCAAACTTTTTGGAGCACCTCAGTGGCACAGTTGATTAAACCTCTGACTCTTGGTTTCTGTTCAGGTTGTTGTGACCTCAGGGTCATGAGATTGAGCCCCAAGTCAGGCTCTGGCTCAATGTTGAGTCTGCTTGGGACTCTCTCTCCTTCTCCCTCGGCTACCACTCCCCTCCTCCCCTGCCATGTACATGCACAAGCTCTCTCTCTCTCTCTCCCTAAAATAAAATAAATAAATCTTTTTAAAAAAACTTCTTTATCTCTAGTAATATATTTTTGTTTTAAAGTGACTCATCTGGTATCACTATAGCCACTTTGGCTTTTTTTGTGGTTGTTATTCATATAAAATATATATTCATATAAAATATCTTTTTTGCATCCTTTTGCTTTTAATCTATTTGTACCTTAGAATCTACAGTATCTTCTAGGCAGCATATAGTAGGATCACTTTTTTTTTTATCTAGTCTGGTGATTTTTGTCTTTTGTCTTGGTTATTTATTCCATACACATTTAATGTTATTATTTATAGTGTTAGATTTATGTCTGCCATTTTATTTTGTTGTGTTCTGTATGTTCTATATGTTCTTATGCTTTTATTCTATTTTCCTAGTATTGCTTTCTTTGGTATTAAGGAAATAACTTATCATATAGTATTATAATTTTTTAATTTTTTAAAAGGTTTTATTTATTTATTTGACAGACAGAGATAACAAGTAGGCAGAGAGACAGGCAGATAGAGAAGAGGAAGCAGGCTCCCCACTGAGCAGAAAGCCCGAAGTGGGGCTCAATCCCAGGACCCTGGGATCATGACCTGAGCCGAAGGCAGAGGCTTTAACCCACTGAGCCACCCAGGTGCCCCAGTATTTTAATTTTTTAAAGAAATTTTCAGGTTATTTTGAGTTGTTTTCTTAATGATTGCTCTGGGATTTACCATGTACATCATAATTTGTCCAAATCAACTTCCAACTTGTTATACTAGCTTAATTCTAGTAATATGTAGAAATGTTATTCCTACATAGGTCTATTCCTATTTCTCTTTTTGTGGTACTATTGTTATACATATTATATCTAATAACATTGCAAAGAGCAATGCATTGTTATGATTCTACTTTGCCATCTGCAGTCATTTCTTTAGTCCAATAAATCTTTGTTCCTATTCACTGCCTTTGTGCTGTTGTTGGCAAATATATTACATATGTTACTTTTCTGTATGTTGTAAGTTAAACAGTGTATATCATATACATATTATATACAATTGTTTTTTTAAACAAAAGGAGAAAATATGCATTTGTATTGTCTTCTATAATTCCATAATTATCTTTACCATAATTTACATTTATCCTTTGTTTTTCTCTTTGTTTTTTAATGTACATTAAAATTACCTCCTGGCGGGACGCCTGGGTGGCTCAGTTGGTTAAGCCGCTGCCTTCGGCTCAGGTCATGATCCCAGCGTCCTGGGATCGAGTCCCACATCAGGCCCCTTGTTCTGTGGGGAGCCTGCTTCTCCCTCTGCCTCTGCCTGTGCTCGCTCTCTCTCTCTCTCTCTCTGACAAATAAATAAAATCTTTAAAAAAAAATAAAATAAAATTACCTCCTGGGTTCACTTGCTTTTGGCCTAAAGAATTTTCTTTAAGGTAGTTATTATAGCAACAAATTTTCCCAGTTTCTGTTTATCTGGGAATGTCTTTATTTTGCTTTCATCTTTTATTTTATTTATTTTCTTTGACTAAGCTTTATGGCCAACATGGTGCTTGAATTCATGACCCTGAAGTCAAGAGTTGCATGCTCTACCAACTGAGCCAGCCGGGTGCCCCTGCTTTGCTGGATATAGGTAGGATTCTTAGTTGATAATGTTTTTCCTTTGAGCAATTTGAATAAGTTATCCTACTCTTTTCTAAACTTTATTGTGTCTGCTGATAATTCAGCTGTTAAATTTATTGGGACTCCCTTATAAGTAATGAGTCACTTTCTCTTGCTGCTTTAAAGACTTTCTTTTTTGTCTTCGACTTTCAATATTTTTACCCAGTTTCTTTCTAAGTGACACCTCTACTCAGTGGAGGGCTGGGCAGCAGCCTTTTGTACCCTCAGCTTGCCTTTCCTGGCATGAAACTACCACATCCCAAGCCAGGACAAGAGTGATCAGAGCCCCAGTATCTCTGTGTGCTGAACCCTAAGTAAAGTCTCTGTTTCATGAGTACCTGCTAAGCAGAAGGAAGCCCCAACCACCCCACCACACTCTCATGGGACTTAGCATCAGGTAGTAAGGGGCAGGATGAAAAACAGTGATATCTACTCCTCCTAGGGGGAAAAAAAAACCTCTCTGAATATTGGGAGGAGAAAGCGGGTCTTGTGTTCTTGGCTGAAGCAGTGTGTAGTGGAATCTCTTCCTTGCCAGAGCTGGGATGAAGTGAGAGGGGGTATTCTTGGTTCAAATGTCACAGTCTCTTACATTTCTTACTGAAGTTTTAGAAATGTGTTCTCCCACTAGAATAATTGTGTCCTGAGTGGTGGGAATTTTATACTTCTCATTACAGTGTCATTTCACCTAGCACAGTGCCTGACACATACAAGGTACAAAATCAGTATTTGCGGGTGTGTGAAAGACTAGGAACACTGTTCTATAAAAGACAGCTAAAAGAACTGAAAATATTTATAAAAGAGAAAAAATAATCTCAAGAGTGTTCACCTGTCTTCAGATATTTGAAGGGTTGACTTATGGAAGAGGGATTTAACTTGTTTTCAGTGGCCTCTAATATCAGAATGAATAGAAGAAAGTGTCAAGAAAAGAGAATTTGCTTAATTTGAGAACTGGTTTACTGAATGATTTAATGCAAACATTAAATGAGTGGGGTTTTTTTAGGTAGTGACAATTTCCTGCTACTGTGGTGTCCAGTTACAAGATGAATGATTGCTTGTGGAGGACATTGTAAATGGCATTTACACATCAAGTGTGTGAGAGAATTTGATGATCTTTAAAAATTATTATCCAGGAGATTTTTATCATTATGTTTCAAAATTCCATGTATTATCAATTGGGTATAATGTTCAAAATCAACAAACCATAGATACGGAATCTTGGTCTCAGAAAAATATAAATACACAATCTGGGTTGTCAGATTTAGCAAAGAAAAATATAGGCTGCTTAGTTAAATTTGCATTTCAGATGAAACAAATAATGGTTTACTATGTTTATCCCCGTGTAATATTTGGGATATGCTTTCACTTTTAAAAAGTCATGGTTTATTTGAAATTCATATTTAACTGGTTACCCTGAATTTTATCTGGCAACACTATCTATAATGTCATGTACCAGGTACTCCACTACTATCACTGATGATTAAATAAGGGGGGGGGTAACTGAGCCACCCAGGCACCCCTCAGCTTACATTCTAAGGGAAAGTGACTTTCCTCATTAAAAGTGGTTTCTAGAGAGCCTGGGTGGTTCAGTTGGTTGAGCCACTGCCTTCAGCTCAGGTCATGATCCTGGAGTCCCAGAATTGAGTCCCCTATCGGGCTCCCTGCTCAGCAGGGGGTCTGCTCCTCCCTCTGACCTTCCCCCTCTCATGCTCTCTCTCTCTCTTTCTCTCATTCTCTCTCTCTCTCAAATAAATAAAATCTTTTTTTTAAGTGGTTTCTAATACATCACCATCAATATGTTCACAGAAGACCATTCAGTCTACAGAGACTTAAGACATGATGCTTGTGGGTTAGAGATAGAACTGCAGCATCATACTCAGCTTTTGGCAGTACCTTGTTGAGCCATACATAGAGGCACAGCTGCCCTTAATAATAAGTAGATTAAAAAAAAACTCAATACTAAACATTTGTAGTGTGAAGAGGCATATACACGAAGGCAAAAGTTGGTAACAGAAAACTTGAAGTAAGAAATGGATAGGCCACTCACTACTCGATAGATTGCATGAGACAACTCATGTCCAAAGGGTTAATAACCACAATGTATAAAGAGCATCCCCAACAAATAAGAAAAAGTAAGCTAATAGAAAAGTAGACGAAAGAAATGAACAGAGAGTTTGCATGAAAACAAGTACGTATGGCTTTGTCGTAATAAAAGATTTTCTAATTAAAGTTGTATCAACATGCCATTTATCAGCTTTCATACTGAAATAAATCCAAAGGCTAATGAGGCTGTGGCATAGAGAAGTAGGCACTCTCACATACTGATGATAGGAGTGCAAAATGGCACAATCTGTATGTTGTTCAATCTGCTGATATTGTCTAATATTCAGCGTTGGTGGTATAGTGGTGAGCATAGCTGCCTTCCAAATGCATTCACTTCTAGGAATACATTTACAGATGGATTCTCACAGTGTGCAAAAGAAAATATGTATGGATATATGTACCTATTTACTAATTGCAGCATTGTTTGTGATACCAAAAGCAGTGTAGGGGCGCCTGGGTGGCTCAGTGGATTAAAGCGTCTGCCTTCAGCTTGAGTCATAATCCTAGGGTCCTGGGATCGAGCCCCACATCGGGCTCTCTGCTCAGCGGGGAGGCTACTTCCCTCTCTCTCTGCCTGCCTCTCTGCCTACTTGTGATCTCTGTCTGTCAAATAAATAAAATTTTTTAAAAAGGCAGTGTAAATGTCTACCATTAGGGGTCTGGCTACAAAAACTGTGGTACCATCCATACAGTGGGCTATGATATGGCTGCAAAAAAAAAAAAATAAACAAGGGAGCTCCGTATTTACTGATAAGGCAAAATCCCCAAGATAAAGAGTTAATTGAGAAAAAAAAAAGATGGAAAAAAGTATGTTAAACATGCTGCCATTTTTATTTTAAAAAGAGCAAGAAAAAGAACAATTATTGATATTTGCATTTGACTAAAACACCACCACAGAGCTACACAGGAAACTAAAGGAACCCTCACCTCTGTGAGAGTCAGTTTGAAAATTAAGAAAGGACAAAAGATATGAGAGGGAGGCTTTTCAATGAATACATACTTATACTTAATTTCTACATGATGTGACTGAACATTTAAAAAAATGTTCCAGAAAGAGTTCTGTGATTGTTGTTGTTTTTTGTTTTTTGTTTTTTTAGTAAGAAATGCTGTTTACTTTAACTCCATGGACCTATCTATCTAGAAATAGGGACACTATATAGGGCTAGATTATGGCAGAGCTGGTGGTATTTGTCAGGAAAGCTTAGAACGCACCCTTTTAATCTAATAGGTCTTAATATCCAAAATATTAATGTAGTTGTCTGGAGTTATATGTTGTATGTGTGAAACTGTGTACTTGTTCTAATTCTTTTGCTCTGTGACATTATTATTTCCCCCCTATGGGTCCCTGTTCACCTGATGTCATTGCCTTTCTTTTTCAATAACCATCATTCAAAAGTTTCTCTTGTTAGTTCTGCTTCACCTCACCTTGACCCTACCTGTCCCATCTCCCTGCCTTTTCTTTCCTTTCTTTCTTTTTTTTTTTTTTTTTAGATTTTATTTTTAAGTACCTTCTCCATTCAACTTGGGACTCGAAACCCAAGATCAAGAGTCCAGTGTTCCATGGACTGGACTAAGCCAGCCAGGCACCCCTCCTGGTCTTTTCATTTACACATACCATCTCTACTAATCTATCACTTTCAGTGTGAGTAGGTACATACACTTGAGAGCATGCATTCTACATGGAATTGTGCATGCTTATTTCCTTGTTCTGTGAATCATGGTTGGAGGTATTAGTCTACTTAAACTTCCCTTTTTCTTTTAATTTCTTATGCTCTGTGGGATCAGTGTAGTAGCAAATAGATATTGATAATATGGTTGCCAGAGGGGAGAGGTTTGGGAGGGATGAGCAAAATGGGTGAAGGGGCATGGGAGATACAGGCTTCCAGTTATGGAATGAGAAAGTCACAGGAATAAAAGGCACAGCATAGGGAATATAATCACTGGTATTGTAATAGCGTCATATGGTGATAGATGGGTGCTACACTTGTGGTGAGGCTAGCGTAATGTCTAAAGTTGTCAAATCACTATATTGTACACCAGAAACTAATGTAACTATGTGTGTCAACTATACTTCAATTAAACAAATATCAATCTTGACTACTGGGATTGCCTCAGGAAGTGGGTCCATCGGAGAGCAAAAGAGTGTTGAGAGAAATCAAAAAGGCTAACAGTATATGATGGACAGTAGATTGATGTTAGCTACTCTGTGGGGGTTTTGCTTGAGCCAAGGACAGTGTTCTTAAGTCAGGCACGGTTTGAGCTGTGGAATTTCTTGCATTAGTGTGTAGGTAAGGTATATAATTTTTGAGGATAGGGAAAGAGCAGGTTCTATTTTTTTTTTTTAGTACTTATTGTGTTCACTTACGTTGATTCCTTTCCAAAAAGTCAAACCTTATTGACCTCATCTTTCTTTCATCTGTTGACTCAAGATAACAAAAAAAAGGAAAATGAAATCCCCAGTGGTGGAGTGGGGAAGGGAGCTACTGACCTATCGTTTATTGTCATTACTCTGGATTCCTAGAGGTGGTATTAAATAGGCAATAAGAGGAAGGGTTTGGGGTCTTGTTCTGGGGTACATGTGAGTGTCCAATCAACGTTGATGGAGCTAAGGGCGTAACTATATGCATGAAGGCATGGTACACCATATCACAGTGCAGACTAAAGATGGTCTCAATGTCTTAATCAGGTGGAGAGGATCAAAAACTGAACAGGATGTATAAAAGATAGAAGGTAGGTGGGTGGAAGTCATCATCTGGGAGATCTGCCCATAAGGAGGGACGAGCATTAGTTGCTTTCTTCCTCACAACTCTTCATCCAATCACTGTGCTAGGTTTGCGGCTCAGAGAAAGCTCCTGACCAAGGGATTAAGCGGGTTAGTTGAGTGATGAAGAGTAATGACAAAAATAGGCAACATCTAGCATGTCCTTGCTATATGAAGACATCCTGTGAAGTGCATTAAATGCTCTATCTTATTTAATCTTCCTAATGACCCTATGAGTCATGTTTGATTACTATTTTAATTTTCCAGTTTTGAAAATGGAAGTTCAAAGTAATTGAGTTATGTGTATAGTCTCAAAGCAAGTCAGTGATAATTAGGATATGAACCATGAAATAGGATTCTAGACCCCAAGCTCTTTTGTTTAAAAAAAGACTTATTTATTCATTTGAGAGAGAGCATGTGTGCGCCCAAGCAGGAAAGGAAGGGAGAGGGAAAGAGGATTCTAAGCAGACTCCCTGCCATGCGCAGAGCCTGACAGGGCTTAATCCTACGACCCCAGGACCATGACCAGAGTCAAACGCAAGAGCCGGAACTTAACCGACTATACAACCCAGGTGCCCCTAGACCTCAAGTTCTTAAACTTTAAGGACCAAAGCCAAAATTGTGGACCTAGTCCTAGGATGGCAGGGACAAGGGAAAGCTTCAATCCAGAGGCAAACTAGCACCTAGATGTCTTTAGGCACAAAATCACGGGCATATCTGGAAGCCATGTAGAACTGCCAAACAATTTTGAGGCCCCTTACTTGTGACTGGAATTCGATTTGAGATATGTACTGTACTTCTAAGTCCCACTGACTATTGTGGTTGAAAATTACAGATAAATTTGTCTCAGGCAGGAAGTGGGGCATACCTGGGCTTAATAAAAATAGCAATAAAACTTAGCTTTGAGGAACAGAGGGAAGCAGAGGCAATATCAAGGAGTAAAAAGCACTGTTCTCCCAGCCCTCTGCAAGTCTTTTTTTTTTTTTTTTCCCTCCATACAGGAAGGAGGCCTGAAGTAGTGTGAACCATGGGCAAAGGGAAGGGTTTGCTGCATTTTCTTTTGTCTGTAAGTTCTGTTATTTTGTATCTGTCATTCAGATGACATTATCTTCCTTTGGATCTGGACATGCCTGCTCCAGAGTGACGAGATCTTTCAGGCCATCATGGCACCTTATATAAGTGACTTAGAACTTGTTCAACTGGACACATAAAGACTTAGGCTCAGCATTCATGCTGAAAGCGAATACCACTCAGGGGCGCCCGACTGGCTCAGTGGGGGCCGGCAATGGCCAGCAGTCCCTGTACTGACGGATGAAAGATTACTCCAAATTCTGCTGTGAAAGGGAGGAGAAAGCAAGTGGGTCAACCCTCCAAGAGGAAGACCCTTTGCTCTTCTTTGCTCCTACTCTTATTGGTCCTTCAGGATAATCACAGATCCTTATCACTGTTCCTCAAGCACGGGATGTGTGACAAGGGGTCTTATGGAAGCTAGGAGTCTCTGTTTACTGGAAAGATATGATATGCTAATCTGAGAGTTCTACGAGTTCTGCTACCACCGCTGGAGATCCCAGGGCAGCTGTTTGGGCTAAGAAAGCTTCGGAGAAGGCAACTCCTCATCGCATTCCGACTGCAGAGTGGTCACACAGGCCCCGGCATCCCAAAGGACTGAGCCCTTCTCTGAAATCTTCTCTGCCCTCAGAGGCCTCTGTGTGACATTTTAGCAAGCCAGGTATTATGAATGATTTCATGCTCTACATGAACCCCAACAAGTGGGTAGAGCATATGACTCTTGATTTCAGCATCATGAGTTCAAGTCCCGAGTTAGGCATAGAACTTACTGGAAAATAAAGTGAGTATCACACAGAAGTTGACAGGGAAGCACAGAACCTTCTATCTCCGTGAAAGCACTCCCCTGAGGTAGATTTATAGTCATCTAGCTCTCCCTAATCAGAAAGTGACTGAAAGGGCTTTCTCTTACTGTGACTCACTAAAGGTCGCAGACATTTCAGGAAGAGATGGTGAATTACGTGCTTGAACACTGATTGCTGTCCGTCTAACTTGGAACCCTCTGTGCTTCATCTCTAAGCATTAGCACCTCTTTGTAGATACTGATTGACCTTTCCAACATCGGTAAACAAGCAGGAGGCATGAGTCTGCACATTTTGCTTTTTCTATGTTTGGATAAGTAGTGGGTGTAAAAATAAAAATTAATGTAGGACTCGAGTCATCATGTGCCTTTTTTAGGTTGAGTACACTAGCACAAAGGCAGGCTGAAATCAGCACCGTTCCAAGACCCACAGGAGTTGTGTGTTGTCACTTGTTCAGCAATCAGCTAATGGGCAGACCTTGCACAATAACTTGCTCACTAAGGACATTTGCACGTCTCACAGAACACCAGGTTCTGCAAGATGAGAGGCAAAAATGAGACAACCACTACAGCTAGGGACTTCAAGGCTCCTCCTTCCTTGACACTTTTCCAAGTCCTCTCACTTGGTCTTATTTGATAGTTGCCAGGAGAAGTGACACTACTGATAGGTAATTTGGTCGATTACCAAGGAAGAAACTGAGCCACCGTCTCACGCTTTTTGAGGAGCTCTCTTGATAGATTCAGAAATCATGCTCATTGTGGAGGTTATCAGTCAGCTGGATGTTCTTAGGGAACAGGAAAAAAGAAGTCACACTGATGGATGAGTCAGGAAAGACCTCCACAAAGATCACTTACTGCCTGTGGGCAGCCAAGAGAAACCACTGCACACAATGACCTAAAAATCTCTGTCATAGAAATTTGAAGGACCTTGTCAATTGTTTTTCAAAAAAAACCCAAAACAACAACAACAAAACAAAACAAAACAAAAAAACCACTCACTGCTTTATTAAAACACAAAAACTCCTGATGAAATTTTTCCTGAAATAATCCATTCCTTAAAGATAATATCCTGATCAGATCCCAGTGTCCACTTCCTAGAGTAGAGTGTAGAGTGGTAGAGTCCCTGTTTGGAATGCAGGTTTGTGTGAGTGATAGTGGGGTTGCATTTCTGAGTTTAGATTCAGACAGTCTATATTCAAATCCCAGCAAGCAATTAACTAGTTTGGTAGTGGCAGTGCCCTTATCGCTGTTTTCCCCGCCCATAATTTCCATTAACCACTAACTGAAGCCACCCCAATGATCAGATAATGGTTTACCTTGCCAACAAAACTTCAAGACAAGTTCCTTTGCTTTTCCCATTGGGTAGCCCTCTAAACCCAACCACCCCCTTTACAGAAATTCTGGAGTTATTATTTGACCTTAGTCAAGGAACTTAAATTTTCATTTTGAAAAAGGTAATAACTAACCTATGTTTCAGTGTGAAGAGATTAAATCAAATGATACTATGTAAAGAACTTACCATAATTTCTGAAATTTATTCACCATTCAAAAAATGGCAGCTCATTTATCACCTTTTAAAATTAACAGCACCTGTATTTTTAATAATAAAAATAACAATTCTATTTGTTTTTATTATTGGCTGTGCTTAGCTTGACTCAAAGGATTCCCTTCTTCCTGACCCTATGTGACTTATATTTTTTCTTTTATAGTTTTTTTCTTTTATGCTTCCAATAGTGTTTTATACCACATAGGAGGCATCCATTATTAAAACTGAGCAATTAAGACTTACTGCATGTACATTTTTTAATGCTTCCTTCACATTAAGATTCACTATTTAGGGATGCCTTGGTGACACAGTCAGTTAAGCATATGACTCTTGCTTTTGGCTCAGGTCATAATCTCATGGGTCGTGGGATCGAACCCTGTGTTGGGCTCCAAGCTCAGTGGGGAGTCTGCTTGAAAGAGTCTCTCCCTCTGCCCCTCCCCGCACTCACGTGGTCTCATGCTCTTTCTCTCTCTAAAATAATAAATAGATCTAAAATAAATAAATAAATAGATCTTTTTAAAAAAGAGTACATTTTTTTTAAAAAAATCACTGTTTGCTTAACTACTGCAAATAAGTCTTTGTCCCTACTATGGGCCAAGCAGTGTCATATTTAGACCAGGCTTGATTTGTTTAATGGCATTAAGATGGAAGGGATTGAAAGGCTTAAGACCCGGAAACTAGATGCCTCCCTTGGACTGGAGTAGATGCTGGTGAGGCAAATAGGAATAAAGAAGTCCAGTTCAGTATACAAAACATAATAATCAGGAGACTATAGGCAAGTAGTTAACCACCATAGTCAACACTAGAGAGTCCATCAGAGAGCAATAAAACAGATGGGCCAACGACAGCAGTAAGCAACCTTGGATCAGCAGAAAGTCAACAGTTAAGGCAGGGATATCTGCTAAATGACCACGTAACAAAGACCATGTCTGGTTATACCATCCCAGTCACCAACTTAGAATATACTATCAAGAGCTAGTTCCTGATGAGCACACAGAATAGTAGAGCAGGGATCCATTCTGAAGCTTGATGACTCTGGTTAAAGCACCAGGTCTGTCACTTATTTGTTAGATGACATTAGACACACTATGTAATCTCTCTGAGCTTTAATTTCCCCATCTCTAAAATAGAAATGCATACATAAATAAGGCTTAACATTGTGCTGAGGATTAAAGGAGCTAGGCTCTATCTGGCATTTAAATGGGACTTCTCCCCTATTACTGTTTACTAAAGTTGTGAATAGGTAGTAGGAACTCCAATTTTGAGCTATGGTTTTGAAGGTCTTTAGTCCGTGGGAAGGAAATTGGCAAAGGCAAAACAGAGCTTCAGTCCTAGAATTGCAGTCCTAGGCTGGTTACAAGACAGGAAGCTACTCTGGTGCAGGAAAAAATATAAGAATCAAGTACAAGAACTAAAGATGGCCACTTTGTCATAAAAACAACTTAGAAATCCAGTCATTAGAACTAGAGCATAAGAAAAGGGTAGGATTATGAGCAAGAGTACAGTAATACTGGGTGCCTGGGGGGCTCAGTGGGTTAAAGCCTCTGCCTTCAGCTCAGGTCATGATCTCAGGGGCCTGGGATCGAGCCCCACATCAGGCTCTGCTCAGCAGGGAGCCTGCTTCCCTTCCCCCCCCCCCCCCCCCCCCCGCCTCTGCCTACTTGTGATCTTTGTCTGTCAAATAAATAAATAAGAGTAAATACTGAGTTTGGTGGCCTACTTAGAACTCTTAAAATCCCTCTTTATTTACAGGATTATAATTTGTTCAAGAAATGGAACTGAGCTTGTAGATGTGTGTGTGTGTATGTGTGTGTGTGTGTGTGGTGAGTGGGATGTGCCTTTAGATAAGGAATTATAGGGATTCAGGAACAGGGAACTAGGGAGGACAAAACATTGATATGTAAAATCCTGGCCTACACCCTGGGTCAGTGCTCTCCAGTAGGAGTTTTAGCAATTGTCTCCTGCTGAAAAGCAGGACAATTTTTAGGAGACATTGTCTCCATCTGGAATGTCCAGTGTGGTAGCCACTAAACCACATGTGGCTATTGAGTACTTAAAATGTAGCTATTACAACTGGGGACTTATTTTTACTTATATTTAATTTATCTTCGCAGAGTTTATTGAGCTGCTTAGACGTGTAAGTTCATGTTTTTCCATCAAATTTGAAATAGTTTTGGCCATTCTTTAGCCCATTTCTTTCTCTCTCCTTCCTCTCAATCTCCCACTGTGTGTATCTTAGTATGCTTGATGTTGTCCCACAGGTCTCTGAGGCTCAATTCATTGTTCATTATTTTTATCTTTTTTTGTATAAACTTAATCTATTTTCAGTTTCACAGAGTCTGTCTTCTGATTAAATCTGCTGTTGAGCCTGTCTAGTGAATTTTTCACTTCAGTTACTATACTTTTCAACTTCAAAATTTCTACTTGGTTCTTCATTTTAATAATTTGTCTTCACTGAGATTCTCTACTGGGTAGGACATCATTTTCATACTTTAGCAGTTTAGACATGATTTCCTTTAGTTCTCTGGCCATGTTTGACTTAAATTCTGTCTCGTAAGTCCAATATCTGGGCTTCCTATATGCAATCTACTGATTTGATTTCCTGTGCATGGGCAATCCTTTATTGTTTTTCTACATGTCTTGAATTTTTCTGTTAAAAATTGGATACTTTAAATAATGTGGCAACTCTCAGATTCTTCCTCTTCTCCAGGGTTCATTGTTGCTGCTATTTTTCATTATTTGTTTATCCTGGGAGGTGTTTTTTGGTTTGTTTTATTTTGTTTTGTTTTTATTTTAACTTTCCAGTGGGTATTTTTGAACTAACCTTGTAAAGTCTATATTCTTTGTCATGTGTGGCCACTGAAGTCTGGTTAGCTTAGTGATCAGATAATAATTGTTTATTTCAAAATAAATTCATTTAAACTTAAATCAAAATCACTTTTGACTATCCTATTGAGCAATGCAGCTCTAGGTTCTTAAAATTATATGTTTGGACAATTCATTATGAAAAGCTAATAATTTTTCAGTATATGATATACATCAACTTAGCATTAATGAAAAGCTAGCTTTCAGGGTAAGCCAGTGAACGAGAAGTCTTTCCTAAAGAAGTAGAATTTGATTTGGCCTTGAGAGTTTTTTTCAAGGTTTGTAATGAGGAAAAGGAGTAGAGCTTTTCTGTGGTCAGGCAAATGGCATGAGAGAAGCCACAATGAAAGGCATGTTGTTCCAGAGACCATGCTTACATTAATGTATCTAACAATGAGTTCAAAAAGATGATTGATCAGTGACAACTTTGGAAATTTAGGTTGAGCATAGATAATGGAGAGCCTCAAATGACCATACTGAGATATTTAAAAGTTGTTCAGAGTGGACAGCAATTGGAATTAAAAAAAAAAAGTTTAGTATCTTTCATATTTTGGTTAGAGAAGTAAATAATATTGATTTTTTTACAGATTTTCCAGTCACAGAGAATACTATTTCTCTCTGACATTTTTCTGTTATAAAAACAATACATGTACCAATATAATACTATTAACTATACTGGAATAAAATTTAAAACTTAAGAATGTTTTAAAAATGTATATTTTAGAACATTTGGAAAACATAGGAAAGTATGAAGACGAAAACAAAAATTGCACATAATTCCAGACTAATGTCAGTTTTCCAGTAAGACATTAACATAGTTAAAGGCGTTTTGGGTACATTGATCTGGTCATGTTGTGCAAGATAGATTGAAGGGGGTAGAAGTTGTCTAGGTGTCTTCCAAAGCAGAGAGTTTGGTGAAACTTAGAACATCTTGGAGCATTATGTCTAAGAAATCTAGATTAATAGTTGCCACTTTGGGCCCATGTATAGGTAGACAAATTATAAAGGAGTAAGAGTGTTCATCTAAATAGTCTGCCCAAATCAAAATTCTTTCTTGAATATCTCTTCTGTCCTGTGCATTCAAAACAGAAACAAAATCCTGTATTTGACAGTATATATTCAAAGTAAAAGTGTATATACATTTTTCCCAACAACTGCACTGCCAGAGTTAATCTTAAAGATATTCTTCAATAATTACCCAATGTTTATTAAACATTGCTCAATAGCAGAAAAATTAGAAATATTAACAGCCATCAGAAAAGGAGTTTTTTAATTTAAATTCAATTTAGTTAACATACAGTGCATTATTAGTTTCAGGGGTAGAATTTAGTGATTCATCAGTTGCATATCACACCCTGTCCTCATTCCATCCAGTGTCGTCCTTGATGCCATCACCCAGTTACCCCATGCTCCCACGGCCTCCCCTCCAGCAATCCTCAGTTTGTTTCCTAGAGTTGAGTCTTTTATGATTTGCCTCCCTCTCTGTTTTTATCTTGTTTTATTTTTCCTTCCCTTCCCATATGTTCATCTGTTTTGTTTCTTAAATTCCACTTAAGAGTGCAATCATACAGTATTTGTCTTTGGACTGACTCATTTCACTTAGCATAATACCCTCTAGTTCCATCCATGTTGTTGCAAATGGCAAGATTTCATTCTTTTTGATGGCCAAGTAATATTCCAGTGTGTGCACCCGTGTACACGTGTATACCACTTCTTTATCCTTTTATCTGTTGATGGACATCGGGTCTCTTTCCATGTTTTGGCAATTGTGGACATTGCTGCTATAAACATTGGGGGGCATGTACCTGTTTGAATCACTATGTTTGTATCCTTTGGATAAATACCTAGTAGTGCAATTGCTGGGTTATAGGGTAAGAAAAGGAGTTACTGAATGAATACAATGGAATAATATAAAGCTGTTAAAAAGAATGTAGTCACTCTTTATGTACTGATATGGGATGTTTCAGAGCAGCATGATTAACGTGATTTGATTCATTCATCCAGTAAACACTTACTGACCTTGGCCTTGTGTTAGGAACTGAAAATCCAACTGAGACAGAAACAGTCATGGCCACTGACCCCATGAAATTTACACTATACAAGGCGCATTGGAACATTTACATTAAAAGTAATACAGTGCCTGGGTGGCTCAGTCCATTAAGCATCCAACTCTTGATTTCAGCTCGGGTCATGATCTCAGGGCTGTGGGATTGAGCCCTGCACTGGGCTTCCTGCTCAGCAGGGAGCCTGCTTCTCCCTCTGCCCCGCCCCTGCTCATGCTCACACATGCTCTTTCTCTCTCTCTCTCGGTCAAATAAATCTTTAAAAAAAATAAGGATGCCATTTTCTAATATCACAGATAAACCTAAGGGCCCATCCTAATGTCATGTTGTTTGTGGGCTCAGAATATGTTGCTCTAGGCATTTCAAGGGAACTTGGAAAAGTTGCTCCTTATGGTTTGTTATATTAAATTAGGATACCTGGCAGTGCAATCCACCCAAAGCATGCACTTTTTTTTTAAGATTTTATTTATTTATTTGAACAACAGAGAACTCAAGTAGGCAGAGAGGCAGGCACAGAGAGAGAGGGGGAAGCAGGCTCACCCCTGAGCAGGGAGCCCGATGCGGGGCTCGATCCCAGGACCCTGGGATTATGACCTGAGCCAAAGGCAGAGGCTTTAACCCACTGAGCCACCGAGGTGCCCCCAAAGCATGCACTTTTTGATGAAGCTGAGCGGCCTCTTACTCTTTGAATGCCTGGCTTATATTTGGGCTGGGGTAGGGATATAATCAAACCTTTTTTTTTTTCCCCAAATACCTCTGAACTCCCTAAGGAAACATATGTGAATTTGGAAAATGAGTTTCAGTGATTTTTATTTTGCTTTGTGTTTTCCCCAAAGGGTGAGAGGATGATGGAGGATTTTGGAGACAGAATTTCATACTTTAATTATCATGTCTCCACATGGAAAGGAATCCTTGGGGATGATTTTTTGCTTCATTGTCAGTCTGGGCCAGTTTGCAGTTGTTCCTATATAGTTGCTGGTTCACAAGACAGGGAGTTAGGCTGATTTGCAAGGATCCTCAGCATGGCTTTGCAAACATGTTTAGTGAATTTGATCACTTGGTTTGGGAAGTAATACCAGAGACCTTGAACTGTCTCTTTGGGTTAGGGTATAGCCTCGTTTGTGAGAAACCAGCTAAGGTGTAAAGGATTCCATTGTTTCTCCAAGTGACTTCAGGTTGCTGAGCCACTCCTTTCTGCATTCCTCTCCTCCTGGATCTTCCTTGTCCATTGTTAAAAGTCACGTTATCCTAGCAGTTGGGTCCATTGCTAGAGCCAGGTTATTTATCAGCAGAAGACTGAGGAAGAGTCGTAAAGAGAACAATGGTGGAAAGGGGTAACACCAATGAAATCAAGAAAGCCATTATCTGGTAACAGCTCGGCTGTTTCTATACATTTGGGACCTTTGCTAGTTCAGGCTATACTCCACCTTAGAAATCATATATGGGAATCACATTTCAAAATAAATTTCCTCGATTTACTTGTAAACAATGGTATGTGCTGGTAAATGTTTAGCAACTGGCTGGAGGGGTGCAGTGAGGGAGGCTGATGATAGCATTTGCTGTTTTCTATGGTAGAAACACACCCCGCCATGGCTGCATTTAAGCGAGCAACATAACATCCCTGAACGGAGAGTTAGGAAAAGAGGTCCACAATCAGATTTGGAGATCCCTGTTGATTCTACTAAAATGTGGTGGTGGGTGGCCCTGAAACTGGCATTTAGTTCCGAATAATTCCTCTCTCAGGCTCTGCTTCTAGGGAACCCAATATCATCATGTCCCCAACACTGCCTTCATCATTGACGTCACTGCTAAAACTAATTTGCAATATTTATTAAGCTCTTCCTGTGAACCAAACACTGTGCTCTATGTGCTATTTGTATTTGCATCATCTCACGTAATCCTCACAGCAATCTATGGTCGATGGACTATTATCATTTTATACGTGAGAGGACTAAGGCTTAGAGAAACGAATTCATTTGTCTAGCATCACAGTTTGTAGTTGGTCTACTTGGGATTCAGGAGGACAGTTCTGTCTGGTTTCAATGCCCCTGGGTTCTGTGAAATGTTCACGAGGCTTGTGGGCCTGCATTTTCTAGGTTACTGCTTCAATTTTTGCCTTTCCTTAATCCTTTTGCAGACACAGAATCAGCACTGGGGCCTGTAAGTTGTCTCATTAGCTATCCATCTGAGCTTTCCAAGTTTTCTCTTCACACACAATATGTTAGTCCTGCCCACATGCCTTGACCTGCCTGACTGTCCTGGCTCTCTCTCCATTAGAGAAGGCAAATACAATTAGACTTTTCATCACACAATTGCCATCTGCTCACAAATGCCTTTTTAGCTGTTTGGGATCCAAGGGCACTTTGCAAAGCAGCATTCAGCTACCAGGGAGATGTCTGAGCACCAGGATGCTCTGTACTAATGCCATGTTGTCTGAATATGCAAATTAGGAAGGCTGGAGTCTATCATGCCCTCATTAGGTGGCCATGAGAGGCATTTCCTGCTTTATTGTCCAGAAGAAAAACAACTGTATATAGAAACTGCTGTTCTCTTTAGTTCCCTAACAACCCTTTTGTTTTCTCTCCCTCCGTTGCCCTCAGACCTATTTTAAGCTTATATAAAAAAAAAACCTCTTAATTTTCTGACGAAGAGCTCAGCATCTCATCAAGAATGATCTTGTCGCTGGTGCTTTATCAAAGAGTGGCTGGTTTGACCTTCAAGCATGAGTGAAAATCATTTAAGAACATGTCAATAAGCAATACACCCAGGCCTTGTACATTTCATAGCATCTATCAAACATTTTCCCTTAAGAATTTGCTGACCTTCCTGTAAGAAGGTGTTCTCTGAAACACACAGGTTCTATTCACCGCATTGATCAAGAAGATTGACGTCTACTCATTTCACTACCTGATGAATTAGGTCAACAATTAGTACAAGCAGCAGTGAAGTTTCTAGGTCCACCCTTTTGCGTTGTGTTAAGCAGTATTTCAAGTCGCCTTTTAAATCCCAGAATATTCTATTTACATGCCTTCCTTTGGTATCACCAAGGAGAAAAGTAAAATGTTTGTGATACAATCTTGATGTGATTTTAGTATCAAGATCAGTAAATAAATAGATCAGTCAGTTAGACAATATTAAGCATTTCACAATAAAATGTTTTAGTGAGTTGGTCATTAAATTATTTTGTACTTGTCCTAATATGAAAAATATCATGGGAATTTTACAACTTGCCATTCTTAATAAGATAGATCATGTGAGAATGGCTTTTCTTTAAAATCTAGTCTTGGGGCGCCTGTGTGGCTCAGTGGGTTAAAGCCTCTGCCTTCGGCTCAGGTCATGATCTCAGGGTCCTGGGATCAAGCCCCGCATCAGGCTCTCTGCTCAGTGGGGAGCCTGCTTCCTCCTCTCTCTCTGCCTGCCTCTCTGCCTACTTGTGATCTTTGTCTGTCAAATAAATAAATAAAATCTTTTTAAAAAATCTGGTCTTTTCTGGTTCAGACTGATTTTGAACCTTTGGTGGAGAGAATTTTTAACTCCTGAAAAAAACGGGCTCTCCTTTTTCTGAGGGAATGAAATGAAATCCAAATGCTGACATGAATTTAAAACTCAAACTATAAAAACTTCCTGAATATCAAATGAACTATTATTATATGTAATGATGAAATTCATACAAATAAAATTCTATAGGCATATAAAATTGAAAAAGAAATCTGCCCCAAATGGAAGAATGAAATCAACCCATCTTTGAGGTTTTTGGATGAACAGTTTGATAAATTTTGATGCGAGTCATGGTGCTGTCTGAAAGGTATATCAATCTCAACAAAAAAGTACAATGAAGAAAAGTAACATCCATAATTTCTGAATCTTACAAGTAACATCAACAAAGCTTGCATTGGCTCCACACCTAGTTTATTGACAAAATTGCCCACAATTTAGGGAATAAGCATCACGAGACTTCAGGAGTAGTACACTTTTCAAATATTTCAATCCTTTAAAAACATTCTAAAGCTGTACAACTCTCTGATCTCTGTCACTGAGATAAAACTTGCAGATGTACCGAAAGACTGAACAGATGGTGTGCTGAAGGAGTTTGAATATTGAAGGGCCTTCCAGAATAAAAAAAACATTTTTATGAGTCCACTATGAATTAGCTGAAAGAGCAATTAATTTTCATTTATCTCAAATTCTATGTAAATATAGTGATTTTCTATTTAATGTCATTTTGCCAGAGGTTTCTCCAAAACAAATGAAGAGCGATGTCAATGTTCATACTCAGATTAAATTCTGAACATGAAGTGACATCGAATCCTCTATTCAAAGTAGTCTTTCAAATGTTTTCACCATCCTATTATGCTGCTTTGAAAGACTATTCATGTAACCTCCTTCTGAGTGGGGACTTATACACCCCTTTATTTCCCAATCGCATAGAAATTTGTCTTTCTTAAAAATGTCTCGAAAAAACAGGGAAAGTATTAGAGCAGGCAGCCTTTTTCCTTAGAAATGATGGGAGCCAACTGATGTGTTTCCACCATAACACAAAATCATGAGTTCTTATGTCTGAGAACATGCAAACTGTGAGGGCTTTGATTTTGAAGGCTAACTACATGGAGTCTACAATATCGACTCCTGAAAATACAGATTCCTGCATTCCACTCCTAGGGGATTCTTTTTCATTATGGCTAGAGATTTTCATATTTAAAAACCACTACAGGGTCACCTGGGTGGCTCATTTAAGCATCTGACTCTTGATTTTGGCTCAGGTCGTGATCTCAGGACTGTGAGAGCGAGTCCCGTGTTGGCCTCCGCGCTGGCTATGGAAACTGCTCAGGATTCTCTCTCTCCTTCTCTCTCTCCCCTCACCACCTCCCTCCCCCCAATAAAATAAAAGTAAATCACTACATTTGAAAAACACTAACATGGTGTTTATAATACACCTAGCGGTGGAATTTTCACCACATAACTATTCATTCTTTTTTTCTCCTATTGTCGCTTCCTCATTTAGGACTCAGCTTAAATGCAGCTTCCTCTATGGAAACTTCCATGAGTCCTGCTCCCAGACACAAAGCTGTGATGTCTAGCACGATGGAACAGAATAGGGGCCTGGGGATGAGGGAGGGGAGAGGGTAGGAGTAGGGTTGTCATGGGTACACAGAGTGTTGGATACCAAGATATGGAATGTCTTAGATGGATCTAGAGTATTCTGAGGTTTTGTACTTTAGATTGTGCAGTGGAGTAGAAGTGCTTCTAAGGGGTTACACGCTGGATCAACATGTAACAAAAACTGCCTCTGTGTGATTGGAGCAGTGAAATCCAACCATGTAGCTCTGATGTCTGGGGAGGAGAGTTAGCAAAGATTTTGTGGGAGTGTATGAAAGCAACAAAATGGTTGCTGATTAGACAATTATACATGAGGAATAAGGAAGGGGCAGGTAGCACTTAGTAAGGTGGCTTAGATAGAATTACACCTAGGCAGAGAATGGGCAATTACTTATCTTCCTAATCATATCTATATTACATGTATGCATGCGTGCATGCTTTCCAATCAGCAGAAAACTGCTTCTCACTGGGGAGCTAAGTCTTCCCCACCTCCTGAGGTTTATTTATTTATTTATTCATTTGGTTTTTTTGAGTAAAGCGATAGACATTTATTAAGTGAAGATACAGGAAAAAGCTCTCAAGAGTGAGAGGGGCCCCGACAGGGTTGCCAACGAGGGCCTTTGTGGTTGGTCTTTTATTGAAAGCTAACCAGGGAACTTAAATCCTTTAACATCTCTATTGATAACACCTTCAATGGCTTATTTCCTTTCTGGGGTCTGGTTATTCTTTGCTGGTCACAGTTGATTATCATAAAGTCACCCACCCCATATACCTAGGGCAGGGAGTATTTATTTTTAATACATTTTTTTAAAAGACAAAAAAATCATGTTTTAGGGGTACCTGGGTGGCTCAGTGGGTTAGGCCTCTGCCTTCGGCTCAGGTCATGATCTCACGGTCCTGGGATCAAGCCCCGCGTCAGGCTCCCTACTCAGGGAGCCTGCTTCCCCCTCTCTCTCTGCCTATCTGCCTGCTTGTGATCTCTCTCTGTCAAATAAATAAAACCTTTAAAAAAAATCATGTTTTAAAAAATCCAGTTACATAGTGTTTCCCCTCCCCAGCCCCCCACCCCCACTGTTTGGTAATTTGCTATGCATGAAAAAATCTATCCATAATACTCCACGTGACTGAGACCAATGGGTGGTCAGAGGTCAAAACCCTTGAGAAAATCTTGAATTCCTCCAAGGCAGAAATGAATGAAAAGTTTCCTGGATTAACAACAACAACAATTATCATCTAATTCTTCCATTTTTTTCCTGATAGAAAGAGCTACTTCAGTACATTGGCTATAAAGTACAATATTAATAAGATTGCAGATTAGGGACTGTGTAATATGAGGGGGACCAGAATGTACTACCCTCCCAAAAATGCCACTTTGGCACATGTATTATTTTGAGCTGAAGACAATAAAGGCCCAACAGACTCAGGAAGAACTGTTTACCTCCACCCCCTGCCCTTTAACTTCCTGAAAGAATTTAGATAGAGGGACTGTACCAGGAAGAGAGCTAATACCAAAGATAACTTTATAAGGAAAGACCTATCGGCAGGACATGACAAGTATTTGTTTATCAAACGTCTGTTCTTCTCTTCTTCCTGTGAATTGTGGTCTCCTTGGAAGCCCTAGACCCCTTCCCCCTTCTCCTAAGCCTCAATTTCCTGACTGTCTTTGGGTCTCTCTCATGTCTTCGGGGCTGCCATCCATATAAAATTTTTCTCCTGTTAATCTGTTTTCGGTCAGTTTAATTATTAGACTAGCCGAAGAACCTAGATGAGAAGAAAAAAGTTTTCCTCTACTACAAATGCTCTTCTCAATGTAACCAGTCCACTTAGGGATCCATTCACTGATGAAATATTTGTAGGAAACTTCCAAGTATAGATTATATTACAACATTAAAGAATGATGTACATCTTACAGCTAAAATACATAAATCTGAGTATCTTTCACTTTATTCACCAATCAATGTTTGCCTAGAAGACTTTTCTGGAATTACGAATCATCATCATTGTAATCAATCTTCATAAGGATGTTGGTGGCTTATTATTCTCCTGGTATCATCATAATGGTTTCCTTCGGATTGTTATTGAGTTGTAATGGCAATGTTTTTAGGGATTCCTAAATTTCTTGCTTGAGCCAAATTCTGTGGATGTGAGAATTTTGTAAAAGAACTTAGAATAACCCTCATGATATTAAAAGTTCCGTCAAGAAACGGAAAACAATAAATTCCCAATATATTTTTAATTCCAAACTGAACTCTGTGTTTATCTTTTGTATTTAGATGTCATCTTAGAATTCTTGGAGGATAAATTTTTTTTTGTCCTATCCGTTTATTTTCTGTTTCCCCATTTAGGCTGTTGGGGAATAAACACCAGTTCGAAGATGAGTTTTACCCTGAGCTGCTCATTTGTTTGTCTGTTATTTAATCCCCTGAGGCTGATGTGTTTTTTCCTCCACTGAACTGGATGCTTAGTCCTATTACTTACTATCTGCACATCCTTCCTTAGGAGTAGCTGGTTATGCTTAAAGTCTAGCCGCATGTTTCCCTCCTCACATCATTTTGGCTAACTCGAGTAAAAATTAAAGGACATAATGATGCTATGCAAAATTAAGATGTCTTTAGCTCTCTCTTCTCTCAGTCTCCTCTCACATCTTTTGGAGATGGCTCTTTCTAATCCTGTGTTCCTTCCAGTGGTCCATTCTGGTTTCCATTCATCCTCTTAATTGCCAACTAACCACTTCCCATTTGCTTGAACTCCTATCTGCATGTATGCATATCGTATCTCTCTCCTAAGGTGATAAGCTGTTGAAAGTAGGGATCAGGTCATATACTCGACTTTAATTTTTCTTAAAGATTTTATTTATATAAAAATATATAAAGAGAAAAGTGCACAAGGTGGGGAGAAGCAGAGAGAGAGGGAGAAGTGGACTCCCTACTGGCTCGATCCCAGTACCCTGAGATCAGCTGAAGGCAATTACTTAACCCAATTGCCCCTATATACTCCATTTTTTAAAAATTCGGGTTTTTTTCAATTTTATTAACCTGCATTCTATTATTAGTTTCAGAGGTAGAGTTTAGCAATTCATCAGTTGTGTACAATACCCAGTGCTCATCACTTTGGGTGCCCTCCTTAATACCCATGCCCCCACCTCCTATACTCCATTTTTAAAATTGTTTTGAGTAATATTACACCATTGTTTATTGTCAAAGTGTATCCCCCAAACCTCTAGAAATCTACAATTATTTAAGAAAACTTCATATCCTAATGCATTTTTGAAAGAAATAATGATTTTTCTAAGCCCTGAGTCAGAATGAATGCATGAGGAGTACATTCACTAAAATATGTTGGGTCTCTATTATATAATTTATCTACACATTATCCAGTAGTAACTCTTCATACTCTGAATTGGTCATTTTTTCAGCACATACACATCAAGTGCCTGTTTGCTATTTCAGTGTATTGTCTAATTCCATTTCAGATCCCTGCCACACAGCCATTTTGTCCCTCATCATCCCTCATCTTTAAAGACTACCCTTGATTTGGGCATTAGACTGTATTCATTTTTGAACCTTCTCAAAGTATCTTGTGGATAGTAGAATCTCAACATATTTGTTAAAAGAGTGCATCAATTAATGAATAGAAACTGTCTTAGGATCTGTACCTACACAAGAATATTGTTATTTTGATAAGGAACTCAGGCAGACCAAAATCCTCAGGGCCTAAAGGAACCAACTTTTGACTGCAACCCTGTATGGTGCCTCTTAGGCACATGGTACAAGGAGCACCTACTCATTAGGCTGCCTCTGGTAATCACTGTATAGATTAGCACAATCAATACCTCAGTTTCATAAATGGGTTCTTGTAGTGTTGCAGGGATTTACAATCTATGAAATCAAAGCAGCTTTGTCAAGTACTCGTGCGTAATGACCAAACACATCAATTTCAAAGCTATTTCACGTTCTCGGAAGGAGGCATGATTTCTATGATTTCAGAGAGAGCACTATTGGCTTTACCCCAGGGGACAGTCCTAAGTCTTTACATTTCTAGGGATTGTACAATTATATTTAAGCCCATCAACTCACTGGAATTTAAATGAACTGATGTTCTCAAGCCAAAGCATGAAGCACGTTTCTCTATCAAAGATCCATGAGAGGCATTTCCTCCCCCTATTCCTCTTCCAAAAAATGTCATCCCTGTACAACGCCTGCAGGTTTTGTGATGATGAATTATTATTTCTGAGGGTTCATCATTTTATACACAAGCAAATCAATCATCCTATAGCTCATTATCAAGTCATTGCTTATTATATTCTGGATGCAGTGTGGGGGAAGTGTTAGGTCAAACTCATTAGTATTTATCATTTCATATAACTTGTTTGAGGAAATACAGTTGACTAGATAGCTGTGTAGTATCTCAGAGTGGCCTAAACAGCTCCCCCCTTTTTTTCTTTCTTTTTTTCTGAAAGTGTCCTCTAGGTGAAGCCTTAGAAAAAGTTGGTTTGCAAGAGATCTCCAGAGATAAAGAGAACCTAAGGTCTTGTGGTCATAGGAGATCAAAGAAGCTTCACATTGGAGACATCTCAGTTAGACCTTCAGAGGGCAGATCAAAGGAACTAAATTCACCAAGCTTCTGTGCTTGGTATAGTAATAATCTAGTCCAGTGTTTCTGCACTCAAGAGCTCACAGATTAAGTGTCTTTCTATGATACATAATCGTATTGAAGACATTTCCTTAGACTAATAACCACATGAAAAAGACCAGTTTGTTTCCTTTCCACTACCCTATGGAACCAGAAAGAAGTTACATGGATCATATTTTTAAATAATGGGGGCTGAGGTAACAATTATTCCTGTTTCCTTAATCTGCATGCTGTAAGGGAACACACAAAATCTGAATTTAAAAAAAAATACCCCCTCATAAAATGTCGTATAGAGTTAATCTACCTGTCAAATATATCATGTTGCAAAGGAAATAGGAAACTGTATTCATGCAATAGAAAAATCTTGGTTTAGAATTTTGAATAGCTGTCTTGGCAAGGAAATCATGCACCCAAATATTTTCACATAAAAGACCAATGTAAATCTGTTATAGAGATGGTTTGTCACCCAGGTTTCTGTTTCTTTTTTTCTGTCACCATTAATTTGAACTTCTACTTAGATTTTGTGCTGGTTGTTTCATTTTCTTTATTTCTATTCTTCTTTAGTATCAGATATCCTTTCTCAACCACACTGACTGTTACATCATTGGCAAAGAGTTTTCTTTTATCCTTACCAACGAGATCTCATTATTTTCCTATGAAAAAGGAAGACATACATTCTGTCCCCAATTCCTGCTCATCTAGAATTCTGTCCTTATGAACGAATCAAGTTGTATTGTGGCACTCATTTGCTTAGCAACGCCCCCTCCCACCCTCAAAAAACCACTCTTGGGGAGAATTAGTGTTCTGGTGGGTGGCCCTGTCTGCACAATGGTTGATTTAGTTGACTGGAACCCTGGAGACTGTCATCAACGTGCAGAAAGAGGCTAGCTAGCCAACCCATATGTGGAGAAGGGAGGATCCTTCCAGGCCTCCCTCTCCATACTAACCTTTTTGGGCTGGGCCTGGGAACCAGACAGATCTATCAATTAGACCCAAACCACAAGCAGCTCTAATAGAAACCTGAGCTACATGAAAAGAATGAAATTGGTTGTCTTTTCCATATGCTCTTGCTTAAATCCTGTCCTCCCACTGAAATAAACTTTGTCTGTCTTCTCTTTCTCTTTTTCCTCACATCTCCTTCCCCTCTCTCCTGCCTCTCTCTTGTTCCCCTAAGTAATCACTTATACACAGCCGCAATACCAGTAGAGTTAGTCATGGGGAATGTTGACATTGAATTGTTTGAAAGTCTCACCGCCCACTGAATCAACTCAGCCACAGGGTCTGGTGGTTGTCTGTTGTTTTTTTTTGTTTCTTTTTCACTTAGAATTCGCTGCTAAATAGCTACAGTTTCCTTCTTTTTGGCTGCTTCAGTGAGAAATTAGTCAACATTTCAAGAGATATTATTAATCTCGCTTTCATTTTTCTAATCATCTTTTTGTCAAAATGTGGCCTTCTAACTGAAATAATATTTGCTGACAAAGAGGCCGCCATCGTGCCTACAATGGACAGATCACAGTAGATCTTAGCTGCATGTCTAATAGTTTGCCTAGGCTCTGGGTATCCAGACAGCTTTATGCCTGTCAGTATTGTACCACTGTAATTGTACTAGCTTGGCACAACCTTAGTCTTCTCTCTCCATCACCAAGTATTTTGAGAACAATTTTCTCTGCCCTTTGGAAAAGGTTACAACTACTTGCAGCAGCCTTCGTTTTGGTTCCGTATTGCTAAGCAGTCATGGAGCTGAAGAATGAAAAATGCAGTCAATGATCTAGATCATTCTAAACATTGAGGTGTGTAGTACCATAGCTAGAGCTTGCCCTTCTCTATGTAAAAGATTTACGGAAGGATTGAGTTAGGTCTTTGTATCAGTTGGGCTGAGATACACTTTAGTTGGTTCAGATGATTAGGATAAAGGTGCAGAACTTCTGGAATTATTTAAAAACCACCTCCTATCTCTTTGCATGTGTAGAGACAGCCTTTGCCAACAGCAGTGCCAGCTGCTAGAATGCTTTACATATTTGGCTTTTTTCCCCCTCTGTATTGAATGCAAGCTCTTTGATGCAAAATTTGTTTCCATTCGAGAAGAGCAATTTCCACTTTCTAAAAATGGAATGTCATGCCTCTTCAAAGTTACAGATCTTTCAAACTAGCTAGATTATGAAAAAGCCGGAACTTTTTGAAAGAAAGACAGACAGACTTGGCATTATAGGTAGCCCACATGGAAACATTAGATGCAGAACTCAATCTGGTCAAATCTTTATGTGTAGTCAGTGGAAATGTCTACCCTTGTGCCAAGCCTACCTTTTAAGTTAAGTACCCTTTTTCAAAAGCTCCCCGCAGGGTAATCTGGCAGACCAAACTGGGACTCATCCACTGAAGGGCATCTCTCACAGGATTTCAGAGCTTCATTATTGGATGGAATGAGTCTCTTGTCTGAGTCCTCGTGACATTAGGTAGGATGCTCGTGCTCCCCGAGACACAAACTGAAGCTGTCCACCAATCCTGGATGCAAAACCCAATAAACTACTCTCCGGTTTCCAGTAGCTTTCTTATTCAGTGTCACTCAGTGCATCTCAAATATGCCTTTATTTTCTATACAATTGTATTGGCATTTCCCCACTATAACCTGGGATATCAATCAGGAAGTATTAATCTGCTAGCCTTTTGTGTCCTAGGGGTCAATAGGAAAACATGGACTGGAGACTGAGGCAGGAATTGTTTATCAAGGAGTTACTTTCTATAATAAATCGCTTTTTCCAAAGAGTCCTGATGGATTTGAGCCTGGTTCAAAATAGGGAAGTTGGCCCAGAATTACAATATAGAGCACCAATTCAGAGTATTTCTACTATGATCATTGTTCACTTGGCAAACCAAGCTTTGGAGATGTGGATGGGATCGTTTCGGATGAAAATAGGGCCTCTGGGCATGAACAGTTTTGCTAAGAACACTTGGTAGTAAAGATCAGAATTAAAACAATGGGCAAGTCACTATTAGTGGAGAGACTGGTGAGGAGTTTATTAAAATAATTAAAAGAAATAGAGCTTAAAGTCAGGCAAAAAGGGAAGGACATAAACAAAAGCAAATGGATTACGTTGGTGGAGATAAATTGATTTCTATTCATTCAGTACATATGTATTGTCTAGGTTGTGCCAGGTAGTATCATTCATCATGGGGGGGGCATGGTAGGAGTGGGACAGTTCAGGAAACTTCCATACTCGGCTCAGAGGAAATAGCTAGAAGAGGTTGTGTGCACAGAACCTTGAGAAAGGCCCAGTAGCATTGCTCTCAGATGGTAAGTCACAATGAGTCACAACTGGTGGAGGACCAAAATAGGAAAAGGGGCTAGAGAGAACCTATTTGGGCTTCAAATTCAGAATTAAATCAATGTACTGACAAGGCCCAGAAACTAATGACATAATCCATGGGTGAAAGTAATCTGATGGATTTGTAGTTTCATTTCACATAGTTAGTACTCTGAGAGTTCTAATAGACACAACAGACATTATTTGGTCCCCTCAAATGTACTGTGAACAAAATGGTAGGTGAGGGTTGCCACCAGTCAGGAGAGTGCTTGAAGAGGCCATGAATCAGAAGCATCGGGATAAAAACATATCCCCCACATACACATTTAGAATACAGCCTCTATGCACCAGTCCCTACTCTAAGAACATTAGCTGCATTACCTCATTTAGTCCTCAGAAAAAGGAGGAAGGTTCTGGCCCCATTTTTAGAGAGGTATAAATTGAGGCGAAGAGAAGCTGTGTATGCGTCTTCAGGGTCATAGAGCTAAACGGTTGCAGGTTTTGGAATGAAACCCAAGGATTCTGGCTCCAGAATCAAACTTATGTTAATTTCACTGCTTTCCTTCCCACATAGTAAAAACAAAACTTACCCGAGAACTGCGCCATTCCATTTTGTAAGAGATCAGTTTTTTCTAACAAGGTGGAAATGGAGCCTTCTTGGACATGGTGAATCAAAGATTGTGTTAGAGTGGGGTAATGCCTTACAAAAACACATTTTTTAGTTAAATAGTCAAGGATTAAGGTAGTCTTTCCCCACTCTCCCAGCCATCTCAATGTGTGGACATGTTCTTTTTTTGATATTTGCTCACATGAGAGAGCAAACTATTGATGGTCTGGTCAATCAAAAGGTAGTTCCGTTCTCTCCAGGACAGTCCATCTTTGCTCTAATGACCGAATTAGACTAACATCTTGTCTCATGACCAGCTAAAGTTGAACTAGTGCTTCCAGTACCAACTTCTGGTGAAGGGGCTAAATGTTCCTTTGAGATACACACTCAAGGGAAAGTATTGAAATCCTAAATTGGGGGGGAAGAAAGGAATATTATAGAATATTAAATCCTCATTGGCAATGAACTTCATGCAGGGCTTTTATGTAGTGTTCTGTGACCTTTCAGAGTCGCAGCTGAAGAACAGATTGAATTGGATTAAAATAATTAGCTTTCTCTTGTCAGAATACCACTCCACACTGCTGTTTCTCCATTCCAGTTTGTTCTATTCCTGCCACATCTAGTATTCAACAAGTCATTTTTTTTTTATGAAATGGAACCTGTATCTTTTTCTAGAAAGCTTTCATTCATATTTCAATATGATTTAGTTGAATTTTCCTCAACAATTAATGAGAAATTCCAACAATAATTAATGAAAACCTATTTAGCAGTAAATATGCATTAGTCAAAGAAGTATTAACAGAGCAGTCCACAATTGTTCTTTCGTGTGGTTAGAAGAGCAGTGTTCAATTTTTAGCGAGGTCGTAAATGAATGATGGGTGAGGAAATTCTGTCTTCCAGGTAGACATGATTTCTGATTTGTAGGAGAAAGACACGGTGTTTTTCTGAGAATGATCTTAAAACACCTGTATCAGAGGGGTGCCTGGGTGGCTCAGTGGGTTAAGCGTCTGCCTTCAGCTCAGGTCATGATCTTGGGGTCCTGGGATCCAGCCCTGCGTCGAACTCCCTTCTCAGCTGGGAGTCTGCTTTTCCCTCTCTTTCTGCCTGCTGCTCCCCTTGCTTGCACATGCTGTCAAAAAAATAAATAGGATCTTTAAAAAAAGGCTGTATCACAATTTAAAAAAAAAAACCTGTATCACAATTACTTGGTGTATCTGTTCAAGGTGCAGATTCCCTGGCCCCACCCCAAAACTGGTGAATTAAAATTTCATAGGGTGTAGCATGGGACTTGGCATTTTAACAAGTTCCTCAAGTGAGTGGAGTGAAGTTTGAAAACCACTGCCTTACAAGACTATCCTCATATGTGTTCTCCATATGCATATAGCTTGTCAGGCTGACCCTGCAATAGAGATAGGGATGTTTTTCACTGGAAGAGCCCTGAGAATCTGCCTCTGTCAAGCACTTCTGAACTTTGCACTTCACTATAGGGTTGCTAGATTTAGCAAATAAAAATACAGGGCTTCTAAATAAATTTGAATTTCAGATAAACAAGTAGTTTTTTTAGCCTAGAGATGTCCTATGCAACACTTGGAACATAATTATGCTAAGAATATTTGTTGTTTGCTGAAAATCCAAATATAACTGGGAGTTCTGTATTTTATCTGGCAAACTATAATGAGGAAATTAAATTTCAGAGGTGGAATGGCAGTCTGCAATGCTATGTGGTCCCTAGGATTTCTAGTACTTTCTTAGTTTCTACCATTAGTAAAAATCATCAATTTCTGCTCAATTGAAGGCTTTCTTTTTTGACAATACTGTTGTAAAAACATAACTGAAGTATCAATTAAGTTCCAAATGCATAAAGACCTAGAGTATTTATTTCATAACTGAAACACTGCCGTACATCAAGGTGTCTTTTCATAAATCATTCAATATTACTTAGTCACAAGAGGGGAAAAAAAACCATGATTCTACATAATTAAAGTAATTTTTATATAGGTTTTCTCTTCTTAGAATTTCCTGAAAGTCAGTCCATCATCTGCCCACCTATTTCTAATGGAGTCATTGGCTGACCAAAGGAGCATGGGTAGAATTCGAAGACCTCAATTCTGCTACTTAACTGAATTCTGGGGCTTTGGGAACTAAGGCAGGTCAGTCTGAAAACAGGATCTTAGACTCTAGGTGGTTTGAGCATAGAAAAGAAAATTTGACCTTATGCTTTCACCAAAAAAAAAAGTGTTAGGGACAGGACCAAGGAAGTAGGTGATGGATGGTGAATGGGTCATGCCATCATACTCCATCGTAAGCATAAAAGGGTCCAGACAACTTGTAAAAATGTTTTCTTCCAAGGTAGAATGCTTAAAGATAATTGATTCAATTCATCCATGTGCTATATCTTTGGATGCTAAAAGTGTGGCAATTAATTTTTAAAAAGTTTGATATATTTATTAATTGAATTGATTCCCACAGCATTTGATCTGGTTTCTTACAGTCATCCAAACTGTATCATCCTCCAAAGAATGGAAACAGTTTTGGAAGAAGTCATTCATGTGTACAAATAAGAGTGTATATTTAATACAACAGGAACCAATTCTACTCTGAAACATGTTTCATATAAGTCAATTTCAAATATAGTATTCTATTTTATCCATAGAAAAATCTTCTAAAGAGTGGGTAGATCACATGTGTCCTCTTCCCTAGGCCCAATCAGGTCCATGTACATGCCATGGAAGAGATTAAGAAGCAGCATTATGTCAAGCCACACTTGCCTTTTTTATGTATTTGCCAAACACAGGCTTCACAGACTGCTTTTTGTAGTAATAATCTTTTAGGCTTCTATTGAATTCAGTAGGGATCAGAGTTCTTTCACATCCTTTATTTCACTTAATCTCACGACAGTCCTGCAAGTATGCATAGCGATTGTTACAACTGAATTCTAATTTTGCCTATTAGGAAATGGAGGTAGGATCAGACTGATGAACTAACTCATTTGAGGGAACACAAGCACTGTGGCAGAAACCCAGGTTCTTTGCCACCATTCCACTGCGGCAAAACCACCATTGCCACTTCTTACTACCCCTACTTCTCTTCCTCCTCCCTTTTCCTCCATGTGTCCTTCTTCCTCCGCCATCTTTTCCTCTACCTTCTCAGCCCCCAACAGACTGACTGAGCGTTAGTGCCAGGAATGATGCTTAGTGCTTTAAGTACACACTTGCATCTGATGTGTACAATAACCTTCTGACTGTCCTCATTAAACAGATGGAGACAACCTTATGATTATCTCTCTTAAACAGATGTGAAAACTGAGCCTAGAAAAGTGAAATGTCAGTTACCATGTGATGGGCCAAAATTAGAACATAGGCCTACTAACAGCTCATTCATGGTTAGCTGACATGAATATTCGATCCACCAAAGCACACTAAGTACAATAATGCATATTCTGGCATTGAAACTGGTGGAAAAAATATAAACACTTGTCTCTGGAGCTTGCATTTCTTCGGCATTGTCTGACTCCTTTGATTTCTTCATTAGTTGAATGTACCCAGGGCTAAGATGATACCATTAAATGGTTGAGATAAGGAGTACAACTTAAGGGATAACAGCAGTAGCCTGGCACTTAATGGAAACTAGGAGGCAGGTCCTTGTGAAGAGCAGTATCTTTGACTTGATATTGAACCTCAGAACTTTGCCTCTGTGAGTGGAAGTTCTTATACGTAAGTCACCTAAAAGGTAGCTTTCTCCTTAGAGCTGCAAACTAGACTAAACCTGAGGGTGTGAGTTAAGTGATTTTTGCTGAGAATTGTGACAGTGGAGACAGTAAGCCAGGGCTGTCATTATAACATGTGGGTGAAGTGTCATATTCATGCTTTGAGGTGAAAAAATGCTAACCTGCCATCAACTCAAAGACTATGAGTTTTCTTCATTCCCCAATGTCTGGAAGATGTGTTTACAGAGCTTTTGTAGACTATTACAGCTGTCTGTAGTTTGCTTTGGATAAATTCTGGATGCCAAGCTTCCGTATAAATACCAGTATTTCCTACACATTCTTGACTGCCCATAGGGTGTACCTTCTGGAAAATTAAGCTTGAAACAACAACAAAACAATTCCAGGCAGGCACTTCTTTTCTGGGTGGCAGAGGATAATTATACATGTTGGAGTGTAGGGGTTTGAAAGCACATATAATATTATCATTAATGAATGGCGAGGACACTTGTTTTTCATTGTGGTCTAAACAAGGGTTTCGAAAGATCTTGGATTTTCATTATTACAGAGGAAAACAGTATCTCTCATTCATTTTTGTGAGCTATCAATATTTGAGCTTCTTGAACTTAAATTATATTCCACACATACCATCTTGTTCCATTTCCTCTAAATGCTGTTTCAGCCCAGTCCTTGAAATATTTATTTTGAAAGTCATTCCTGTTATCTTTTGTTATGGGGAAAAGATATGGGATGAGTAAGAAGAACACAAGAAGTAATTGCCTGCTGTGAACAGCATTTTCCTTGAGAACATTTGTTGAAAGCAACCAGAGACAATTGTTGAACACTGCGGCTGCCTGAGGGGGTAGATGATTATTGGGATACAAATTAAGAAAATTTGTCGGTCACATATCTGCCCTACATGAAATACTACAAAGAGTTCTTTGTTCTATGTTCTTCGTTCTATGTAGGGACATACACAGTCACTTAAATCTTCATAAGTAAACAAACACCCAAACAGTAACATAATAAGAAATATAATGTATAAAAACACATTTATCTATTTTTATACCTTTTCCCTGACTTAGAAAACAGCTGCACAAAGCAATAATAAATTTTTTTCTGATAGGCTTACAATATAAAAAAATCACCTAATATCATTCCTCATTAGGGAAATACAAATCAAAATCACAATAAGACCATATTCCATACTCACTAAGATGGCTATAATTAAAAACACAGATAATAATAATTATCAGAATGTACAGAGAGAAAAGGACACCCTCACATTGATGGTGAAAATATAAGAATTGCAGCCATTTGGAAAAGAGTTTGAAAGTTATCTTAAAAATTGGATAGAGTTATCCACCCAGCAAATTCCATTCTGAAGTGTATAACCAAGAGATTTTAAAATCTATATCCACATAAAAACTTGCACATTTATAGCAGCATCATTCATAATACCCAAGTAAAATGTGCATCAGTTTATGAGTGTATAAAGAAAATGTGATTAAAAAATGTGATATATTCATACAATGGAATACTACTCAGTCCTAAAAAGGAACAAAGTACTGATTCATGCTACATAGATAAACCTAGAAAGCATTATGTGAAGTGAAAAAAGACAGACACAAAAGGCAACATATCATTTTATTTATATGAAATGTTCAGATTACACAAAGCTTTAGAGCTAAAGTAGATTCAAGGTTTCTGAGGGCTGGATTAGAGAATGGTGAGAGGATTGGTAGATGAAGTCTGGAGGGTATAGATGTTCATTTGGGGTGAGGAAAATTTCTGGAATTACTGGTTATAGCTGGACACTTTGAGAATACAACCAAAACCACTGAACTGGACACTTTAAAGGGGCTAGTTTTATGTTAGGTTAAATTATATCTCAATAAGAAATTATTTTTAAAAAAAGAACCAATGTGTAACAAAAGGTTACAGAAAATATATCAAAATATTAACAGCAAACAAGTTTATCGAGAAAATGCGTCTCCCTAAGAACCCTCCCACACTGGTGGCATTCGGCAACCTAGCTATCAAATGGAGATAACATATCTCTGCAGAAATAGGTCATTAAGAGGAAGTTGTTTTGCAGTTCACTCTGCTGTTTAATCTTTTGAGTGTGCCAAAAGGAAGTTCAGGGGCAGAGACAAGTATCTTTGCCAACAGGCCACATGTGACCTACGATATTTTTACATGGTTCAATTAAAATGATTTTTTTCTTTTGTAAGAGAGAAGAGATGCCTTTTAGAATTATGATATTGAGGGGCGCCTGGGTGGCTCAGTGGGTTAAGCCGCTGCCTTCAGCTCAGGTCATGATCTCCGAGTCCTGGGATGGAGCCCCACATCGGGCTCTCTGCTCAGCGGGGAGCCTGCTTCCTCCTCTCTCTGCCTGCCTCTCTGCCTGCTTGTGATCTCTCTGTCAAATAAATAAATAAAATCTTAAAAATAAAAATTATGATATTGAGGTTGGAGGACAATGAACACTTAAATACTTTGATAGACATCCATGAATTAACTTTTCAACTTGTATAGAAGGTTTATTCAGCATAATGAATATTTGTATGTAATGCTTCAATAAAAAAATTTACAAGAGAAAAATCCTATCCTGTCACATCCCTTTGATACTTAAAATCCTCAAAAACTAATGATAAATTAAACAAAATGAATAAAAATAATAAAAAAAAAACTAACAAATCCAAACAGTGAACCCTGACCTACAAGGTATCACTTGACCCAACTGCCTACTTCCCTATTCTTACCTAGCACCCCTTTTCACACCTCTATAAACATGACTGCCATCTTCATCACCAGACCCCACTTCCTTCTTGGGTGTTACTTTTGGTTCCTCTGCCCCAAGAGTTCTTTCCTCAGTCTCCTACCTATCTCCAATTATGACCAATTCAGGTCATAATCCCAAATATTACCTCCTTAACTGATTTTTCTCAGACTTCACTTTCTATTAAATTATTCCATTTCAATTTTTTCCATAGCTCTTTGTTGAGTAGTCATTTTATTTGGTGATCATGGTGGTGTGCAGCCAAGGAAGAGGAGGCAATTCTTATTCTTCAGGTGTGCAGGTTGCCCTCTCATGATTAAGCCCAAAGTTGGTCAAATCTAAGGATGGAAATGCCTGGGAAACATCTGGTTTCTTCAGTGCTGAAGCTAATGTCCATACAACTGCCATGGCCTCTGAGGTGATGAGGAAAATGGCAAAAAAGAAAAAAAAATGATTAAGAATTTTAGCTAGTCTATTCCTAGGTAGAAGCAAAATGGCTGTGACAGTTTCTCAGACTTTCCTTGCTTTTGGTCATCTTGACAATTTTGAGGAATGTGAATATTTTGTAGAATGTCCCTCCACTGGAATTTTTCTGAAGTTTTCCTATTAGACTGGGGTGATAAATTGTGGGGAGGAAGACTCTGGAGGTAAAATGTCATTCTCATCATATCAAAGATACATGCTATGCAGATGGTTTATCACTGATGATGTTAACTTTGATTGCCGGGCTGAGGTAGCATTAGATTCCTCCATGGTACATTTACTGCTGTTCCTGTTGTCCATATTCTGTGGAGCCCACACTTGAAGATTGAGAACTGTGGTCCACTTTTTAAAAAAATATTTATTTATTTGACAGACAGAGATCACAAGTAGGCAGAGAGGCAGGCGCGGGGGGAGGGAAGCAGGCTTCCTGCTGAGCAGGGAGCCCGATGGGAGCTCAATCCCAGGACCCCAGGATCATGACCTGAGCTGAAGGCAGAGGCTTTAACCCATTGAGCCACCCAGGCGCCCCTGTGGTCCACTATCTTGAGGGAATAGTTTCTACATAAATTATTTGGAATTCTTCATGGGAGATTACTATAGAATACAATAAACCAAATTCTGGGTGCAGGTTATGCTCATTGCTACTAGGGTATCATTGCTTCTAGGCATTGGTAGCTGATAGAGTAACGAAACGTATGTAAATATAAAAATCTGTGTTTGCATATAGCTATTAATCTTTCCACTCTATATAATCTATTATTTATATTATATGCATCTATCCTATTTATCAGGTAAACATGACTTCAAAGTGATGTTTCCAACTCGGTTACCACATGATCATTCTAGCCTCCTCCCCTTGCTTATCTGTAACTTCCCATTCCAATAAACGAGACGCCTGGCTCTCATCATTTGTCATCAATTAACTTACATTAGTTCTAGTATACGTGTTATAGCAGTCTCAGAATTATTAACCAATATTTCCATGGGGAATAGTTTTGTCAACTAGACTACAGTGTTTGTATGTACAGTTCCTTTTGCTTTTATAGTCTCCACTCATTTCCAAAATTACTTATGTCAGCCTCTATTCTCCCTTTAGTAAGGTTGTTGTATATATTTGTGATATAGTTAGAGACTTCTTATGGTCTGCCTTCCATCCTGGGCTCTCCTGACCTTCTAAATTATTTACTTATGTTTACGAACATGAAGTTCACCCTTCCTGCTGTAAAGTTCTATGGCTTTTGACAAACGCATAGTGTCGTGTATCTTTGGACACAGCTCTTTGAACTTGATCATATTAACACAAATGAGATGAAAATATATTGTTTGTGAAAAGAGATTTTTTAAAACAAGGCTTTCAGTGAACACATGACTTTAAAACATTTTTGGAAGAATTTAGTTTCTTATTATTTCAAATCCTTTATTATCTCTCACCAGATATTTTTCTCCTGAAAGGAAGGTGAATTATTTAATTCTTAATCTTTTAATAAAATAGTACCTTATGAGACTAAACGTTTTATCTCTTTAATCTCCTCAGTGTTTGGCCTTTGCATTTTAATATCCCTATGAGCAACATCATATCTTATCAAGCCAGATTTTATTTGCTTTGTCCTTGCTTTTATTTTCCTTTGATGCTACAACAGAAATACATACTAGGAGGTTCAGAAAGAAGCCATAACCTAATATGAGCAGCTATTGAATGGATTTAAAGTAGTTTACAAAACCAGCTGAGCTCTGGTTAATTTCCTCTTCCTTCCTGCCTTAGTGCCAGGCTGCCTGATTCTAGCCCAGCAGAGCATCTGTGACTAAGTTATGTATGAGAAAAATTAAAAGTCAATTTGCACTCAGCCAAACATAATAATGACAAATATGCTGACATGGTGGTTTTAAAAATGTGGCCCCAGGAGGTACACCAAGCTGGCTCAGTTGGTAGAGCATGCAACTGTTGATCTTGGGGTCCTGAGTTTGAGCCCTACATGGGGTGCAGAGTTTATATACAGATTAAAAAGTAAATAAAATATAGTGTGGCCCCAGGGAACTTATTGAAAATACAAATTCTCATGCCTCACCACCCTTCACTTCTTAAACGAGAGTCTCTGTGAGTAGAGCCCAGTGATCTCTGTTTCAACAATTCCTCCAGGCTATACTTAATTTTCAGAACCACTGGGATAGGGGAAATTATTAAAGAGCAATGCTTCTTCTGTTTCAGTAGGATGCTGTCTTTCACTATGAAAGTTCTTTTATCTTTTTCTTTGCTTGAAACGCACTTTTCAGTGAAACACTCAAATACCTACCTCTTGATTACACTGTCATTCATTTAGAAGTGGATTTAAAAAAAAAAAAGGCTTCTACCAAGTAGGGTAGATAGGGACTCATTTTATGCCTCTGTAATGAGGGAAACTGTAGGAGGAAGAAAGTATGCATGTGGTCCCAGGACACGAGGGACTAGGTACCAAGGATCACTATCTTCTTTCCACAGTTGGTTATTATGCTTTTTTAAAAAAAAAAGATTTTATTTATTTATTTGACAGAGAGATCACAAGTAGGCAGAGAGGCAGGCAGAGAGAGAGGAAGGGAAGCAGGCTCCCTGCTGAGCAGAGAGCCGGATGCGGGACTCGATCCCAGGACCCTGAGATCATGACCTGAGCCGAAGGCAGCGGCTTAACCCACTGAGCCACCCAGGCGCCCCGGTTATTATGCTTTAAAAGCAAATCTGTGCGGTCTAATGTGCTTTTAATCTTAAGGAACATAAAGAAGACTTGAGAGTTGTAGGGGTAGCCCTATTATACCATGTGTGGCCATAAGCTGTTAAAGCCAATCTGTAGAGAAAGGAAAATAAGGTCAAATAGAAGCAATGATGAAAAACCATGAGTCCAAAAGAAAGGAGAAAGATGAACACACAGGATGAATAGTTTTCAAATGGCTTTTCAATTCATGTTTATACTACCTCATGAGGCTTTACCCTATTTCTACGCTTGGGGTCTTGGAAAAAGTACTTCTTTAAGATTGATTAATTGATTTGCGAGACAGCGCACGTGTGCTAGCTCACGTGGGTGGGGGAAGGGACAGAAGGGGAGGGAGAGAGAATCTCAAGCAGACTCTGCACAGAACATAGAGCCTGACAAGGGACTCAGTTCCACGACCCTGAGGTTGCGACCTGAGCCAAAATCAAGAGTCAGACACGTGACTGACTGAGCCACCCAGGCGTCCCAAGAAGTACTTTATAGTAAAATCCTGCATTTGCTTATGTTGGTGTGAGTTTCTGTTGCATACCAACTGACCACCCCTGAGCATTTGATTCTTTTTCTACCGAAATTTTTGTTCCACACCTTCTCAAACTCCTATGGCTTCTGCTTATTTTCAATATGCTTTAATAACAGCTGGGAAACTCCTTTGCATAAATGAGACTACTACATTACAATAAAAATTTGAAAGTAATTTTTGATAATCGGGACATGATATATCAGAGCTAATAAAGAAGAAATGCATCTTCTCCCTTTGGTTGTTTTACATGAAACGCTCCTCAGTAGAGTTCTGTGTCAGGGTTTCATGAGATAAAAAAATCAGGACAGTCATAGCTACCTTATGTTGTTACAGCATCACTTAAGAAATGAATTGTAAAGGGGTGCCTGGGTGGCTCAGTCGGTTAAGCATCTGCCTTCAGCTTAGGTCGTGATCTCAGGGTCCTGGGATTGAGTCCCACGTCGGGTTCCCTGCTCAGCAGGGGGCCCTGCTTCTCCCTCTGCCACTACCCCCTGCTCATGCTGTCTCTGTCTCAAATAGATTAAGTAAAATCTTTAAAAAAAAAAAACAAACCTGAATTTTAAAATTAAAGATAAAGAAAACGACATTCTAAATTATTCAGTACAGAGTAAGAAATAAATTGTAGTGAAAGGGCAGAGGCCACCCCAGGGTTGAAATGGGCCCTGACTCTCCTCTAAGTAATAGTCTTGTAAACACGATCCCCCCACTACTACTAAGTCAACAGCCATAGCTAAGAAGTTAATCTCACAGGGTGGGTCGGCGAAGTTACATAAATGTGCACGTCGCAGTTCCATTACTGTGTGTACCTAAGGCCTCTGGGAGCTCGTATTTCACTAGTGTGTACAATAGAAAAAGTACCTGTTTTATGGCATCTTTATGCACCTTAGGTTTAAGGCTGGGTGAGTGGATCAGGGACCAGACTTCAACTCCCTTGACTGAGTACCATGTACAAGGCACAAACCGTATAGCCCTGCCTGGCAGCCATGTGCATCTTGGCACAGAAGCTTGCACACACGCAGTAGATAACGTGTAAAACAATCAAAAGAATGCCTACATTTCACTAAATTGCCAGCTGTGCCTTCACAATGTATGGTAGTTTTTCATTCCCTCTGGCCCTTAAGTCCCAAAGTCTCTCTTGGTGAAAGAGAAAGGTCAAACGTACCTTGATTGGAATACCCGATGGTCCCCGAGAGCTGTGCTCCCTCTGTTACTTAATAGCTCGTAAGCCTTGGAGAAGTTCCTCAGTTAAAGCTTCCTCCTTTGTAAAATAGGAATCCTATCTATGTAGTCTGCTGTGAAGATTAGAGAAAAGTATGTTTGCAATGCATCTAAAAGTATTTGGCATTGTTGGGGTGCCTGGGTGGTGGGAACAGTTATGCATCTGACTCTTGATTTCGGCTCAGTTCATGATCTCAGGGCTGTGGGACAGAGCCCCGAACGCTGGGCTCCACGCTCAGCATGGAGTCTGCTTGAGATCTCTCTCCCTCTCCCCCAACTCACATATGCACTCCCTCTCAAATAAAATCTTTTTTTTTTTTTTTTAAGAGTCTTTGGCAATGTAGAGTATCCATACATGCTATTTTCTCTCACTGTGTTTCTCTTTTCAGCCTACTTTCTCCACTTACTTGGATAGCTGTTTTCCTCTGGAAAGTATAGAGCCAAAAACTCTGTTAAATGTTGTTCTCTTTGCCAGGTAATAATTATCCTCATAATAAGAGTTTACGTTTATTAAGTGTGTGGTGTGTCTAGGAACTATTCCAAACCCTTCCGAGTATTATTTCGTGTAATGCTTACAACAGCTTTATGAGATAGGGACTGATATGGTCACCAGTTTACATTAGATGAAATTTAAATCTAAGGGAGGACAATAGGCTTAACCTGAATTGCACCAGAACTGCTGGCGGAGTTGAAATCAGCATTCAGGCACTCCCACTTGAGAGTCCTCATTCTTAACCACTCAAATTATACCATCTCACAGGGCATCTCCAGTTGATCACAAGTGAATATTTATCCTTGTTAACATGCACAACTGTCCTCTAAAATTTCTCTGCTTTGTAATCAAAGAGAACGTGACACTAAATATCAAGAATGCGGTCTCTGAATCGATCGTGGTTTCTTAGGAGAGGGGGCACACTCTTGTGGTTGAGAAGCTGGATTCTGGCTTCTGAGTGCCTGAGTTTGAATCTTGTTTTAGATGCCTTGCAAACGTACCTCAGTTTTTTCATGGGTTAAATAGAAGTAAAAAAAAAAAAAAAGCAAACCCTAATTTTTTGCATGAGGATTAAATATGGTAATACAGGTTAAATAGAGGACTTTGCTGAGTTCTTAATATATGCAGGCACTAGTCAGTTTAAATAGTTGTCTGTATATTTCTATTCAGGACCCAGCCACCATACTTCAGGTTACAGTGTGCACCTAAAGTATGTCATACCTTAGGAATTTTTTTTTTTAAGATCTTATTTATTTATTTGACAGAGAAAGATCACAAGTAGGCAGAGAGACAGGCAGAGAGAGAGAGGAGGAAGCAGGCTCCCCGCTGAGCAGAGAGCCTGATGTGGGGCTTGATCCCAGGACCCTGAGATCATGACCTGAGCCAAAGGCAGAGGCTTAACCCACTGAGCCACCTAGGCGCCCCAAGAATTCTTATTATAAGAAAAGTGAATACAGTAAAACCAATAATTGGGGTTATTACACTGTATTAAATTACCTTTTGTTTTCAGAAAAAAATTATACTTCTGAGTATTTTTCAAACAGGGAACTTACTTTTCTCATATACACAAAAAATGATTTATAAAACTTCAAACTAGGGGTGCCTGGCTGGTTCATTTGGTAGAGCAGGTGACACTTGATCTTGTGAATTTGAACCCCATGTTGGGTGTAGAGATAACTTAAAAATAAAATCTTAAAGAAAACCGCTTCAAACTAAGCACACTATTTCAGGAAAAAGTTGATTGATGTATTTTTTGTTTGTTTTGTTTTGTTTTTTTAATGGAAGCTCTATACCCAATGCAGGGCTTGAATTCGAGCCCCTGATATCAAGAGTCACAGGCTCTTCATACTGAGCCATCCAGTGCCCCACAAAACTCAGTGGTTTAAGACAACAAGCATTTTTTTTCTCACAGTTTCTATGCGTCAGTAATCCGGGCCTGATTTACCTCGGTACCTTTGCTTAAGGATCTCTAACAGAGCTCAAAAGAGGGATGAATTGCTTTCAAGCTCACTCGACATTTGGCACACCTCAAAAGACCAACCATGAAGCTCTCTTGCATGGTGCTCAGCAGGCCCAAGTTCCTCTTAGGCCATTGCCCAGAGATCTCAGCTCCTTGCTACTGGGCCCTCTCCAAGAGCTCCTGAGACTTTGGTAGCTGGTTTCCTCAGAGGAATGGCTCCAAGAGAGACAGAGAGAAAAGATGGAATCTAGAGTCGTTTTGGTAACCTTGAGAAGTGGCTTTCTATGAAGTTTACCACTTGAACTGTATTTTCTTTGTCAGAAGCAAGTCGCTGGTTCCACTCCACACTCAAGGAGAAAGGATTACACAAGGACATTAATCTTAGAAGGCAGGGGCCTTTGGGGCCATTTTGGAGACTGTCTTCCATAACTGAAGTGGAGTAAAGCAAAAGGTAGCTATTAATCCATTGTGTCAAACTCATATTATTAGTTAACGGTCAGTTTTTAAAATGTTGTTGATTACCTCTTATTAATAGCATTTCTCTTTCCATGCTTAAGTATGGAATCACTACGCCTCCTTTAAATTAATTTTCCTTTCAATGCTTAGTATAGCTTCCCCTGGATACCCATCTTTTCCTTCCCTTTTATTAGCTTTCTACATGTTTTCCACCAAAATGTTCAGGAAAAAGATGGATGGCATTAAATCAAGAGCGTAATTATTTGGATTGCCTCACATGTGATACATATGTCTGAGGAACTGAGTCTTTTCTGTGAAGTGGATTTTATTAAAAGATGACGAAATCAGTACTAAGATGGGGGTCAAGTTTTAACATTACTAGCAGACTCTAGATTAGAACAAGAGAATTGTATCCAGAAAGGACTATGGGTGTCAGTTGGCTAGCCTACATGATACTTGAAGGCCTTCTAGAATGCCATTTTTCAACTGCTTATGTGCACTGAAAAAATTGTCAAAATGTGCCAGAAACATTTACACTTGTTTTCATTTTTGAACACTAACAGTAGTGAAGTTAGGAGCTGGCAGAGTTTGAACGTTAATATACACTTATGTGAGTTTAAGAAGTTATTTATGATTTTTGCTCACTTTTTCACATGCCTCTGTGGGAAATAATTGCTGTTCTATTATGAAAATGGGAAAGCTTAATGGTCTTATAATAGGCTGCATTTTGTACATCTCTATTTCAGTTTTCAAATAGAGCTCTTGTCAGGGGCATTTCGGAATGTCAAGAACATTCTGTGGCCTGTTACATAGATGTATTTAATTAACCTGACTTTATGTCTAACTCTGGCTCCATAGACAAAGTTCAGAAGAAACCCAGGGTTTACCTCATTCTTATCATGTGTATCAACCCAACCAGAATCTTTGCTCACTGACCTTCTACTCATCGATGCTACAATGGCACATATACAATGCAGAGGACTGGGTTTATTTTAAAATAAATACAGGCCAATTTCATTGTAACGTCTCATGTAGGCTACAAAGTAAAAAGTAAGTGTAGTCCCATTTCTCAGTCCGCTCTATTACCAGAAGTTCTCATTCTAGTGTATCTTTGTATTTTCAAGACAGAGCTGTGCATCTACGATCAACTACATACATCCATCTATTTAACTCAGGGCACCTTATAGATGTTACATATGTGCCCGACTGGTACCATGACATGCACTGTTGTGTTATATCTGCTTAACAATAGACCTTCAATACTTGTTCACAGCAGTATAGATATAATGTTATAATCCAGTTTAATAGCTGTATGGCATTCTCTTGTGTAGTTGGACCACGACTGATTTAACCAGTCTGATACTGATGAACTTTTGTATCATTGCCAACTCTTCCCCACTAACACAATGCTACTGAAAGTTGTCTTTGCCTACTTACAAGATTTTGTATGACAGATTCCATTGGGTCAAACGACAACGAATTCTACATCTTCAGAGATTGACAAATTGTCCTCTGAAATGTTTGCATTGACTTATAATCAAGGTGTGAATTAATTTTCTAGAATTATCACAATTATATAAACTATTTACTGAGCTATGTAGAGGAAAAACCAACATTTCTGATCAGGGAACAGTAACAAATCTGACTAATACCATGAAGAGGTACTTACTGCTTACCTTGTTTGGATTCATTCTGAGTTTGAATTGCGGCCCAACTTCAGGTAATTTCACATCAGTTCTGATCCTACCCTGATTTTCAGCAGGCAAATTTTGTTGTTCTTTCAATTAAGAAATTTTATCTCCCTAGGAGTTATTTTTAAATTAAACCCTTAAATTGTGTACTCAGTGATAAGGATACCTTTCTTCATAAGATTTAATGGCTATTACAGAAACCAGACTTAGCCTTAGAAAACAAACGACAGAAGATTGGACCAACAGGGGACACACGCAAAATGATAAACTACAGGGTCCCAGACCTCATACCCAACAGAAACAACTATTTAACAATAACACATCTGTATTGGAAATACAGATGGAAATAGTACTGGGAGAGCCTCAAGGTACAGTGAATAGCTCCACCAAAAAAGTAGATCACAAAAACAGAGAAGGACAGCATAGAAAATTGTAGGAAGCATTTCCCCTGTGCTACCCCATCTCCCAGGCCAACACAACTTGGTAGCAAAGGGAATCTCCTTGGCTATGGCTTCCCACCATGGGGCAAAAGGAGAACAGTAGCCTTCACCATTAAGGACCCCAGCAGTTGAAGTCACCACCACAGAAACTGAGTCCTTTAACCACTGATGAGCCTCAGAGTCTTGGTCAGGACTGATGCTGATGGACCTGCACAGGGTCTATACCATAACCAGAGCCCACTGTTGCATCCTTCTGGAGCAAGGGCTGCCACTGGGTCCCTTTTTCTATCCTCCCCAGCCATGATGCCACCGTGGGCAAGGCTGTGCTCTGATATAACCATTGTGTATGCACCTATAACCATGTCTTGGTATTGGTGTTGTGTGTGGGCCTATAATTCAACCCTGCAATCATCCCACTTCTAGCCCGCTAACGCGGCATCTCCACATGCGCCTATAACTGGCATCCCCATCTGTCCCTTTACCCAGCACTAGCCCCTGTGCCACCATGCTCCCAAGTCAGGTGGCAACTTTCTGCTCATCTGCAGGTAAGTCTTAGAAAGTCAGTAGAAGATGACTGTTCCTTCAAATGTGAAGATACTGACTCAAAACTATAAGGAATATGAAAAACCAAGGCAACATCACGCCACCAAAGGAATACAACAAACTTCCAGTAACTAACCCAGAGAAAGAAACATTTATGAGACGCCTAATAGAAAATAATGATTTTTAAGGAAACTCGGCAAACTAGAAGAGAACAAGGATAAAGATGTCAACAAAAACCCAGGAACAAAACAAATTCACCAGTGAGATAGGAAATACACAAAAGACCCAAACCAATTCTGATGGTGGGAAATAAAATGGAGAAAATACAAAAATAAATACAAAACTTCGACAGCAGATTTGATCAATCAGAAAAAAGAATCACTGAATTTGAAAACCATTTGTTTGAGCTCAGGGAGGATGGTGGACAAGGCTTCAGGCAGACACATAACAGCAAGGTCCATGAGCTAAGCAAGTGCCAGTGGAGGTAACATCACGACTTTGCATGGGGCAGGATAGCCCAGGATTTGACCTCCTCCTGCTTCACAAAAGGCTAGCCATGAGCCATCACTGTAGCACCACAGGCTCCAGCAGATCTTTCTCCTCCCCTTCAGCCTGAATTGGGAGACAACTGGTCACCCAGATCAGTTGAGGGGGGGGTGAATTTTTTGAACTACCTTCTTCTTCATCTTTGTGCTCTCATTGCAAGGGATTGTGCTAAGGACTTGAATGGATGATTTTACCACTGAAGATTAGATGAACTCCACCGTCTTCTCCCCATAAACTTTGTATAAACCAAGTGCTGGACTTCACCTGAATGCTGCAAAAATTAACGGTTCAGATAGATTTATGATAAACTGATTAAAACTTTTTCTATAAGAAGAAAAATGAAGACCAATTATTTCAAAATGAACATGAAGTCTCACCTTCTAAAGTGCTTTCTCATTAGTCCCTTACATAGATAAGGTGTTAAAGCTGTGATTGACATTATTCTTCTAATGAATCCACATAGCCTGTACAAAGGAGAAGACATTTTCAAATTTAAGAACTTCATTATGAGTATAACCTTCCCTCGTTGAATGTTCTTTTCTTTGTTGCATGAATCAAAAGACAAATCAGATTCTAGCATTTTAAAATGTAGCGTTACTTATGGAAAGTCTTGCATAAAGTTGTGTATGTATTGTGTATAAACCTCAAATTCAAATTTATGGCTTTGACTTATCTTCTAAAGAAAAGCGAATAACACAAATTAATACTTAGTCATAACCACAAAAAGATGAGTGCAGGCATTGGTTTTAAGTGTCATTTTGTACTGTTTCCCTATGTTTTCTGTACTGCATTATTCAACCCCCAAAATCACTAGCCTTCTCCTTAAAAAGTTAAAATGAAAAAAACTCAACATGGTGCACCTATTTTTTTTTAATCAAATCACATACATGGAAGCATATAATCCAACTGAATGGAATAACAAATTCCTGGTGTAGTGTTACTAAAAGGTAGAAATGCACATTGAACAGTTATCAGATTGTTCCCTGTATCGAACTTTATACAATTTGAAACACTGAATAAAGCATTAATACATTAATGAATTATCAATTGTGATTAAAATTATCAAGTGGTTTTTTTCAGTATTAAAAACGGTTCAAAACATTTTCACAAAGTATTATACTATATAAATGGGACCAAATAATTTAGCTAGTGTAAACAAGTATTAAATTATATGTCAAGCTTTGAGTTAAATTTGAGATTAAAAATAAAGCATTTGGCAAGCAACAAAGATAATTCGTTAATTTGAAAATTTCTTGGGCATTGGAATAGTTTGAGATTTATTATGTCTGTTTTATCTTCGTCTACAATGTGAATTCATTGACAATGATAAAACAAAGAATTTGGTTGAAAAACTGATCGATAGGATTATGTTTTTCATAATTCGGAACCTACATAATTTCATTATTTATAATCATTACTATTTATTACCCTCTAACTCCAACATGGGGCTCAAACTCACAACCCCAAGAGTTGCATGTTTCACTGACTAAGCCAGCCAGGTGCCCCGATTATCATTACTGTTAAACAACTCTTGTAGATGCAGTGACATGGAACATTATCATTTACTTTACTTATTGTAAACAAACACTTATTTTAATTAATTTATTTATGTAGACCTCAAACTAACATAACACCGGATGTTAACTATGCTGGAATTAAAATGCTAGTTTCAGGCATACAATACAGTGACTCAACTGTTCCATATATTCCTCAGAGCTCATCAAGCTAAGTGCATACTTAATCCCCCTCACCTATTTCTCCCATTCCCCGCTCCCCTCCCCTCTCATAGCCCTCTGTTCTTTAGGGTTAAAAGTCTGTTTCTCAAGTTTGTCTTTTCTTTGCTCATTCTTCCCTTTTGTTACTTAAGTTTTGCATATGAGTGAAATCATGGTATTTGTCCTTCTCTGACTTGTTTTGCTTAGCAATATACTCTCTAGATCCATACAAGTCATTGCAAATAGCAAGATTCCATTCTTGTTAATGGCTGCATAATCCATTGTGTGTATGTATGTCCATTCATCTATTGATGGACACTTGGGCTGCTTCCATATGTTGACTAGGGTAAATACTGCTGCATTAAACATACAGGTGTGCATGTGTATCTGCAGTGTTTTTGTTTTATTTGGATAAATACCCAGTACTGAAATGCCTGGATCATAAGGTAGTTCTGTTTTTAACTTTTTGGGTAACCTCCATACTCTTCCACAGTGGCTGAATCAATCTGCTTTCCCATCAATGGCTCACAAGGGTTCCTTTTTCTCCACATCCTCGCCAACATTTATTGTTTCTTGTGTATTTTAAATTTTAGCCATTCTGAAAGGTGTGAGGTGTTATCTCATTGTGGTTTTTGATTTACATTTCCCTAATGAGGAGTGATCTTGAGCATCTTTTCATGTGTCTGTTGGCCATCCAGGTATCCTCTTTGGAAAAATGTCTGTTCAGGTCTTTGGACTATTTTTTTTTTTTAAGATTTTATTTATTTATTTGACAGAGAGAGATCACAAGCAGGCAGAGAGGCAGGCAGAGAGACAGGAGGAAGCAGGCTCCCTGCTGAGCAGAGAGCCCGATGCGGGACTCCATCCCAGGACTCCGAGATCACGACCTGAGCCGAAGGCAGCAGCTTAACCCACTGAGCCACCCAGGCGCCCCATCTTTGGACTATTTTTAATTGGGTTATATATTTGTATGTACTGAAATGTATTAATTCTTTATATATTTTGGATACTAATCTTTTATCAGATGTATCATTTGTAAGTATCTTCTCCGGTTCATTAGGTTTTCTTGTAGTTTTCATGGTTGTTTTCTTACTGTGCAGAAGCTTTTTATTTTGATGTAGTGCCAATAGTTTATTTTTGGTTTCCCTTACTTCAAGAGACATATCTAGAAAAATGTTGCTATGGCGGGTTTCTTCTAGGATTTTTATGGTTTCAGCTCTCACATTTAGGTCCTTAATCCATTTTGAGTTTGTTTTTGTGTATGGTTTAAGAAAGTGCTATAGTTTCATTCTTTTGCACATTGTTGTCCAGGTTTCCCAACACCATTTGTTGAAGAGACTGTCTTTTTTTCATTTCCTATTCTTGCTTCCTTTGTTGAAGTTTAATTGACCATATAATCCTGGCTTTATTTCTGGGCTGTCTACTCTGTTCCATTGATCTCTTGTGTCTATTTCAGTGCAATTACCATACTGTGTTACTACAGCTTTGTAATATAACTTGAAGTCTGGAATTGTAATACCTACAGTTCTGTTGTTCTTTATCAGGACTCCCTTAGCTTTTCAGGGTCTTTGTGATTTCATACAAATTTTAGGATTTTTTTGTTCTAGTTCTGTGAAAAATGCTGTTGCTATTTTGATAAGGATTGCATTAAATCTGTAGATTGCTTGGGTAATATTACACTTAAAAAATATTTGGTGTTGCAATGCGTGAGCATGGAATGTGTTTCCATTTCTTTGTGTTATCTTCAGTTACTTTCATCAGTGTTTTATAGTTTTCAGAGTACAGGTCTTCCGCCTCTTTGGTTAGGTTTATTCCCAGATATCTTATTATCTTCAGTACAATTGAAATGGGATGCTTTTCTTAAATTCATCTTCTGCTGCTACATTACTACTGTATAGAAATGCAATGAATTTCTGTACATTGATTTTCCATCCTATGACTTTATTGAATTCAATTATCAGTTCTAGTAGTTTACCAGTGGACTCTTCAGGGTTCGCTATATGCAGATAATAAAGGTTTCACTTCTTCCTTACCGTTTTGGATGCCTTTTAATTCTTTTTGTCATCTGATTGCTATGGCTAGGACTTCCAGCACTATGTTGAATAAAGTGGTGAGGGTGGACAAATCTATTTTATTCCTGCCCTTAGCAGAAAAGCTCTCATTTTGCCCCTTTGAGGATGATATTAGATGTGCATCTTTGATATATGGCCTTGATGATGTTAAGGTTTCCTCTAAGACTACTTCGTTTTTATCCTTTCTCTTGTTGATGTGATGTATCACACTGATTGATTTCTGAATATAGAACCACACTTGCACATCTAGAATAAATCTGACTTGATTGTGGTGAGTGATTTTTTAATGTATTGTTAGCTTCATCTTGTTAGTATTTTTCTGAGGATGTTTACTTCGATGTTCATCAGAGACGTTGGCCTGTAGTTTTTTTGTTTGCTTTTGTGGAGTCTTTATCTCGTTTGGGCATCAGGGTAATACTGGCCTCATTAAATTAATTGGGAAATTTTGCTTCATCTTCTATTAGTTAGGAAATTTTGAGAAGAATATGCATTAGCTCTTCTTTAGATGTTTGGTAAAAATTCATCTGAGAGGTTGTCAGGTTCTGGACTTTATTTGTTGGGAGGCTTATTACTGATTTAATTTCACAGCAGGTAACTGGTCTGTTCCAATTTTCTACTTCTTCTTGCTTCAGTTTTGGTAATTTATGTGTCTCTAGGAATTTAGGGTGCCCAGTTTGTGGCATATAATTTTTCATAATATTCTTTTATACTTGCTTGTATTTCTGTGGTATTGATTGTTATTTTTCCTCCATTTGTGATTTGGATTGAGTCCGCTCTCCTTTTTTTTGATGAGTCTACCTAGAGATTTATCACTTTTCTTGGTCTTTTCAGAGAACAAGCCCCTGGTTTGATTAATGTGTCCCAATTTTTTTTTTTTTTTAGTTTCCAATCTTTTTTCTTAATTTAAGTGGTCTTCACACCTGACATGGGGCTCAAACTCACAACTCTGAGATAGAGTAGCATGCTCTGCCAACTGAGCTAGCCACACATTCCTGGTTTTTCTAGTTTCTAGGTCATTTACTTCTGCTCTAATCTTTATTGCTTCCTTTCTTCTACTAGTTCTGGATTTTGTTTGTTCTTTTTTTCTAGCTCCTTTAGGTGTAAGGTTAGGTTGTTTGAGATTTTTCTTGCTTCTTGAGGTAGGCCTGTATTGCTATAATCTTCCCTCTTAGAAGTGCTTTTGCTGCATCCCAAAGATTTTGAACCCATGTTATCATTTTTACTTTTCTCCATGTATTTTTAAATTTCTTCTTTGACTTCTTGGATTGACACATTCATTGTTTAGTAGCATATTATTTAATCTCCATGTATTTGTTCTCTCTCCAGATTTTTTTTTGTGGTTGATTTTGACTTTTGTAGTGTTGTGGTCAGCATGTATGCATGGTAGACTTCGATCTTTTCAAATTTCTTGATACTTGTTTTGTGGCCTAATTTGTGATCTATTCTGGAGAATGTTCTGGAGAATATTCAGTTGAATGGAATGTGTATTTGCTGTGTTAGGATGAAATGTCCTGAATGTATCTGTTGAATCCATCTGGTCCAGTGTGTCATTCAAACTGTTTCTTTATTGACTTGTAGTTTGGATGATCTACCCATTTATGTAAGTGCAGCGATAAAGTCCCCTACTATTATTTTATTACTATAAATTAGTTCTTTTATGTTTGTTATCACCATGCTGGGTACACTACAGGACTTCTTTTCACAATGCCATTACTTCCAAGTGCAGGAGATGGAGCTGACTTTTCTAACACAAAAAAACAGACACATAGTGTTAGAGGAAGTGAGGAGACACAGGAATATGTCCCAGATGAAAGAATAGGACAAAACTGCAGCAAGAGACCTAAAGAAGACAGATATAACTAATATGCTTGATAGAGTATATAAAGTAATGATCATAAAGATACTCACAGGACTTGAGAAAAGATCAGAGTAAGCCCCTTAACAAAGTAAACCCTTTAACAAAGATATAAAAAAGAACCAATCAGATGAAGAACACAAGTGTAATTAAAAATACAATAGCTAGAATAAAGAGCAGGCTAAAGGATGCAGAAGAATGAATTAGTGACCTGGAGGACAGAGTAGTGGAAAGTAATCAAGCTGAACAGGTGAGGGAAATTTTATGCAAAATGAAAACAGACTTAGGGAACTCAGGAACACCATCAAGCAAAGAAACTTTCACATTATAAGGCTCTCAGAAGAAGAGACAGAAAGGGGGCAATTTATTTGAAGAAATAATAGCTGAAAACTTCACTCACCAGGAGAAGGAAGTAGATATCCAGATCCAGAAGGCACAGAGATCTCTCAATAAAATCAAGGCATGGTGGTCCACATAGCAAGACCCACAGTAATTAAAATGGCAAAAGGTAGTGATATAGAGAATTTTAAAATCAGCAAAAGAAAATAGTTACATACAAGGGAAACCCCATAAGGCTATCTGCTGATATCTCAGCAAAAACGTTGCAGGCCAGAGAAGACTGGCATGATCTATTTGAAGTGTGAAAGGAAAATAATCTGGAACCAAGAATACACCACCCAGAAAGACTGTCATTCAGAATGGAAGGAGAAATAAATAAAAGGTAAAGGAATTTATCACCACTAAGCCAGCCCTACAAAACTGTTAAAGGGGACTCTGAGTGGACAGGAAAGGATATAAGTAAGAATAAGAAAAGTAGGAAGAACAAAAGCAGTAAAAAATAAGTACATCGACAAAAATCAGTTAAGAGACTCATAAAATAGACAGATGTAAAGTATGACATCCTATATCTAAAATGTGGGGGAGAGGAGGAGGAAAGAATGGGTTCAAATGTGATCAACTATCGACTTAATTTAGACTGTGATTGAAGAAGATGATGCGTACAAATCTAATGGCAAATAAATCAAAATTCAGTAACAGATATGCAAAAGATAAAGAAAATGGAATCCATGTGTATCACTAACGAAAGCCAGCAACCTGTGAGACAAGAGTAGGAGAAAGATTAGAGAAGAACTACAAAAACAACCACAAAACAAGTAACAAAAAAGCAATAAATATATACCTATCAATCAATACGTTGCATGGAAATGTACTCCTCACTCCAGAAGACATAGGGTGATGGAATGGATAAAAAAACCCAAGACCCAGCTAATTGCTGCCTACAGTAGATTTCATTTCAGACTTAGAGACACAAGCAGATTGAAAGTGAGGGAATGGAAAAAATTTTTTTCATGCCAATGGGTATGAAAAGAAAGCCAGGGTAGCAATACTCATACTGGACAAAATAGGCCTTAATTTTTTTTACCTTTCAGAGAGAGAGAGAGCATGTGCACAAGTTGGGGAGGAGAGGCAGAGGGAGAAGGAGAGAAAGAATCTTATGCAGGCTCCATGCCCAGCGTTGGGCCTTATGGCGGGGCTTGATCTCATGACGCAAGATCATGACCTGAGCCAAAATCAAGAGTCAGATGCTTAACTGACTTAACCACCCAGGTGCCTCCCAACATAGACCTTTAAACAAAAACTAAATGAGACAAAGGACGATGCTATATAATAATCAAAGAGATAATCCAACAAAAAATATACTATTTTTTATGAAGATGTAACTCTTCCCCCCCCCCAAAAAAAACCTGTTTTAGGATATTTTCTTTCAATATCTAAAAGTTGAAAGTATTTTTATTATAACTGTAAACACTTAATCTAAATGTGCTAAAACATGATCATGAGTCCTCTGTTTGTGTCTCTTTCATGCCCTGAAAATCTGAAAGCTAATCCAAACTGGCCTGTTTTAAAATATTCAAATAAGAGTAACAACTTTTAACACCAGCCTTTTAGATTTCATGAAGGTGATAATACTTAGCAAGTTCCTGTCTATGACACATAAAAAACTTACTATCCAAATCCAAGTCAGCCATGGGAGATCAGTGTGTTTATCATGGACTGTTTGTTTTATAATTTTCAAAATGCAATTATAGCATTTTTATTTTTATTTCTTTTTGGATGTGGTGGATTGGATAAGCAGATTTATGGCTTAAGAGACTGGCTAGACGGAATGCTAGGGAATATAAAGAAATGAGAGGAGGAGTAGTCTGGAGTACATAGAAACAGAATGCGTTTCAGAAAATTTGTTTTTTTAAATCACTGTATTTTTTGTTGTTTATGGCTGCAATTTTTGCCCATACAGTGTTTATTTAACGTTAATGAAAAGATTCCTTCCCACCACTTTTGTTGTTGTTCATCATGGTAAGCATACTCCTTAGTCCCCATTCCCTATTACTTCACCCACAACTAACTTCCCTTTGGTAACCATCAGTTAGTTCTCCATAGTGAAGACTGTTTCTTGGTTTATCTCTCTTTCCTCATTGGTTTTGTTTCTTCAATTCCACATGTGAGTGAGATCACATGGTATTTGTCTTTCTCTGACTGTCTTTGCTTAGCAACGTACTCTATACCTCCATCTACGTTGTTGAAAATGGCAAGATTTCATTCTTTTTTATGGTGGAATAATTTTCCAGTGTGCACGTGCATGCAGCACGCATGCACACGCACACACACACACACATATATATATATACACCACTTCTTCTTATCATTTGTTTATGGACACTTGGGCTACTTTCATAGCTTGGCTATTGTAAATAATGCTGCAGTAAACAGGAGTGCATGCATCCCTTTGAATTAGCATTTTTGTATTTTCTGGGTTAGTAAGCAACAATGCAATTCTTGCATCATAGAGTAGTTCTATTTTTAATTTTTTGAGGACCTTCCATACCGTTTTCCACAGTGGGTGCACCAGTTTACATTCACATCAACAGTGCATGAGAGTTCCTTTTTCTCCACATCCCCATCAAACACGTTTCTTGTTTTTTTTTTTTCTTTTTAATTGTATCCATTCTGACCGGTGTGAGGTAATATCTCACTGTAGTATTGATTTTCCTGTCCCTGATGAGTGATGTTGATGCAAGTGATACTGAGTCCCAACTAGGAGGACTACATCAAATAAAAAGTTTCTGTACAGTGAAGGAAACAGTCAAAAAAACTAAAAGGCAACCTTACTGAATGGGAGAAGATATTTGCAAGTGACATATGTGATAAAGGGTTAGCAACCAAAATAAAAAGAATTGACACAATTCAATATTCAAGAAAATGGGTAACCTGATTAAAAAATGGGAACAAGACATGAACAGACATTTCTCCAAAGAAGACATATGAAAAGATGCTCACAATTACAACATTTTAATATTGGTCAACATATTTTTACAAAAATAAAACCTAAATTACTAAGCTTTGAAGAGAAGTAATTTGAAATTATACACTTGGAAAAAGAAAATGGAAAAAAGAAGAAAAAAGTGGAAAAAGTACAACAGAATTTAGGAACATTTAAAAACTGCATTATTGGAATATCAGCAGGAGAAAAGAGAAAAAAAGTTAGAAAGATTATTTAATGAAATAATAGCCATCAACTTCCCAAAATGTAGAACGGAAATGGATATCCAGACTCATGGAGATCTAAGAACTATAAAGAGGGATAATTCAAAGAAGACCATACACAGACACACTACAATAATACAGTCAAAATTCAAGGACACAGAGAACTGTGAAAGCCACAACAGTAAAGTAGAATTGCATCTAATTAAAAAGTTTCTGCTCAGGAAAGGAGTGAATAGAAAACTTACAGAATAGTAGAAAATGGTTGTATACCACATGTAAGTTATTAATACCCAAAATATATAAGGAACATCTACAACTCATTAGCAAAGTAACTCAAAAGAAAATGAGCAAAGGACACCGACATTTCTCCAAAAAAGACTTAGAGAAGGACAAAAGGTATATGAAAAGGTGCCCAATATCACTCATCATTAGGAAAATGCAAAGCAAACCCACAATGCAATTTTGCTTCACATCTTTAGAATTGCTTTTATTAAAAAGCCAAAAAATAACAAGCATTGGTAAGAATGTGGAGGAAAGGTCACCTCTGTACATTTTTCGTGGGGATGTAAATGGTACACCCATTATGGAAGCAGAATGGAGATTCCTCAAAAAATTAATGATGGAAGTACGATATGATCCAGAAATTTCATTTCTGGGTATGTATCCAAAGGGTATATCTGCACTCTTGTGTTCATTATAGCAGCATTCACAGTAGCCAAGACATGGAAATGTATCCATTAATGGGTGAATGGATAAAGGAAATGTGAGAAATACATATAGCACATGTATCTTGTGTGTGTATACACACACATATATATCCACACATAAAAAATATATGATCATACAGAAATGTAGAATCTAAAATAGTCAAATTCATAGAAAAAATGTAGAATGTGTGTTATCTGGGCTTGGCTGAAGCGGGGGCAGAGATGTTGGTCTCAGCGTAAAAAATTTGTTATGTTCGATCCATAAGTTCTGGAGATCTAGTGTACAGCAACATGGCTAACATTAATGAATACTGTATTTTATACTGGAAATGTGGTAAGACAGTAGTAGCCCTTGTGTTCTCACCACAAAATAAGAAAAATAAAATGGCAGTTATGTAAAGTGATGGATGTTAATTAGTATGATTATTTCACAATAATATGTATATTAAAGTATCACCTTGCACACTTTTTGATTTTTTTTTTTAAAGATTTTATTTATTTATTTGACAGAGAGAGATCACAAGTAGATGGAGAGGCAGGCAGAGAGAGAGAGGGAAGCAGGATCTCTGCCGAGCAGAGAACCCGATGCGGGACTCGATCCCAGGACCCTGAGATCATGACCTGAGCCGAAGGCAGCGGCTTAACCCACTGAGCCACCCAGGCGCCCCCACTTTTTGATTTTTTAAAAGATTTATTTATTTGTCAGAGAGAGCAGGTGTGCTCAAGCAGGGGGAGCAGCAGGCAGAGGGAGAAGCAGGTTCCTCACTAAGCAAGGGGCCCGATGTGGGACTGGATCCCAGGACCCTGGGATCATGACCTGAGCAAAAGGCAGAGGCTTAACCGACTAAGCCACCCAGGCATCCCTCACCTTGTACACCTTAAATATATAATTTTTATTTATTAATTGTACATCAATAAAGATGGAAGAGGCAAACAGTGGGGAGTAGTGGTTAGGCACACCAACAACTTTCTGACTAACTTAATTGTTCAAATGCTAGCTCCTCTACTAAGGAATTCTTAATTTCCATGTGAATAAATCTCCCTCAGATAACTTTCTCTGCTTATATAATGGCAGTAGTAATAATACTACCAATTGCACAGGATCTTTTAAAAATTTTTAAAGAATTAAGATATTTAGTATACTGGGAAACATTAAGTATTTATTTTATTTTATTTTTTTAAAGATTTTATTTATTTATTTGACAGACAGAGATCCCAAGTAGGCAGAGAGGGAGAGGAGGAAGCAGGCTCCCTGCTGAGCAGAGAGCCCGATGTGCAGCTCGATCCCAGGACCCCGGGATCATGACCTGAGCTGAAGGCAGAGGCTTTAACCCACTGAGCCACCCAGGCGCCCTAAGTATTTATTTTATTACATGGTCATAATTGAATGGCAAAGGAAATGAACTGCTTGAGTTTTGATCATGGTCTAGTATGAGTCTACTTGATTGGCAACGTTTCCAGAAGCTTACCCCAGCTCTATAGTCTTTTACCATTAAAAGCCTTCTGGTACCTCTTTGTAATCTTTCTCTTCCTAGACAACCCAGCTGCCATTGTTCAAGCAACCAGTGATATTTGTTATCAGTATAGATTACTTTGCATTTTATCACGATTTATTTATAAATGGAATTCTTGGGTAGGAATGCTTTATTTTCTGGCTTTTGTTCACTCAGCATAATTATTTTAAGATACATCTAAGCTTTTGTCTATATCAATAACTTACTGCCGAATAACATTCTGTTATGTGATACACTGAAATTTTTTCATCCATTTACTTATATCAATAAGACATAGGTTTTCTTTCTAGTTTGAGATTATTACAAATACAGCTGCTGTGAACATTCATGCACGAATCTTTGTGTAGATATATGCTTTCATTTCTGTTGGGTAAATACCTAGGAGTGGAATGGCTGGTGTATTTTCAACATTATACGGAACTGCAAACTATTTTCAAAGTGATTATATCATTTTGAATATCCACTAGTACTGTATCTGTGTACTTACCAGTGCTTGGTATTTTCAGACTTTTCAATTTTAGCCAACTTAGTAGTATGCAGTGGTATAGTATTATGGTTTTAGTAGACATTTTCTTAATTGCTAATGCTACTGAGCATAATTTAATGTACACATTGGCTGAGTTCCTTCTCTTGCTAACTTATCAAGTATTTTGCCCAGTTTTAATTCAGTGGTTTATAAATTCTAACAATTCTTGTAAATATTATAGGTATAAATTCTTTGTCAGTTATTTTCACTGAAAATATTTTCTCCCAGTCCATGGCTCACCTTTTCTTCATTGTGTCATTGCCATTTGAAGAGCAAAGGCTTATAATTTTGATGAACTGTAATTTATTACTTTATTAATGTGTTCTATTTTATTTAATACATTTTTGTGAAATCTAAGGTTGCTAAGATTAGCTCCTGCTTTATTCTTAGTTTTATAATTTTCATATATTGTGTGAAGTCAAATTGAGGTTCAGTTTTTTTCTATTTATGTCTATGTAATTTTCCCAGCACTATTTCCTGAAAAGATCACTCTTTCCCCATGAATTACCTTGGCAAATTTCTCAAAAATCATTTGACTATACATGAGTTAATCTACTCACGAAACCTCTCCTGTTCCCTTGATCTATGTTCTTATACGTCCATAAACTCTACAGTGCCAATTATTGTATTTTTCCCAACTTTATTGAGATATGATTTCCAGATAACTTTGCATGAGCTTAAGGTTATACAACATGTTGATTTGATACACATACATAGTAAAAACGATTACCATCATAGAGTTAGCTAACACCTCCATTAGATCACATTTCCCTTTTGTAGTAAGAACATTTGGCACTTAGAATTAAGTCATGAAATTGGTTAGTAAATCCTCCACTTTTATTCTTTTTGTCAAGTTGTAGATAAAGATTTGAGTAAAGGTGTATGCTAAGCATTTATCAAGTTATTCTGATGATCCTCAGCATTCTGTTGCTGGAAATATCTGTTGTTTATTGTCTTCACTGGATTTACTTTTACTTGATTTTTCTGAAGTCAGTATAGAGGTTAAAGTTACGTAAGTTAAAAAATGGCCTGGGAACTCAATTCTAACCGTGCAAGGCCATCACTAATGAAGTTGAGCCGGGGAGTTCATCTGCCAAGGATATTATGCCATAAATTAATGGCTTAGAAGTGCTACCTACAGGAAATTCCTAAGCGTCGATGCCACTATATGATTATATTTTATTAATTTCAACAGCAGTTTTACTCAGCTTTTTTGTAGTTTCTGACTGATGAGAAAAAACTGGCTACTAATGAATATATATGTTGCCTCTTTCCCTTGACTCTTTTCAATATGGAAGCAACTTTAATGGGATGTCTCTAAAAGCAGAAAAGCAACAGCTACAATTTGAATAATTCATTCAATCAAGTAACTGGATTTTTTTTTTTATAACATCAAATGACCGGTTTGACTTTCACTAAATTGACTGATTGGTTGACACTTTGAAGAGCATTAACTTGTCATCATCATCATTACCATGAAATAGTATTTATTAAGCATCCACAGTCACAGCGATATAAAGTTAGCCAAATAATCATAGACTCTGCCCTTTAGGAGTTTATGATCTGGAAACTCAACATATCCAGATGAGCTGGATGCCATTTAGCGAAGTACTGCTGTAGGACTCTGAGAAACGGTACTAAGTGGCTGTGAAAGATCAATTTCCTTAAAAAAGAGCCAAACTATCAACCCCAAAGTAAAGCAACATACACATTGGGTGGATGTAAGTGATCTTCTCGGTTGAGATGGTGTTATTTCGGCTGAATTTAAACTAGAGATATCCTTTCCCCTGAAAAAACTGAAGCAGCACTTAGTGAAAATGACATGTCTGAGCTTATCAAAAGCAAATGAGTTCTTCAGGAGTCTAGGATCAGGTAATGATGGTGGGGGGTGGGGGCTGCAGTGGGGAAAATGGGAATCTGGGGCATCAGAATAACTATGTTCTATTTCAACTTTGTTCCTCATGGGAGAACATTGGGTAATTCATCTGACTTTTCTGGATCTTGGTTTAGTCACCTGGAAATTGAGAAAGCTGTAATCATGTTAATGCCATCATGATATTTGAAAATTGTGCAGGGATCCTGCAATGAACCCCAAATGAATTTATACAACTGTTCTTGTCACAACAGTGAATGGTTTTCTTCTAACTGGACTGAGAGGCCTATGCTTTTGAAGATGAGTATTTGTATAAGATGCAGTTCTAATTTTTGGAGAGTAGGTATAGGTTGCCATAGTTTGGGTTAATTTTTTAAGATTTTAATTGTTTGAGATAGAACAAAAGTGAGAGAGAATAAGCAGGGGGAGAAGGGAGAGGAGGGGGAGAAGCAGAATCCCCAATGTGCAGGGAACCCGATATGGGGCTCGATCCCAGGACTCTGGGATCATGACCTGAGCCAATGTCAGACACTTAACCAACTGAACCACTCAGACACCCCATTCCGGATTAATTTTTAAGAGGTAAATGTATTTTGTCACATAGCTCAATTTAGAGCTTGCTTAGCTTTAGCTGTTAAGAATTAACTATGTCGGGGCGCCTGGGTGGCTCAGTGGGTTAAAGCCTCTGCCTTCGACTCAGGTCATGATCCCAGGGTCCTGGGATCGAGCCCCACATCGGGCTTTCTGCTCTGCAGGGAGCCTGCTTCCTCCTCTCTGTCTCTCTGCCTGCCTCTCTGCCTACTTGTGATCTCTGTCAAATAAATAAATAAAATCTTAAACAAAAAAAAAAGAATTAACTATGTCTCATTGATAATTCTATTAGCATTCCTCCCTTTTGGAATAATCATAAAACATAAGATTTGAGAAACCTGTTAGAAATAACGTGATCCTGGGGTGTCTGGGTAGCTCAGTCAGCTAAGCATCTGACTCTTGGTCTTGACTCAGGTCATGATCTCAGAGCTGTGGGATCAAGCCTCACATTGGGCTCTGCGCTCAGTGGGGAGCCTGCTTCTCCCTCTCCAGCTCCCCCAGCTGATGTTCTGTCTCTGTCAAATAAAATCTTAATGTAACCTTACGTTATCATGAAGAACATAATGAAAGTCTGAGCGTGAACTACTTGCCCAAGATCCACCAACAAGCTGAAAAGAAAGCTAGTGCTAGAATGATTCCGGACTCCTGACTGCAGTACTTCTGTCCATATTCCTATCTGCTGATAGTGGGCTAGAATGGAAAAATCACTATAGTACAGTGAGGCAAACCTTATGAACATTGAAGGGACCACTGGTATTTCTGGGTGGGTCCCAGCATGCACAAGAGGCCGTGTTCGAGGTGTGCATATGCTATTTTGGTGTCTCACACAGTCCTAACAAATGAGATAGGATGAGGAAATTCAAGTAACTTAAAGTTGGTACTGCTCAAGGTGGTAAAGGCAAACCCTCCAGAATGTGTGACACGGAAGTCCATCAACTATCCGTGACCCTACAACATGCTCTGTGGGAAGCGTGCCATCACCATATTGAAAATTCTTTCTATCCCGACCAGATGAGTCAGCAGCACTGATCTGAGAGGACATTGGGAAGTTCACCTTGAGCAACTCTATTTTCTCTTCCTAAGGTTTTCTTCCAAGTTACATTGATCATGTCCATTCCTAGACATCTAGCTCTACTGAAGCTGTTCTTACTATCCTTTTTGGGCCTGGCAACCTTGAACAATATATAAAATTACTTTTCTCAGGCTTTTTTCCATTAATCTATTGCACTATCTTAGACTTTTCCTCCTTTGAAATTGTTTATTGCCTAAGTAATTAGCTTAAATATTACTAGGAAGGCAAATAATCATTTTTGTATTTATACTATGCAGATAGACATAATAGAGGCTACCTGTATATTTTTCTTTCATTGTTCCATTTTCACACTGACATTTAATGATTGACATGAACCCTTTTCTGTACCCATGACCTCAGAACAGGGCTCACCTAGTCCAGTCAGTTTCAGTGCTTCAAAAGCAGATTATGACTGAAAAAAACACAAGCTGAATGAATTCAGAAACAAATAGCCTGAGAGCAATTAGGAATAGACATGACATAGTCTTTACAAACTCTTGGTAGTGTTGGATATTTATAGAAAATATATTTTCTCTGGATATTATAGGAAGGTACAGAAACTATACACAATCTGATTTCATTTGGAGTTTAAAATCCTAGGAAAGGCTCAATGAGGATTTAGATTTGTTTTTTGAGTCAAAAGCAATTCAGAGATTCACACTATCTGTGTAGGGGAGAATTAGCTAATTATGCAGATGAAACATACAAATTCAAGATGGATTTATAAAACTGGTATCATCTCCTTTTTTAGTGATATCTGGGATAAGTTCATAAGAATTATCCTTATTTAATGATATAATAAATAAATCCTAAGAACCTTAATTTTCAAAGATCCATTGTTTTCCCTCAGGAAGATATGTGGGGGGAAAAATACTGTTGCTTGTATTCCAGTGAAACATGTTCAAATGTAAGGATGAAATCTGCACATTTGCATGCCCTGATTACTCATAATAGAAGAGGATACTGTATATTTTAATATATAATTACATTCTGTCAATAAAACAGCAAATAAAGGCTGCTTATTCTCATTCTGGTGACACCTAATTTTGAGAAATTTCCACAGCTGGGTCTACCTTTAGACAGGTACCTGAAAGCTTTTTTGGCTTTAGAATCATTGATAGGATCTAGCTCTGCCAGGCAAGTGTGTTACCGTGGGCTAGCTTTCTGCCCAGGGGAGTGTGTATTTTGCCTGAAGAGACTCCCCTGGCATCGTGGCCTATTTATACATGTTGGCTATATCTGCAGGGCAAACTTTTTTTTTTTTTTTAGTTTAATATTTTTGTGTGTTTTTCCAAAATTCATTGTTTATGTACCACACCCAGTGCTCCATGCAATCCGTGCCCTGCTTAATTAATACCCAGCACCAGGCTCACCCAACCCCCACCTCCATCCCCTCCAAAACCCTCAGTTTCTTTCTCAGAGTCCACCATCTCTCTCAGTTATTGTGTTGCCTATCAACCAGGGAATTGGAAACTTTTCCCATCACCTATTTTTCAGACAAATGTATAGAGAAATTTGTCAGCTTTACCAAATATTCTGTTTCTTTCTTGGAAGCTACTATCATGTTCTCTCATATTGAGTTGAGAAGTAAGTAATTGTTCCAACTCATTCGGGACTTTCGCTACTTATATAATGCTCAAATGATAATGAAGAGAGACTTCCAGTAAGATGTACTATAAAATGCTAGGTTGCTTCTTGTAAATGTTTGATTTCTTAACTAGGTGAAGAATAGCAAAAAATGGGTCTTTGAGTAAATTTGGCATTGTGTATACTTTCTTCTTTTTTTTAATTTTATTTTTTATAAACATATATTTTTATCCCCAGGGGTATAGGTCTGCGAATCGCCAGGTTTACACACTTCACAGCACTCACCATAGCACATACCCTCCCCAATGTCCATAATCCCACCCCCCCTCCCAACCCCCCTCCCCCCATCAACCCTCAGTTTGTTTTGTGAGATTAAGAGTCACTTATGGTTTGTCTCCCTCCCAATCCCATCTTGTTTCATTTACTCTTCTCCTTAACACACTGAAAAATAGGCATATCTCACTCAGAGAAATTCTAGGTGCATATAACTAAACATAATGATCACACAAAATAATAATTTGGACAAATTTGTGACTTAATTTTCAGAGAATTATGTTATTCAAGGATTCAAATTAGCAGTGTACTTTGAAAGTCTTTTGGGAGCAATAAAACTGCATCTAACCTATTTTACCCTAATCAGACCCTTCAGCATGATTTCGAGACATGTTTGATGATCTGTTAATCTATGTGAAAATGATGAATTAGTACACTGAAAGAGGGTCTGACCTGAGGAATGGAGAATCCATATAATTCAAAACATACCAATAAGCAGTTACTGAAATATTCTGGTTTTGGAAAGGACACCGTATAAGACACAGTGGGATACATATGCACGTGTCCGAAAATGTGCTATGTCGGGGTTGATGGAGGAATTGATATTTTTATCAGTGTAAGAGAAACTAAAGACTATCATTTCTATAGGCAATGTCTCCTATTCAGCCTCTCCCTTTCCCTTACTTCCAGTATCATGCTGCTTTTAACACAACCAATAGAGAAGTAGGAGACAGAGTGGCTAGTCATGGTTAAAAACATTTCTATTGATGCTAGTAAGTTAATGAGCAGACAAAAGGGCTTTCCGGGCCTTCCCCTTCATGCAAGGCACACAAAAAAGACATTATAAAAAGATAATGAAAAATAACCCATGATTTCAATCACTTTTCTTTCTTCTGACTGGTCTTTTTGTCTCAAAGAACTGTGTCAAATCTGGCCTGGTTTTTCCCACAATGCTCCTACTGTGCAGAGTCCACATTGTGGAGCCAAAACACATGGACTTTAGAAATAGACAAATTTGAGCTCCACTGACTGTATGATCTTAGGCAAGTTGCTTCACTTTTATCTGAGACTCACAGATAATTATCTCTACATAATTAACTTAGCATGTGTGAAATTCTAGTGCACATGGAGTCACTTCTGTGTACCTCTTTCATAGCCATATCATTTTCGGATAAAATATTTATCTGAAAGTAAAGTCATATGTAATTAGGATAATTTTAAGTAGGGGGAATTATGGATTGGAAATGAAAATGGAAAGCACAGAAATGAAAGAGTAAGGAATGAGGGTTTTTGTACTGAAACTTTAGGAAAGATACAGGAAATATGGAAAATTAAACCAGTCTTAGGATTCACTTCTTTTGGCAGTTAGACATGGGGAAGCTTAACTAGTGGCAGTGTCAAGAAGGTTTAGCTCCTGTATAATATTTACTAGCCCCTCAACACATTGTTATTGACAAATAACAATACATTTTTTTTAAAGATTTTATTTATTTATTTGACAGAGAGAGATCACAAGTAGACAGAGAGGCAGGCAGAGAGAGAGAGAGAGAGAGAGAGAGGGAAGCAGGCTCCCTGCTGAGCAGAGAGCCCGACGCGGGACTCGATCCCAGGACCCTGAGATCATGACCTGAGCCGAAGGCAGCGGCTTAACCCACTGAGCCACCCAGGCTCCCTGGGAGAAAATTTTTATAAACCATATCATCATATTATCAGCTAAATATCCAAAATAGTTCTTTATAAGAACTCCTATAACTCAATTAAAAAAACAAGACTCTAATTAATCCCTCTGCCGATCTCTTAGACATTTGTCCAAAGAAGACATCCAAATGTCCAACAGATATGCAAAAAGGATCACTAGCCATCAGGAAAATACAAATCAAGATGAAAAGTAGGGAGTCATCTCACACCTGTTAGAACGGCTAGCATCAAGAAGGCAAAAGGATTCTGGTTCAAGATGGCAACACGGGGTTGCCTGGGTGGCTCAATTGGTTGGGTGTCTGACTTCAGCTTGGGGCATGATCTCAGGGTCCTGGGATGGAGCCCTGCATGGCGCTATCCGCTCAACCCTTTTCCTCTGCAGCTCCCACTGCTTGTGCTCTCTCGCACACTCTCCCAAATAGCTATAAAATCTTAAAAAAAAAAAAAAAAGGCAACACAGGAAGATCCTATAGTCCCATCCTTCCACAGACATACTGAATCTACAACTACCTATGGAACAATTTCTTGAGGAAAAATTCCTAAAAAAAATTTGACTTTTTTTTTTTTAAGATTTTTATAAGAGAACATGAGTGAGGGGAGGGGTAGGAGAGAGAGGATCTCAAGCAGAATCCCACTGAACAGGGAGTCAAACATGGAACTCAATCTCATGACCCTGAGATCATGACCTAAGCCGAGATCAAGAGTTATATGCCCAACTGACTGGGCCACCCATATGCCACCCCCAAAATTAGTTAACTCTTAAACACTATAAAACTGAGGGGAAAAAATCATAAAAGGAGATAGGAGAGGTTAAGACATAATCTCTACATAAGCCTTACTCCCAGCATGGCGATCCACAATCACGGAGGACCTCAAAACCTGCAGCTTCCCTGTGAAGAGCAAAGGTTTTGAACCCTACGTTGGGTACCCCAACTTTTAAGACCTGAACCTGAAAGAGAAAACCATCCAATATTCAGCTGTCACAACAAGTGGGAGCTTGAGACCACAAAACCCACAAGGCTTTAGCAAACTAAGAAATGGCTAACAAAGGGCTGGTGCACTTGAACTCACCTGCCTGAGGACCCAGTGCAGAAGCAGCCAATCAAGAAGCTCCAGATGTTATGTTAAAATGTCTTCTGGTAATCTGAAAGCAAGGCCCGGGAGGGAGCCATCTAATATAACACACATCTAGGAGCCTGCTGGAATACTCTCGCGGGTCAGAGGTGGTGGGTAGCATCTTGCACTCTCTTTCTACCATGCTCCAGCTGTTGGGTACAATCTTTTTTAAGAAAGATTTTATTTATTTATTTGAGAGAGAGAGAGAGAACAAGTGGAAGGAGGGGCAGAGGCTAAGCAGGGACCCTAATGTGGGGCTCAATCCCAGGGCTGAGCTAAGGCAGACACTTAGTAACTGAGCCACACAGGTGCCCTTGTTAGATATAATCTTCAAAACAAAACAAAACCTCTTCGCTTTTCCTTTCCCCTCCCCACAACCAGTCCTTATCGGGACCATCTTCAAACTTTACCTCTGACATGCTTCAGAGCACCAATATTTCCTGTGAGGGAGTGTTTACACTCATCTGGTGCCATTATTATTGTGCCTGCTACCCAGGATCACCCCTCAGTCACCTGACTTGGTTACCCAGGAGTGTTTGCATTCATGGATCCCACAGGAGTGTAACATTGGGAAATTGGTTCTTAGCAGGTTACTACCCCCAGGGCACTGCACAGAAAAGAGACTGAAACACACCAGCAGTCTTTCTGTGAAAGAGGTTTATTTGGTTCTCTCCGAGTTTCAGGCTGGCGTGTAGGCTTCAAGTCTGACACACGTTTAGAGGACTGCATAATTACTCTTTTTATTTTTAAGTAAGCTCTATGCCCAACGTGGGGCTTGAACTCATGACCCTGAGATCGAGTCCCACCAACTGAGCCAGCCAGACACCCTGCCGAATGTATTCTTAAGGAATGTAGGCTGGAGGATACCACTTTTGTATTTTCCCCTTTTGCTACAGCTTGCTGCTTTCTCCACTCGTTTGGAGCCCCAATTTTTGCAACTGTCCACCAAGGGATACATACTAATTGTCAGTCTCTGGTGGCCAGTGGAGCTTAAATTTGTGGACCTGGAAGACTACACGAATCTGTGTACCTCAGTTGTGGCTACTTGAGGGTCAGGTTTCCAATGAGTCTCAGCCTTGGTGCTAAGATTCTTCCCTTTGGGATACTGAAAGGTCGTGACACATCCTCAACAACTGGGAGCTCTTAAAAATAAAATAGGTGGCTTGGACAATTACAAAGACTTCCTAGACAACCAAAAGCTAGGGGAGGTTAAATGATAATGATCATCTCCTACATAAGGCCACTTTTTCAAAAAGGAAGAAGTTGCTGCTTCATCTAATGCACAGGAAACATCACACAGTCAAGCAAAATGAAGAAACAGAGTAGTATGTTCCAAACAAAAAAAACAGTTATGGTCATAAAAATGCTCACCAAACTTAGAAGATAGGATGAATACAGCGAGAACTTCATGAAAGAGATAAATATTTTTTAAATGACAAACGGAAGTCCCAGAGCTGAACAATACAATAACTAAGCTGAATAATATGTTAGAGGGCTTCAACAACAGACTAGATGAAGCAAAAGAGTCAGTGAACTTGAAGACTGGATGTGGAACTCACTGAACAAGTGCAATAAAAAGAAGAAGAAAGAAAAATTAAGATAGTTTGCTAGTCTCTTATGAGCTAACATCCACATTATTAGGGGTCTAAGAGGAAGAAGAGAGCAAGAAAGGGACAGAAATCAGGACTGAAAACATTCTTGACCTAGAGAAGGAAACAGACATCCAAATCCAGGAAGACCAAAGAGTTCTAAGTAGGAGAACACAAAGAAATGTGCCCAAAGATACATTATCTTTTTTTTTAATGATTTTATTTATTCATTTGACAGACAGAGATCACAAGTAGGCAGAGAGGCAGGCAGAGAGAGAGGAGGAAGCAGGCTCCCTGCTGAGCAGAGAGCCCCATGTGGGGCTCGATCCCAGGACCCTGGGATCATGACCTGAGCTGAAGGCAGAGGCTTTAACCCACTGAGCAACCCAGGTGCTCCAAGATACATTATCTTTAAATGTTTACATGTTAATTATAAAGAGAGGATCATCAAAGCAGCAAGAGAAAGACAAATTTATGAACAAATGAATTCCCATAAGACTAGGAAGAGATTTTTTAATAGGAACTTTGTAGGCCAGAAGGATCTGGTATGATGTCCTCACAACACTGAAAGGAAAAGAACTTCCAAGCAATAATAATCTATCCAGCTAATTTATCATTCAGGCTCAAAGGACAGATAGTTTTTCAGACTAGCAAAAGGTAAAGGAGTAGGTGGTATTATAAAAAATATTAAAGGGACTCCTTTGAGTACAAAAGAAAGGGCACTAATTAGAAAGATGTATATATATGAAAGTAGAAATCTCACTTGCAAAGACAAATTGGTAGTAGTTGATGAATTGCTCATAAACCTATTATAGAGGTTAAAAGACAAATGAAGTCAAAACTCCTACAAATACAGTAATTAGTATTAAGGATGCAAAAGATATAAAAGGTGACCTCAAAGAACAAAACGTGGAGTGGGGGAGGTAGAGTTTTAAACTGCATTCAAACTTAACTTGTTATATTTTTAACAATCTATTTAAACTGATAAGTGGTTATATGTAAGTGCCATGGTAACCGCAAAACAAAAACATACAGTACATAAATAAAACACACACAGATAGGAATCTAAGTATACCACAGAGGAAACTAACAAAACTTTATGAAACCATAACAGAAGGAAAAAAAAGAACAGAGTAACTACAAAACACAATTAACAAAATTGCAAAAGTAACTATTGATAATTAATTTAACTGTAAATTGACTCAGTTTACCAATGAAAAGAACTAGGTAGCTAAATGGATTAAAAAATAAGACCTACCTCTATATGCCACCCATAGGAGACTCGCTTCTGATGTAAGGACACATAGAGATGGAAAGTGATACTACAGAAAAATACATTCTGGGCAAAAGAAAGCTGGGGAAACCACACTTATATCAGACAAAATAAGTCTTTAAAACAAAGACAGTAGGGGTACCTGGGTGGCTCAGTCAGAAGAGCATGTGACTCTTGATCTTGGGGTTAAGCCCCACCTAGTACTTGGAGATTACTAAAAACAAATTAAATAAAAAATGTAATCATAGACAAAGGCATTACTTCATAATAAATAGGTCAATCCAACAAGAGAACATAACATCAGTAAATATATATAAAGCAAATATTAACTGACCAAAAAGCAAAAATTGACAACAAAACATTGATAGTAAGGACTTAAATACTGCACTTATATAAAAGGAGAGATCATCCAGAAAGAAAAATCAATAAAACATTAGCTTTAAATGACAAACTGGACCAGATGGACTTAACAGATATATATATATATATATATAATATTTGCAATATTATATAAATATATTATATATATATATTATATATTATATAAAATATTTCACCCAAGAGCAACAAAATACACATTTTTAACAAGTGCCCATGGTACATTCTCTAGGATATATCACTAAAGCTGCTAAACAGTCTCAATATTTTTTTTTAAAGATTTTTAAATTTTAGATAGAGACAGAGTGTGTGCATGCAATAGGGAAAGGCAGAGGGAGAGGGACAAGCAAACTCCTTGCTGAGTGCAGAGGCCAGTGTGAGGCTAGATCCTACAACCCAGAGATCAGGACCTGAGCCAAGACGAAGAGTAAAACACTTAACCAACTAAACCACCCAGGAACCTCCAGTCTCAATATTTTTTAAGAAGACTGAAATCATATTCAACATATTTTCTGACTACAATTGTATGCAACTAGAAATTAATTATAAAAAAAAATGAAAATAACACAAACCAGTGCAGGCCAAAGAACATGATACTTAACAACCAATGGACCCATGAAAAAATCAAAGAGGAGATTAAAAAAATAACCTGAGGGGCGCCTGGGTGGCTCAGTCATTTGAGCATCTGCCTTTGGTTCAGATCATGGTCCCAGGGTCCTTGGATGGAGCCCCACATCGGGCTCCCTGCTCAGCGGGGAGTCTGCTTCTCCCACTGACCCTCTCCCCTCTCATGTGCTTTCTCTCTAAGTAAATAAATTAAAATCTTTAAAAAAAATAACCTGAGGTAAATGAAAACAAATATATCAAAGCCTATAGGATGAAGCAAAAGCAGTTCTTAAGAGGGAACTTCATAGCATTAAATACCTCCAGCGAGAAATGAGAAAATTTTAAAAAATAAACCTAACATTACACCTCAAGAAACTAGAAAAACAAAAATATGTAAAGCCCAACGTGAGAAGAAATGACAGAGATCAGAATGGAAAGAAATGAAATAGACATGCAGAAGACAGTAGGAAAGATCAATGAAGCTAAGAGCTCAATGTTTGAAAAGATGAAATCGACACACATTTGACTGGAGACACCAAAAGACCCCCAAAACCAAAACAAGCAAACCCAAGAACTGGAACTCAGTAATGTAAGATGAGAGGTACAACAGATAGTACACAGATACAAAGGCTCTTAAAGAGGCTGCTAGGGATAATCATACACACAAAAATGGACAATCTAGACAAAATGGATCAATTCCAAAAAACATACAATCTAGCAATCATAACAAAAATGGAAACATCTGAACAGAGCACACTGAGTAAGTATAAACCATATCCCAATAAATAATCCCAGATGGCTTTCCTGGGGGGAATTCAACCAAACATTTAAAACAGAATCATTAACAATCCTTCCCAGAGTCTTCCAAAAAACAAAAGAGGGGGAAACATTAAATTTATTTTATAAGGCTAGCTTCACTTTGTTACCCAAACCAAACAAGGATACCACAAGAGCAGATAATAATATGACCTATCCCTGGTGAATATAGATTTTAAAAACCCTCAATACAGTATTAAAAGCCAAATTCAAAAAAATATGAAAAGGATCAAGCACCATGATCATGTGAGATATATTCCAAGGAGGAAAAGCATGGTAACCATCCACAAAGCAATAGGCTATACCACATGAACAAAATCAATGACAAAAAATATATGGTAATCTTAAAAGATACACAAAAAGCATTAAGCAAAATTCTACATCCATTTTTGAAAATAACTCTCAACAAAGTGTCTGTAGAGGAAATGTACCTGAACATAATAAAGGCCATCATATATAAGAAACTCACAGCTACCGTCCTACTCAACAGTGAAAAGCTGAAAGGTTTTCCATTAAAATCAGGACAAATACAAGAATGCCCATTCTGTCCACTTTTATTCGACACAGTATGGCAAGACATAAGTGAAGCCATTAGGCAAGAGAAAGAAATAAAATACATCGAAATTGAAAAGCAATGAATAAAACTGTCACTATTTGTAGGTGACATATGTGGAAAACCATAAAGATTCCATCAAAAAACTGTTAGAACTAATAAATGAATTCAATAAAGTTGCAGGATACAAAATCAATATACAAAAATCAGTTGCCATTCTAAACACTAATATTACATCAAAAAGAATATCCTTAGGAGCATGTTTAATCAAGGAGGCGAGCTACTTTTATGCTGAAAAATATTAAGATACATACAAAAGAAAGTGAAGATACAAATGAATGGAAAAATACTCTGTCCTCATGAAAGAAAAATTTCACGATCCACATACTCCCAAAGCAATCTACAGAATCATCATAATACTAATCAAAATTCCCAATGGCATTTTTCACAGAAATGGAACAAACAAACTTTATGGAGCCACAAAAGATCCTCAATACCTGAAGCAATCTTGAGAAAGAACAAGTTGGAAGGCTCATACGCCCTGATTTTAAAGTATAACAAGCTATAGTAATGAAAACAGTACAAAATTCATATAAAGATGGACACACAGGGGTGCCTGGGTGGTGAAGTCAGTTAAGCATCCAACTTTTGGCTTCAGCTCAGGTTGTGATCCCAGGGTTGTGAGATGGAGCTCCATGTCAGGCTCCACGCTCAGTGTGGAGTCCACTTGAGATTCTCTCTCTCCCTCTCCCCCTCACACTCTGATTTTTGAGTGCAACAGATGTGCCCAGATGTGTTCTCTCTCAAATAAATAAAACTTAAAAAAAAAAAAAGACAGATACATAAATCAATGGAACAGAATAGAGGGCTGAGAAATAATCGTACACATTTATAGCCAATTATTTTAGGATCAAGGAGCCAAGAATATACAGTGGAGAAAGGGACAGTCCTGTCAAATGATGTTGGAAAAACTATACAGCCACATTGCAAAAGAATAAAGCAGGACCACTATGCCATACACAAAAATTTACTCAAAATGGATTAAAGACTTGAATGTAAGCCCTGAGACCATAAGGGTCCTTCAAAAAAACAGAAGTGGTAAGCTCCTTGACATCTGTCTAGGTCATGAGGTTTTGAATTTGACATAAAAAGCAGAAGAAACGAGAGCAAAAATAAACAAGCAGGACTACATCGAATTAAAAAGTTTCTGCATGGCAAAGGAAACCGTCAACGAAATGACACAGCAATCTAATGAATGGGAGAAAACATTGCAACAATTATATGTATGATAGTGGGTTAATACCCCAAATTTATAAAGATCTTATACAACTCAATAGCAAAATGAAAACTAACATAATTAAAATGGGCAGAGGATATGAACAGAAATTATTCTAAAGACATGCAGATGACCAACTAGTACATGAAAAGATGATGAACATCACTAACCAGGGAAACAAATCAAAGCCATAATATCACCTCAGATCCAACAGAGTAGTTATTATCAAAAAGACAAGAGATAATAAGTGTTGGAAAAGATGTGGAGAAGAGGAAGCCCTTGAACACTGTTAGTGGGAATGTAAATTGGTACAGTCATGTTGTAAAATAGAACGCAAGTTCCTCAAAAAAAATTAAAAGTGGAACTACCATATAATCTAGCGATTTACTTCTGGGTATTTACTCAAAACAAAAACACTAACACATTAAGTTATCTGCACCCATATATTCACTGAAGTACTATTTACAACAGATAAGATATGGAAAGAATTTAAGTGTCCTTTAATGGATGAATAGATAATAGGGCAATATTCAGCCATAAAAAAGAAGTAGATTTTCCTAACTGTTAACAGCATTAATGGAGTTGAGAGCATTATGCTTAGTGAGGTAGTCAGAGAAAGGCAAGTACTGTGAGATCACTTTTACATGTAGTAGAAGCTAACAGCACAGAACTTAAAACCAAAACACCAAGCTTATATAAATAGAGAACAGATCGGTAGTTGCACAGGTGAGGGAGGGTGAAATGGGTGGGGATGGTCAAAATGTGTATAAGCTTCCAGTTATAAAATAAATAAGTCATGGGAATGTAATGTAGAGCACGATGCCGATAACAATACTGTACTGTATATTTAAAAGATGCCGAGAGTAAAAAAAATTTTCACTGTATGAAAAAATTATAACTAGTGTAATGATGGACAGTTATTGTGATGACTTTGCAATTTATACAAATTTTGAGTCATTATGTTGTACACCCAAAGTTAATATAATGGTATATTTCAATTATACTTGAATTTCAAAAAGTTAAAATGCATCACAATACAGGGTCAATATGAAATCAGGACAAATAGGAAAATTAGGCAACAGCATTAGCTAAGTAAAATCATTCACTGAGCCACCTAGGCGCCCCTAGTATTCTCTGCTATGTGACAATTTTTCACTCGTCCTTGATTTTTCATGACCTTTAATGCTTGGAGTAGTTGTTTGGTCAGATATTTTATAGACTGCAACTCTGTTGGGGTCTTAAAATAATTTTTTTTTATCATTAGCTCGAGGTTATGGGATTTCGGAAAGGATATCAAAGAGAAGAAGCACCCTTCTCCTCAGGTCACATCAGGGAGTACATGATATGCACATGACCGATCACTGATGGTGGGGATATTGACCACTCGGTTAAAGTAGATCTATACTAGTTTTCTACAGCTGACACAACAAATTGTCAAAACCCATTGGCTTGTAACAATACAAAGATATTAACTTAGAGTCTGGAGTTCGAAAAGTCCGACATTGATCTCATAAGTCTGAAATAAAGGTGTTGGCAGGGCTGCATGTCTTTCTAAAGAGTCTAGGGAAGAACATATTTTTTTGCCTTTTCAACTTCTAGAGACCACTTGTATTCCTTGGCTCATTGCCTCCTTCTCTGGTCCATAAGGACAGCAAATGAAAATCACATTTCATCATTCTCACATTTCATCATTCTGATTCTGATTCCCTCATATCTCCTTGTGACACTCTCATCTTCTCTTTCCTACTTAAGGATTCACAATATTATGTTGGACTTGGCCAGTTAATCCAGGACATTTTTCCTGTCTTAAACTCAGGTGATTAGCAAATTTAATTCCATTTTCAACCTTAATTCCCATTTATCATGTAAATGTATATTTATATATTCCAAATATATTCACAGATTCCTGGGATCAGGTCATAAACATCTCAGGGGAGGTGAGCATTATTACGCCTACCATGGGTTGTAGTTGCCAGTTTTCTCCCCTATAAAGCTCTCAGTCTTACCTTTCCATACTCTTATTTAGAAGTGAATCATAAGCGGCATCTGGGTGGCTCAGTTGGTTAGGTGTCTGCCTTCAGGCTCTGGTTGTGATCCCAGAGTTCTGGGATCAAACCCCGTGTCATGCTCCTTGCTCAGCGGGGAGCCTGCTTCTCCTTCTCCCTTTGCTCCTCCCCCGTTCAAGCGTGATATCTCTCAAATAAATAAAGTCTTTAAAAAAAAGGGGGAGTCGTTAAGTCCACATCCAAGGAGGGTATAGAGATTAAGCTCTACATACTGGGTGTATGTGGAGGCTGGGAAAAAGACAAGGGCACACGGGGACACACATAATTTGGAATTCTTCTATAATGAAAATACTAAACACTTGTTTCTGTCACTATTGACCGATACTTATTTTCTATTTGAGTTATAATCCAAACCACAGTTGTTGTTTTTTTATTTTGTTGATCATTTGATAGTTTTTTTCCTTTATTTTTACTGTTCAATTTTCCAAAATCATACACCATTCATGGTTTTAAGAAATGATCAGTATAAAATATGTACTGTAAAAGTTGTCTCTTTATACTTTTTCAATTTTATTCCCAAGAGAACCATTATTATCAGTTAATACATGTATTTTAGACTTGTCTCTATAAATGTATAATTTCGGATATACTGTGTACAGAATGTTCCCCTTACACTGAATTACACTCATCTAATGACATGCATTTTTTATCATAACAATGTCTTAGCAACCACCATGTGTCAGTACATTTATATATGCTTACCTCATTCATTTGAATGCTGACACAGTATTCCCCTAGTATGTATGCACCCTATTTACTTTATCTCCTCTTGATCATTTCCATTTTTTTGCTATTGCAAACCATGCTGCAGTGAACGTTCTTACATATTTTGCACAGTGCACTGGTATTTCTATGTGTTTAAAAGTTTTCAGGTCCTTTCTAGCTCTTTTTTTTTCTTTCTTCAGTATTTCTAGAAAAATATTACCAAAACTGGTGTTAAAGTGTAATTTTTAAAGACTTAAAATATGAGTCTCGTGTCAATAAATGAAGATGTGTTTAAGATCTTATGTAATTCAATAATGAAGGAAGAAGTAAGATTGGTTCAAATAAGAATTCTCTCTCTATATATATATAAAATTAGGAATCCTAAAATAAATTTACTTGTAATTTCAATATTAGTCAATTTCCTACAAGGCAATAAGAGGTAGTGCTTTCTGTTTTCCCTTCTACAGGGAAGAATTTCTACCAGACAAAATATATTTGCATATCTACGATCTGGAATAATTATTGTTGCCACGAGTTTGCTACAACCAACAGCCACCCCAACAATGTTGTAAATTAGCAAGTTAATTGAAGATGCTTGTGCCTACAGAACCAGATAAACCTCATAGGACCTATGAGATAACTCTCAGCACTCCTCTGACATGACACTCAGTAATCTCCTGCTCATTTTGCAGTCATGGACATTACTTCCGACACTGGAATTGGATTATTGAACCACAAAGACGACATAATTATACCTGGAAGCATAAACCATTGTTTGTTCACTCCTACTCGAAAGAAGAGAAATTTCCCTCTAAGTAGGCTCTATGAAAGTAGTAGTAATATCATCTTGGGTCTGCATACTGCTTTCATTTTATATATTTAAATTTACAGGTATAGGAGAGCAATTGTTTTTCTGTAAGTACTTGTGATTAGGGCATGTTACCAATATGCAAGAAATGGTGTCTTGTTTAGAGTCTGCTATTATATGGTTGACAGAAGCCAGAAGCTACTTTTATTCTGTCTTAACCATGGCTCAACATCATTTAAAGCTAGCATTAACAGAATACTTGCATAAAGTAGGATACATACCAAAAGAGGTAATAAACTTGCTTCTGGCATTACACAACGTTGGCAAATAACCTCAGCTACAGCACACATAACATTTAAGGCACATTTAAAAATAACTGAACAAAACTTTAAATGGATCTAAAGTATGAAACAGACCAAGACAAGATCACAAATACATAAATACTGAATCTGCATTATTTCATTTAACTCCCCAAGTAAATCAATGATGTGAGTAAACCAAGTACCTTTTAACACATGAGGACGCTAAGGAGTTTACTAAATTGTCAGTTGTCCATGGTCACACAATGAGAAAGTCTCAGAATTGGGATTAGAAGCTCAATTTCCTGGGGCACTAGGGTGCCACAGTCAGTTAAGCATCAGACTCTTGGTTTCAACTCAGGTCATGATCTCAGGGTTGTAAGTCTGAGCCTTAGTCCAACTCTGCACTCAGCATGGAGTCTGCTTAAGTTTCTTTCTCTATCTCCCTTTGCCCCTCCACACCCCTGTGTGTTTGTGCTCCCTCTCAAATACACCTTAAAAAAAAAACCCTCAAATTTCCTAATAGTTCATTGCTCTATTGTATAAAACTTGGAAATTATTATTTCTTAAAATTATATCAATAGAAGGACACCTGACTGGCTCAGTTGGAAGAACATGTGACTCTTGATGTCAGGATCATGAGTCTGAGCCCCATGTTGGGTGTAGTGATTACTTAAAATCATAAAAAATTATATCCAATAGATAATTCAAGACATTTTAAATAAAATCTTGACTATGAGCATTTCTTCAGTATAATCTATCAAAAAATTAGTGGAGTACCTAATATCACCAGGGCAATGTATTAATGCTGTGGGTCATACTGATAGACCTAGAGAATGATCTTTTCTTCAAAGAACTTGCACATATAATTTTTCACATAATACTCAGTAACTTAGCAAGTGCTTATTGATCCAAAAACGTGATAAGCATTGTTCTAGGCACTGGAAGTATATTAAAGACCTTGTGTCGTGGTATTAAAGCTGATAACACAAATTTTCATGACTACAGTTCCTAGCAGGTAATATATGTAAGGAAACAGGTTTAACGGAAGTGTTGAGAAGAACACATGCACGTCTAAATGGGAAAGAAGCTACTCAGCTGGTTTCTAACTGCTTTTTGTCATGTTGGAATGCAAACTCAGTTTCTACTTCTTCATTAAGTCGAGAAAAGAAGGAAATTGGGATTTTTCTGTGATGCAATGGAAACGAAGTTTATTTTATTTTTAAATTCTGATGGGTCAAATGAAACATACCTACAGGCCAAATCTGGTTCATTTGATGATGATTTGTGACCGTGACATTAGAGGATAACAGCCAGCTGAAGAACAGATATGAGCAGCACTAGTGGGGTACCCAGGGAAAGAAACTAACTTGAGTCTGGGGTAAGAGGACAGACTTCATAAAGGAAGTGGGTATTGACTGACATGGGACAATGAGCAGAGTGTGAGAGTTCTGACTACAAAGCACTATCTACACGTCCTTGTTTGGGAACGGAAATTAAAGAGCCCATGGCACCCTGTAACACCAGTGACAATACTGTAGTATCAGAACACAAGAACCGATAATCCTGTTTCTTCTACCAAGGAGAGCGGCCAAAACTGTGGGGGTCAGGTTTGCGATTGGAGCCCTCCTGGACACAGAGCATTGGAAAAAAGGAGCATACCCTACCTAATGCAGGTAACCAGGGTACTCTAGAAATAGAAATTAGAAAGGACACATACGTGTACCCAGAATGAGTCAGTAAATAGACGGCTCATATATGGGTCATACTAACCCTTTTAACAAGGAGGACAGAACTAGAGGATACTATGCTAAGCAAAATAAGTCAGGCAGGGAAAGACAAATATTGTATGATCTCGCTCATATGTGGAATTTAAGAAACAAAACAGATGAACGTAGGGGAAGGGAAGGAAAAATAAAATAAGGTAAAAACAGCAAGGCAAACCATAAGAGACTCTTAACTCTAGGAAACAAACTGACGGTTGCTGGGGCGGCGGGGAGGTAGATGGGGGGATGGGGTAACTGGGTGATGGGCATTAAGGAGGGCACTTGATAAAATGAGCACTGGGTGTTATGGGCAACTGATGAATCACTGAATTCTACCCCTGAAACTAATAATACACTCTATGTTACCTACATTGAATTCAAATAATTTTTTCTAATTAAGAATTTAAAAACTTCCCAGGAGATTTTTAGCACAGTGTACTCATAATAAAATTTACATTTCTTATGATCAACACAGCCCTGAAACTCTGGCTCCTATCTAGGTTTTTACATTCCTCTTCTCCTCTAACCTACATTACCCACTCTACTGCAGCTCAAATGGCTCTTTTTGTGATCCTCATAATCGTCAAACATTTTCATATACTGTTCCCTCTGTCTGGGACACTCTGGTTTCTTTTAATTTTGTTTTAAATCCAGTAAATGTAGTGTTATATTACTTTCAGGTGTACAATATAGCATTTCAACAATTCTGTGCATTACTCAGTGTTCATGGTGATAGGTATATTCTTAATCCCCTTCATCATTTCACCCATCCCCCCCGCCACATCCCCTCTGGTAACCGTCTGTTTGTTCTCTATAGTTCGGACTCGGTTTTTTGGTTTGTCTCGTTTCTAAAAGTGTTTTGTTTCTTAAATCCCACATATGAATGAAATCATATGGTATTTGTCTGTGATTGATTTATTTCACTTAGCATTACACTCTCCAGATCCATTCACCTTTTTGCAAATGGCAAGATTTCAGTCCTTTTTGGGGCGCCTGGGTGGCTCAGTGGGTTAAGCCTCTGCCTTCGGCTCAGGTCATGATCTCAGGGTCCTGGGATGGATTCCTGCATTGGGCTCTCTGCTCAGCAGGGAGCCTGCTTCCTCCTCTCTCTCTCTCTGCCTGCCTCTCTGCCTACTTGTGATCTCTGTCAAATAAATAAATAAAATCTTTAAAAAAAATAAAAAAGGGGCACCTGGGTGGCTCAGTTGGTTAAAGCCTCTGCCTTCGTCTCAGGTCATGATCCCAGGGTCCTGGGATCGAGCACCACATCGGGCTCTCTGCTCAGCAGGGAGCCTGCTCCCTCCTCTCTCTCTGCCTGCCTCTCTGCCTACTTGTGATCTCTTTGTCAAATAAATAAAATCTTTAAAAAAAAAAGATTTCAGCCCTTTTTATGACTAATACTCCATTACATATATATACTACCATTTCTTTACCCACTCATCTATCAATGGACTCTTGAGCTGCTTCCGTATTTTAACTATTGTAAATAATGCTGAAACAAACATAGGGATGCATATATCTTTTTGAATTATAATCTTCAAATCATCTGGGTAAATAGCCAATGGTGGAATTACTGGATCATATGGTAGTTTTATTTTTAGTTTTTTGAGGTACCCCCATACTGGTTTTCCACAGTGGCTATACCAGTTTGCATTCCCTTCAATGGTGCATGAGGGTTCCTTTTTCTCCACATCCTCACCAACACTTGTTTTTAATTGAGTTTTGATTTTAGTCATTCTGACAGGTGTGAGGTGATACTGCATTGTGGTTTTGATTTGCATTTCCCTGCTGATGAGTGATGTTGAGCATCTTTTCATGTGTCTGCTGGCCATCTGGATGTCTTCTTTGAAGAAGTATCTACTCATGTCTTCTGCCCATTTTGTCTTTTTGGTGTTGAGTTGTAGAAGTTCTTTATAGATTTTGGATAGTAACCCTTTATCAGATACGTCATTTGCAAATATCTTCTCCCATTTAGTAGGCTGTCTTCCAGTTTTCTTGATAGTTCCCTATGCTGTGCAGAAGGTTTTTATTTTGATGTATTCTCCATGGGCTATTTTTCTTTCGTTTCCTTTGCCTGAGGAGAAATATCTAGAAAAATGTTGCTACAGTAGATGTCAGAGAAAGTACTACCTGTGTTCTCTTCTAGGGTTTTTATGGTTTCAGGTCAAATTTTTAGGCCCTTAATCCATTTTAAGTTTAATTTTGTGTATGATGTAAGAGAGTAGTCCAGTTTCAGTGTTTTTGCGTGTGGCTGTCCAATATTCCAAACACCATTTGTTGAAGAGACGGTCTTTTTCCCACTAAATATACTTACCTTTGTTGAAGATTAATTAACCTTTTAATTTTAGGTTTTTTCTGGGCTCTCCATTCTCCTCCACTGATTTATGTGTATCTTTTGGTGTCAATACCAAACCGTTTTCATTACTACAGATCTGTGATATAACTTCAAATCTGTGATTGTGATATCTCCAGTTTTGTTCTTTTTTAAAGATTTCTTTGGCTAATCACGGTCTTTTGTGGTTCCATACAAATTTCAAGGTTGTTTGCTCTACTTGAAAAAGTGCTATTGGTATTTTGATAGGGATTGCATTAAATCTGTAGATTGCTTTGGGTAGTACAAACATTTTAACAGTATTTGTTCTTCCAGACAGGTTATCTATTTGTTTGTGTCATCTTCAATTTCTTTTATCATTGTTTTATAGTTTTCAGAGTACAGGTTTTTCAGTGACTTTGTTGAGTTTGTTCCTCGGAATTTTATTTTTTTTAAGGATTTTATTTATTTATTTGACAGACAGAGATCACAAGTAGGCAGAGAGGCAGGCAGAGAGAGAAGGGAATCAGGCTCCCGGCTGAGCAGACAGCCCAACGTGGGGCTCGATCCCAGGACCCTGAGATCATGACCTAAGCCGAAGGCAGAGGCTTAACCCACTGAGCCACCCAGGTGCCCCAGAATTTTATTATTTTTGAGGCACTTGTAAATAGAATTGTTTTCTTAGTTTCTCCTTCTGTTTCATTACTAGTGTATAGAACTCCAATGGATTTCTGTTTATTTTGTATCCTGAGAACTTACTGAATTTATAATTTCTAGTAAGGTTTTTTTTTTTTTGGTGGAGTCTTGTTGGATGATCTATATATACTATTATATCATCTGCAAATAGTTTTACTTCTTTCTTACCAATTTTGATGCCTTTTATTTCTTTCTGTCACTATGGCTAGGACTTCTGGTACTATGTTGAATAAAGGTGGTGATTGTAGACACCCTTGTATTGTTCCTGACCTTAGTGGGAAAGTTCTCAGTCTTTCGCCATTGAGGATGATGTTCTCTGTGGGTTTTTCATAGATGGCCTTTATTATGATGAGGTATGTTCCCTCAAAACCTACTTTGTTGAGGGTTTTTCCTCATGAATGTCAAATGCTTTTCCTGCATCTATTGAAATGATCATATGGTTTTTATCCTTTCTCTCTCTTTTTTTTTAAGATTTTTATTTATTTATTTTGAGAGAGAGAGAGAGTGAGAGAGAGCATGAGAGGGGAGGTCAGAGGAGAAGCAGACTCCCCATGGAGCTGGGAGCCCAATGTGGGACTTGATCCCAGGACTCTGGGACCATGACCTGAGCTGAAGGCAGTCGCTTAACCATCTGAGCCACCCAGGCGCCCTCCTTTCTCTTCTTGATGTAATAGGTCACATTGCATGATCTGCAAATAATGAAACACTTGCATGCTAGGAATAAATTCCACTTGATTGGGGTGCCTGGGTGGCTCAGTGGGTTAAGCCTCTGCCTTCGGCTCAGGTCATGATCTCGGGGTCCTGGGATCGAGCCCCACATCAGGCTCTCTGCTCAGCAGGGAGCCTGCTCCCCCCTCCACCTGCCTGTCTGCCTACTTGTGATCTCTATCTGTCAAATACATTTTAAAAACTTTAAAAAAAATTCCACTTGATTATGGGGAATGATTCTTTTATGCACCATTGGATTTGGTTTGCTAATATTTTGTTGAAGATTTTTTTCATCTATGTTCATCAATGATATTGGCCTATAGTTGTTTTTTTTTTTCTCTCTCTCTTTTTGGTTTTGTTTTGCTTTGGTATCAGGGTAATGCTGGCCTCATAGAATGAATTTGGAAGGCTTCCTTTCTTTTCTGTTTTTTGGAATAGTTTGAGAAGAAGAGACATTAACTCTCCTTTAAGTGTTTGGTAGAATTCAGTTGTGAAGCCACCTGGTCCTGGACTTTTGTTGGGAGTTTCTGATTACTAATTTGATTTCATTATTGGTAATCAGTCTGCTCAAATTTTCTAGTCTTCCTAATTCAGTTTTGGGAAGTAAGGTGTTTCTAGGAATTTAACATTTCTTCCAAGTTGTCCAGTTGGTTGGCATGTAATTTTTCGTAATCTTATAATTCTTTGTATTTCTGTGGTGTCATTTGTTATTTCTCCAAACCCATCTGTGATTTTGTTTATCTGACTCCTCACCTTTTTTTTTTCCAATGACTGGCTAAAGTTTTACTAATTTTGTTGATCTTTTCAAAGAACAAGCTCTTGGTTTCATTGATCTGTTCTGTTTATTTCTGCTCTAAACTTCATTATTTCCTTCCTCCTACTGGTTTTGAGTTTTATTTCTTCTTTTCCTAGCTCTTTTAGTTGTAAATTTAGGTTGTTTATTTGAGATTCTTCTTGCTTCAGGTAGGCCTGTATTGCTATAAACTTCCCTCTTTTTTTCCGGAAGATTTTTATTTATTTATTTGAGAGAGAGTAGGAGCAGAGTGGGGGACAGAGAGAGAAGTAGACTCTTCACTTAGCAGGGAGCCCAAGCCTTTATTTTAAAGTCTGTTTTATTCAATATAAGTATCACGACCCTGGCTTTCTTTTTGCATCCTTTTGCATGTTACTTTGCCATTTCTTCACTTTTAATCTGTATTTGTCTTTAGGTCTGAAATGAGTCTCTTGTAGGCAGCATATAGATAGAGTGATGGAATGGATAAAAGTGCAATAACCATGTCTTCTGATTAGAAAGTTTAGTCCATTTTATTCAATGTAATTATTGATAGGTATGTACTTATTGCCATTTAGTTACTCGTTTATAGTTCTTTTGGTAGTTCTTCTATAATCCCTTCTTTTACTCTCTTCTCTCATGGTTTGCTGGCTTTCTTTATTGATATACTTGGATTCCTTTCTCTTTATTTACAGCACATGTATTACTGATTTTTAGTTTATGGTTATCATTCAGTTTGTGTGTAACATCTTCTGAATATTGCATTCTATATTAATTTGATGGTTGCTTAAGTTTGAACCCATCTTTAACTTGACTCACCCCATTTTAGGCATAGGATATCATACTTCGCATTTTTTTTTTTGTAAAATGAGTTCCTTGACTGATTTTTTTAAATAGATATACTTATTTTTACTGCTTTTGTGCTTCCTACATGTCTTACTCTAATAGTCATTCCTTTCCACACAAACTGTGCCTTTTAACATCCCTTGTAGGGCTGGTTTAGTGGTAATGAATTCCTTTACCGTTTGTTTGCCTGGAAAAATCTTGATCTCTTCTCTTATTCTGAATAACAGCCTTTCCGGATAGAGTATTTTTGGCTGCAGATTTTTTCCTTTCAGCACTTTGAATATATCATGCCACTGTATTCTGGCCTGCAAAGTTTCTGCCGATAGACTTATGTGGTTCCCCTTGTACACAGGGGTCTTCTTTATTTGCTGCTTTTAAAATTCTTTATAGCTACTTTTTGCCATTTTAATTATTCTGTGTCTAGGTGTGAATCTCCTTGGGTTGATTTTGGTGGGGAATCTCAGTGCCTCCAGGATCTGGATTTCGGTTTTCTTTCACAGATTTGGGAAGTTTTCAGCTATTATTTCTTCAGAGAAATTTTTGGCCACTCTTCTCTATTCTTTTGGGATCCTGATAATATGAATATTATGACCCTCCATGGTGTCCTTGGGTTCCCTGAGTCTATTTTCATTATGTATTGTTTTTCCCCCCTCTCACCTATTCGGCTTGATTGCTTACCATTACTCTGTGCTCTAGGTCACTGATCCATTCTTCTACTTTCTCTAGTCTACTATCATTCCATCTAGCGCATTTTTCAGTTTACTTATTGAGTTCTTCATCTCTGATTGGTTCTTTTTCATGTTTTCGGTCTCTTTGTTAAGGGTTTCACTGAGGTTCTCCACACCTTTCTCAATTCCTTTGAGTGTCTTAATGACCATTACTTTAAATCCTCTATCAGGCAAATTACTTAGCTCCATTTTATTTCGGTCTCTTCTGATATGATTTTGTCCTGTTTTTTTTTCATTTGAGACATATTCCTTTCTCCCCATTTGGTCTAACTCTCTGTGTCTGTTTCTGTGTGTTAGGAAAGTCTATGTGTTAGTGAATTCAGCTGCTCTTGAAAGTAATGGCCTTATGAAGAAGAGGTCCTGTAGTGCCATGTAGTGCAACATCCCCTGTTCACCAGAACCTGGTGCTTCAGGGATGTCTTCTATGTGTGTTGCATGCACCCTGCTGTTGTGGTTGTGGCTGAGCTGCTTATTCCTTCAGTCATCTGCAATGGTTCTCTCTGCTTATTAGGGACCGGGTTTGTTCCTTGTGTTGTTAGTAGGCCAGTCTGGGGCTGCATTGGGCTTGAGTTGAGTGACCAGGCATGTGCCAGAAATTCAAATGCAGTAGCACCAAACTGCAGAGTGCTTTCCCTGTTTTGTCCCAAGATATATTTGTTGGTGGGTGGGGCCTGCAATCAGACAAACTGTCTGCCCCAGGCCCACTGCTGAGCCTGCAGTCCTTTTATTGTGTGTGGTTATCTGTCCCTCTTCCAGGCAGGAGACACTTTGAAGTAGTGCTGGCCCTTATTGGGGCTGTTCATAAACTACCAGGCTTATGGTATTGCTTTGGATAGGCTCTGGCCAACAGTGTATAGGAAGGGTCAAATCCACACACACAAGTGGAGGCAGGTCACACAGCGTTATAGCAAGGCTTGCGTAGGTCTGCTGAGGGAGGGGAGCTGGGAGGAGGGCTGGTGAAAGGGGGTGTGTCTGCAGGAGGGCCAGCAGTGTTAGCACGTTAGCGATTGTGGGTGTTGTGCTGGTTTCAGCAAGTGTCCGGGTGTTTATGTTGCGCAGGGTGGCAGGATGCCTGCCAGCCGTTTGTTCTTGGAGAACTCTCCCCATGATCTCTCACCCCAGAGCATGTGCTCTGAGATTAGTAAACAACTCTCCCTCCCATGTGCCCCAGGTGTTGTTCAAACCACTGCTTCTATGCTGTATCTCCGTGGGCTGTCCACTGTGCTGTCTATTTAGGAACGGGGACTCAGTTTCCTCTTAACCTCCTGGCTCGCCCAGAGCTAAGCCTGCTGATTTTCAAAGCTCCATATTTTAAGGCCCACTAATAGTAAGAACTCACGAAATTCAGGACCTCTGGTTTTTGAAGCCAAGTGTTATGGGGATTTGTCTTTCCCCTGGGGGATCCCCTGTGTGAAATCTGTTTCTTGCACCTCTTATCCCCGATAGCATCATACCTGTGGACAATCTTGCTGGTCCTTTTAGCTCCTGACCATATCTCTGCCCTACCTATCCTCTTTGTTGAGGCCTCTTTTCTCTATTTGTCTGCATGGAGAGTCTGTTCTATCAGTCTTTGGGTCATTCTCTGGGTTATTTACACTGATGTGAATATTATCTAGTTGTATTCATTGAATGAGGTAATCGTAAGGTCCTCCTATGCCACCATATTCCCTCAAAGTCTGTTTGTTTTTGCTTTAATAACTGGTTTGCATTTAGGCTTCAGTGTTAGCTAAAATGTCACTTTTTTTTTTTTTAAGAGAGAGAGAGATCTTACCTGACTACTGTAGCTCAAATGGATTTCTCCTCATATTCTCTGGCAGAGCACCCCCTTCCTTAACTTAGCTCTAGGAGGGCAAGTTCTATGTAAACCTGTTGACTGTTAAATCACCAGCCTAGAATATAAAGCCTGGAATCGATGCAGTACTTAGTAAATAGTTGTTGAATGAAGAGATGACTATGAATAAATGAGGCATGAGCACTTCTTTGCACATCTAAAGGTACACTATGAGGAATGTCAAACACCTCAAGAATATGGCTCCCTACTGGGTACATGGATACCTCCCCAAAAGCAACATATGTAGAGAGCAAGAAGAAACGATGTACAGGGTAGGGAAAAAAAAAATGGCTGAAAACACTTACTAGTCCCAGGATCCTGGTAATCACACACATTCATACAATAAACTTTCTCTCCTAAAAGTCAATAGATTTTTCCAAATGCACATATAAGGAGAAATAGTTTGATCATCTTTCTCAGTCCCTGTGTGAATAGCCTTTAAGTACACTATTACTGTAGGCATGTTTGCCAACAGTAGCATTTTATTACTCATATCCTAATTGGGCTCAGCTATGCCTGGCAAACCCTTTACTGGTCCCCACTCTCAAGAAAATGCAAGGACAGCCTCCGCCTGACACATCTCCCTGTAATCTTCAGATCCACCTCCCGCTGGCAGCCAGAGTGAGCCAGCCAGCTGAAATGCAAACACTGCAATGAGTCCAGGGAATAAAGACAATGGCACCACGTTTTAATACAAATGGCAAAAGAGAAAAAGAAAATTTCAGAAGGTCACATAGCAGGTTACTATAGAAAGTGGAAAATCTCGGGGGAATGCAAAAATACTGGGAGAGTGTCGACTGTAAGTGGAAAATAGAGGCATATTATTCTACTAAATCAGTGTTAGGGACTGAGAGTGAAAATTAAAACATAGCATCTACATGGCCAGAATGAGTAACAATCAGCAAACAGAGAAAGAGATTAAATTTGTGACTACAACTGCACCAAGATTGAAAAAAAAAAAAAAGCCTAAGAGGACATGATATATTGAGGAGGGTTTGAATAATTTAATGACCCTAATTTTGTCTTCAATGCCATCTCATTTGAGGTATTTTCCATGGCAGACAGCTAACTAAATGATAGGAAGTTTGCAGTATATAACCCAGAGGCTGGGCCCTTTAATAAAATAGCTCACTTTGCCCCTATTCATGTACTTCATATATTTTAGTAGAGCCCCAGGCTTAATAGATAGAGTAAGGTCTCAATTATCCTAAGGATGAAAAGTGTAAGGTACAGAAATTCTACAGACCCAATGTGGATTTGAGCTTTGAACTCGAACCCATTTGAATACTAAGCCTTCACAAAACTACTGATATATACTACCTCCTGCTTTCTTCACTTCAATTCTATGTGAGATGATGGCCCAAAGGGTAGTAAGGAGAAAAGAGAAAAATCAGATTGTCTGGGTTACCTACAAAATCACTGAAGAATCAATGAGGGGGAAAAGGATGTTTCCAGATGTACTGTCTACAAAGATGCCTAGGGGTGAAATGAAGTTCTATTTCCCATTTCATATGGAAAACACTGAGTTCATTTATTTATGAGGACTCTACGCTAAAATGGCATAGGAGACTGATTGGCTATAGAACTATGCTCAAAATGTTTAGATCATGGGTTTGACTTTTTATCCACCCGCACAGCCCATTCATTGATACACAAAGCTTGGAATGAATATTGGAGTACAGCAAAAGGCATATTGAATTAGAAGGCCTGGATTCTAGTTGAAGCAATGACAGTTACTCATTTTAAGTGATTTGATATTGGGTAAGTGAATTAAATGGACACAGCTTTTCTGCCTGCCTTACAGGGCTGTTGTGAGATAAAAGATATGAAAAGGCTTTGTAAATTGTCAACTGCCACTCAGATGCTACTGGTACATATCAAATACCTTACACAGAGGACAATCTGGTCCATTTCCACAGGATCTATCATACTATACATTAGGCAAGGATACAATTTGGGGATTGAGCTAAAAGGGCTAAGGCAAAGGCAGGAAATGGAAGAGAAGGAAGAAGGCAGGTCTTGTAACCAAGCAGTATATGAAAATTGATTTTTAATAGCTATTCACAGAAGCACAAAGTCCAGAAGACTGAGTTCTTCCTGCAGAGGCAACCTTTCCAGCTGTGCTCTTGATTCCTATCCATTTCCATCTTTCTCAGCACATTCCCAACTGAGCCACCCAGGCATCCCCAATAGAAGACTTTCTCATGTCAGAAAAGTTTTAGCTTTGATCAGAGGGTGATGAGAAAGCGTATTTGTAAGGTTGAAGAAAAAACCTTGCAGAGAAGGAGATAATTGAAGATGTGGGAGAAGGGAGTGGCTTAGTTGGTTAAGTGTCCGCCTTTGGCTCAGGTCATGATCTCAGGGTCCTGGGACTGAACCCTACATCAGCCTCCCTGCCCAGTGGGGAGTCTGCTTCTCCCTCTCGCTTATGTTCTCTCTCTCTCTCTTGTAAATGAGTGAAATATTTAAAAAAACAAAAAAGAAAGTCTTCTATCGCCTGCCTTCTGTCTTCCTGTTTCATGTTTCATTCCTTAACGATTTGTTTATCTCTGAAGTGATTATAGTTTTTGTCACACACAATGTTCTTTCTCGGCTCTATTGCCTCGCAGCTCTCCATTTTATGTGGTTGAATCCATCTTCTCCCATACAGTTCACATCTTTTCCTTCAAGTCACTTTCCTCGACTCCTTATGATCAAGTTAGGTACCCTTTTTCTATAAAATATTGTATCTCTATCATTGCAAGTACCACATTACACTATACCAACAACTATATGTTTGTCTTTTCCACCCTCAAGAGTATAGGCTCCCGGAGAACTGGGATTTAAAAGACCCATAGCAAAGGGTCCGCACGTAGGAAGAACATTGAATGGATGAGTTCACCTTAAGCCAGCAAAGCAATCTGTGAGGATAAGGAATTCTCAGTCACTGACATATCAGGGTGAGTTAATTCAAAATTGTACCTTTCCTTGATTCATAAATAAGATAAGCTGTGTCAAGGAAATGCAAATTTTGAATGGCACAGGGATTCCTAAGTAGGTAATTTCAGGACATAGGACATTCAGCATCCTCCAGAAAGCTTAGGCAAAGGGCCACCATGAGAGGCACTAACCTGATCGAGAGAGAACAATCAAAGGGGCTGGTAACTCTGGTCCTTGGATATTCTCATATACAATTTAGTCCCTGGGAACACAAAAGTTCAAGGTAATATAGCCAGGGAAGTAGTTTGTGGATCAGAAAGAGATGTAGTACACCATAAGATGAAACAGGGAAAACTCTTTCTCTTCTTCTTGGTATAGAATAGCTAGCTTATAAGATTATACAGTAAAACAACAAAATATTGCTTAAAATAATAAAGATGGGCACCTGGGGGGCTCATTAGTTAAGCATCTGCCTTCTGCTCAGGTCATGATCCCAGGTTCCTGGGATCAAGCCCCATGTTGGGCTCCCTGCTTTGTGAGGAGCCTGCCCCTCCGTCTCCCACTCCTTCTGCTTGTGTTCCCTCTCTCGTTGTGTCTCTCTCTGTCAAACAAATAAATAAAATCTTTAAAAAAAGATATGTAGATCAATGGATTAAAAAAAAAGAAGAATAGCTAGCTTAACTCTGGCAGTGTCGGGGCTGTTGTGAACATCGAACAAATGAGAACAGGGCGCTGATGACCATTAGTGACCTAATCCTTCAATAAGAATCTTCCACCAGCTTCCAGTGCATTCTCTGGACATAGTGTTATATAGTCACAACAACCCATAATTAGCTGGGAAACTCCCTGGTCTTTTAAGAGGGTCAATGGAATCATTTTTAGATATTGAGCATATTTTAGTTCACCTTAGCCTGACTAAAGGCAGAGAACAAATGTGTTTATTTGGCTCTTATGTAGATATTCAATTCTGCTGAGGCAGCCCCAGAATGTGCTCCCCAAGCAAAATACAGATTATGTCATTTAGCGTTACCGTTAATGAATGTAACAAAAAATCACAGTATGAGTGATAGCTTTCTAATGAAAGAATTACTGGTAATTGGACTCTTCCCTTGTTTATCTGAATGTCTTGCCACCACTCCAGATTGCTTATAACATTATAGCCCGAAGGTTGAATCAACTCAAACCAATTCAATCATCGGTACAGTCTTTCAAAGGTGATTAACAGAAACAGGATTATTAAGAGCCCAGTGACTCTAAACCTACTAGAGCATGCATTCATTACAATGAATTTGTGAATTTCTGGATGAATGGTTATAGATAATAATAAGTAGCTAATATTCATCAAGTATTACTATAAAACCCGTAGTTTTATGTACATTATTTCATTGTTTCCGCACAACAATGCTGGGAGGGATGATTATGACCTCTGTTCCATAGATGGGGAAACTGAGAATCATAATGTTTAGAAGATTTGGTTATGACCACATGGAAATAGTAATAAGCACATAACAGATCCAGGATTTGAAAGCTACATCAATACAAACTGCAAAGCCTCTGCTGTCAACCGTGAATTACCTATAGTTTTCTCAATTTCCCAAACTTACTAGGGTAGTTGTTATTCGGTAACAACATCTAAATATCATTTAAAATGTGTGAAATACTTAGGATTTCCATTTCAGAACAATTTTGTTGAGCCCTGACTTTTTTTCTAATTTTTTAAAAAAAATTTATTTAGGTAAACTTGATACATAACGTGGGGCTTGAACTCACAACACCAAGATCAAGAGTCACATGCTCTTTCGACTGAGCCAGTCAGGAGCCCAGAGCCCTTTTGTCAATATAAGGAACTGTGCACAGTGCTGGGAAGATGAGCCAGTTCTCTACACTCCAGGGAATACAACTGGTACCATTTGTAGGAACATCCTTGTAATATACTACAAAATGATTCAAAGTCCAGTGGGAAAGTACAAATGAAGGATAAGAAAGTACTAAATAAGGACAAAGGACATCTACATGGGCGGGGGGGGGGGCGTGGAGAAAAAGGGCTTCATCAAGGACATAACTTATAAACAGAATTGTAAAAGATACTTGGAATTTTATTTTTCACCAATTTTCAAAGTAATAACCAGCACATTGTTGAAGATAGAAAAGTTAAATGTAAAAAGGGCAGGAAATGACTTGTAAAGACTGCTGTTAACATGTTGGAGAATTTCCTTACAGATTTTATTCTTTGTCAATCATTTTCCTTTAAAAAGTTGATATCCTGTCGTGGCGATTACACTTTGTTTACTCAGTAACACCTTAACCTAAGCATTTTCCCTTTGCTTTTATGACCGTTGAAATATTTCTTCTATCCTTGCCGTCTCTGAAACACCAAAGTAACTCTCATACTAGTAGGCTGTTGAAGAGTGATTATAGGGTCCCTGTGGACTCTAGAGTTCTTTGCAAGGGATTCACAAGGTCAAAACCATGCATTTAGAGATACATTCAAAGTGAAAAGGAGACCAAATAATTTTAATGTAACAGACTATGAGAAGTTCATTGATAGTTTCACATTCTACGTTGGAACTAACCTGTGAGAAATTACACCTGTTGAGTTCTGATGTAGTGTCAAAAAGGAATATCTACCATTATCTGACAAGGCTATTAAATTACGTCTCCACTTTACAACTATGTATCTGTATGAGGCTGGATTCTCTTTATACCCTTCTCTTTATATTCTTCAACCAAAATAGCCTATCACAAAAGATTAAACTGACAGGTAGATCTGAAAACCGAGCACTGTCCTATTAAGCTGCATAGTAAAGAAATTAGCAAAAATATAATACGATTCCAACCTCCTCACTAAATGTTTTTGTGGTGTGGAAAAAATATTTTTCATAAAATGTGTATTTTAACACGTTTATAATTTCTAGTTAGTATTTTTATTGTCTCTAATTTCTATTTTCAAATTTCAATTTCAATTTCTAGTTCATTTTAAATTATTGTTTAATACAGTAGTATTGAATTATATGCACATATATATGTACATATATGAGCATACTGAGCATATTTTATTTCCCCTTAGCCTGACCAAAGGCAGAGAACAAATGTGTTTATCTGGCTCTTACATAGCCAGATATTCAATTATTATTCAGTATATTGAATTCAGTTATATATCCCACATGGACAAAAGCTCTTTGAGGCCCTTAATTATTTTTAGGAATGTAAAGGGGTCCTGAAACCAAAGAGTTTGAGAATCACTGTTTTTCCATGGGTCAAGCATGACTTCAACATGGCTACCTCCAAGAAGCTTTTTACCTTTAGACTAGGTTAAATGTCTTCCGCATCCCACAATTACTGTTCACTCAGCACACCTCCTCTGAGTTCCTCTATGCCTCACTGTTTCCATCTACCATAAGCTTCCTAATGGCATCAATCGTGTCTATCTCAACATGTGACAGTGTTTCTGGCATATATGAAATTATGATTAATTAATAAATAATTAAGATTAGTTATATACATGAATAAATGAAATTTACAATCTTTCATCACTCATCATGTGAATTGCCACAGAGTATTCCATTCTGTGTATCCAGCATCATTTATTTCATCATTCAAAACTGATAGGAATTGGGTAAAAGGGGCAGAACTTGTTGACAGGGAAAAAGTATAATGAAATTGTGGGGTACTTGTGTACACCAGAGCACAGGGAATATAAAGAAAAGGGGTAGAGTATAAGTACATATAATTAGGTAGAAGCAGACTACCAAAGGTCTTCAATGCTGTCTTTATGAATTTAGAGATTATTCAATAGGTAATGTAGGTCTGTGGGGTATGCTTGAGCATGGCATGTTAGATTTGTACTTTAGGAAGATTAATCTAGAAGTGTACAAGATTGTTTAGATGAAGAGACCAGAGGATGGGAGATCAATAAGAGACACTCCCTTCTGACATCTTCCCCACCAAGTTATTGAATAAATGTTCCATAACAGAGAATAGAATGAAGACTCATTGGGTGACAGAAATGCCTAAAATAATTAGTTAACCCTTGCACAAGAGGGGTTAGGAACACCGATGCCCATGTAGCAAAAATCCAGCTCATAACTTTGACTCCCCCAAAACTTAACTACTAGTACCCTACTATTGACCAGAAGCCATACTGAAAACAGACAGTCGTTTGTTACAGTTGTATGCTATATGTATACTATATTCTAATAGCGAAGCAAGCTAGAAAAAGAAAATATGAACAAAATGATACGGAAGAGAAAATATATTTACAATACCATACTGTATTTATCAACAAAAAGAAACCTTTTGGCTGGGGAGAGGGTGAGGCATGAAGGAATGAATAAGAGAGGAGGTGTAGGGGCACCTGGGTGGCTCAGTGGGTTAAAGCCTCTGCCTTTAGCTCAGGTCATGATCCCAGGGTTCTGGGATTGAGCCCCGCATCAGGCTCTCTGCTCGGTGAGGAGCCTGCTTCCTCCTCTCTCTCTGCCTGCCTCTCTGCCTACTTGTGATCTCTGTCTGTCGAATAAATGGAAAAAATCTTTAAAAAAAAAAAAAAGAGGAGGTGTAATTTGAAAAAGCCTATCTGGAAGATCTACAGGTACTGTACTATGAACACTGGAGAATAATGTTCTTGAGTGGTTTCCAATTTCCATCATTTATGTGGCATTTTGTTTTAAATCAACCCACTTTCTTTTCCTTAGCCCTGTAACAAGCAGTGATATGTTAAAACGTGCATTTTAAGTGTGAGTAAAACCATTAAAAATTTTAGATATTTACCTTGTGCCACCTATAATCACCTCATGAAATTCCAGTGGTGAATGTATCAAAGGTTAGGGGGCAGAGCTCTACAAATCTTGGTTGATGGACATATACTGAAGATTGAGAAGGAATATTTTCATAACTGTTCTGTTTTCTATGACTTTGGGTGGTTTCTCAGTTTCTGCTCAAGGAATATGAGCACCAAGAAAATTTTCTCAGGTTAATCAGAAGGTTACTGCTATGGGGCGCCTGGGTAGCTCAGTCAATTAAGCATCTGCCTTTGGCTCAGGTCATGACCCCGGGGGTCCTGGGACCAGGCTCCAAGCTCAGTGGGGAGCCTGCTTCTCCTGCTCCCTCTGTCCCTCCCCCCTCTCCCCCACTCATGCTCTCGCTTTCTCAATTAAATATTTTTTTTAAAAAGGTTACTGTTAACCTTCTTAGACAGTGGTTGGCAAACTACAGCCCACTGACCAAATCCAGTCCCTTGCCTGTTTCTATAAAGTGTTCGGACACGAAAGCTAAGCCCACTCATTTACTTTTGTCTATGGCTCTTTTCATACTACAAAGGGAAAGCTGAGATGTTAGAACAGACTAGAAGGCCCACAAAACCTGAAATATTTTCTATTTAGCTTTATATACAAAAAAACTTTGAACTATGTTCTGTAGCATTGATTTTCAAATCTTTTGTATTTTTTTTCTTTTCCCAGTGGAAAGCCACTCCTACTATACTCAGTGCAGTTTTAGTCATCCCCATCCAGAACATTTTATGTCTCAAGCCACAGTGGTTGTTTCTGGGATAGGAACGTAAACAAGGTTGATTCAATACCATTCTAAGGCTAACTGCTCAACTATGTTTTTGAACATATTTTTTCTTACATTTTCCATTAATGAACTCTTTCCCAATGGCTCTATTTCTTCTATTTTTTAAAAAAAAGATTTTATTGATTTATTTGAGAGAGACAGAATGAGAGAGAGAGAGAGAGAGAACAAGAGAGGGAGGAGGGTCAGAGGGAGAAGCAGACTCCCCGCTGAGCAGGAAGCCCCATGTGGGACTCAATCCTGTGACTCCAGGATCATGACCTGAGCCAAAGGCAATCGCTTAACCAACTAAGCAACCCAGGTGCCCACTATTTCTTCTTTCAAAAAGTATTTCAAGCTTCCTTCACTTATTGAAAATAAAATTTTGAAGAATATACTCAAGAACAATTATTTTCTATATGGTTTCTAGAGACACAGAGGTGTTTCAGACATGTCCACAGGAATACCATCCAGGACTAAGTCATAGGTGACAGAAACCCCACTCAACATAGCTCGAGCAAAACCCTAAAAAAAATGTCATTTATAAGCTTATAGAACTTAAAGTCTAGGGATATTCAGCCGGGCAGTAATTTTCGGCTGGGCAAGATACATAGGGATTTAAATGGTGCCATTTTGTTGGTCTTTCTCTCGCTCATTCCCTTCTGTTCCTTCCCTTATATATGTTTCTCTTTCAAAAGGTCCTTCCTGGGGCACCTGAGTGGCTCAGTCAGTTGAGCGTCTGCCTTTGGTTGGGGTCATGATCCTAGGGTTTTGGGATCAAGCCCCGTGTCAGGCTCCCTAGAGCCTGCTTCTCCCTCTGCCCCTCCCCCTGCTCTCACTTCTTTCTTTCTCTCTCAAATGAGTAAGTAAAATCTTCAAAGCATCCTTCTTTATGTGGTGGCCCTTGACAGATCTAGGCCAATGTGCTCTACATTATAGATGATTTTGTAGTTAATTTGTATTGGTGAATCTACCCATTTGTTGGACAAAGTCATCAAAATGGTGTGACAGACTGACCCAAGAGCTGGACAGAGACACTCAAAGGCGCCTCACCCCCTCCCCTTACAATGTGGGTTCTGGTTACCTTTCCCACCCCCAGAGGCTGCTCCATGGTCATAGCCTCGAGATGGTGATATGGAACAGAGAACACCTTCATGGTATAGAGGACTGAGCCCAGTTAGAGCCTCTTTATAAACTATTAACATTTGGAGGGTGGGTATAGGTATCCAGTTGTCTTGTTGCTACTGAAGACAAACCTTGTCTGTTAGTTCCCACTGCTATTATTGAAACTGCCACCTACCACCCTCGAATAGCCTGCCTTTTTCTTTGGTTTCTCCCTGTGCTCTATGTACAGGGGTGCCGATTTCAGATTACACCTAGAAAGTTCCCAGAAGGGTTATGAACCAATACCAATATCCCTAAATATCTGAAATTACCCTGGGTTGTAAAACTAGGTTTGGACCTTAATATACTTAATCTGCATGTACAAGGTGGGTCCAAAATGTTTATGAAGTGAAATTAATTGAGTTACGATTTGGTGGCATAGAGACACGCATGTCCCCTTTCGATCTTTAGCCAATCTACTGCTTCTACAATTATTACCTAAATTAGTGAAGAAAGCTAAAATATCATCACATCAGTATGTAACACAGTAATGCCATACCAAAACACTACACTCAGTGTAACAGACAGAAAACTGGAACAGAAACCCTGTATCATGGCTAAGGATTTTAGTAATATAATACACCAAGGGGTGCCTGGCTGGCTCAGTCAGAAGAGCATGCAACTCTTGATCTTTGGGTCATGAGTTTAAGCCCCACATTGGGTATAGAAATGAATAATCAAAAAAAAAAAAAAAGAATACTACATCAAGATAGCCTATCGTAAGACTTTTATCTTTGTGGACGAGCATATAGTCAAACATCCTTTGGCCTAATTATACTGTCAGCTTTGGCCTCTCAAATGCCTATGAATGTCTGCCAGACCTTCAGCCATATGCCAAAAGCAGGTGCCGAGCCACTAAGTACTGATAAAGCATTCATTGGTTAAGGCCAGTGTCCATTCTTAATGGCAAGTTGTATATTAAATATTTTTAATATTACTCCTGCCTAAATGACCAATATACTAGAGTAGACAAGGTATAAAGATTAATATTCAAAAATGCATGAGTCAAATAAGCAGACAAAACAACAGATTCGAAGAGAAAGAATATATCTTTCACCAAAAAGAGGATCTTACCATAAACACAGAGAACAAACTGGTGGTTGCCAGAGGGGAGGGGGTCAGAGGAAGGGGGAGTATAGGCTTTCGGGTATGCCATATATAAATCACAAGGATGAAGGGTACATCCTAGGGAACATAGTCAATAACACTGTAATAGCCTTGGTGTGGTAGGGTGACATATGGTAGCTACATTCAGGGTGAGCCTAGTGTACTGTACAGAGTTGTTGAATCTCGATGTTGTACACCTGAAGCTACGATAACATTGTATCAAGCTATACTTCTATAAAGAAAAACAAAGGGCACCTGGGTGGCTCAGTCGGTTAAGCATCTGCCTTCAGCTCAGGTCATGATCCCAGGGTCCTGGCATGGAGCCCCGCATCAGGCTCCCTGCTCAGCGGGGAGCCTGCTTCTCCCTCTCCCTCTGCCTGTTGCTCCCCCTGCTTCTGTTCCCTCTCTCTGTCAAATAAATAAATAAAATCTTAAAAAAAAATATTTCCCTTTCTCATCTACCTTTCTAAAAAAAAAAAAGGAAAAAAAAAAACCCAAAAGATGTTAAAAGCTTGTTTTGTGATGTTTAAATGACAGTAGTGGCGGTCAAAAGAACTTACATTTATTAAGTTATATTTTACTGTGCTAAATACTTTATATGACTCATTTCGCTTAAGCCTCATTGACAATACTCTATAAGATAGACATGATTTTCCCTACTGTAGAGACGAGGAAACAGAGGTTGAGATAAATTACAATCCGTAACTTGCCAAAGGATTCCACAGTTGGAACCAAGACTTAAAGCAATCTGCTTGTCTACAAAAATCCATGTACTTAATAGCTAGTCTATTTCATCACCTTCTATTACATTCTACTTTTCTATGAAATATTACATTTTTTAAAATTAGTAAAATAAATTCCAAATGAGAGTTACAATAAATTGCAAATAATAAAAACTAGGGGTTGTTTCATGTCATGATTTATGGTTATATAGCATCTGATTTAAGTTCAGTGAGTTGGGTTTCTTTCATTAATATGATTTAGTGTTATATCCCAAATGACTCAATGGGATTTGCTGTAATAAATCCAGATATAAGGGAGAATGTCACACAAAGCAATTAGAAATGCAATGCAAACTTTGTTTGCTGAAAATTTAAATTATGGACAAGAGAAAAAGTTATTGCAATTAAGGTCATGTCAAAAAACCATTATAAGGAGAATAGAAATATCTGTGCCTAGCATCCGTAATTTGGCAATAGGCTTGCTATGAGATATGTAACCAGTTTAAAAAGTTAGTTTCACAATTCACAAGTTACAAAAAAAATTTTTTTTTTGTCTAGGAAGACTAGATTAAGGAAATTATATTTTAAAATTTTTCATAATAAAAGCTACCATTTACTGAAAAATTCTTATGTGCTAAGAACTGTACTAAATGATTCAGGATGCTATATTTTCTTTAATCCTCCTGTTAATCTTATGCATTTTAGTTTATCCCTAGTTTAGAAATGAAAACATGGAGTCAATAATATAAGAAGGAGCAGCATCTTCTTTTTAACAATCCGAATTTTCAAAAGATTATAAAAATCGAATGGAAATATGGGGTCAGTTCATCCAAATTTCATCAAGGGTAGACAGTTCTAGAAAGTTCATCACCCCCATGCCTTTAATCTGTAAGGCCTCCTCTTGTGGCTAGAGATAGCTACCGCCACACACAAAAAGGCTGCCAACACCCATTGCTTACCACCTCACAGCTACCACTCATCCGGATCCACCTTGTACTCTACCTCCGTATCCTGTTCTGGATCATTCCAAGCTGATCACAAGGTAATTCAATGACCTCCATTTGCCCTTCAGACCAGATGTTTCCATAGCTTTAGGCCTTTGCATCTATACTTGACCATGTTTTTAAACTCTCTTTTGGGTTCATGTGTTGGACTGATGTCCAGAACACTGCTATTTCACATGAGGCACTTTTGAGTGGCACCTCAATTTGAAAGTATTTTCTTATTTCTGGTGAAAAAATTTTGCCTTACGACAGCTTTTGCCTTTTGATTTGAGCCAGTTATAAAAGTCACTTTTCTTTTCTCTCCACCTCCTACCTTCATTCTACTCCACATCCAAAGCAAAGTGATGTCAGAGAAATAGCGTTAAAAACTAGACCGACTTGTCCTGGTTTTCTTAGACTGTCCTGGTTTTGAAACTGTAAGTTCCTCTTTTAATGAACTTCCTCGGTCCTGGAAAAACTGTAATGGTTGTTCACCCAACGATATATTTTAAACTCTACTGTTTCTGTGCTATACAGTTGCTTTCAAAAACCACCATTCCATGAGCACAATCCAAGTAAATCTCACACACACACACTCACGCATGCAATTCCTTAAATGTAGAAAGAGTGCTAAGGTCATGACTCTACCAAGAGTTGTAAACACCACAACCTAGGCATTGCACGCTTCCCCTAGTCCAAAAGGGTGGAATAGATTGGACAAAAAGAAATCTAGAGGACTTTACTGGAGATCTACTTAATTTATTATAATTAGGCAGGAAGGGACCTTGTCTAGAAATTTGGTTTGGGAATGACAATATTTAAACTTGTGACACTGATTTTTTTTTAAAGATTTTTATTTCTTTATTATTTGAGAGAGAGAGAGAGAGATAGCAAGAGAGGGAACACAAGCAGGGCGAGTGGGAGAGGGAGAAGCAGGCTTCCCACTGAGCAGGGAGCCTGATGTGGGGCTCGATCCCAGGACCCTGGGATCATGACCTGAGCTGAAGGCAGAGGCTTAACCCACTGAGCCACCCAGGCACCCTTGTGACACTGATATGATCTGCAGCCCTTACTCTTTATTTGTTTGTTTTATCCCTAAAACTCATAGGATACCTAGGCTGAGGTTCTTACATCTAGAGGATCTATTCTAGTATTCTAAATCCTATGGCTTAATTGGTTACTCAGTGATACTGACCAACCCTACCCCTCAATATCCTAAGATATGAAGGATATTTCAAAACTATGTTAACTTTGTAGGATAGATAATTTCATGATTACCCCAAGGACGCATTTTCCTTGGACCATAGGGTGCATGAAAACACACATACACACACGACCCGATTCAGCTGCCCATCGGCTCCACCCAAGAGTTCTTCACCAACATGCAATAGCGCAACTTAAAAGAAAGCCACACTGTTGGTTTTCTTGGAAAAAAAAAAAAATCAGAAGATCTGGCCACACGCTGGGCCCGCATTGCTGAACGGCGGCGGTTTGGATACTTGTTAGACCACAGATTTCTGTCCTCCACCAGCTGATTCAGATTCAAGTCGGTGGCTCTGGGTGCAGAGCTTGAAAACTTGCATTTTGCACAAGTTTTCAGGCGATTCTCCCAGTCCCAGTAGGACACTTTTCCCAAAGTGCTCAGTCTAAGAGAATATTGGCTGGACTGCCGTCCTGGCTTGCCCACCTCCACCGTCACTGTATATGGGGTCTAGAGTCTCCTTCTGGCTCACTTCACTCCTGTGCCTTACCAGCTAGACCTGTATAACTGCTGAAGATTCTGACTACTTGATTGTTCCCTAGAGGGTGGCTGGCTATCTACCGTATAAGCCCACACTTCGATATTCACAAAGGATGAGGGTGACCGGAAGTAGACCAGGAAATGAGAAAAGGGAGCAGGTAGTTTGGACCTAAGGCCAAATTTATCGTAGCCTTCCCTGTTTCTTGCATTCTTCCATTAGCTGGAAGCTTGGATGGAATAAGGCACTATTGGCCAGTGGCTGTGCAAGCCAGCTTGGACCATGAGGATTACTGGGAGAGCGGCTAAAGCTACCACGCCAAATCAAGGAAATCAGAATCTTAGTGCTAAAAGCCAGGCAAGCCCCGACTCTAAACCTCTGAACTTCAGGTCAGGAACTATTCTCACTTGATGAAAACAACTTCTTTCTCAGTCTCTCTGCTACTTCTTCCAAACAGAAGTGGCGAAGCTCTCCCGGGAGAAAGATACTCCGAATGGAGGAGATGCTCCCTAGCCACATAGAGCCCAGAGTAAAGGTGCTTCATAAATATTTCTTCAATGAATGCTGGAGAATAATCACCAATGTTCTAAAGTCGTGTCATCTCTTTGAATGGTAAAAACAGGTGCAGTTATTTAACGAGGGAGGTACGCTGTCTCAAAAGCTATACTTAGAAGCATTGCCTACTGGGATGCCTGGGTGGCTCAGGGGGTTAAGTGACTGCCTTTGGCTCCGGTCATGATCCTGGAGTCCCAGATGAAGTCTCAGATCAGGCTCCCCACTCGGCAGAGAGTCTGCTTCCCCCTCTGACCCTCCCCCCCTCCCATGCTCTCTCTCTCCCTCTCTCAAATAAATAAAATCTTTAAAAAGAGGAAAAAGCAGCAGAAGCAGCTTTGCCTATTGCTTTGAGAGTCAAGACAAGTCATCAATTACTTTATACTACATTTAAGCTTTTGCCACTTGGAAAAGGTCCAATATAGCCCTAGGCATTGTCTCCATACTGCCAAGCATCTGGATAAACAATGATAGCCTCAGTTAATCACTAGTGCAATAATAAGCCCTTCCATTTTGCTGGTACTTCTAGGTTTTTCAAAATCACCACAATTACAGTCTCATTTGAGTCCTGCAGCGATTGGGGAACACTGCAAATAACTTAGTGGGTGAGATTTGGGCTACAGAGTCAAGCATAATTTGGGCTGAAATCCCCCTTCCTCCATTTACAAGTTGCCTGACTTTTGGCAAGCTACTCAGCCTCTCGGAGCATTAATGGGTTTGCCCGCATGTGAGAATAAGAACAAGAACTGTCTCCTCAGACTGCCGTGATGATTAAGGGATTATGCAGGTCAAGCCCTGAGCACAAAGCCTGGAAAACTGCAAAAGCTCATAATTGTTCGCTGCCATTATGAGAATGATTATTATTAATATTAATGTTGATATCGTATGAGGGGTCTCCAGAGAAACAAAACCAAGATGATCTATAGAGAAACGTACATAAAAGAAGATTATAGGAATTGGCTCATGGGATTAGGGAGGCCAAGAAGTCCCACAGTCTGCCAGCTAGAGAATGAGGAAGCTGGTGGTCTAATTCAGTCCAGATCCAAGGGCCCAAGAACCAGAAGCTCTGATGTCTCAGGGCAGGAAGAATGGAAGTCTCAGCTCAAAAAGAAAGAGTGAGAATTCACCCTTCTTTTGCCTTTTTGTTCTATTTCAGCCATCAACACCTCCAATGATGCCTACCCACATGGGTACGGGGGATGTCTTTACTTAGCCTACTGATTCAAATGCTAATCTCCTTCAGAAACACCCTCACAGACACACTCAAATAATGTTTTAACAGCTATCTGGGCATCCCTTAGCTGATTTAAGTTGTCACATAAAATTAACCATCACAGATATTATCCATCTTATAGGCAAATGTTACATGCTTAACTGTATTTTCCATTTTACCGCGTAGGCCAGTCACAGTGAGTTGGGGGGATGGTGTGCAGGGGGAGAGGGGAGATTTATTATGTCGCTTGTCTAAAAAACCACAGGAGAACATATATCAGAAGGTTGAGAGACGCACACACTCTATGTTCCTCACACGGATGGCTCTAGGCTAAGGTCAAGAAGCAGTCAAGAGATCGGTGGCAGCAAGGCTACACAAGGTGATTCTAGGCACCACAACTGACAGAACTTTTGAAAAGTGTGTAGCAGCCCTCTCTCTTGCTGGGACCCAACTTTTGTTTCTCCTACAGGTACAGATAGTTGCTGAATACCTACTTTGCTAGGGAATCAAATCATCATTCCTATTTTACATCTGAGAAAACAGGGGCTACTAGAAATCACATAACTTACATAAGATCACCCGGGTAGAAATGGGCAGAGGTAGTACTCAAATATACATATCTATATATCTATATATCTATGTATCTATATATCTATATCTACATATATATATGGTATACATATATATATATGTATATGTAGATATATATCTACATATATATATATATCTCTCCTCTAAAACCCATGCTCTTTAAACTATCATGTGGCCCTTCCTTATACCTCAGCATGTCATCTACCATACTTCAAATGGACTCAGCTATTTTCGCTCCCAGTGGGCTTACCCTTCCTCTCTGTTCTCCCCCTTATGAACGAGGATGACCATGGCACATGTACTCGTAAGCTCATGAGATAATAAAAACTGATTTGACATGCACTTTAGAAATGTTGTTATGTTCACTTACCCACAGTTGGTGTGGTTTTATGGTCAGTTATAAAATGTTTCCAACCTTGGGGCACCTGGGTGGCTCAGTCAGCTAAGGATCTGACTCTTGATTTCGGCTCAGGTCATGATCTCAAGCCCTGCATCAGGCTCAGTGCAGAGTCTACTTGTCCTCCCTCTGCTCCTCCCCCGATCTCTTGCTAATAAATAATCTGAAAAAAAAAAGTCACCAACTTTTTGCTGAAAGAGATAGGGAACAGTATTAGAGTGTCAGGAGGTGGGTGGAGAGGTTCTGTGAGTGAGAGACTGAAGTATTTTTCTCCAAACAACTTTCACAGGAGCTGGAAGGGAACCTTAGAGATATAATACAGCCTATTTTTACAGGGAGAAACACTGTTCTAGTAATCACACATCATGTCTCATTCATTTATTCATTCTTCTTGCTTCCCTTCTAAATCTCTAGGAAAACCAGAGATACTATCACTAGGGTGAACTTCCTCTCTTAGGTGGCTTAATCTCAGACACTGAAGTAGGCTTAGAAGTCCAGGTTCTAAGTAGTAGGCCTCTGTATCAGGTGGCTTCTACTAAAATGTGCACCTGACAAGGCCATATAGATGTGTTTGGATGAGGAAATTAGTAAGGTTATCATTACAGAGCAAAAAGCCCCCCCCAAATCAGGAAATAAAAGACTAAATGCTATAAGAAATGTTTATCAATTAGAAAGGAGGCTCCTTGTTGACCCCATTTTCACCCCACTGTATTACCTCAGTAAGTCTCAGTCTATTCCAATGACGCTACTACAGTACAGAGTGTATAATGATCTAGATAGCTTGATTAGTACCAGTAAATGTATCTAGAGACTTATACGATACGTTAATTCTCCTTAAACAAAACAAGACCTAGCACATTTGGGATAAGCTACAGTTAGTCAGAAAAGACATTAAACCATAGAATGCACTGGAAATGGTTCAAAAGGGAAATCACCTCATACAATGGATGTGTTTAATTCCAAATGGAGCTGGTAACTTGCAAAAAAGGAAAGAAATCAACAATTCATCAGCTTCTGACACAGCTTTTCTTCAGATAGTGCTGCTGGGCAGAGTCATCATTTAAGCCAATCTTTTTTTTTTTTTTTTTTTTCCCCAAAGGGATTTTTAAATGAATGGGATTCTGGTATGTGTTCTAAAGTTACATCCAACATCATAAAATAGTTATTATTTTAATTTGTTAAAATTGCCTCAGAGTGTACCTGCCATGTGCTATTTGTCTAGCCAAAGACAATCCATAGAGTTCCATTATTTCTCTTTTCTCATCCCTAAATCATCTTCAGAGGTCCTGTATAGGAATTAGTCAAGGAAAATTCTCAACAGATCTGTCTTGGTCAGTCTTCTCCTTTAGAACTTTCTGGAAGCTTCCAACTAGAATCCATCCTCCTTTCCTGCAATGCCATTCAAACATGTGCAAAGTTTCAGTCATCTGCTCAGAAAACTCTGTCTTTTCAGAATTTCAATTGCCACCCACTCTTGATGCGGTTTGAACAGTCAACCAATTTTCATTTGCTAATTGACTTTATTTTCCCATTCTTTAGCTTTTTTGCTTCCATTTTCAAATTTAATGGGATAAATAGCAAATTTAGTAGGCCATTTCAAATGATTTATTCATAAGGTTTCAAAATCTGAGCAAACTGTTTTATACAACTCTTCCAAAAAGTTAAAAATAAAATGTCTACCTATGCCAAAATAAACATAGAAACAAAGCTGCTTTTTGAATGCAGAAAGGGCTACTTTTAGAAACATACCGGAGCCTTTTCAAAATGCAAGTTGTAATTTTCTAGTCCAGGAAAGAAAGAAGACATTCAGAATAGCCAGGAGGCACATTAGGTAGAATCTAAACGACGGACCCCATCTCTCCCCTGTCCCGTCCAAGTCAATAGCAAGTCCTGCCAATTTGGGGTCCCAAGTAATTCTCCCATTTGAATATTTCTGCATCTCTGTTGCGACCCAGTCCAAGTTACCATTACCTCTTGTCTAGATTCCTACTGAAGCTTTGTAACTGGCTATTGGTTTTCACTCTTTGATCTTACGGTAAATTAATGCCCCCCTCCACCTAACACTACACACAATGTGAAGGAGTCCACATCCTCACCCCTGGGATCTGTACATATGTCACCTTCCATGGTAACAGGGATTTTACAGATGGGCTGAAGCACATCGAGATGCGAGCATCCTGGACCACATGGTTTGTTCCAGTGTAATCTCAAGAGTCCTTTACAGAAAGAGGAAGGTAGAGTCAGAGACAGAAAAGGTAACGAATGGAGTCGATGTCAGAGAGAAGAGAGGGTGCTACATTGGTCATTGGGAAAATGGCAGAAGGAGCCACAAGGTAAGGAATGCAGATAGCGTTCGGAACCTGGAAAAGTCAAGAAAATGAATTCTCTTCTAAGGCTCCCACAAGGAAGCCTTTTGCCTTGACTTTAGCCCAGTAAGCAGATTTCAGACTTCTGACTTCCAGGACTGTACAATTAATAAGTCTGGTTTTTTCTGAACCTCTAAGTTTGTGTTAATTTGTTATAGAAGCAAGAGGAATCTAATATAGCCCGCTACCATAGATTCTTCACACAGCAGAAGAACCTTCTTAAAAATTAAAATCCTTCCACAGCAGCCCTAAGCATTTAAAGAGGCTAAAATAGTAACATGTCCGTCAAGGCTCTGTTTTATGGATTAAGTCCCTCCCAAACCCCTATGTTGAAGTCCTAACCCTCAACACCTCCGAAGGTCACCTTATTTGGCCATAGGGTCTTCATACAGGTAATCCAGGGAAAGTGAGCTTATTACAGTGAACACCAGTCTACTATGAGGGCTGTGCTCACAGAAAGGGGAAATTTAAATAAAGAAACACAAAGAACACAATGGGAAGAGACGGAGAAGCCAAGGAGAGAGGCCTGAAAAAGTTCCTTCCCCTGAAGCCCTCAGAAGGATCCAACTCCACCAACAACTTAATTTTGGACTTTCAGCCTCCAGAATTTGAGACAGTAAATCTCTGTTGTTTAAACCATTCCAGTGTCTGGTACTTGGCTACAGCAGCCCTTGCAGACGAATATACCGTACACCACCAGACCTCTGCCCTACCTTTCCAGGTTGATCTGGAGCTAGTCTCTCCTCTCCTCTCTGCCTTCCAGCCATAGAGCCTAGCTCTTCCGTGCCTTTGTGTACACTGCGGTGCACCCCTCCCCCACCCCAACACACACTTTTCTTTATCTGGTCCACGCCTCCTCATCCTTCAGGTGTCAACGGCCCGCATTATTCATCCATATCACACTGACCTTTTCTGTAACAGCACATATAAAATGTCTTAATTACAAATGTATTTCAGAGATTATTCTGTTCATGTCTGTCAGAGACTGTGCCTAATTGTTACCCACTGTATACACGGCACCTAACAAATCGTGGTGCATGTAATAGACACTGAGTAAATATCTCTTGAACGAAGGGATAAATTCGTGGTCTGAGACACAGGATCTCTGGTCAAACCTGCTTCAAATTCACATGACTCTCACCTCAGCCTTGCATGTCAAGAACAGAAATCTCAGAGGCCATCCCTTGGAGTCTTGGTAAAAGACTCCAGAAATAGCATTGTCCCTGTCTGTATTTTAACTTTGTATATTGAGGACCCAGAGTCCCAGAGGAAAGGACCCCACCATAGACAGCTGGGCAAAAAGAGCCAGGTTTAGGGGCACCTGCTAAGTCAACAGAGCATACAGTGCTTGATGTAGGGGGTCCCGAGTTCAAGCCCCACATTGGATATAGGGTTTACTTAAAAAAAAAAAAAAAAAAAAAAAAAGGCCATGTTTCCACCACAGGGAAACCATTTCCGTACTGTGTCCGCAAGATGGTAGCTTTTTAAAAAATTACCTATTTTTAAAAAGATCTCTCTGCCCAACGTGAGGCTCAAACTCACAACTCCGAGATCAAGAGCTGCTTGCTCTTCCAACGGAGGCAGCCAGGCGCCCCAGGATGGGAACATTCCTGATATGCCCAAGCAAGGAACAGTCTTGTGAAAAGAAATGAAACAATCAAGTATTCCCCACCACAAAAACCAACAACAACAAAAAGGAAGTTTAAAAGGAAAGCAAGTTGTAAGGAAATGCTATCCTACTGGAGTTGGAGGACTTCACCTGTCCCCAACATTTTCCTTGTTAAGGAGATACTGTAACAGGGTCACGGTGACAACTGCTTCCAACCTCCCTTCCACTTCGTATGTGTAGTCGCCACTGCAGTCAGAAATGGCGCCAAAAGTCATGGGACCAGATAGGATACTTCAGCCTTGATGTATACAGATCTTTGCTTCGTAACACTGCCATTTCCTTTGTTAGCTGTTAATGCTCTTCGTTTTCATACAGTTTCCCAATACTTGCTAAAACTCTCCCTTCGGCATACAAGAGAGCAAGGAACACAGGTGTCAATTTGCCAAGACTCCTTTTTCAAATTGCTCTTGTGCGACAAGCTTATGAGTCACGACGTTTGTGCTGTAAATTCATTATAGCTTCTCATATCATGGCCCATCATCTCAGTCAGACATGCTTTCGAGACTTCTCAATAGCACTAGCAATTGGTTGTTTGCTTTCGGGCTGCTTTAATATTCTACTCTTTGGCATCTGATGTGCATTATGGAAAAATTGAAAATACCCCCAATTAAAGTTGTCGACTGCAATACTGATTCGGAGCTAGCCATCAAGGCTGAGGGCTTCCGTTTAATCTGAAATTCAGGCTTTGAAGTTTAGCCATCTCTGAGATGTGAGATGGTGTTAACACAGCACCATTGATTCGAATGTTTTCACAGCTGAATTTCTTGTTTCAGTCATCATCCCAATCAAGCCATCTGGTCCTTCTGGCCATTAGGAAGACCAAATCAAATTAACCATTCAATCTCTGGGCAATCGACCCATAAAATGATCAATATAATCAATTTTGTGAAGCTAGCCTCAGTGTGCAGAGGAAAGCTGCTAAAACACCACACTTGAGGGAATGCAGATTGCTTTCCTTTCCCTGTCAGCTAGCACAGAATGATATTTTAGTACTTCTATGGTAGAGGCATCTTTAATAAATAATGACGGCTCAGTACTTAATGTTGGTTGAGTTTCAGGATTTTAAATATTAAACTTCACAAAACACCGATGCAAATGTTAAGTCCGTTTTTCAAAATATATGTAGTGACTGGTTTCCTTTGGTCATCCATAACATTCAGTGTGCGCTCCTTCATGTGACCAGAATGTTAAAAGAGAAACAGCCAAGAAATGAACGAGGAGACAGGAATCACACTGAATTACGTAAAGGCAGTTATTAAACTACTGAACCCCAAAGAAAAGCAACACTTTGTGGAGAAATAATTATTTGAGCGTATTCATATTTCAAGGCACTGAGAAACAGATTTTGAAAAAGCATCGGTATGGTTAAAGGTACAAATAAATCATAAAATGTTGACTGAAATATTCCTAAGAATTAAATTGAACTGTTTTTTTCCAAGCCTAGAAGCCATTAATCTTTGTAACTTTTGCTAGAACTCAGTTTCGGTAAACAACATTTGTAATATTTGCAAATGAGTTAAGGAGACTATAATCATGATGTTTCCATCCTCTGATTGTATATATTAAGAGAAGTACAAGGTCTTAGTGTTTGTTACTCCTTGTGGGGGAGTTAGGTGTGTTACGTTATTTCCATATACATCTAGAGTATTCTATTTTACATCTTAAAATTGGGTCATCACAGCCAGAAAATTCACACCAAATTACATTTCCTGGACACACAGGCAGAGTTGTCAAAATATTCTCATCAGCTGAGTAAATTTTTGCTCAGAGCAAAAACAGCAGACTGGAAAACACAAACACCCTGTAAGCTATCAATTAGCCCACACATGAGAATAAACTCATATCACATAGAAATTACGTCTGTGACATAAAACCCACATAGGCAAGTATGCACATGCACGCATATAAAGCTACACACTTGATGGCATTCTTTTGAAATCATTTTTTAGAAAAAAAATCTCCTCGGCAGAAATCGTTGCCCCCTGATTAGAAAATAGAAGGCATTACTGTCATTTGAATTATAGGAACACATTTCAGTGTGTCAAATGCCAACATAGCAAGAGAATCAAGAGTCACACGTTAACCTTTGGTAATGGAACCCATCAAGAAATCTGAGGCTGAAGAAAACAGTACGAACCCGACATCCTCATTCATCTCAAGGCCTAGAGATAGACGCCAGGCTGAAATCAGAGATCAGAAAGGAGGAGCCTCATAATGGGTTCTCCAGGAGGAGGGCTGTTTCTGGGAAAGATTCTGGGAGAAAGCTCCACCAGCCATGTGCAAAAAAAAAAAGATTCCGAGTAAACATGATTATAGAGAAGGAGATGAATTAAAAAGGTAAAAAGCAACAGGGTCCTTGATTAGAGTGGAACATAGTGATGGCTACGGCCGAATGGTTTTGTGATGAAGATTCTACACAACTGAATGAAAAATGGGTCAAAATAATGTGTCTTCCCCCTTCATGATTAAGCCAGCTACTTGTGTTCTTTATCTGCTACAGAAAACTGCTCTATTAATTATTCGTTTGCTCTTCCATCTTCAGTAACTTCCACATTACTGGGTCTTTCTTCTCTGCCTAAAATTAACCACAAATCTATATGACTTCAAAATAATGAAAAAATAAGAAAACAAAACAAAAATCTTCCTTCAGCCCTGAATCCTCCTCACCTGTCAAATTATCACTCTCCTTCCCTCTGCAAGTAAAGCCCTTGATAAAGTATCTGTATTTGTTTTCCTCCCACCAGCTCACTGTGACAATTTAATGAATATTTAATGAGCACCTACTAAGTACCAAGTGGTATACAAGAGGCTGTAAACGCAAAGACAAATGAATACATGATCCTAACCCTAAAGGACTATGGAGCTGGTAGTGGGGAAAAATGTGTAAGTAAGTGTTCCACTGTCAGAACTCTAGTGATGGAAACTCAAAACCCAAACAGGTTATGATATGCGTGTGCGCGCATGCGCCCGCGCCATGTGGACAGAGATCCCTCGTGATTTGCCTCTCACTATGACTCACTACTCAAAACTCCAGAACCAAATACATGCAGATCACGTGGTGTCCTTTCTGATCTGAAGCATCACAATCCACACTTGGAAACCAAACAGACTTGGACAGTGAGGGATATGTGGTTTTATAGTAAGATGTGAGGTTTCAAATACCACAAATAGGTACAAAATAAGTAGTGTAACTTCTGCTATAAAACCGAGACTAATTTCACGTTTGACAAACTTAATCCTGGAGATTTTCAAACTCTTGGTCCCTCTTTCATTCTTGATCCTTTCCTTCACTGCTCTTCATGACAAAATTTATTCTCTACATTTCTGCTTGCACGTGTCACTTTCTTAGCACCGTTTAGTGTCTACCCGACGCCCATGTTATGTAAAGTGCGGTCCCTGGCCAAAAACGTCAAATTTCATCTCAGAGCTTAACAAAGATGTATAATCTCAGGCCCTATCCCACACTAACAATCAAAATCTGCAACTTGAAAAGATACCTAGGTGTCTCATAGACACCTTAGATCTCAATAAATGCAGGAAAAGCCTTGGCAAAGTCCAACATCCATTCCTGATAAAACTCTTAGCAAAGTAGGATTATAGGGGAACTTCCTCAACCTGAGGAAACTACAAACCATAGCTTTCATATTTAATGGTAAGCGATTAAATGCCCGCCTTTAGTGATGAGGAACACAGCAAGCAGGTTCACTCTTCCCACTCCTTTTCAACATATTTTCTGGAGAAACTAGCCACTGCAAAAGGCAAAAGGTAGAAGGCTAAAAAAACACCTAAAATGCACATAATCAAACGTGAGAAATAAAACTTTATCTACAGATAGGACGATTATCTATGTAGAAAGCCTCAAGAAGAATACAAAAGAGCTAATAAAACAAGTGAATTTAGCAAGGTCTCAGGATACAAGGTTAACATGTAAAAATAAACTATACTAGCAATGAAAAACTGGAAATTGAAATGCAATATGCAATTTACAATAGCATCAAAAAACAAAATACTGGTCTAAATTAATCTAGGAAAATAGGTGTAAGATATGTATGCGGCGGGCCGGGGGGAACCCTGCAAAACATTGTTGGCAAATGTCAGAGAAGACCTAAATAAATGGCAATACATGCAACATTGATGGATTGGGAAACTCAATACTGTTTGAAGGTCAAATCTCTCCAAACTAATCTACAAATTCAATGCAATTACAATCAAAATCCAAGCAGGAATTTTTTGTACAAGTAGACAAGTTGGCTTTGAAAACATTCATATGGAAAGGGAAAGGAACGAGTACAGTCAAAACAATTTTGAAGAAGAACAAATTTGGAATGAGCCTACTTGATCTTAAAGCTTACTATACAGCTACAGGAATCATAGAGTGTGGTATTAGCAAAAGGACAGACCTACAGATTGATGGGACAGAACGGAGTCCAGAAATGGACCCACACAAGTACAACCATTTGATTAAGACAAAGAATAAAAACAATGGTCTGTGTATATTTGGATATCCACATGCAAAGAAATGAACTTGATCCATCTACTGTACACAAAAATTAACAAAAACTGAATCACAGACTTAAATGTTAAACCTAAAACTATAAAAGATCTAGATGGAACATCATCTATGCAACCTTGGCTTAGTGATATATTTTTTCACATAACATGACAAAATGTGATCCGTGAAAAAAATGTCAAATTAAGAACTTCAAAACCACTATTAAGATAACAAAGAGAGGGGTGCCTGAGTTGCTCAGTGGGTTAAGCCTCTGCCTTCGGCTCGGGTCATGATCGCAGCTGAGGTCCTGGGATCAAGCCCCCCATCAGGCTCTCTGGTCAGCAGGCAGCCTGCTTCCCCCTCCTCTCTCTCTCTGCCTGCCTCTCTGCATACTTGTGATCTCTCTCTGATAAATAAATAAAATCTTTAAAAAAAATAACAAAAAGAGGGGAGCTTGGGTAGCATAGTTGGTTAATCGTCTGACTCTTGGTTTGATCTCCAGGTTGTGGGATTGAGCCCCACATCAGGCTTTGCACTTAGCACAGAGTCTGCCTAAGTTTCTCTCTCCCTCTCCCTCCACACCTCCCCTCTCCATAGTCTCTCTCAAATAAATATTTTTTTAAAAATAGAAAAGAAAGCATAAGACTCAGAAAAAACATGTGAATAATATGTCTCATAAATGAGTTGTATCTAGCATATATAAAATATATGTTACCATATGATCCAGCAATTCCAGTTCTAGGTATACATCCAAAAGAATTGAAAACATATATATTCAATACACTTTACATGAAAGTTGATAGCAGGATTATTCATAAAAACCAAGAAATGAAAACAACCCAAAGATTTGTCAACTGATGAATGGATCAGCAAATGTAGTATATCCATACAATGAATGGATATACAATAAAAGGAATGAGGTTCCTACTACAACGGATAGTCCTTGAATAAATATAAATAAATAAATAAATACAGAGTGAAAGAAGCCAGACACAAAGGGCTATATATTATACAATTGAATTTATGCAAACTATCCAGAGTATGCAAATTCATTAGTTGTTGCCAGGGGCTGGGGGAAGAAGAAATGAAGGCTGACTGTCAATGACTACTGGATCTCTCTTTGGGGTAACAAAATTAGATAGTGGTGAGGGCTGCATAATTTTATGAATGTACTAAAACCCAACAATTTGTTTACTTGAAAACAGTGAATTTTATGGGATTTGAATCATATCTCAATTAAAAATATATAAGTAGAAAAACTCAGTAATAACAAAGTAATTAAAAACGGGCAAAATATTTTAATAGAAATCCCAACAAAAGATATACAAATGGCAAATAAAGATATGAAAAGGTCTTTATATTTAACAATAAGCAGATTAAAATTAAAACCACATTTAGATATGACTACACACTACTTAGAATACTATAATTAAAAAAAAAAGAACCAATATTACTGAGTAACATTCATATGTTAATCTTAGGCACTGCCACTTTTGGGAAGACACTTTGGTAGTGTCTTACAAAGTTATACACCCCAACAAACCTACTCCTAAAATTTTACCAAAGTGAAATTAAACATTGTGTTGTCACAGACAACCTGTATACTCTGAGGTGGAAACAACCTAAATGTCTTGAACTTGTGGATGGATGGATGGATGGATGGATGTGATACATCCATAAAATGGAGTGTTACATGGCAATAAAAAGGAATGAACTACTGCTAGAGTCAACAACACGACCAATCTCACAAATGCATGACAGCCAGTACAAAAATGCTACACAATGTATGGTTCCTTTTTTATGACATTCTAGAAGAGGCAAAACCATAGACTGCTAACAGATGAGTGGTTGTTGGGCTCGGAGTCCGGGCAAGGTTTGGTTATGAAGGATCAAGGGGGATTTATGTAGTAACTGAATTGTCCATTAACTGAATTGTAAAGAGGGTGACTCTTCCTGTATGAAATGGACACCTTCAAAAGTGGGGGAAACATGCAGCTCAAATATGCCTTTCTCTGTTAAACTTCTTTTTCATTTCACTACCAAAATTTGTCCCTTTTTGAAAGTCTTATTAATTTATTTGAGAGAGCACGCACACCTGCGAGCAGGCAGGGGTTGGGGGAATAGGGTGGGCGGAGGGGAGGGAGAGAATCTCAACAAGATGTCCTCGTGAGCACGGAGCCCTAGACGGGCTCCACCCCATGACCCCTGAGATCATGACCTGAGCCAGAATCAAGAGTCTGACGCTTAGCCCACTGAGCCACCAAGGCACTCGTTTGTCCTCTTCTGACAACTTCTTATAACATGTATCCAACTTTCTATTATTATTACTCAAGTAGGCATCCTTATTTCACATTTGTGACCGCCTGGATGGTGAGCTGCAACCTTCCCATCTTCAGCACCGCTGGTCTTTGCACACAACAGCTGCTCCAGAAATATTTTAAGCGATGGGGGTTGGGGGGACGAGGGGGAAAACTTCGAACGTTTGTGAGCCTGGATGAGTGAGGCAAGGATGGCGCCACTAACAAAAACAAGGAGCAAAGGAAGGCCAAGAGTCAGGTCAACAGCGCACGAAATGGCACGATGCACATGACCCCTCGCACGTACCAATCCATACTACGGGTCACAAACCTTCGGCGGTGGGGACATTGAGAGCCCAGGCACGGTGAGCCCAGTATGACTGCATCCAGACAGGAATCTAGCAAATCGGGAACACTGAGACAAGTAGGATAAGCAACTGAAATCCCAACAGGGAAGCCAGTGACCCCAGGAAAACTCCAAATTCCGAAGGTCGCAGAACACAATGCCTTTCCACCCAGGAAGACAAGAACATGAACTAAGACAGCATCTGCGAATGGCTTGCCGCAGAGAGAATGATGTGAAGACTAAAGAGCAAACCTTAATGACAACAGCAACTGCATTTGCATAGCGCTTTCTACTTTTCAAACTGTTTTCCCAGTCATTATCTTGTTTGGTCCTTGTAGGTTTTTTAATTAGCAAAGCTATCTACATATTATACATATTTATCATCTTTTCTCACAACCAAATAAAGCAGTAACATTTCCACATAGACATTCAGGATTCATTTCTTATTAGCTCAATACTCTCAGATTTTCCAGTTTTCCTTCATAGACATAGCTCAGTCCTCTTTTTCGTCTAGCCTACTTTGTTCTTTATGCCAGTATTCTTCCAGCATCTCTTGTTTACCTATAGTAACACGTTTTTCTTCTTATATATATATATATATGTTTTCTATTAGGATATAATTTAAATAAAACATACTAGTTTCAGTCAATATTTCTCCGCATCTCACAGTGACCACAAGTCTATGGCATCCATCACTACACATAGCTAGATTTTTTTCCCTGTACTGAGAACTTTTAAGATCTATTCTCTTAGCAATTTTCCAATATACAATACAGTATTAACTACAGTCACTATGTTGTACATCACATTCCTAGGACTTATTTATTATACCTGGAAATGTATACCTTTTTAAAAAGATTTTATTTTTATTTATTTGACAGAGAGAGAGAGAGAGAGATCACAAGTAGGCACAGAAGCAGGCAGAGGGGGGAGGGGGAAGCAGGCTCCCCACTGAACAGAGAGCCGGATGTGGGGCTCGATCCCAGGACCCTGGGATCATGACCTGAGCCAAAGGCAGAGGCTTAACCCACTGAGCCACCCAGGCGTCCCTATACCTTTAAAAAACAAAAAGATTGTATTCATCTATTTGAGAGAACAAATGGGGACACGAGCAGAACGAGAGGATTAAGGAGACTCTGCATGGAGCATGGAGCCCTATGCGAGGCTCCATCACTTGACCCTGAGAACATGACCTGAAGTGGAAATCAAGGATCAGTCGCTTAACCGACTGAGCCACCCAGGAGCCCCTGAAGTTTATACCTTTTGATCACCTTCACCCATTCATCACCAACCCACACACACACTGAGTTTTTATCTCCCCAAGTATGGTTCTATAACCTCCCTCTTTTCTGCTTTAATAGAACCTGAGGGAATTTTCGGTGTATTTGCTACTATCATGAATAATCCAACTAACTCAGAAAGATTTTCAGTGGGATGGCTCCAAAGACAAAGAGCTTAATATATCTCTTCTTCCTCTTCATAATCTTCCCTCGAGCAGGTATAGTGTCGCCTCTGAAACTCTGCATTAATTTTTAAGAAGTAGTTTATTATCTTCTGCACAGCATTATAGCTTTGTCCTGGTACTTCTAGTTCCTGCAACCTCTTAAAGACGACACTTCAACCGTTCTCTTTATTGAGTTCATCAGTCCCAGTTTCACAAGCAAAGGTTCATTTATTTTCTTATAACCCTTTCATTTCTCACTTGTCTTAAATCCTGTCTTTAGTGTCCTCTACAACACCACTTTTAGTTTTGGAAAATGTTTTCCCTGGGGCGCCTGGGTGGCTCAGTTGGTTAAGCATCTGCCTTCAGCTCAGATCACGATCCCAGGGACCTGGGACCAAGCTCCACGTCGGGTGCCCAGCGTTTCTCCCTCTCCCTCTGTCCCTCCCTCTGCTTCTGCTCCCTTGCTCTCTGTCGAATAAGTAAAATCTTTAAAAAAAATGTTTTTTCCTTTTGAGTGGAGGAAAAGATTTCCATGAGTCATTTATGCTTTTGTCTTTCAATGCTATGCAGATACTCCGTGTAGGAAGTACTGATTCAAGCTACAACATGGGTAAACCTCAGAAACCTTGTAAGCAGAAGAAGCCAGTCAGAGAAGACCACTTATCGTACGATCCCATTTACATGAAAAGTCCAGAATGGACAAATCCATAGAGAGGAAAAAAAAACAGATTAGAAGTTCCCTGGGGAATGGGAGAATTAGGAGTTATTGTTAATGGATATAGGGTCTCTTTTGGGGGAGAGATGAAAATTGAAAATTAGACTGTGAAAATAGTGTACAACCCTCTAAGTTAACTAAAAAAAAAAAAAAAACACTGAACTGTAAGTTTAAAATGGACAAGGCTTTGGTATATAAACTACACCTCAGTAAAGTTGTTTACAGAGAAAAACAACTGTGACGTCAAGACCAAGCTTCAAGCTTCAGAGTCAGAACATAACAGACCCTCCTTCCTCCTGTGACTCAAAGTTGACTTCCTCCTGATTATCAGTAGGAACCACATATTATTAAAATATGTGAAAACTGGCAACTCAAAATGTTTAAAAAGTCTTACCGCATGTGCTAACGATGATTCCAAATCGCCCACGATTGCCCTGGTACTGACCACCATTTTGCTTATACCGTCCACATACTGCCAATACTATTCTTCACTGCTATGCCTCCCCTCATTGTTCCTATAAGCTCCAAATATTCAGGCGGTATAATGTAACAGCAAATAGGATAGTCATTAATAATCAGGGTACTGGAATAAGACAAATCTGGATTTGCATTATAGTTCTACAACTGAGTCGTCTAATCCTAAAGAGTTGTCTTCAGGGGCACCTGGGTGGCTCAGTGGGTTAAAGCCTCTGCCTTCCGCTCAGGTCATGATCCCAGGGTCCTGGGATCAAGCCCCGAATTAGGCTCTCTGCTCTGCAGGGAGCCTGCTTCCTCCTCTTTCTCTGCCTGCCTCTCTGCCAACTTGTGATCTCTGTCAAATAAATAAATAAAATATATAAAAAAAAGAGTTGTCTTGACTTCCCTAAGTCTCGGGGCCCTCATTTATAAAATGGCATGAATGATAATTCAACACCCACCTTAGAGTGTTGCGTTATTTAGGGGATTTAAAGGGATGTGACAGACACCGTCTTTGGGGTGATCCGTGGTGGACGTTTTGAGGGCAGCTGACCCACAGCCTGTGTGCCCCAGAAGGCCTCCTGGGGAAGCCTGAGCCAGCCGCATAGCTTTCTCCCTTTGTCTCATCAGCTGCCCGCCTTAACAGATTCAAGAACAAGGGGAAAGACAGTGCAGAAATGAGGCGGCGCCGAACAGAAGTTAACGTGGAGCTGAGGACAGCTAAGAAGGTTGACCAGATGCTGAAAAGGAGAAACGCAAGCTCGTTTCCTGATGATGCTTCCTCCCCCGCTGCAGGAAAGCTGCCACAACCAGGACACTGTAGAATGGTCTGTTGATGACACTGTCAAAGGCATAAATAGCAACAATGTGGAAAGCCAGCTCCTCAGGCTACTCAAGCTGCTAGGAAACTGCTTTCCAGGGAAAAACAGCCCCCCGTAGACATCGTAATCTGGGCTGGTTTGATTCCAAAATTTGTGTCCTTGGGCAGAACTGATTGTAGTTCCATGCAGTTTGAATCTGCTTGGGCTCTCACTAACATTGCTTCCGGGACATCAGAACAGACCGAGGCTGCAGTAGATGGAGATGCTATCCCAGCATTCATTTCTCTGTTGGCATCTCCCCATGCCCCCATCAGTGAACAAGCTGTGTGGGCTCTAGGAAACATGGCAGGTTCAGTTTTTCGAGACTTGGTTGTCAAGTACAGTACTGCTGACCTGCTATTGGCTCTCCTTACAGTTCCTGACATGTCATCTTTAGCATGTGGTTACTTATTTAACCTTACTTGGACACTTTCAAACCTTTGTCACAACAAGAATCCTGCACCCCCGTGAGATGCTGTTTGAGCAGGTATGTTCTTCCTACGTTAGTTCATCTCCTGCATCACGTTGCTCCAGAAGTATTGGCAGAGATCTGCTGGGCCATTTCCTACCTTACTGGTGGTCCAGATGAACAGACTTGTGCCCCAGCTTATGAAGCTTGTGAACCCTGCGCTGGGAGCCATAGGAAATATTGTCACTGGGACAGATGAACAGACTTGTGCCCCACCTTATGAAGCTTGTGAACCCTGTGCTGGGAGCCATAGGAAATATTGTCACTGGGACAGATGAACAGACTCAGGGTGTACTAGACACAGGAGCACTTGCTTTCTTTCCCATCCTGCTAACAAACCCCAAAACTAATATTCAGAAGGAAGCTGCCTGGACAATGTCAAACATCACAGCTGGTCACCAGGACCAGATCCAGCCAGTTGTGAATCACAGATTGGTCCCACTCCTCATTGGTCTTCTAAGGCAGACGTTAAGACCCAAAAGGAAGCTGTCTGGGCTGTGACCAACTCTGTAAGTGGCAGGACAGCTGAACAGACTGTATACCTCATTCACTGTGGCATAACAGAGCCACTGATGAACCTCTTAATTGCAAAAGATCTCAAAATTATTCTGCATGCCATTTCCAACACCTTTCAGGCTGCTGAGAAACTAGGTCAAACTGAGAAACTTAGTATAATGATTGAAGAATGTGGAGGTTTGGCCAAAACTGCAGCTCTACGAAACCATGAAAATGAGTCTGTGTACAGAAGCTTCACTAAACTTGATGGAGAAGGATTTCCCTGTAGAGGAAGTGGAAGATCAGAATGTTGTGCCAGAAACGACCTCTGAAGGCTGTATGTTCCAAGTTCAGGACTGCGCTCCTGGGACCTTTAACTTCTAGACTGTACAGCTGAGGCAGAAAGTCATTTGTGGTATGCTCTGGTATGGTCTGTCTTACCGTTTCTCTAGTAAGGACTCTTTCTCAGTGTGTTTTGTTATGGTAGCACTTTTTACAACGGAACTCTACCTGACCAGTTCAAAACTGTACAAACTGTAGGAAGCTCCTCCTCTCAGTGGGTTTCCTATTTCTATGTGGAATCTCCTATTGTACAGTGACCTGTAAATAAAGATTAAATTCTTTTTCTTTAAAAAACTAAATTAGGGTGCCTGGGTAGCTCAGTCGGTTAAAGTCTCTGCTTTTGGCTCAGGTCATGATCCCAGGGTCCTGGGATCGAGCCCAGCATCGGGCTCCCTGCTCAGCGGGGAGACTGCTTCCCCCTCTCTTTCTGCCTGCCTCTCTGCCTACTTGTGATCTCTGTCTGTCAAATAAATAAATAAAATCTTAAAAAAAAATAAAAATTAAAAATTAAATTAAAAATAAAAGGATATCACATGTTATGTACTTATACAGTGATGGCCAAAAAAAGAAAAAGAAAAAAAAAAAAAAAGAAAAGAGAACCGATACAGACAACTTTTAGTATAACTATTAAAATAGAGATGAAGGGCAGAAGAAAAGAACTGGAGACTTTGGAACTCAAACTTTTGGACTCTTGGCTGTTGAAACTTTCTCTCGCATATACATTACAAAATGACCGACAAGCAGAAAATGGTCACAATTCCAGCATCGAAGGAGCGTCAACTGAAATTAGAAACCTGTGTCGTATACTGAAGCTGAACACGAACTAAGTGTATACGGTCATATCTACTTCTGCCTCTTTAGTCTCCATGCAGAATGGCTTCACCACACTACAAGGTATCATGATCTTAACCAAACGGAACAAGCTGAACAAGGTCAGGAGTGGCATGTGTCATAGTAAAATACTAACCCTGCTACTACTAATAAACAGGTTGGAAGTTAACCATGAGGCTCACAGGCTTCTGTTTCCTATGAAGAGTAGCTAAATTTTAGCCAAGGGCCCTACATATAAGGTCGGCCAGCCAAAACTTTCAACCTGATTGCTGGAATTTAGAACCCCTTCACCCAAGACTTGGGCAAAGAAGCGGAAAACAGATGCCATGGAGAACCAGAGCTCCAGACTTCTCATCCCTCAGTTCAAAGATCTATTCTAGGATCTAATTTTGAGTTCTATCTTCCTATACAGTTCTCTTGGCAATTGCTGAATAAACAGGAAAAATAAGGGGGTGGGGCATGGGGAGGCAATCTGCCAGTTGTCATTCTTCAAAATGGATGCAGTGCCAACAGGCACATTCAAGCAAAGGGAGGGGGGCAAGCTACCCCCAAGTTAGCTTCTGGCATGCCTTTAGCTCAACCAATGTGACACATACCTCAGGGTTACAGCCCTGGTCCTGGGATTCCTAGTACTGCTCAGCTGCAAGCAGTTTTGCTAGTGTTGTAGCAAATGCTGGCTGAGGACTATAGTTTTAGCAAATATTTATGCTGCACAGGCAACACAGAAGTTTCCATAGCAACCCAGCTGGTCTTGAAGAATAAGGAAACATTACGGTAGCCTTATGGAAGGCACCCGGCTCTCGGCATAGAAGCTAAAAGTGTGATTCAGGCTGGGATTATAACCCAGGTATCTTGACCCACTCTCTAGAATTTTTTAGTTTGCCCCCCACTCTTTCATGAATTAGCAACCTAGTACATGATTTCTTCCAAAGATCTGTATTCTGTAAGGGTAAAGAATGTTGATGTTACTAGCTACTACTTTCTATCCTTTTTTTTTTTTTTTTTTTTTTTTTTTTTTTAAGATTTTAGGTCATATTTCCACCCAACATGGTGCTCGGAACGCATGACCCTGAGAACAAGAGTCATGTGTTTCACTGAGTGAGTCAGCCAGATACCCCTGAACTTCTTCTTTCTAAGCAGGAGGGGAGCATGGAAGTGTCAGTCAATTGCTATGTCTCATGGTAGAGGTGGTCCAGTGGCGAGTGATGGTAGGGGCTTCACAAAAGATGACAAGAAAGAGCCCACAGGGGAGTATATGCCCTACAGACGGGCAAAAGTATTAGTCATTTATTTACACCTTTGGGGTTGTCTCCTCAGGCCACCCACCTTGTCTGTATAGACAGCACCGCTACCTACCTACAGACTTAGACTCGAAACCCAAGAATAGCCATCCCACTGCATGATCAGTAGCCAAAGATACTTCTCTCTCAGAAATTTGAACTAAGCAGAGAGAGAGGGTAGAGATTAAGCTGATTTGAAATTTATTGTCTGGTCTGCAAACCAAAGAGACAGAACAGAAATCTAAAAACTTCAAAGGCAACTTGGCAATTGAGACTCGCCTTAGATTGCTGCAGTGGGTGTGGTTAGCAGCTACGGTCATCAGAAGAAGTAGATGTTTTATTTTCAGCAGAATCAAGCAGACAACTGATGTCCCAGACCCAGAAGACGCCAGTATAGCTGCAAAGCCAGAATTAGGGGTTTACAAAATAAGTAGGCAAGCAGGAAGATCACCAGGGATTCTATAGGAAGAGGTCCTTGTGCTGCTGACCACTTGCAAAGAACACACAAATGTTAACTGATGGAAGATCCGGTCTTTCTAACCTCAGATAGGAGGTCTGGGGGTAGAACTGCTGAGCTCCCACTGGAGTTTGGTCCACCTGAGGGCACACCACATGGCAGCGCTAGGGAACTACACTGGAAAGTTCACAGGACTCCAGCACAACAGAAGAGTAAGTAAGGTTGAGAGACTCATTATTAGAAGAAAGTAAAAATAACTAACAGTGATATAGCATCTATGTGTTTGTACTTTTAAATTTTTTTAACGATTTTATTTGAGACAGACAGTGAACAAGTGAGAGAGCAGAAGTAGAGGGGCAGAGGGAGAAGCAGACTCCCTGCTGAGCAAGGAGCCCGACATGGAGCTGGAACCCAGGACCTTGAGATCGTGACCTGAGCCAAAAGCAGACACTTAACAGACTGAGACCCCCAGATGCCCCTACTATGTGTTATGTGTTTTTACACTGTTATAAGAGCTTTACACATTTGAACACATCCAATCTTCACAACAAGGGCACTATTTGTATTATTATCCCCCATTTTATAGGAACAGAGATGTTAAGTAAGCTTGTCTAAGTTTGCAGACTTGTGCTGAACTGCCTTTCTTTAAGACTAGTTCTTAGGGGCACTGGGGTGGCTCAGTCAGTTCAGCGTCCAACTCTTGATTTCGGCTCAGGTTATGACCTCAGGGTCGTGAGACTAAGCCCTGGCTCAGGTTCCACGCTGGGCATGGAGCTTGCTTAAGATTCTCTCTCCCCTCTAATTATATAAGACAATAAATTTATGGAAATACATACACACATAGATTTATGATGGTTTAAGCCACATGTTTCTGGTAACATAAAAAATTCATACAATGCTCGGATTAGCTTTTGCTATCCTAAGTCCTACCCTTCACCTTGTGGCAGTTACCTTGACTGCAGTGCTAAGCTTTCATTTCTCTCAGGAGAGCCTGGATATGCTCACACTGCAGATTCCTAAACTCCCAATCCCAGATGGCTAGATCGAATTAGCCTTGTGGGTTGAGACTCAAAAATCTACATGCTGACAAGTCCCTACATGTGTTAACACAGGGAGAAAGACTACACTTTGCAGAAAGACCGATATTGTCAATGTACGTGGATTAAACAGAAACCTTGGCCCAAGCTGTGTACTCGCTGTACGCATAGCCCCCACCCTTCTCCTATGCTATTGCTTCCTCTCTGTTGGGAACTACCCCTGGTCTTTACCACCAGCATCCTCTACAGGATTAAACCAAGTCCCAAATCTATACGCTCAGTTAGGTCTCTCTTGTCGCTGGCTATAAAATTGCCCCCAGAGAACATTGTTCTCTATCCTCTGTTCCCCACACCCCACACCCCCCGACACTTAGGGTGCACCTACAATTGACCAACATCCAGCTATTTTATCTTCTTTTCCTCCAGATCTCATAACTGCCAAATCGTTTCTTCAATATGGTTGCTATATACACACGGTTGACGTTCTTGTTGTGACTAATCAACCATCCAGTTGTGGTAAATTTCAGAGTGGTTGGACAAGCCTACAAACTTGAATAAATGTGTTTCCATGACTGTTCTTTGCTAAAAGTTTTGACATGAGATCCTATCAACTTATCTTGTTCCACACTCTGGAACAGGGATTCCCAAACATGACTGTGCAAAAGAATCACTAAAGAGCTAGTTAAAAATGAAGGTTTGTACCTATACGCTCAGAAATTCTTTTTTATTTTATTTTATTTGACAGAAAGAAAGATCACAAGTAGGCAGAGAAGCAGGCAGAGAGAGAGGGGGAAGCAGGCTCCCTACTGAGGAGAGAGCCTGATGCGGGGCTTGATCCCAGGACCCCAGGATCATGACCCGAGCCGAAGGCAGAGGCTTTAACCCACTGAGCCACTCAGGCACCCCTATGCTCAGAAATTTTAAGAGGGGTACATGTGTGACTCAGTTAAGCGTCTGACTCTTGGTTTAGGCCCAGGTCACAGTCTTGAAGTCATGAGCTTGAACTCTGCATCGTGCTCTATGCTGGGCATGGAGCCTGCTTAAGATTCTCGCTGCCCCTCCCTGCCCTCCCTCTCAAAAAAAAAAAAAAAAAAAAAAAAAAGGAAAAAAATAAGAAAGAAAAAAATTCTAACAGGTAGTTCTCAAAAACCTACATTTTTAAATTTTTTTTCTAAAGATTTTATTGATTCCCAAGAGAGATAATGAGAGAGAGCACAAATTGGGGAGGAGGGACAGAGGGAGAGGGAGAACCAGACTCCCTGCTAAGCAGGGAGCCTGATGCAGGGCTTGATATGGGGCTTGATCCCAGGACCCCAAAACCATGACCAGAGCTGAAGGCAGAAGCTTAACCGACTGAGCCACCCAGGCACCCCAAAAATCTACATTTTAAATAAGAACTCCAAGCGATGCTGATGAAGGTGGTCCCTGGACTAGACTTTGAGAAGCACTGTTGTAGGGTGAGTTAATTAACTTTTATGAAACTGACACTGTATCCCTTAGATCAATTTAGGGATGGAACCTTAGTGCAACCTTAGTGAGACCCTAAAATGTTTGCTTAAAACCCTTCCCCCTTCCCTTGGCGCTCATTCAAATGTATTCATTATACGAGGCACCCAAATTATCCCATTGTGAATTCTGTCTGTCTCTAGACTTCAAAGATCATCATAACATCATTCTTTTAAATGTCACAAAGACACTTTCTCTTGGAATACAAGGCTTAATGAAGGGTAAAATATCACTTTTGAAGTACACGATGCTTGTGAGGCTATTAAGGGGAGTAAACTCAGTATGAAATTCCAATATAGATAGGTCTAAAAGCTATATTTTGTAATGTAAAACACAGGCCAACGGCCGTTGTGACTAACACCCATTACTGTTGCCTCTATGGAGAAGAGTGACGTAAGGGGATTACAATAGGACGGGGGCAATGTTGTGTGTTTATAAAACTCCATTTGGCAGATTTTCATCTGGGAAACGTCTCCTAATTTCATCAGTCTGAACATTTGCCATTTTCAGCACTCTGCGTCTTGACTGATTGCCCAATCTGCCTCTTCCTCATTGTTATCAAGCCATTTAGAGAGGAAAATAGCATTAGCCTGCAAAAGAAATTACTCCCTGGAAAGGTCAAAGTAACACGATTTTTGTTCTCTTTCAAAAGAAGAGATGGAAATTCTAAATAGCGCAGCCCTCAATCCCACCTCTACAAAGTACAAACGCTCTCCGAAAAGTTGGTCTGTGATGCTCATCAAAGCCCATTAAGGCGCATCAGATTGTACTTACTCAGTCCAATCGTTTCAGTGTATAAATTACTCTCCAGGGTTTGGAGAGGTTCAGTAACTCTTTGAGGCCCTGGTCGGTGAGTAAGTACATCACAGCAGTCATTTCTCAATCGACCCTGTGGCCTCAATGCGTTAATGCACTCGCCGGGGGACAGGCTGGCTTAATATCTAGTCATCTATTCCTAAAGGCCTTAAAAATGGATGTCATTATGGTGGCACTCTTCCTTTCAACACAGATCTTGAGCCTGCCACGCAATATTACATTGAAGATACACTAATTGTCAGGATGAAGCTTCTTAGAGCTGAGACCCACATGCTCGTACCGGTTCATGCTCCCCGCCTCCGTTAGCGCGAAACTCTCCAACAATGAAACAATCAGCATTTCCAACCTGCTCAACAGCTGATATTTCATCCTAATGAAATATCCTCGGGAAACAAGTAGGAGAGTTGAAGCATTTAAACATTATGGAGTCGCAGGGCAAGTTGTAGAGTAGTCCTGAGTCTTATACGGCCTTGGAAATCTGCATCAGGATGAAGCCTTCCTGGGGTGATAAGTACAGAAGGAGGAAAGTCAAGTCGCTGGGGGCCGAAGGATGAGAAACAAAAAGAAATACGCTGGAAAGACTCTTCCCTAGGCCTTTCTATAAAAACATAGTCTTGTTTCTTCGGACAGTGGCTTATATACTGGTTAACTGACTTTTACTTATCAATTGCCAAACATATACATTAAAGCAAAAGTTGAAGACTCAAAATAAGTGGTTGGTGCCTCAGGGGCCAATGGCAGGCCACCCCAAGAGAGGCCACAGTGGCATATAGATTTTGAGCCGAAAGACCCAAAAGACTGAGGAAGAAACTTTGATCGCCCCCCTCCCCAACAACTTCTGACAAAGAATTTAGAATGAAGGCCAAGCTCTAGAAAGAGAGCTATCACCATATACAAATACACTAGAAATGAAATAGAGGAGATAGACAAGGAACAACTGAGAAAAGTCAAAATTTTAAAATAGTTAAAATTCCTCTCTAGGTCTCATGTTTGTTTCTGTGTGGCCAGCAAACATTTCCCCCTTTTTCATCTTTTTTTTAATTTTTATTTATTTGACAGAGAGAGAGATCACAAGTAGGCAGAGAGGCAGGCAGAGAGAGAGGAGGAAGCAGGCTCCCTGCCGAGCAGAGAGCCTGATGTGGGGCTCAATCCCAGGACCCTGAGATCATGGCCTGAGCCGAAGGCAGAGGCTTAACCCACTGAGCCACCCAGGTGCCCCCCCCTTTTTTCATCTTGCTGCGAGTTGCATTCCTTCCCTTTGAAGTCCCAGACGCTCCTTCCCCTTTCTCCTTAGTTCCAGGTGACACACATCACATTTGGCCTGTTTTGGGAATCTCGTGTGTGTATTCCCCATATGTAGGAAATGATATTTTATTTTCTACTGTTAATCTGTTTCCTGCCGAGTTAATCCATGATCTATCTAAAAGAACATTAGACAGAGGAAAATTCCACCCCACCCCCACCCGACCTTTGGACATGGCTAACCTAATGTAATTCCCAGCTCTTCAAATGTTGGCTTTTTTTTTTCCTTCCACCTACAGGTTGTCTCAAGCTCCATGATACCATTTGGTTCTCAGCTACTACTTTGAGTACAAGTTGTAATTTTATATTCATTTATTTATACTCCCATGTTGTTCTTAAAAGGAGTTAAAGAACAGGTATTAAGGACCTATTTTAAATCTTTGCTAGTTACCATGAGCATAAAAGACCTAGAGAGGGTAGTATTTTTGTAACCCACAAAGTTTTTGACTGCCTGGGCGTCCAGACTTCTAACACTTGCCTGTCACCTCTGTTTCGAGCAGCTCTGAGCCATCATTTAAAAAGTACACAAGGCTTTCCTCCTTCCACTCTTGTCTCCCCTAATTTTTTTTTAAGATTTTATTTATTTATTTGACAGAGAGAGAGAGAGAGAGATCACAAGTAGGAAGAGAGGCAGGCAGGCGGGGCGGGGGGGGGGCAGGCTCCCTGCTGAGCAAAGAGCCCGATGTGGGGCTCAATCCCAGGACCCTGGGATCATGACCCAAGCTGAAGGCAGAGGCTTTAACCCACTGAGCCACCCAGGTGCCTCTTGTCTCCCCTAATTTTATTGTGTCTCTCATTCACTCATTCAAGTCTACTCCCTTCGGACATAATCTGTTTTTTTTGTTTGTTTTTAAACAGGAACTATCCATAAAGAATTTCAAACAATGTGCCTCAAAACACACGAAGACTAATCATTGTCATGATTTTCACCTAACCTTGTGTTTTAACTTTTATGTACGGGCACTCTCTGAACACTGAATCTATGTTTGTGTATCTTTCCTCCATGGCTGAAGCTGTGCACACAAAATAAACTGGCAAGCATAAAATGAAATTTATTACAGTTCATCATAAGAATGGTCAAATACACCTTATCTGCTACAGCACGGTTGAATTGTTTACATCATTTAGACATGGTGTTAACTTTAAGAGAGTCCAGGAGATTACCAACAGCATATATTTGCATGCTATTTTACAATTCATAAGCCCTTTCACACACTGGGACCCCATGTAAGCTAGGAAGGATTAAGGATCAGAGAAGTAAATTGATTTGCCAAAGATCACAAAGCTAATAAGTATTGGAATATGTAATTTTCACCTGGCATTTGGAAATGTGTGAATACACAGATTAGATGAGTACACAAGACTTGAGTCCTTGAGAAAATCATAACCAAGGGACTGGCATAGCGCCATTGTCAATTTTCAATAAATATTCTTGACAAATGGACCCAAACTCATTTTGAGGTTGCTTGGTATAATAAAAAGCAGCCCATGAAGTTTTAACACCCTGCCAAGACCATGGTCCCATTTGGAGTAGAGCACTCTGAGACAGTTTCTGTAAGTTGACGAAGTTCACGTAACGCAGAGGCCCCGTCACCCTAATCATTCAGTGACTGGTTCAAGGTTATAGGCAACTCCATACAGCTTGGACACAAAGAAGCCAAACACCTAGGGCTTCTTTGAAACTCGACCCAACAGAGATTGTCCAAATCAGGGGATGTTTAACGGACTTGATTATAATTTTTGTTAGGAAGTTAGGATCACTTGTTGGCCTTTTGGCTAAGATCATGTGTAGACAGGAAGTTAGGTATACGCAGAGTTCAGGTTGTATTCCAAACAATCATATCCTAAAATCTTGTGGGAGAACAAATGGCTTTGAGGAAAAATAAACGGGCCTTGAGGAGAATAGAGGGGAAATACGACAGGTTTATGACAATGTCTAGTTGGGCAATTCCGTATCCGGTGCTGCTTTGTGCTGACTTCTCTCCAGCCATAAGAGTTAGTCTTCCTCAGTTGGGAGACTCCCAGGGAGGGGATTTATGCTGGTTGAATTCTTTTTGGCGGCTTTGCTTTTAGGAACATACAGGGAGTTAAGAAAAAGCCTCTTTCTGCAGCTGTTGTTTCTTCAATGTCTTCAGCCGAAAATAATCCTTACACCTCTACAACATATTCTAGACCCTTCGGCGCATAATCTTTTGTCTAGTGGCACTGCAGATCCCATTGTTAACTAAGGAGACTCTTAATTTTTTCTTCTCTGATGGAAACTTTGGGAAATCAGTTATTCGCTAGGATCCCTGAACATTCATTGGTAGCTGGTCAAGGGTACTTGAAGACGAAAGGACATCTTTTACTATCTTAGTCAAACTCGGATCTATTTACCTTGTCTCTAAAAGTATCATGATATTTAGGGCTCCTCTAAACACCCGAAATCTAGCATAACAAGGTTCAATGGGCTATAACTGGGTGATAGATTGTAATATGTGCTTGCTGTTTGAAAGGAGGGTGAAAGATCATGGCTAGACTATATGTTTGACCAATGGCCTGGAACACTGAAATGGGAAAGTCAAATGCAAATGCATTGCAGTGATAAGGGAAGGATGTCTATGGCAGAAATACTAGGAGTCCTAAGAGTTCTTTCTACCGTGTCTTTAATGTACTTTCTACGAGAGCATGTTTCTGAATTCACAACGAAAATAAATAGCAATATATAGTTTGGTATTCAAATATCTGCTTGATAAAAAGACTTTTCAGAATGTACCTTGGTGACAGGAAAATACAATCAGGAAATTTATTATACAGAATAACGACCATCCTTAAGATATCCATGATCTAATAAGCAGAAATTGTGAATATGCGACCATATATAGCAAGAGGGACTTTGATGATGTGATTGAGTTAAGGATCTTCAGATGGAGAGATTATCCTGAATTACCTCAGTGAGTCCAATGTAACCACAAGAGTCCTTACCAGAGAATAAGGCAGGCAGGAGAGTCAGAGCAGAAGGTATGGCAACAGAAGCAGAATGGGACGGATGTGATTATTGGAAGAGGGCAATGAGCCAAAGTACATCAGATGACTCTAGAAGTTGGAAAAAGCAAAGCACAGAGTCTCACCTAGACGCTCCAGGAGGATCACAGCCTTGCTGACACCTCAATTTTAGCTCAGTTGAGACGTGTCCTTCTCCCGACCTCCAGAAATGTAAAATAATAAATCTGTGTTGTTTTAAGCCACTTCAGTGTGTGGCAATGGGTTATAGTAGCAATAGGAAATGAATATAGTATTATTTATTATGCTGTTGATACTTCCATTTCCTTAAATCAGGACTTGCTTATGCTTTAAGTTTAGTCCTTGGCAATAAATACGAGGATGTGAAAGTTTATTTTGCAATGAAAAATACCATTCTTATTCATTAATGCCTCCATAAGACTTCAAACCATAATTAAAGACCAAAACACCAGCTCACTCATTTGATGTGGAACAAAAGCATAATTTCTTTTTCTTCCCTGATGCACCCAATAGCATGAAGATAAGACCAGAGTGATAACTTTACATGTAAGAACCCATATCCTAAACACAGAAAAGGAAACCAAAGACCATCAGAGAACCTGGCGCTGCCCTTAGTTTACAACATAGAGGGATGCCTGGTAGATGAAGATGTAGCCTCTGACCTTTCAGAATGAGATGGGCTTCCATGCCTCAGCAGACCAGGACCATCTAGGCCACCGGTAGAAGGAAGGGCCTCATTCACCTTCTATCAAAGCCTGCCTCCCAATAATACTGCTCTGCCTTTTGACTGTGAGCATGACCCAATTTCTGATCCGAGAATCTGCGAACATAAAATGTCCCTCCACGACATGTTTGGACTCTATCCAGAGAGTATCCACAACCAGTTTAAACATCGCCTCTTCCCACCAGATACAGACCCAGAATTTGTGTCCTTTTACAACCTGGCCTCTACCCCAAATCCGTTTATTTCCAATTTCCATTCCCCATTGACCCAGCGCCACTCTGTTTCCCTGGGTCAGACAATCGGAAATAGATTAACCTTGAACATTACATGTATTACAATTGATGCAGCAAACATTAAGATAGCTTGTAAACACAGTCAATGTTCACAGCAGCTGTACCTAGCAGATGAAGAAGCTAGCTAGCCCTCCAGTCAGGTCGGCCTGATTCCAAAGCTCCTCCCTTACACCCTATCGTATATGGCCTTCCACTCAGACAATTGCAAATAAGGTCAGAATCTACCAACAGCAGAGAATCATCCGATCCTTGTGCCCACGCATGGTGCCAAACTGTAGAACTCCAGCTCTACCACCTTCTGCCTCAGTGCTGTCCCCCGCACTCACTTCCTAGATTACCTTAGCGAACATGATAAGCTTTTACATGCTAAACATCAAGACTGTGGTTTGCATTTCAACAATTTATACCCATAAGGCCGAGCAATGATGAATGTAAGCATTTCATGACATAAAACAAGTGCATATGTTAGTGATGCCTTTCGATGCCCCCCAAAGAATCAGAGAATAAAGTTCCTTGCCTATAGGAATGACTGTGTTTATGAAATACTTGAATTAACATCCTAGAAATAAAAGGAAGCTTTTGGGGTACTGACTGCTACATCCTACAAGCTGAAATCCAATGGGTATTTTCACAACAACCCTCTGACCCAGGAGGTGGCTCAGTGCTGAGCCAAAGCATACTTAATACCACTAAAGTAGAATGTTCACTGTCCTTCCGGTTAGGAGATAAATCAGTGGCCAATAAAAAATTGAGAAAATAGGGGCGCCTGGGTGGCTCAGTGGATTAAAGCCTCTGCCTTCGGCTTAGGTCATGATCTCAGGGTCCTGGGATCGAGCCCCGCATCGGGCTCTCTGCTCAGCAGGGAGCCTTCTTCTCCCCCCAACCAACTGCCCGCCTCTCAGTCTACTTGTGATCTCTGTCAAATAAATAAATAAAATCTTACAAAAAATAAAAAAAAAATTAAAAATTGAGAAAATGACTGTGTATTGCAGACTGATGGGACCCAGTAAAAATTGGTGATTACGGAGTTAAATTTTTCTATAATGATATTCTCTTTTAGAATGGAGGCTCAAATGAAACACTAGCCATTTCTTCAGGAAGAATTTGGAACAAATTAGGAGATAGGTGACAAGCTTTCCTGTCTTTCCCTCTTAATATCATCGTATTTCACCCCTCCCCACAGCTGTTTTGCAGTGTGCCACATGAGAGCAGTTTATGGGAGTGGTTAACATTGGGTAAGAACTCCAGGTTTGGAGTCGAACAAACGTAGATTAAAATTCCAGTTCTGCCATTCAAAACCCACAAACCTCCAGAAAAGTTAATTTCTGTGAACCTCAAAGTGTTGCTATGAAAATTAAGTAATGCAACAGGGTACCTGCCGTATCAGTGTTCTGAGGAAGCTTTGTTGTTTCCCTCAAGCAGCAAAATATCTTCCAGAGGTAGAGGTTGTGGGGCAATTTTGTAACCCAAAGCCAAACCGTAGAGCTGCTCTTCTGCTACAACCATAAAGAAGTAACTGATGAAATCTATCAGAACTGTATTTAGCGTAGTGAGGTCTGTCAGTTTTGTTTATCACAGAGTGACCGCTACTGGGCTTGTCCTCCCGCAGTTAAAAAACAAAACGAAACGAAAAAAGCTACAAAGGGACAAAGAACGTGAAACATCTGTTTTTATACACAAGACAATAGATGGTACAGGTTGGAAGTCCTTGGAATGAAAATAATAAGATGGGCCTGAAAAATATGCCTAGAGGTCTCATTATGTCTTTGGCTGAACAGGAAGTTGTTCATGCACTGTCCTCACAAAGGTGAGGGACAGCTATAGGGGAGTTACAAGCTGGACACTTCCCAGAACTCACATAGGATTGCAAAATATTCTAGTTCTCATCAGCTGGCAGGGACCAGCAAACATGTTCATGAAGGGGCCAGATAAGAATACTTTAAGCTTTGTGGGTCACAAATGGTGTCTCTCACATAATCTTTTTTCTTTTTAAAACTCCCCTTTAAGGATGTAAAAATAATTCTCACCTCTCAAGCTCTTCAAAGTCGGTCCACAAGCTGGATCTGATCCACAGGTTATGGGCTGCTGTATTTTGAGCGAGAATGTAGACACCACTTTGAGCACCAGAGTATTCAGTGGAGACCAAAAAAGGTCACACCTTGGTAATAGCATTAAAGTAGACAGAGAATACAGTCTACTGTTTTGGCTCAGACTAACAAACCCTAAACACAAACCAAAAATGAATAAAGAATAAGGAAAAAGTTATAACATTAAGAACAGAAGAGAGAATGTCACTGAAATCCTACTGATATTAATAAGCTAACTAGACAGTATTAACAGTATTATGCCAATAGGTCCTCCAATCAGATGAAATGGGCAAATTCCATGAGTGACACCAATTATAAAATCTGACACAGGAATACATAGAAAACGGAATAACCTCACAACTATTGAAGAAATTGAATTCATAATTGACAACCTTCGCACAAAGAAAACTTCAAGCCCAAATACCTTCTTTGGTGAGTTCTATGAAACATTTTAAAAATAAGTAATACCAAACCACCAATATGTCCAACAAATAGAAATAAGAACACTAGAACCCATTCTATGAGGCCTGCAATACTCTTGTACCAAAACCAGGCTAAGATACTACAAAAACGAAATTTATTCACTAATATCCACGAAAATAGAAAGTACTAGAAATACTGAGACAAGCAACACATAAAAAAGTATAATACATCAGAGTGCCTGGGTGGCTAAGTTGGTTGGGCGTCTGTCTGCCTTCTGCTTAGGTCACGATCCCAGGATCCTGGGATCAAACCCCATGGCAGGCTCCCTACTCAGCAGGAAGTCTGTTTCTCTCTCTCTCCCTCTGCCTGCCACCCCCCCACTTGTGCCCTCTCTCTGCCAAATAAATGAACAAAATATTTTTTAAAAAGTATAATATAGAATGATCAATTAGGCCTTATCCCAAGATTTCAAGGCTGCCTCAACATTTGTAAATCAATGTAAATCACCATAGGAAAAAACTAAAGAAGAAAAACCGTATTACCCTCTCAATTCAACATGCATGAATTATAAAAATTCTCATTAAAAGGGGCATCTACATGAAACCTACAGCCTACATCATACCTAATAGTGAAAGACTAAATGCTTTCCCCCCAAATCAGAATTTAAGGCTGCCCACTCAACCCTTCTCGTCAACATCCTACCTGATGTTCTAGCGAGTGAAATAAGAAAATAAAAGGTATATATTTTTGTAAGGGTCAGTACTGTTCTAACAGCAGGGATGAGTTTTGCGTATTAATTTTTGTGTATCGAGCTTGAAGCCCGTGAACCTACTGAACTCAATTATCTGAGCACTTTTTTGGTAGATTCTTTAGGGTTTTCTAAACGACAACTTTTCCTTTCTAATATGATTTTATATTTTATAAAAAGTACAAAAACAGAAAAAACTCATCTGTGCTGCTGGAGCAGCATCTGGTACCTGGCAAACACTCAGTAAATATTAAGTTTCTATTTTGACATAAATATTGGAAATGGAAAACAAGAGTCATGCAGCTTTGTAGTATATGTATACCTTATGCTAATACATTCTCAAATTCTTGAAATATCCAAAATGATTCTACAAATCATCTGTTGGGTTTGCTGTAAAAGACGTTTTTCTAAGGATAAGAAGTTGTTTTAGCCTTGGTTGACGTATATGATTAAACTAACTCACCCTAAGCTATTAATGTTGCGCCCTAAGTGATTGTTTTTAACATTTTATTGAGGCATAATTTACAGAGGATGAGATATATCAATCTAATTATACAGTCCAATCAGCTTTGACAAATGCCTACCACTGTGTAACCAGCACCCTTATCAAAATATAGAACACTGCCAGAAGGCCAGAAAGTTCCATGGTGCCCTATTCCAGGCACCCTTCTTCCCCAGAACAGCCACTGATCTGCTATTACCACAGATTAGTTTTCCTCGTTTTCAGAATGTCCTATAAAGGAAACTACGCAGTGTTCTCTTCTTTGCTGGGCATCTTTCAGCATAATGCTATTTTTAAATTTTTATTAATATTATATTGTGATAAGAAAACACAAGATGCACCCTCTTAACAGATTGTTAAGTGCACCATATTTTTTTTTAAAGATGTTATTTATTTATTTGGCAGACAGAGATCACAAGTAGGCAGAGAGGCAGGCAGAGAGAGAGAGAGAGAGGAGGAAGCAGGCTCCCTGCTGAGCAGAGATCCCAATGTGGGGCTTGATCCCAGGACCCTGGGATCATGACCTGAGCCGAAGGCAGAGGCTTTAACCCACTGAGCCACCCAGGTGCCCCACCATAGAGTATTTTTAACTGTAGGCACAATGTGGTACAGATCTTTAGCCCCTATTCGTCTTGTATAACAGAGACTTTATCCTTCTTACACAGCAACTCCCTGTTCCCACCTCCCCCCAGCCCCCAGCAACCACCATTCTATTTTCTGCTCCAATAAGTCTACTTTAGATACCTCATGCAGCATTTGTCCTTCTGTGATTACTTCACTTAACATAACACCCTCAAGGTTCACCCATGTTGTTCCATATTGTGGAATATCCATCTTTTTAAAGGCCAAATAATATTGGATTCTACGTACACACCTCGTTTTCCTGATCCACTCAGTCGGCTTTTGATGGGTATAATTCTTTTGGATAAATATCTAGAAGTGGGATTGTGGCCTCACATGATAGTTTTAATTTTCTGAGGGAACTCCATATTGTTTTCATAGCGGCTGTATCATTTTACATTCCCACCAACAGTCTGGAGAGGGCAAAATAGAACTGCTTAACCTGAAAAAATGAATCCACCATAGAATACAGGTCCTAGTAATCAAGGAAAAATAGGTCTTCCTAGGTCACATGATAAGTAAGAATACAGATAAATGTAAGGGTAATATTTTTCAAATGCTAACCTTCATTCGTTTCTTCTAATCACTCACAACCACCAGACAATCCCCCGTCCTTCAAGTAGCAAGGCTGTCCTGTAGTCATTACTTTATGTGAGGGATAGAACAGAAAAGAGATACGTAGATTTAGTCTCTAGAGATCTTAGAGAAGAGAGAAAAGTCCAGGCATAGACAGGAGTTTGGAGGAAAACATCAGGGCTTTCCTAAACCTGCACTCCCCTCCAAGAGCCCAAAGAAAATCCACAATCCATGGCGGCGGAGGAGGGAAAGTTTTGGTGAGATGAACAGTGAGAGGGAGAAGGCAGGATCTGAGGAGACCAGAACATAAATGAGGATTTCAGGGCAAAGGGTAACTATAAAGAGCATTATTGCGCTATCTAGGAGTTTCATGGAACCATTCTGCCCATACTTCACCTTAGCAAGCAGAGTCTGTTAATGAGGGCAGTCCTTCTCTAGGAGTTTCATGGAACCATTCTGCCCATACTTCACCTTAGCAAGCAGAGTCTGTTAATGAGGGCAGTCCTTCTCAATACATCTTATAAACTCTCAACAAACACCAGCACCCCACCCCGTGACTACCAAGTGTAAGGTCTTTCTGGCCAGCTGACTACTCAGCATGGACAACAACTTCAGCAATACCCAAAGACAGCAGGGATCCAAGAGAAGGGCACTGGCATTGTGGTGGTGTTCAAGAAAAGCTCTCACACTATTAACTGTCAAACTAAGGGGAACAAAGCCTCCTCGAGTCAGGAAATTGTTCAAATGCTCCTAACCTCCAATCTCCCCGCTCATGAAAACAGAATCATCTGGTCAACTAACCAACTTCATTGAAAATCAAGGTTTTTGCTTTTCCGTTCTCAAACTACAGGGATCTGAGCACATTATAATTACACATCCCCAAGGTGACACTCATAAATTTTGACTGGAAGTTAAGGACTACATTACTATGGAATGTGACTATAGGGTCCCTACTTATTTCAGGACTGACACGTATGACACTTGACAGATAGAAGGCAAGAACATAAGCTTTGCAGCCCACACAGGTACTAATCCTAGCTCCAGTCCTTACTAGATGTGCATCATTAGACAAGTTACTTAAAACCTATGAGCCTCAGTTTCCTCATCTACAGTGGGGCTGACACTACTTTCCTGGCCAGGTTGTAGTGAAAAAATAGAGATGATCATCTGATGCTTAGTACTAAAATCACCTATTACAATCCCTGGCACATGGAAGACATTTAGTAAATGGAATTATTAATGAAAAATCGTTCTGCCAAAGTGCCACCATTAAACACTCACTCCTATGGGTTAATGAGCTACTCACTTAAACAGAGTCATTGCTAGCCAAAGTTGTAAAATACATAATGTGCCTTTAGCACCTACATTCAGACTTTCATCTTTATGCCCTTCTGTCCTCAAATTGGTATTTTGTTAGAGAGAGAGATCAGAGAACGCGTGGGAGAAAATGGAACATAGAAAAATTCCCAATTCTAGTTTAGACTTGTGACTTCGGAAGCTGGGTGACAGATGTGACATATTTAAGAACTTATTTTTCCAGAAAATGGAGCTGGACCAGGCAGACAATATAAATTTCCCCGATGTTATGATAGAGTTAGTGCATTATCATTTAAGCAGTACTCTTCAAACATGACTAAAAATATATATATGTGTATGTCTTCCCCCAACTTCATGTATTTCTGATTACCTTAATCATTCATTACTTTCTCAAACATTAAAACATAAAAATGAGGAATGGCTTTCAGTTAAGAAAATTTGCAAGAGAGAACATAATAATGTGGAACAGCTGCAGCTATGAATTTTATGAATGCTTTGTTGAAAATAACATTAAATGGTAAAATCGGATCACAGATTAACTCTACTCTGTTTTACGCTATGCGCAAAATGCATCACTCTTATTCAGCTATGATGAGAAGAACATGAAATAATTTACCCTGGTCTTTATTGGGTAGAAATCATCATCATCATCGTCATGTTTTTATTGAGGGGCTAGTATATGGAAAGTAATGTGTAAAAATGTATGGATATGAAGACAAGGTGCCTACATTCAAAAAACTTAAAAACAATTCAGGAAACAGGCAGTATAGACAAACATGAAAGCACAGGATCAGGGTCAGAGTTGATTGGTAAGTATTCCTTATTTTCACATACTAATTCCTGAGCTTTGGATCCCTTCTCTACATCAAGTAGATAGCCCTAATGCCCCACCTCTCCACTTTGTTTCTGACATTAATAATACACGTATAAGGCTTTTCCAGCCAAATTTTGCAAAATTATGTCCCAGAAGCCAAGTAGGACCCAGAAACAGATTTGTCACACTATCCATATTTCTAATGTACTCTTTGACTTAGCTGTACCCATTTTCAGATGGTTTTGTTTTACTTTGTCATTCAGACTTCCAGCTTCTCGTGACAAATCAAAAGATCTGGCAAGGCTAGAGCCATTTTCCACTCTCCACAACACTTAGCTATTCCTAACAGAAGGCCTCTAGACAGGACCTAGGAACTCCACTTCTGTCGTAGGCCCCACCACTGTTTTTTCTTCCTTACACATGTCTAGCTCCACTCCTTTACCTCTCAGTCCCTAAAGGCACATCTGGGACACCTGGGTAGCTCAGTCGGTTAAGCATCTACCTTCGGCTCGGGTCATGACCCCAGGGTCCCGGGATCAAGTCCCACATCGGGCTCCTCGCTCAGTGGGGAGCCTACTTTTCCCTCTGCCTGCTACTCTCCCTGCCTGTGCTCTCTCTGACAAATAAATAAAATCTTTAAAAAAATAAAGGCACTTGGGTGTGACCTATGATCTAGCCACACTCCATACTCGGCATGAAATCTCACGGTGGCCTTGTTGTGACTTAAAATTTCTACCTTGGTGCTCCTGCCATGTTCCTTGTTTCAGGAATCCTAGCACTGGCATTTCCTGACTGTTGACTTCCTGCTCCTGCCCCATCTCTGTGACACTTCTTATTGAAACCTATACCCACAAAGGGTTGGCTCAGACCCTATTTAAAATCTCTGAATGACTGTTAACTTTACTGACACCCAGATGTAGGGCAATCAATAGTGACGAGAAAACATGGTTCTGTGGGGAAACGACTTAATTGTATTCATGAATAATCTGAGAGAGGAAGTTCATGAGCCTCTAAGCCAAAATTTCAACAAAGCCTCGGTCTCTCTTCAAAATATGTAAGAACAGGCAACAGTGAAATCTCCAATGGAAGTAATTCATTTGGGCAAGGATCAGAAAGGAAAATGAAAACTATGAGGTGATAGGTTGATGGGGAACACCATATTGATATGGTATCAAAGTATCACCCCCATGGATTACTGGCTGGCTAAACAGGTAGGAGAAGGTCACTTTTCAGCAGAGGAAGATGGCGATCATCATGTTAAGCCAGGGATCTTTTCACTAATACAGAGTCAAACACACATCACGTCTCTGAATATCACACAATAGACCACACACAGCCTCATCGATGATGCAACGTAGTCCTATGAAAAACGTTCAACCCACATCCAGTAAATTTTAGTTCTAAATTCTAGTTTCTAGAACTACGGAGTTCTAAATGCTAGTTTTTAGAACTGTAAGGAATAGAGGAACAAGTTCAATCACACCACGGGGAAAAACGGGTGACACCAACACGCAACTTATTCTAAAGAACAATATTCCCGGGGCGCCTGGGTGGCTCAGTGGGTTAAGCCTCTGCCTTCGGCTCAGGTTGTGATCCCAGGTCCTGGGATCGAGCCCCGCATCGGGCTCTCTGCTCAGCAGGGAGTCTGCTTCCTCCTCTCTCTCTGCCTGCCTCTCCATCTACTTGTGATCTCTGTGTGTCAAGTAAATAAAGTCTTTTAAAAAAAAATCTTAAAAAAAAAAAAGAACAATATTCCCATCAAAATCATGGAAAGAAGGGGGCGGGGTTGAATTACTTATATACAAATCAAGAAATTGATTGCTTTTAAATAAATGCACGGGCAGGAAATCCAGCAAGCAAATTTTCAATATAAGTGAACCGTGATTTGATCATTCACAGAAAGAGAAATGGTTGGGTAACATTGAAGTACCAGGAAAGCTGTGAGCACAGATACAGGTGATGACTAACTCAAAACATTTCACCTTGAAACTATCACTGAGGAACTGACTCGATATTAAGTGAAGTGCTCCAGGATTCTGGGTCTCTCTCACTTATCCTATCCTTCACTAACTCCTGCTTACCAGGTATCTGCTTGGCGATTCCCTGCCCAGTTTTACTTTAGCTCCCCTCTTATGTGTTCTCTCAATGCTCTCTTCTTCCATCATGACTTTGTCTACTAAATTACTTATCTGTCTCTCCTTGTGGTTGGAGACCTTCTACAGGACAAGGCTAGTATGTCCGCAGTGTCCAGTCCAGTGTCTTGCACAACATGGGCTTCCAGTAAATCTGGCATATCTTGTTACTTAAAACTGAAGTCTTTCTACACCCTGTCCTAAGATTTCGAACCTACTTCTTAATCTCTCCTAATAACTGAGGCCCAGGTTTCTAACAAGATAGGATTTCATTTTCTAGCTGATTCTCCTATAGAATCTTATCATGCTGCTCTGTTCATCTGTCAATGCATCCCTGTTACTTAATTTTCTAAAATGTCAAAGTCAATGTCACTATTCTTTCTTGTCCTCTCAAAATGCTGAAATTTTCTGTGGGAATTTTTCAATACCTGAGCAGTTTCAAAACCAAATCCAGGGCATTTTTGTGACACCTTAGCCCTCCAAGTTCATTATCTGAGTGGTAGTTAAGCTTGACGTGCAGGAGCCATCCAATCAAGCTGTTTCTACTGCATGTGATCAATGTAATCATTTATCCTCATTGTCACTCTCCCCTAATTGTCAGCACTTTCATCCTGTAAAATCCCAAAGAGGCTATCAACTGCAAGTCCAGTTGAAATTTGGACTATCTTCATTTCTGGTCTTGTCGACATCTCTTTGACATAGGCGAGCGCATCTACAAGTATTTAAGCCCCTTTGGTAGAAGGCAGAAATCAGTGACTCTACACAGAACCGAAGTAAAATATATTCAGTAGTAAGGTTGCTTTTGTAGGGTCAAAGAGAAAAGTACGACTAGAGTTCGGGACTAGTTATCTTCAAATTGGCCACCAGTCAGAGAGCCTTGCAACATAAAGATGTTTATTAGCTAGGTGTTATTTCCGCTTTTCATGCATAGAATAAATAAGGTCCCATAAAGATCCCTACCTTTCAAGAAACCCCTAGGAAGCCATCTAGTCTTCATTCTAGAGGCTAATAAAGGGCGATAGCGAGCTTTGCGAAGTTTTAAAATAATGTGCTCATTTGGACCGGTTCGCCCAGACTAGGAAGAAAAAAAAATTAAATAGTCTAATACATCCTGAGACCTTCACGAAGAAAGTGCGTCACCTCTATTTGCCTCACTGCTGACTTTGGTTAATTGTCAATGGGGCTTGCTGCCGAATGATGCTGCAGTTGGCCAAATTGTAGTCAGCGCCCTCCAGCCTTTTGACTGTCTGCCATCTGAAGCTTCAGATGCAGCACCCAGCACAAATGGCCAATGCAGGGATCCGCCAGACCAGGCCTTTCTTTGTCTCTTCATCTACATAGTACAACAACATGTTGAGTCAAGGTTGTCAGAGGATACTTACCTGACTGCCTTATGTTCCCTTTTTTTTTTTTTACAGCAATTAATGCAATCTCCTTGGTGGCAGAGGGTACCCCACCCTGAACACCTAACACAGTGGCAGATATAGAAAAAGTGCTCAATCAATATTTGTTGGCCACACAAATGAACACAACAGCCAGGGTTTGCTGAAATTTTACCATGCCACGTGCTTGACGTGCAAGAGCCATCCAATCAGGCTGTTTCTACCGCATGTGATCAACATACAACGTAACTGCTAAAGGGTTTATGTGTTTGTTGTATTGGCCATTATTTCTGAGGAACATTACCATGAAAGAGGTGTTCTATAAAATCATGCCCATTTTACAGTTGGGGAAATGTAGGATCAGAAAACTGAATTCTGATGAGGAAGGCCATGCTTGTGATTATTGTTAATACATCAGTAGTCCATGAGGAACAGTAAGGAAGGAAGGGACACTTAGAAATTCAACATACCGGGGCACCTGGGTGGCTCAGTGGGTTAAGCCGCTGCCTTCGGCTCGGGTCATGATCTCAGGGTCCTGGGGTCGAGTCCCGCATCGGGCTCTCTGCTCAGCAGGGAGCCTGCTTCCCTCTCTCTCTCTCTGCCTGCCTCTCTGTCTACTTGTGATCTCTCTCTGTCAAATAAATAAATAAAATATTTAAAAAAAAAAAAAGAAATTCAATATACCCTGGAGATGCCAGCGGAGATTATTAATAATACCTAACATTTATTGAAAACTTTCTATGGGTTAGTTTATCTCTCTTTAAATTTCACAACAACCCTATGTAGTAGGTACTATTATTATTATTATTATTCCAGTTTTATAGATTAGGAATGAAGGCACCAAGCAGTTAGGCAACTTGCCCTAGGTCTCACAGCTCGTAACTTGGAACTTGACTTCAATTTTGGTTGTCTGACTACTCAAACAAATCTCTGAACACTTCCGTGAGTGGAGAGACTACATTGAGGAGTTATAGCTTATATAATTCCCCAAAGAACTATGCGCTATTATCTTCAGCTTATGAATGAGACAAGGGCTTAGAGAAATTTCAAGTCCAAGGTCACACAGCATGAGAGTGTTCTAATTTCAAGGCCCGTCCCATTTCCCTGAGCCCTGAAAGATGGGCTGGCTTAGGGACAAAAGCAAGGTAGAACTGAAAGGAGAAAGTAAGAGAACAAGTAACCAACATAAGAAAAGCCTAGACTGAGAAGATCAGAGTACACGTTGAATGAAGGGAAAAACAAGGAAAAGGAAAAACTAAGATTTATTCCTTCAGGGATAGAGATGGATTTTGTTTGAGGTATGGAACATTAACCACATGATGTAGTCATTAAGAAGATCATTCAACTAGACTGAGTTTCTAACTTGACTGCTTACTGGCTCTGCGAATTTGGGTAAGTCACTGCAACTCACAGAACCTGTTTCTAACTGATAAAGCAGATGTTACAATAGCATGTGCCTCTAATGGGGTCGGGAAGAGCATGTGATATGTAGCATGTGCTCATTAAACGTTAGCAAGTGTTACGGGTAGAGAAAGAGAGGCCAAATACTGAGTTTCATTATCTCCACTTCCCACTCAATCCTGGCCTTATGCCTGCTTTGCACACAGTATTAGGCAACAGAGAGGAGAAACACAATTCTTAAAGTTACACATAATTGCCAAAATGCCTAAACACTGTGATTTTGATGAATGACCACATTACCTGGGTCATGTTTTTGAGTAATGGCTAACTCTTTCAAGCATGTCCGTAAATTGACTAGGCATTTGCAACATGGCCTAAGGTTGTGGATAGCCTACACCCTTCGGGCCCTGGCATCTATAGGATTTACACGGGCCCCTTCCTGTCTTAACATTCTGAATAAAGGCTCCCTAAAATAGAGCTTCCCACTATGGTAGCAATTAATTCACTTGCCATATGTGCTCTTTCCTAAAATACCCACGTACAGGTCTTCTCCTAGTTACCTTGTCTTTTGTAAGGGATTTTCCAATATCTTTGCTGGCTCCATATTTCCACTGTTAGTTCTGTCCAACCTTTGGTCCATTCACCTGGTGACTACCAGACCACAGGCTCTTTAGCCTCGAAAAATGGCAAAGTTGTCCTTGTCTAAGTCTGCACAGAGCTTCCACAGGATTTATCACCCTGAATGTTAGCAATGGCCCCACAAAGTCAAGAGCTCTAAGCCCATGTTAAAGAGAAAGAAACGATCGTTAAAAGAGGGTAAGAGTCTTTCTCCAAAGTGCATGGCTATTTGGTGAGCCTGTGGTTTGAATGTGTCCCCCCAGAATTCATATGTTGCAATCTAATGGCCACCATGGTGATATTTGGAGGTGTAAACTTTGGGAGGTGATTAGGTCATGAGTGATCAGGATTAGAACCCTTGTAAGAGAGATCCCAGACAGCTCCCTCTTCCCTTCCACCATGTGAGGACACAGCAAGCAAACAGCCTGCTATAAACCAGAAAGCTGATTTTCACCAGGGAATAAATCTGCCAGCACCTTGATCTTAAAATTCCCAGCCTCTAAAACTGTAAGAAATAAATTTTGGTTGATTAAAACTACCCAGCGTATGGTATTCTCATTAGAGTAGCCCAAAAGGACCAAGACAGGTGGCAAAGCTGAAACAGGTTAATGGGACCATTGAACTCCAAGTCCAGTGTCCTTTATACTTTGCTAACGGATTCTATTCAGCTAAGCTTTAAGGACAGCCCATATTTTGGCTTAAATAGCATGCTTCTTCTTGCAGTGTAGGGATGTGGGGCACAGTGCCATGTTCGGAGGTCCTAGTGAATATCCCTTTTTCTTTTTCACTAGCGAAATGACAGTGATAATAATTATCTGCTGATGGACTAGAACATGCTACATTCTTCTAGGCTTCTGGACAGCATGATCTGCTCCTTCTTATGAGAATACACTTTCCCTTATTCCTTTTACCTACTGAATACCTAACCTACTGTGGTAGGCAGAATAATGGACCCCTCCACCCCCATGGCCATCCCTATTCCCACAATCTTTGAATATTACCTTATATAGCAAAAGGGACTTTTCAAATTTGATTCTCAAGATTATCCTGGATTCTCCCATTGAGCCCAGTGTAATCATAAGGGTCATTATAAGAGAAACCAGAGAACCAGAGTCAGAGAGAGAGCTGAACAAGCTACATTGCAGATTTCCAAGATGGAAGATGAGGAACAGGAGCTGAGAAATGCAGATAGCTCTAGAAGATGGGAAAGGCAAGGAAATGATTATTTCTTAGAGCCTTCTCAAGGAACTCAGTCACGTCGACACCTTGATTTTGGCCGCATGAGATGTCTGTCAGTCTTCTGACCTCCAGAACTGTGCTATGATAAATTTGTGTTGTTTGAAGACAACGTTTGCAGTAATTTCTTACAGTAGGAATAGGAAACGAATATGCCTACCTGTGGGGACTTAGTTCAGACATCGCGTCCTCCTGAAAGGCTTTCATAGCTCCCAAGGCAGACCCAGGTGGCAGTGCTCCCATGACTCGGTATGGGTCTCCTTCTCTTTTACAGGATTCATCATCAAGAAGCTGAATCACACTCCACTGTGGTCCTCCTCTTCCTCTCTTCCAGACGCCTCCTGCTGCCTGAAGGGAAGAAGAGGGAAAGAAGCCCAGCTCACTTCCCACTTTGCTACAAGTGACATCCTGGGAAATACACCAAAATTTATGGGAAACAAATACTAATCTTTCAGGGGCAGAATATGTTTTTTATCTGAATATCTTTCTGGAAGTTCTTACAGTGTGATAAGCTTGCCTACCTGTGCAAGAAGCAGAGTCCCTCACCAATCTGGCCCCAACCATCCTAACAGCCTTGTCTTTCCCACTTGCTGATACAAACTACATCAGTCAGGATCCAGCCAGGAAAAGAACCCACAGCAGCTAGCTCAACAGAGGGAAGTCAATACAGGATACAAGTCACATCCATGTTAGAACAGAAAGAACAAATGGGGGGAAAGCTGAGGCAACCTAGAGCTTGGTGACCCCAAGAAGCTGCTACCACCCATAGAGCTGAGGGACAAAGGCAGGAGATAATATCCCAAGTCCGGGAACCAGGAGTCAGGGTGACCAGAATGGAGCTGGAACGACAGAAGCAGCAAACACTCAACAAAAGGTGGGGTCCTTTATCTCCAGAAGAACAAAAGCCAACGAGAGGAGACATTGCCAACTGGCCAAAACCCAAACCATAGCAAGGGGAATACCATGGCTGCTAGTCTTCTACTGTCTAGCAAAGACTGACTAGCGCCTCCTATTGGTCAAATCAAACCAGAAGCCATTTGGGTAAGAAGATCAAAAAACAGTTTGCCAGGGTCAAAACCCTTCACAGAGGAAGGGAAGGGAAAAGCATGAATCTAAAAGCAAAACCAATCTTCTTCCAGGTTCCCAGATACAGTATACCTTTTACTTCCTTCCTTCACTTCAATTACACCCCAGTTCTCTTATCTCAAATACGACCTCTACTGACCTCTACTGTGAAACCTTCTCTAACTATCCCAGGCTTGCGAATTCAATGATCTCTGAGATCTCTACTGTGCACTGGGTGATGAACCTAGTCGATACTGAGGAGTAGCTCTGTTATCTTTGCCTGCACCTTGGAAGGAGATCTAGACAGCCACATTTCCTATAGCCATCTAGCACATGGCAGGTTTTTGCTCAGCTGCCTATAGCTTAATTCTTGACAAATCCATAATATATCCTTTAGCAGGATATATTAAGTTTTCCTGGAATATTCAGGGGGTAATATTCAAATATTTAGCAATCGGTATGGCACGGGCACCACGCAATCAGAATGCATCCTGGCCATTATACCTATACTGGGACAATCCTGCAGAATATCTGACTGGGCTACGCCGAAAGGAGAAAAGAAGCTGCAGGCCTGAGTTATGTGCTAATTCTACTATTTGGTTATGTGAGCCCCGTTATTAAAATAAAGCAATGTTGGGGAGCATGGGGTGGCTCAGTCAGTTCAGCTTCCAACTCTTGATTTCAGCTCAGGCCATGATCTCGGCATCCTGGGATCGAGCCCCACGTTGGCCTCCATGCTCGGCGGGGAGTCTGCTTGAGATTCCCTCTCTCTTTCTCTCTCTCTCTCTCCCTCTGCCCTCCCCCCACTCATGCGTGCTCTCTCAATAAATAAAACTTTCAAAAAATAAAACAATGTTATTTAAAAAATCAGCATGTAAAATATCATATTCTCTAAAAAATAAAACATTCTATGGGGCACCTGGGTGGCTCAGTGGGTTAAAGCCTCTGCCTTCGGCTCAGATCATGATCCCAGGGTCCTGGGATCCAGCCCCACATTGGGCTCTCTGCTCTGCAGGGAGCCCACTTCCCTTCCTCTCTCTCTCTGTGTCTGCCTCTCTGCCTACTTGTGATCTCTGTCTGTCAAATAAATAAATTAAATCTTTATTAAAAATAAATAAACATTATATATGTACATAGATGTATGTTGTGTGCCATGCATTGAAGTCTATGTTTTTATCTATATTACATATTAATATATATTATTTATGATACTGATTTTTGTACACACACAGACACGAATGTATAAAAATGCATAAGAAATAGGGTATAACACAATGGCTGCCTCCAGGTTCACACTGAGGGTGATCATTATTTTACCCTTATTTTTGCTTATTTAAATTATCTGCTTTTTCTACAACACTCAAATACTTGAGGATATTTTTCTACAACGTCCCACTCGGGGAATAAAAAAGTTTGCAAACTAAATGAACTTCTATCTTTCTAATGTTTTCTTAATCTCTAGCATGTGGATGATAAATGGAGAAAAGAGAAGCAGTGGCATAATACATGCTCTAAAAATACATTTTTTTAAAGATTTTGTTTATTTATTTGACAGAGAGAGATCACAAGTAGACGAAGAGGCAGGCAGAGAGAGAGAGAGAGAGGGAAGCAGGCTCCCCGCTGAGCAGAGAGCCCAATGTGGGACTCAATCCCAGGACTCTGAGATCATGACCTGAGCCGAAGGCAGCGGCTTAACCCACTGAACCACCCAGGCGCCCTAAAAATACATTTTTAAAATACCCAGTATTTTGCATGCTCTTTGCATGCTTTCTAGTCCTCGGAGAATCAAAGTGGAAAAAAAAAATTTTTTTATCCCAAACCACTGTTTCGAAGCACTGTTCCAAAGAAGAAGAAAAAAGAAGAAAGAAGAAAGAAGGAAGAAGGAAAAAGAAGAAGAAAAAGGCATGTAAAGAGCAAAAAAGTTTATTGGAAGGCATGGCTTCACATTTTGAATAGAGATCGGTATTTCATAAAATGTTGGGAGGATTTATTTAGAAAATCATCACTCTTCCTTTTCACGGAACCTGCCTGCCATGTCAAATGTCACCCCAGCAGCCCTTCCATTTCACTCACTGCCAGAACTGTAAGCATCCTGTGGCTTGACTGCTCAGGTCAACCATAATCTTCATCATCTCCATGATCAGGCCAAGCTGGGAGGTCACGGCCAGCATTTGGGTTCACAGCAGGTAGACACAGAGGCCAGGCAGAAGGGCCAATCAAAGATATGGTAACACAACCTATTTCCGTTCTGAACCCTCCTAAAAGCTGAGCTGCCAGTTGTGGGTGCCCAACGGGGGCAACCCATTTGCAAGGGACTAAAACACAGTGCCTCCCGCATGACCTACTTGGTGATCTCCATATAACTAAGATTGATTTCCTTTCCCGAGACTCTTTATTGCTATTTTCGTTCCACAATTACTTCTCACAAATCTGTCAGGGTGACGCCTCCATTCTCCCAGCTCAGGCCACTACCAAGGCAGCAACAAATCCTGTGTTTTTCCAAGTCTAGTTGTGTTCCATTAACTTTCTCTTTGGCTTGAACCACTAAACTAGGTCAGCTTAAAGTCTGAGCATTTAATTTCTCCTTTTCCGGCAACTATCATAACTTATAAGCCTTGTATTTAAAAAAGGTTTAGCCAAATGTCAACCACATCCCTAGCCTATGAAGGTAAGAGCTATATTTAGCTAGCTCTAATTAAAAATAGCTAAGATGCCGCTTGCTATGGGAGGAGGGGGGAAATCTGTGTGGCTCACGTCTCATTTCAAAAACTTTGACATTTGAGTTGCTTCAGTACTGTTTATAGTTTGAATTAATATTGTTCCATTTAGTTTGAAATACAGTGAGCATCTAAATTGTATTATTGATCCTTGTAAAACATGTCAAGTTCACCAGTCTCACGAGCAGTAAATTCTGGGCGTTTAAAAGGGGTCTTGTGACTCTCCTTGTTAAAGTTATCCTAAGCAGAGAATTGGATCCTGGATGAATTGTTCCTGGAAGTGTCATGCAGAAGGCTCCCTCTTGTAATGGACATCAGGTGGTCAGTCAGTCTGATACGCAATCACTGCCACTTGACAAAAACCGCAAAGCAAAAATTTAATATCTGACCCAATCTGATGGCGGGCTCACTTCTTTATGGAGCACAAAAAGAACAAAGACTTGCATTGTTTACAAACCAGGGGTGGGTGCATCGTTTTGTTCTACTTCTTTTAAACACTTCCCCACAACTTAAAAAAAAAAAAATACTGTCCATGAAAAGAAACTCAGATTTTGAAGAGGTGAAAGCAAATAGGTTGTCATCTGGCCCTCCAATGGGATGAATGTTCCAACCTCAGGAAGGAGATTCCTAGGGAGAATGGACACTTCTCAACCTAGAAACAAGGTTCCAGTGCTTGGGGGTGGGGAGGAGGAGTGGAGGAATATAAGTGAGCCTCAAACTCAAAGTCATACAATAACCTTATCAGGAAACTTCATGGCCGACAGAAAGCATTAGGAGCCAGGGGCTGCGTTCAGGGCTTCCGAGGGTGCAGGTATGTCTGTGCACCTGTGCACACGTCGTGAGTGTGTACGTCTGTGCCAGTGTGTGTATGAAAATGGGGTTGTGTATGTGTGTGTTTGTTATATGAAGCTCTGTGGTCCAGGTTGTGTGTATATATATGCCAAAGGAAAATTTTCCAAAGGCCCTAGAGATCATCCTCTTTGGCCTTTTTCTGTCTCGAGAATGTTCTTTCTCTCTCTCTTTCTTTCTTTCTTTGAGTGCTAGCCACATTCTTGACGTTACACCTGGTATGCAGCGGTACCACGGCAGAGCAGGTGAAATCAAACATGACTTGTCTGACAAGAAGGCCAATGCGTGTAGCACCGTTTGATAGCTGGTTGACATTTCCTGTTCTGCTTTAGTTTGCCTTTGGAATTATCAAAAGCAGCCAAGAACACATAACAGGAAAGTAGGAAACTAGGCCTTCAAGAATCTGCTCTCATTTCAGCTGTCTCCAATCTCTGATTGGTGTCAGTAATCTAGAATGGCTTTCCCTTCTGTTTCTTGACACGTTTCACCTCGCTGGATTCCACATGCGTAGACAGGGAGCATCTTAAAGACAGGAATTATGTCTCATTCATCTCTCTCGTAATAGCGGCACGGTACCTGGCATTCAAGTCGAACTCAGTTTTTAATGAATTGAACCAATTTTTCCTATTCCCAAATCAGGTTTCCCTTGCTCTTCCAACACAAGATCGACCCTTCGATTCAGCTTCATGTCTTCAAACTCATTCCTGGTAGGACACAGTACAAAAAACGAAACTGATTAATTTCACTGTCTTTCAAAGCACCACCTTTGCCTAACACTTAGAAGATGTCATTTCCCATTGCTCTCTCCGGAAGTCTATAGTTAAATACATATCATGCGTTAGTCAATTCATTCAATTAATATTTCCTGAGGGCATGCCATTTGCTCAGCACAGTAGGTTTGGTGGAGCAATAAAGACACAGGAGATAGTCTCTGTCTGTTGGACATTGATCTCGTACAACAGGTAAAATCTAACCAAATGATTCTGGTACAAGATTTTCTGTGGAAAATGTTACACAACCATCAATAAGGTATCAGTTTAGAGGACGATGAGAGCTCTTCCTTTCTGTATAATCACTAGAAGCTTCCTGATGAAGGGGGCATCCAAGCCGGACCGTACAGGATAAGTGGGATTTACGTAGGCAAAGAGAGATTTTGGAACCCTGAAGCACAAGGGTCAAGGTGATAATAGTCCCAGAGTTAGGAATTTCTAAGAACCCCCCCATCTAGGGCTTGCCGGTATATGTTCGTAGGTTTAAAAAAAAAAAAATCTTGTTAATGTAATGTGAACTGTGTCAGCTTCTGGAATACAGCCCCAAAAGCTGTGGTTTACAAATCAGACAGGGACAGCTTAGGCTGTTTCCTAGGATGGTATAAATCTCTTAACTGAGCTGGCCAAAAATGGGTTGTTTGGGTGTATGCCTTTCCCTTTGAATAACATGTCAGTGTGTGTTTCATAGACAGCTGCATTCTAAAGAGAATGGGAAAGAACAAGAGGGAGCAAAAGTGAATTTTCAGCAGATTCTTAACAATGGCATATTTCTACCAAAATTCTAAATTCACGCGCACACACACACACACACACACACTTCCACAAGAATCGTGAAAAGAAAGCTTTCTCATGAACAGAATTTTGTCTACACGCCGCCAAGCAACTACCCAAAACTAATTAAAAAAAACATTTGGCAAAAATGCTGCCTACTTGCTATGAAACATTCGGAAATATACAGAAATACCTGGATAGTGGGCCAAAGTTCTGTTTTCCCCAGCATAAAACAGAGAAATCAACACTGTGTAGACACAGCCTTCCTCTGCTTATTGGAACGCCAAATCAGGGAGCAGCTCCCAATCAAAACACCAAGCATTTCCGCTTGAGTCTCTAACGCCTCACTGATTTTGAAGAGAAAATGAGTGCTACAGTATGGATAGATTGGATGTTTTATAGTAGCGTTTCACCTAATTTGCCCTCAATTTGGTACTAGTCATCCTGTTATAACGATTTAAAGGCACCATACCCTCTTAACTGATGCACTTAAAGAGAATTCATCTCTTGTCAGAAAATTTGATACCAAGTGCACAATGGTCCTAACTCGTCATTAGAATTCTCTATAAAGTGTAGTTAATGCTAAAAATATTTAAAGCAGATTAAGAATAGAACAAAGAAATGAGGTGCAACTGTGACTATGACAGGGTATGAATATTAATGACACTTTCTTTCCCCCATCGTTCCTGTTCTTATATCGTACCGTCCCCCCCTGTGCTTTCTGATTCAAGATCTTAACTTATACGGCAATGATGACTAGCAGCCTTTGGTGATCTGTGACAGGACACATATGTAAAGATACAACTCATCTTAAGTCTAATATCTGTCTGAGGGTACGGGGCTAAGCCACAGTACTATGACTACCCCACCGCCCAAGGGATAAAGTCCAATCTGAGCCTGACATGTAAGGCTCCCTGCAGGCTGGTCCCCATCAGCTATTTCCAAGTCCTATCTCACGACTCCTTCACACGAATCCTCTACTACTGTCACTTCCATCTCGTCACTGCCCAACCAAGAAACCATGATGAGTCTTCCTTGTGCATACTGACATACGCTGGGCTCCTTATTTGAATGTTCACCTTTCCCAACTTGTGTGCATTCCTCAAGCCTGTACACAGATTGCCCTTCGACGAATCTTCCGGCAGCCAAGCCAAGCCAAGCCAAGCCGTAGTGAGCTCTCCCTCTCCCAATGACACCACTCTTATAACATACGGTCTTATTTAAGTACTATTTATATCTCCAATTATAAACCTCTTAATGGACAAGGAAAATGTTGTGCTTGTGTTTCAGCCTCCTACAGCTCTTAAAAATGTTGCCTGGAGCTGAACCAAAGAAATGGCTTATAAGTTGATGAACAGATGGATGGGCGTGGATAATAACATGAAAATACCTACTACATGTAACCCCAAAGCTCCTGATTTTCTTTTTATTAAATGTCCTTCACGGGTCCTGTCCTCTACAATATAAAAATCCTTTAACTAACCACAACAAAAAATACGGCAACACAGAGACTTGTGTCAAAGCTCACAACATTTGAGAGGCCTAGAGCTCTGTCTTGTGATTTCTGCTTAATGAATCCAATTGATTTCAAAGGATACTGTATTGATCAATGCTTGGAGAACTTGAAAAACAGTCTTTATTTTCATAATAATCAAGTACCGAGTCTAGAAAATCGGTGGAGTCTCTGCCATTTCAGGTACTGAAGGAAAGTAAAGCAACAAGGAAATGAAGGAACTTGCTTCAATAGTGGTTCAATTAAAGCACATAAACTCAACACAGGCCCATGATACACATTCTGTATTCAGACTCTCCCCTATAACCCAATTTTGCTTCTCATAAAAGAAGAGAAATTTCACCAAAGCTTTAAGTGTCACAAAGCAAATAACTGAAGTGTTTCTGTTTATGGGAAGGAGTCTCCTCTCTTCCTGAAAACCCCATCTGATAGAACTTGCCTCCCCTAGCTGTCCCGCCTCCCATCCTCACCTCTTACCTTCCTAGCTCAAAGGAAGAATGGCCTCTCCCCTTGCTCCAAGGAACACCAACCCCCGAGGTGGCAGGACACCCAGCCCTCCTTTTCTCTTCATCCAACTCTGTTTCAGAGTAACCAGCAAGTGCCTAAATAGGACTATTTGGCCTGACTAGATTCGAAGTTCTTTAAGGGCAGGAACTCTGCACAACGAGAGAGCACTGAGTTTATGGCAGTCAGTGTTGAACATCAACAGAAATGTACAAAGCTCCCGCACGGTCACTGCTGGATGTCACTTACCTTCAGGAAAGGGGACATAACCATGTGGCCCCAGACCTCATCTCAGTCCCGCAGGCAATCCTTTGTGTAGCAATGACAACCTATGTTCTGCTCTCTTCCTTCACAGTTCACTCTGATCCAGCTAAACAGGACGGTGTCCTGCAATCCACACCACATTCACTCCCCCTCGTGGAGCTTTCTACCTGTATTTCCCTTCTCCTCTCTACATGCCTTTCCCTTCTCCAGGAACACAGGCATACCAGAGATATGGTGGGTTTGGTTCCACATCACCACCATAAAAGGAGTCAGGTGATCTTTTCGGTGTCCCTGTGCATATAAACATTACATCACCACGATATGCTAAGTTATTTTTTTTTTAAGATTGTTAATTTATTTGTCAGAGAGAAAGAGAGTGAGCAAGCACAAGGTGAGGAAGTGACAGGAAGAGGGAGAAGCAGGCTCCCAGCTGAGTAAGGAGCCCAACGCTGGACTCGATCCCAGGACCCTGGGATCATGACCTGAGCCGAAGGCAGACTCTTAACCAACGGAGCCACTCAGGTGGCCCTATGCTAAGCTACTGAGCATGCAATAGCATTACCTCTAAACTAATGATGTATGTACCTTAATTGAAAAATACTTTATCACTAAAAACACTAACCACCATCTTAACTTTCACGGAGTCCTAATCTTTTTGCTGGATTGTGCAAAGTCTTGCCACAATACGGATGGCCGCTGATGGATCAGGATGGTGGGTGGGGAAGGTTCAGGCACCCATGGCAATTTCTTAAAATAAAACCACAACAAAGTTTGCTGCATTGATGGATTCTTTCCTTGAGGAAGGATTTCTCTACAGCAAGTGAGGCTATTTTACCGACGGTGGGGCTTCTTTTAAAATTAGAGTCAGTCCTCTCAAACCCTGCCGCTTTGTTAGCAATCGAGTTTATGTAATGTTCTAAACCTCTGGTTCTCTCTTCAACGATCTTCGCAGCATCTTCACCAGGAAGAGGCTCCATCTCAAGAATCCGCTTTTCTTGCTCATCCAGAAGGAGCAGCAGCCCCTCATTCCTTAAAGTTTAATCATGAAATTGTAGCAATTCAAATACGATAATGCAAACGTCTAAAATACGGCAAGAATTAACAAAATGGGACAGACATAATGTGAGCAAATGCTATTAAAAAACTAGTACTGGTTAGTACTAGTTTTATTTTCAATAGCAAATGCTAGTGAAAAACTAGACTTGCTTGACACAGGGTTACCACAAACTTTCAATTTATAAGAAACACAGTATATGGGGCTCAATGAAAGAATGTTTAAACAGGGGTGCCTATGTGGCTCAGTGGGTTAAAGCCTCTGCCTTCGGCTCAGGTCATGATCCCAGGTTTCTGGGATCGAGCCCCACATCAGGCTCTCTGCTCAGCAGGGGGCCTGCTTCCTCCTCTCTCTCTGCCTGCCTCTCTGCCTACTTGCGATCTCTGTCAAATAAATAAATAAAATCTTTAAAAAAAAAACTAATTAAAAAAAAAAAAAAAGGAATGTTCAACACAATGAGGCCTGTCCATAGAGTGTTCCTCCCTGTTCTCCCCCATGTAAATGCCATCTGGCCCCACCTCGGTCTCCTCTGTGAAGTCCTCCCCACTGAGTCCTGCCAATGATTCTCTCTCCTCCAACTACCTACTGGATTTATCAGCTACCAAAGACTTTGTTGCTTGATTTTATCTACGCCTGAATATCTTTCCATTGTTCTCTACTGGTTCCAAGCAGAGACCACAGAATACTAGCATCGGATCAAATCAAATATTCTAGCCTAGAGATTTTTAACTGTTATGCGGAAGCCAGTGAACAAAATCCAAAACCCTTACCATAACACTGGAAGTCCTGCTTTAGCCAATCTCGCCAGATTCTGGCACAACTTTACGTCTCTCTCAATTGCCTCAGGCTGCCATTATAAAATACGATAGGGGCGCCTGGGTGGCTCAGTGGGTTGAGCCACTGCCTTCGGCTCAGGTCATGATCTCAGGGTCCTGGGATCGAGCCCCGCATTGGGCTTTCTGCTCAGCCGGGAGCCTGCTTTCCCCTCTCTCTCTGCCTGCCTCTCTGCCTACTTGTGATCTCTCTCTGTCACATAAAAAAATTAAATTAAAAAAAATAATAAAAATAAATAAATAAAATACGATAAACAAGGTCACTTAAACAACAGAACTTTATTTCCTTACAGTTCTGGAAGATAAAAGTCCAGTAAAATCAAGGTACTAGTATGGTCAGTTTCTGGTGGGAGCTTTCCTCCTAGTTTATAGATGGCTGTCTTCTCTCTGCACTCAGATGGGGGTGGAGGGGTGTTGTTCAAGGTGTCTTCTATCTCTTATTATAAGGGCTCTAATCCTATCATGAGGACACCATCCTCATACCTCACCTAAATCTATCTCCTAAGGCTCAATGTCCAAATAATAGCACATCGGGACTTAGTGCTTCAATGTATAAATCTCGAGGGGAAACAATCTGGTCCATAGCCAACTCCCACTAAAGCCCATAAAATGACTCAACCATAAGGGTCAATGTCTAGACTCCAATTGTAGGTTCTAGATTCCACCAGTCACTAGCTGTGTAGATTTGGACAAATAGCCCATTTGGGGCCTTAACTTCCTTATCAATAAAATGGGTTAATAACTGTACTTACTTCATAGGATTACAATGAAGAATAAATAAGACAATTTGCATAAGACATACACCCAGTGTTACCTAGAGCACTAACACCATTAAATGCACAACATATGGGCACTATGCATCTGGCTACTTTTCCTAGAGTATCTTCTCTCCAAGTCAGCTTATCCATCACTTACTATCAAGTCTTCAAGGCCCAACTCCAGATACTACCACATCTTTCACAAACCTCCTCAGATCCCTTGGATTATAGTCTCCATTTTCTTCTAACGTACTGTGTTTATATCTTTATTGCTGTACTTATTCTAGACTGACTTAGTCTAGCAGGATGAGATCTTTAAATATAAAAGCATTAAACAGTATGCTCGGGGCTTGGAGGAACATGCATTACCTTGCCAACAGAAACTACTCCATGCAATGAACATCACTGGGCAAAGAGTCAGGATATAACACAGTTATGACTTTGGTGGTAGTAACTTTCTGTAGAAGTAATATTCAGACAGAATGAATCTCATTGTTTTTTTTTAAGATTTTATTTATTTATTTGACAGACAGAGATCACAAGCAGGCAGAGAGGCAGGCAGAGAGAGAGGAGGAAGCAGGCTCCCTGCTGAGCAAAGAGCCCGATGCGGGCCTCGATCCCAGGACCCTGAGATCATGACCTGAGCCGAAGGCAGAGGCTTAACCCACTGAGCCACCCAGGCGTCCCAATCTCAGAGCTTCTGATTCAATTTTCTCATCATAAAAATGAGGGGACATCCCCAGCTTACAAATATTCTTTACTAATGAACTTGTTCATTGTAAAAACTTCTTGGAATTTGATTATGAATCCCAGCCATGCCATTTACTAGCTGCATGACCCTAGCAAGGTCTTTTCTTTGCTTCTCACTGATCTCCCCTGAAAACAGGAATATTGAGAAATTGTTTTAAGGATTAAAAAAATGTGTGTAGGGGCGCCTGGGTGGGTCAGCTGGTTAAGTGTCTGCCTTCAGCTCAGGTCATGATGCCAGGATCCTGGGATTGAGTTCCACGTATGCTTCCCTGCTCAACAGGAGTCTGCTTCTCCTTCTCCCTCCACCCCTCCCCTGCTCATGCTCTCTCTCTAATAAATAAATAGTCTAAAAAAAGGTGTGTATAAAATGTCTAAGGCACACTAGAACTCAGTTGGAACTCAGTAAAGAGTAACTCATCCCCTTATCCCCCCGCCCTCCCCACCCCCGCCACCATCCTGGGTAAGGACATCCTTTCTTAGCTATGCTTTCATTCCTGCCTATGCTGACCTTGGGAACTGGTGCTTCTCTAAAGTGACTGGTCATTTCTTGCCCTTTTTTTCACACCTTTCTTGCTTTCCTGTAGAACTGCTTACCTCCATCTCTCTTCCTGGTATATCCTCTCCCCACTTCCATGTAGCACACGTAATAACCTGGATCTGAGTGAATATTTGAGCACACTGGTTTACTATCTAGAGAGATGGCAAAGCAAGGGTTTCTTCACATAGTATTGAAGCTTCAGTGGGAAAGACTGCTTCTGGGACCCATGGCTAAAACACGGAATGGATTTTCCCACAGAAGCATAGCTTTGCATGGTCATTAGCATGTATGGGATTATTAATATAGCATGATCCTTCAGATTATGCATTACATAGGCTTTTATGGGCTGTCCTGGGAACCTAATTACCATGGATACCATTGTTTTCTGTGGGAAAAATGCATTCCACATTCCAAGGAGCTGACTCACAAACATAATACAGAACCATGAGCCACACACAAGGCACAAACTTTCTATACTTCTTCTCTAAACTACCCAAGGTCAAGCTTAGAGCTAGGTATTACAAACTGCAGACTACTTACAAAAACTGAATAATTACAAAAAATAATTTATAGATTATCTGTCCTGGATACTCATTTCTGTCCCTAGAGGACCGACATTCATACTACTTCCAGAACACTCCTAACGATGCATTACTGCTACCTACTTACTTATTGGCTTATTTCTCTCTTCCACTTAAGGATGGGAACTTTTGTTTTTGTGCCTCTAGTGTGAAGGATGGTATTTGATCCTTGGTAGTTAGAAAGAATTTAATAAATGACGAAAATGCCAAGAACTACTGACTTCTGGGGAAGATGGCACAGTAGGGCCCTAAACTCACCTAGAACCAGGAATACAACTAGATACCATTCATATCAATGCAAATAATGCAGAAATGGCAGGAAGACCAGCAAAACGAGAGAAGAGGGCACATCGAAGAGAGTCAGGAGGACAGAGATGTGGTAGGGAGCTAAACTCTACAAGTGTGGCTACCAGAGAGAAGGAGCCACAAGTGCACGGAGGGATGAGAAACAGACTATAGTACCAGGAAGCCTGTACAGGGAAGATGAAACCCTATGGCATCTGGCTTTGAAAATCAGAGGAACCGAATTTCCTGAGTTCTTACAGCTACCAGGACTTAAAGCCTAAAACTTTAAAAATCACTGTCTGGGATCTGGGAGAGGCCAGAGGGCCATAGGAAGCTGAGTCTATACCCTTATAAGAAACAGCAAAACAGCCCACTGAGACACATCTTAGAAGCAGCATTTTGTACAATGACTCTGGTGAATGGGAGGGAGAGTTAGTTACTAATCTCAGAGCTCCCTAAGGGACTTCTCCAGGAACAAAGGAACAAGCAAGCACCATTTCCCTCCCAAGCCACCCAGCATAAGCAAATGCAGGAACAGATTAGGTGCCAGCATTTATGGCCTAACTTGCTTACACTGTGCCCCACCTCGGCCAATCAGGCCTGCCTTGGTCCTGGCCCTGTGACTTCCCTCCCCAAAACAACTGGTGCAAACCTTGCCAACACTGCCACTCCCCACTTCCTATGGAAAACACATGTACCCTTGTTAAAACTGTAGCCCACAACCAAGCATGCTTTGTGCAGAGGCCCTCGCTGGCCCAGTCACCACATTTGTGGTGCATCCCCTGTAGAAGAAGACAGGCATCACCTTGTTAAACACACACACTCCAGCAGTTACTTGCAAGAGCAAGAGACATAACTGACTTTCCTAGAACACAAAAAATAATCACAGAGAGTTAGGCAAAATGCAGAGACAGAGGAATATGGCTCAAATGAAAGACCAGGACAAAATTGCACTGACAAACCTAGGGGAAACGGAAGTAAGTGGTATGTCTGACAGAGTACTTAAATTAATGATCATAAAGATACATATGGACTTGAGAAATGAAGGGAGGCCATCAGTGAGACCCTTAACCCAGAGATAAAAAAGAACCAAAGATAAAGAACACAGTAATTCACATTAAAAATACACTTCCTGGAATAAAGAGCAGGCTAGAGAAAGCCGAGGAACACATTAATGATCTGAGAGACAGAGTAATGCAAAATAATAAAGGTGAGCAAGTGAGAGACAAAAGAACTATGCGAATGAGAATACACTTAGGGACCTCAATGACTCCATCAAATGTAATCACACTCACATAATATGGAATCCAGAAAGAGAAAAGAGAGAAATGGTGGTAGAAAATTTATACCAATAAATAATACCTGAAAACCTCCCAAATTTGGGGAAGGAAATATCCAGATCAAGGAGGCACAGAGATCCTAGAACGAATTCAACCAAAGGTGGTCCACAACAAGACATGCAGTAATTAAAATGGTAAGAAGTAGTGATAAAGATTTTGAAAACAGGGGCGCCTGGGTGGCTCAGTGGGTTAAGCCGCTGCCTTCGGCTCAGGTCATGATCCCAGGTCCTGGGTTCGAGCCCCACATCGGGCTTTCTGCTCAGCAGGGAGCCTGCTTCCTCCTCTCTCTCTCTGTCTGCCTCTCTGCCTACTTGTGATCTCTGTCTGTCTGTCAAATAAATAAATCTTTAAAAAAAAAAATCTTTAAAAAAAAAAAAGATTTTGAAAACAGAAAGAGAAAAGACAGGGCACACCTGTCCAGCTCAATCGGTGCAGCGTGTGACTCTTGATCTCAGTGTCATGAGCTCAAATCCCACGTTGGGTGTGGAGCCTGAAAGAAAGAGAAGAAGAGAGAGAGGGAGGGAGAGAGGAAGAGCCGAAGACAAAAGTCAGTTACATTCAAGGGAAACCCCATAAGGTTATCATTGTATCTTTTAGCAGAAACTTTGCAAGCCACAAGGGAGCAGCATGATATATTCAAAGCGCTAAGTGGTAAAAATTGGCAGCCAAGAATACTCTATTCAGAATAGAAGGAGAGATAAAGAGTTCTTCAGACAAACAAGAACTAAAGGACTTCATGAGCACTAAAGCACCTCTCAAGGAATATTCAAGGGGACACCTTGAGTGGAAAGGGATGACCATAAGTGAGAGTATAAAAAGTAGAAAACACAAAAGCATTAAAAGTAACTATATCTAAAAATCAGTCAAGGGATCCACAAAATAAAAGGAAGTTAAAAGATGACATAATATTCCTAAAACATGGGTAGTAAAGAATGGATTCAAAATAAGTGAGCATCAACTTAATATAGGTTGCTACATGTGGAAGATGTTATATACAAACCTAATGGTAACCACAAATCAAAAGGCAGTAATAGATATGCCAAAAAATAGAGAAGTGAATCTAAGTGTATCACTAAAGAAAGCCAGTAAATCATGAAAGAGAGCAAGAGAAGAAAGGACCGGAGAATAACTACAAAAAAAGACAAAGCGAGTAAAAAATTGGCAATAAAAACACATTTATCAAAGATTACTTTGAATATAAAGGTACTAAATGCTCCAATCAAAAGACATAGGGTGACAAGGTGGATAAAAGAACAAGACTCATCTATGTGTTCCCTAAGAAAGATTCATTTAAGACCCACAGACACTTCCAGATTGAAACTGAGGGGACAGACAAACACTTACTGTGCAAATGGATTGTCAAAAGAAAACCAGGGTACCAATACTTATATCAGACAAAAGAGACTGAAACAAAGACTGTAACAAGAGACAAAGAAGGACCCTATATAATAATAAAGGGGACAATCCAACAAGAATATAATAATTATAGATATTTATGCACCCAACACGGGAACGCCTGAATTCCTAAAAGATAAAGGAAACAAATGACAGTAATACTATACTAGTAGGGGACATTAACAGCCCATGTACACAAATGGACAAATCATCCAAACAGAAAATCAACAAGGAAACAGTGGTTTTATGACACAATAGACCAGATGGGCTTAACAGGTATATTCCAAACATCAAGTCATACCACGCATCTTTTCTGACCACAGCACTAAGAAACTAGAAATAAACAAGTAAAATTCATGCTACTAAACTAAACAATGAGCAAGTGAACCAAGAAATCATAGAAAAAATAAAAAATTACATGAAAACAAAGGAAAATGAAAACACAATGGTCAGGGGTGCCTGGGTGACTCAGTGGGTTAAAGCCTCTGCCTTCGGCTCAGGTCATGATCCCAGGATCCTGGGATCCAGCCCCGCATCGGGCTCTCTGCTCAGCAGGGAGCCTGCTTCCTCCTCTCTCTCTGCCTGCCTCTCTGCCTACTTGTAATCTCTGTCTGTCAAATAAATAAAATAAAATCTTAAAAAAATAAAAATAAAAATAAAAAAAACACAATGGTCAAAAACTTTTGGAATATAGCAAAAGTGGTTCCAAGAGGTAAGTATATAGTAATAAAGGCCTACCTCAGGAAATGAGAAAAATTCCAAATAAGCAACCTAACCTTATGCCTAAAGAAACCAGGACAAGAAGAACAAAGAAAACCCAAAACAAGCAGAAGGGAGGACAAAATAAGGATTAGAGCAGAAATATATTATATAGAAAATTTTAAAAACAATAGAACACATCAATGAATCCAAGAGCTGGTTCTTTGAAAAGATTAAAATTGATAAACCTCAAGCCAGACTCCTTTACACATTTTTTTGTTGTTGCTGTTAAGATCTTATTTATTTGTGAGAGAGAGGGCACAAGCAGGGGGAGCAGCAGGCAGAGGGAGAAGGCGGCTCCCCACTGAGCAAGGAGCCTGATGCAGGACTCAATCCCAGGACCTGGGATCATGACCTGAGCCAAAGGCAGATACTTAACTGACTGAGCCACCCAGGCATCCCTCTGGCCAGACTCATTTTAAAAATAAATAGAGAAAGAGAGAGAAAAAACTCAAACAAAATCACAAATGAAGAGGAGAAATAACAACCAACACCACAGAAATACAAAGGACTGTGAGAGAATATTACAAAAAATTACATGTCAACGAACTGGACAACCTAGAAGAAATAAATAAATTACTAGAAATGTTATATAACCTTCTAAAGTTGAAGCAGGAAGAAATAGAAAATCTGAGCAGACTGATGATGACCAGCAATGAAACTGAATCAGTTTTCAAACAGCTCCCAACAAACAAAATTCCAGAACCAGATGACTTCACAAGTCAATTCTACCAAACATTTAAAGAAGAGGTAATACCTTTTCTTCTCAAACTATTCCAAAAAATAGAAGAGGACGGAAACCTTCTAAATTCATTCTATCAGGTCACCATTACCCTGATACCAAATCATATAAAGATGCTACAACAAAAGACAATTACATAGGGGACTGGCTGGCTGTCAGGAGAGTAAGTGACTCTCAATCTCAGGGTGGGGAGTTCAAGCTCTATGTTCAGCAGTACAGTTCACTTAAAAAAAAGAGGGAAAATGGGGGAACTATAGGCCAATATCTCTGATGAACACAGTGCAAAAATCCTCAACAAAATACAAACAAACCAAATCCAACAGTACATTAAAAAAAAAAATCATTAACTAATAGCGGTGCCTGGTGGTACAATCAGTTAAACATCTGATTCTTGGTTTGGGATCAGGTAATGATCTCAGGGTTGTGAGATCGAACCCCACATGAAGCTCCACACTCAGCAGAGTCTGCTTCAGATTCTCTCTCCCTCTCCCTCTACCCCTCACGCTCATGAATGTTCTCTCTAAAGTAAATAAATAAATCTTTAAAAAAAATAATTTGCCACAATCAAGCGGGATTTATTCCCAGATTGTAAGAGTGGTTCGATATTCAGAAGTCAATCAACGAGACACATCACAGCAGTAATACAAAAGGCTAAAAACCATATAATTATTTCAATAGATAGATATAGACAGAGAAAAGGCATTTGACAAAGTGCAACATCCATTCATTATAAAAACCCTCAACAAAGTAGGTTTAGATGAAATATACCGCAACATAATAAAGACCTTATATAAAAAACCCATAGGGAACATAATACTGAATGGGGAAAAATTGAGAGCTTTTTTCCCTAGGGTCATGAACAAGACAGGGATGTCCACTCTCTCCACTTTTTTTCAAAATGGTACTGGAAGTCCTAGCCACAGCAATCAGACAACAACAAAGAAAAAAAAATAAATAAAAGGCATCCAAATCAGTAAGAAAGAAGTAAAACTTTCACTATTTGCAGATGATATAATACTATATCTAGAAAACCCGAAAGAATCCATCCCCCCCCAAAATACTAGAACTGATACATGAATTCAGTAAAGTCACAGGATACAAAACCAATCTATAGAAACCGAAATGTGTTGCATTTCTCTACATGAATAATGAAGCAGCAGAAAGAGATATTAAGAAGGGAGTCCCACTTATAAGTGCACCAAAAATAATTACGAAGAATAAACTTAACCCAAGAACTGAAAGACCTATACTCTAAAAACTTTAAAACACTGATGAAAGAAATTCAAGACAACATAAAGAAATGGAAAGACAAGTCATGCCCACGGATTGGAAGGATAACATTTTTTTTAATTTCTTTTCAGCGTAACAGTATTCATTGTCTTTGCACCACACCCAGTGCTCCATGCAATCCGTGCCCTAATACCCACCACCTGGTTCCCCCAACCTCCCAAACCCCGCTCCTTCAAAACCCTCAGATTGTTTTTCAGAGTCCATAGTCTCTCATGGTTCACCTCCCCTTTCAATTTCCCTCAACTCCCTTCTCCTCTCAAACTCCCCTGGTCCTCCATGCTATTTGTTATGCTCCACAAATAAGTGAAACCATATGATAATTGCTCTCTTTTTTAATGTTCCATACTACCTAAAGCAATCTATAGATTCAATGCAATCCCTATCAAAATACCAACAGCCTTTGTCACAGAGCTAGAACAAACAATCTTAAAATTTGTAGGGAACCACAAAAGACCGTGAATAGCCAAAAAATCTTGAGAAAGAACAAAATTGGAGATATCACAGTTCCACACTTCAAGTTCTACATCAAAGCTGTAGTGATCAAAACAGCCTAGTACTGGCACTAAAATATATACATAATCGATGGAGCAGAATATATTGCCCACAAATAAACCCATGATGATAGGGTCAGTTAGGCTTCAAAAGGGGAGGCAAGAATATATAATGGGAAAAAAGTCTCTTCAACAAATGGCGATGGGAAAATAGGACAGCTCCAGGCAAAGGAACGAAACTGGACCACACTGTTACACCATATACAAAAACTCAAAATGGATTAAAGACCTAACTGTGAGACCTGAAACCATAAAAATCCTGGAAGAGAGCACAGGCAGTGATGTATCTGACATCAGCAGTAGCAACATTTTTTGAGAAATGTTTCCTGAGGTAAACATTTTTGGGAGGTAAACATTTTGGGAAAGAGCAAAAATAAACTATCAGGACTACATCAAAATAAAAAGCTTCTGCACAACGAAAGAGTCAAGAAAACGTAAAGGCAAACTGTTGTATGGGAGAAGATATTTGCAATTGACTTATCAGAAAATGGGTTAATATCCAAAATGTATTTTAAAAAGTACACAATTCAACACCAAAAACCCCAATAATCCAATTTTAAAAATCACTGATCATCAGGGAAATACAAATAAAAACTACAAATATTACCTCACACCTGACCGAAATGGCTAAAATCAAAAACAAAGAAACAACCAGTGTTGGCAACAATGTGGAGGAAAAGGAACACTCATGCAGTGTCGGTGGTAATGCAAACTGGTGCAGCCACTGTGGGAAGCAGTATGGAGGTTCCTCAAAAAGTTAAAAAAAGAACTACCCTACGATCTAGTAATTGTACTACTAGGCAGATAGATAGATAGATAGATATAACACAAAAACACTAATTCAAGGGGATACATGCACCTCTATGTTTATTGCAGCATTATATACAAGAGACAAATTATGGAAGCAGCCCAAATGTCCATCGCTGGATATCAAAGAGCTATCTGCAGACAGCTGATCACTGCAGCATTATTAACAATAGCCAAGACATAAAAACAAGGTAAGTGTCCCTCAATGGATGAATGGATAAAGATACCACACACACACACATACACACACACACAAATATATACTCTCTCTCTCTCTCTATATATATATATACACAAACATAAATATGCATATGCACAACAGAATATTATTCAGCCGCAAAAAGAATGATGTCTTGCTATTTTCAACAGGATGGAGCTGGAAAGTACCATCCAAGTGAAATAAGTCAGAGAAAGACAAGTACCATATGATTTCACTCATGTGGAATTGGGGGGGGGGGAGAGATGGCGGGGATTGAGCAAAGGAAAGAGAGAAAAAGAGAGACAAACCAAGAAACAGACCCTTAACTATAAAAAACAAACTGATGGTCACCAGAGGGGAGGTTTGGTGGGGGGGATGGGTGAAATAGTTATTGGGGATTAAAGAGTCCACTTATCAGATAAGCACTGAGTCGTGTACAGAACTGCTGAATCACTATATTGTACACCTGAAACTAATAGAAACACTGTATGTTAACTTTAATGGAATTAAAATTTAAAACTTAATTGAAAAAAAGCCAAGAGCTACGGGTGCAATAGAATACACACAGGTAGTTATTTCCACGAACCAGAGTGGTGGATCTGGGAGAAACGTACATGTCTAGACTGAAAAGAAAGAGCTAGAAACCCTAGCCTCGTTAGCAAAGAATGTACCACGGCTTAGATATTAGATCTTTCACAGATCTAAGATCTCTCACCCTCTATGCACATCAGTTTCCCCATCTGGAAAAACGAGCAGATAAAAATAGATTAGAGTTCCCTCGGAGCCCTGCTTTAATATTTTTATGTGTGTTTTGGACACAATTTCATTTGTCAAAAAGAATGCCAGTGCCCTGGGGCGCCTGGGTGGCTCAGTGGGTTAAGCCACTGCCTTCGGCTCAGGTCATGATCTCAGGGTCCTGGGATCGAGCCCCGCATCGGGCTCTCTGTTCAACAGGGAGCCTGCTTCCCTCTCTCTCTCTCTCTCTCTCTTTCTCTGCCTGCTTCTCCGTCTACTTGTGATCTCTCTCTGTCAAATAAATAAATAAAATCTTAAAAAAAAAAAAAGAATGCCAGTGCCCTAAGATTTTTCACAAATTATTGAAGTGAAACTTTCATGATTTTGCTCCTAATGATTTTGATCATGTATCACTCTTAATGGGCTAATTTGGCAGAAGGATCTAAGGATGCAACAGTTCAAAATGGGGGCTATTCTCCATAGTTGTCAAACAAGAAATTGTTACTTTCTGAAAGTAAAAGAAAGTAATGGATAAAGCAGGTGACGTAGAGAAATTCTTCCCATCCTAAGAAATGGTTTGGAAATATGTTACTGCTGAGCGTCCAATGTCGACGCCATCTCCATGCAGACCAAACTAGGATTAACGTAAACTAAGCTGGAACAAGCCATGTCATAGTGAGTGGGGATGGGATGGTGTTTGCATGGATTCTACGGAGAGCCATAGTGTGCGAATAGGTCAGTGTGCTCTGTCCAAGAGAATCAGTGCTCTGATTCTAAAAACAAGCACCAATTCTCTGGAGAGTACTATTTCGGGAGTGGAGAAGGACACACTGTCACACCACCCTAGCTTGATGGAAATGTCCCCAGAGAATATGACATTCCCTTTGTTCTAACTCTATATTCTCCAAGTAATATTCTGATATACTACCTGACCTCAGAGTACACTTTCCAAACAGGAGTGTGTGTCTCTTGCCAAAGATTGATACCGGGTGTACTGCTAGATAAAGTCTTTCTCATAAATCGAGAAAACATATCTTTGGAGTATCTGATCTCTTGGATTTTGATTAGCATGGGCAAACTCATCTAATGAGATTTTGTTCTGAAAAACTGGAATAACAAAACCAGGATCCTGAGTTCCCTCACCAAGAAGGGCATTCACCCATGCCTCCTGGGCTGAAATGGTCAGTACCTTGATACTATCCTTCCGTCCCCTAACAGAAACTTCAGTGTGGCAGACTATTTCTTGGGGCCTCACACTAGACACAAAGAACATTTTCCAGTCTAGACTCATGAACCCCGTTATCTTCACTCTCTCAGGGCTAGTCTTCCAGTCAACTAGCCAGACAGGAAGTTCAACGTCAATAAAGTTTTAATAAACACTATATAAAAGGCAACAACTACAGGGGAAGCTGGATGAAAGGAGGGTATCTACATCACTGGAAACCTACACATACTGCTGGAAATGAAACAGATCTGTGACTTGACTTTAAACACCCCCCAAACAGCACATGACATGCATGACATAACTAATGCCTGTCTGCATCTTTGACCTCATCTCCCAAGACCCTCTCTCAACACTCCCTCCCCTCCAGTCATACACTACATTAACAGTTCCCTATATAGAATATGTCCATGCTTTAACGTATATAATTTCTTCTACCTGGACAATCCTTTTCACTCTGAATTTTCTAATTCAGCTTGAAGGGGAACAGAAGATACTACCCCAATCTTTGACATAAGGATTATTTTGAGCTGCTTTTTTTTTAACCTTGTAGAAATAGCTTTACATGATTGTTGACTCATGCTGGTGTGATCATTGATTCTACAAGCCAATTCTCTTCACTACCTTTTGGGAAGACTGAAAATCTTTTTCCCCCCTCCTTTTTAAATTTACATATTTTTAAATTGAAGTATATTTGACATACCATATTATATTAGTTTCAAGAGTACATCATAAGGGGCGCCGGGGTGGCTCAGTGGGTTAAAGCCTCTGTCTTTGGCTCAGGTCATGATCCCAGGGTCCTGGGATCGAGCCCCGCATCGGGCTCTCTGCTTGGCGGGGAGCCTGCTTCCCTTCCTCTCTCTCTCTCTGCCTGCCCCTGCCTACTTGTGATCTCTGTCTGTCAAATAAATAAATAAAATCTTTTAAAAAAAAAAAGAGTAGGGGCGCATGGGTGGCTCAGTGGGTTAAGCCTCTGCCTTCGGCTCGGGTCATGGTCCCAGGGTCCTGGGATCGAGCCCCGCATCGGGCTCTCTGCTCGGTGGAGAGCCTGCTTCCTCCTCTATCTCTGCCTGCCTCTCTGCCTACTTGTGATCTCTGTCTGTCAAATAAATAAATAAAATATTTAAAAAAAAAAAGAGTACATCATGAGCTGACAGTTATATACACTATGAAATCCTTACCATGATAAAGGTAGTACCTACCATGTGCCACCATATGAAGTTATTACAATATTACTGACTATATTCTCTATAATTTTTATCCATGGAACTTCATTTCTTCATTATTTTATAAATGGAAGTTTACACCTATTAATCCTCTTAACCTAGATTGCCCATCCTTCATTCTGGAAGCCACCAGTTTGTTCTCTATATCTGTGAATCCATTCCTGTTTTGTTCTTTGTTTAGTTTCTTAGATTCTGTATATAAGTGAAATCCTATGGCATTTATATTCCTGTCTGACTTATTTTACTTAGCATAATACCTGCTAGGTCCATCCGGGCTTTCACGAATGGCAAGATTGCATTCTTTTTAATGGCTGAGGGATATACCACCATGTATTTATTACCTCATACAAACACATACACACACACACACCACCACCACCACCACTACCACCACTACCACCACCACCACTTCTTCATCCATTCATCTACTGATGGATACTTTGGTTGCTTTGTTATCTTTGCTGTAAATAATGCTATAATAAACATAGGGATGCATATATCCTTCCAAACTTGTATTTTCATTTTCTTTGGGTAAATACCCAGAAATGGGATTACTGGCTCATACAGTATTCCTATTTTCAATTTTTTGAGGAACCACCATACTGTTCTCCACAGTGCCTGTACCAGTTTACATTCCCACCAACAGTGCACTAGGGTTCCCCTTCCTCCTCATCCTCCCCAATGCTTGTTATTTCTTGTCTTTTTTTTTTTAAAGATTTTATTTATTTATTTGACAGAGAGAGATCACAAGTAGACAGAGAGGCAGGCAGAGAGAGAGAGAGGGAAGCAGGCTCCCCGCTGAGCAGAGAGCCCGATGCGGGACTCGATCCCAGGACCCTGAGACCATGACCTGAGCCGAAGGCAGCGGCTTAACCCACTGAGCCACCCAGGCGCCCCATTTCTTGTCTTTTTGATACTAGCCATTCTCACTGGCGCAAGGTGATATTTCCTTGTAAAAAGATCAACTTGCATTTCCTTCAGCTGGTTATTTTTAGGAAAGAGCAGACACAGGAAAAGCTCTGAAAACCTAATAGATATAAGGAAAATCTCCATCTGTAAGGATGTCTCCCTCTCTGTACCAGGAGAAGGAAAATGAGTAAATAAATCTCTAGAAACTCTTATCAACAGAAAAGGCAGAAACTTAAATCTGCATAACAACTTAATGCTTGACTATGCGACTCTGCCTGAAAACCTCCCATAACCACCCCCCAGCCCCAGCATCTTTTTTTTTTTTTTTTAACTGATGGTGATACTATTTAAGGTGATGTCTTGGGCCATTTAGGGGAGTTCAATCAGTTTTTCCAGTATCTCCCTTGTATACAGGAGGTATACATGTTATTCAACTTCTGTTTGTTCTTTTCCTATTAATCTGGCTTTTATTATAGGGGGATATCAGTCAAGAACCTAGAAGGGTAAAGGGAAAATTATTTTTCCCACCCTACAAACTCAAGCTTTATCTTCTTTTGTAAGCTTCTGATGACAATTTGTTAAGTGTCTTCCTATGTGTCTTCATAGACTCCTATCTCTGTATATGCCTATCAAAGTTCTCATGCTTGTGAATTATAATTCCAGGTTTTGTGCTCTATTTTCCCCTGATGCCATCAGCTCCTTAACACAGGATGTAACATCTTATTCATTTGTGTATTTCCAGTTTCCTAATAAAGGGTGAGCCCTTATTAACACATTTGTTGAATAAATGACCGAATGCTTGTAGAGGAAAGTATACAGCACAGTGGGGAAGATCCAACCACTGAGGGCCATGTAAGGAATTGCAAAAGATTTCCCTCACATAGTCCCACATTAAACATTCCAGTGTGGTTCCAGGTCTCAAGCTTCCTTCCAGCAGCTCTGACATTCAAGTGCCACCCAACATTGAAGATTTTGTTTTTAATTGTCGGTCACTTTCTTAATGAAATTCAAAATAAATCATTCTACTGAGTGCAGAATGAGCTTAATAATTAGAGGCTAAGTTAAAAGAAAGAAGACAAAACCAAGGCCAGAATGGTCTAGAAGAGGGTCAAAATGCCTTTCCAGGGGTGCCTTGGTGGCTCAGTGGGTTAAGCCGCTGCCTTCGGCTCAGGTCATGATCCCAGGTCCTGGGTTCAAGCCCCACATCGGGCTTTCTGCTCAGCAGGGAGCCTGCTTCCTCCTCTCTCTCTGCCTGCCTCTCTGCCTACTTGTGATTTCTCTCTGTCAAATAAATAAATAAAATCTTTTAAAAAAAAAAATGCCTTTCCATTCCTCCGAGAACTCTTTGTGAATTAGACCCCACATTCATCTTTCCTTCTGGGTGCTTGAAATAATGTCAGACTAAGTCATAAACATCAGATGAGCTGAAAAATATCTACTTAAGAGGATGTTTCGTATACAGCCAAAGAAAGGCTATTCAAAACTTCCCACATAAATGCGGCTTTCAAACATTTATAGACCTGAGGCAATGTTGCACTTTCTCCAATGGATAGAGAACATTTCTTTCCTTGTTCCCGTTCCAGGTTTTCGACAAATACCCATTCCTCCTCTCAGTGATGTGGCACTTCAACTTACCCTTCACAAAACAGATGGCAAGAATGAAAGAAGAAAAAAAAATCTATCACGAGTAGCCACAGAGTTCTTGCTTCAAATGGTCATTTTTGAGCTACCTTCTCTCAGGTACCCTGTGACAAAGCTGAAAGTTAGACTTCGTTTTGTAAGCATGATTCCTTTTCCCTCCAACTTACTATCCTCTCTGTTCTCTCTCCTTCCTTCCCTCCTCCATTCCTCTCCCTCATAGTTACTTCTAGAGTTATTATTTTCCAATATCCTGACACATTATGTAATTCCGCCACATTTAGAATTATTGAATGGACTTCTGTTGCCATTTTTATATTTTAACATGTACTTTAACATGTACTGGTTTCAGTTTGGGGTTCCTTAATTCCATAAAATAATAGGTAAATTCTTGCGTTTTTTTTTTTTAAAGATTTTATTTATTTATTTGACAGAGATCACAAGTAGGCAGAGAAGCAGGCAGAGAGAGAGGAGGAAGCAGGCTCCCTGCTGAGTAGAGAGCCCAGGACTCTGAGATCATGACCTGAGTCGAAGGCAGAGGCTTTAACTCACTGAGCCACCCAGGCACCCCATAGGTAAATTCTTGTTTTTATACTTCAAAGTCAAAGATAGTTATTTTGGCTATGGTGTACATTATCACTGTTTACTGGATAGTTCATTTTTCTTACCTTAAAGCACATGTTGAGAGGAAATTAAAATGACTGATGGTTGAACACCCGGATCATAGCCTTAGTGGGAATTTTCTATACAAAGCCGTAAGAGCGTGTCATGTTTGAAAGTCTTTCTGAGTAGGGCACCTGGATGGCTCAGTCATTAAGCGTCTGCCTTCAGCTCAGGTCATAATCCCGGGGTCCTGGGATCGAGTCCCTCATCAGGTTCCCTACTAGGTGGGAAGCCTGGTTCTCCTTCTCCCACTCCCCCTGCTTGTTCCCTCTCTCACTCTGTCCCTCTGTCAAATAAATAAAATCTTAAAAAAAAAAAGTCTGAGTTATAGAGCAATGCAGTGTACATTCTTGAATTGGGTACCAGAGAAAAATCAGAAGACTGCAAATCGGGTTAAGTCATTTAACACAGTTTAAAGTCAGATCAAGCCTTCCTCGGATATCTGGCTGGGTTTGTGTGCCAGGCACAACTTTGTAAGAAGAGCATTTGGTTCACTCGGTTATCACAGATCTGACCTCATTACTAAGTGGGTTTTCTTTTTTTAATTCTTTTTTTTAGTAATCTCTACACGCAATATGGGGCTCGAACTCATGGCCCTGATATCGAGTTGCTTTCTCCTCCGACCATACCAGCCAGACGCCTCCACAGATTTGTCTTCTTAATGACAACTAACCTTACCTTTTTATTCCTCTCATTACACCCCAATTGTGATTTTCCAAATAAGAGAGGAAAACAAATATTCCAATTCTTTTGACAGAAATATTTATCATTGCCATTAATAAGCTGACTCTTCAACATTTCTCTGGGCCTTGGTGGTAGAAATTTTATTTCCCAGAACTGTATCAACCTGGGACAGACACCATTAAAGTTAGCCCATAGAACTAAAACCAGAGAGAAACAGGAACACTAAGTCTTCAATCAATATCACCATTATTTATGTTCTACTGTACAGGCTCCTAAGCATAAGATTTCATATAGTTCGTAATCTGAATTCTATTCTTCTGGCTTTAACTTCTGGACCTTCTTTCCGCTCTACTACATTTTGGCTACCCTGCTTTCTACGCATTTGCTCCTGCCCCGACCCCATCCCACCCTCTACTCCCATTGTGCGGAGGGAATCCAAGACCCAATGCAAATATCAACTGTTCCATAAAACCTTTTCCTAAGGCGTGAGGCAGAACTGTTATTTTCTTGATGTGGTCTTGTTAGTTGATTTATATCTCTATTGCAATACAGAGTACATTATACTATGTACGTATCTGTCTTCCTTTCTTGAATGTGAATGCCTTGAGGACAAAGTCCATGTCTCCAATCTTGATTCCCAAACCCTGGAGTTAGTCACATCCTTCTTTGTACTACCGTGGCCCTTGACTTTCACACATAGGGTACGATATCAACATCACTTCTTTACAAGGCTGTCTCTTTGACAATGAGCTCATTTAGATCAAGGACTGTATTTTGTCCATCTCCAGCAATGAGCACATGAACAAAAATATAGCAAACGGTCAATAAATATTTGGCAAAAGGAAGCAGAACACAAACATTACTTACATGAGCACCATTTTCTCACCACTTGAGCTACTGTCAAATGGGATAGATTAAACATTCAGAATTTTAAAAGTAATTACAGGGTCATTGTTCTAGCAAAACTTTAAAAGGATAGTCCAATCACAAACATAAATATAGCCCAACTATTATTATCCATACAAGACAGAATCATGGGAAATCAACATCATTCCATATGTATCTACTGAGCACCTACTATGAGCCAGGATCCTGAAGTGTTGCTGATATAATAGAGAAAAAGACAAATACCCTTTATTCACATAGTTTACATGTTAGAGTGAAGAAAAAGACAACAAGTACAAATTGTTTTAAATATAGACTCTGCTGAGAGGTAATTAAGTACCACAAAAAATAATAAAGCAGGATATATAATTCTGATCATTTCAATAATTCAAGGAGAAAATACATTTGTTTTGATTATGTGGCATTTAGGACCCCAAGTGTTTCTATAGGTCTACTTTGTAAGTTTTGGATTCTGCAGATCATTTAGCACCTAAGGAAATACCAATTGATTTCCTTAGCATTAATCAATGAGTGATATTAATCCACAAAACCACTGATGCTCATGTCAGTATTATCAACTGCTGAGGGGAATCAAAAAAAATGAGAAGGAAAAAGATGGAAGGAAGCAAAACAATAAAAGGAGATTGGATGCTCTAAATCTGCATTTATCAAAAATGTGAATTTGCCCTTGAAATCCCCATAACAGGGCTACTACACAGGCAACTCACCCTTATTATAAAATCCCCTGGACACACAAAGACCTAAATCCAGATGAATCTATCTTCTACAGAAGAGAGAAATACTAGAGCAAGATTCCAGGAGTATCACTCTTCTCCAGGGACGCTTCTCTGCTGCAGGTGTCTCCCATTCCCTCCCTTAGCACAAACCATCTCCCTTCAGGCAGTGGAAATTATGTTTCTTTGAAACTCTCACTTCTTAAGAAGTGATGCAGATCTGCTTTAAAGCAGATGCCAAAGTGCCCAACATTGTTTTTCCCTGGAATTTCTCGAAAACAAAACACTAAAGCTTTATCTTTTAATGAAGAAATCTGGAACTGTTATTATAGGCTTACCCATAGTCTTCAAATCTTTAAAAAGATATCAGTAGACTAAATCATTTAGCAAAGAACGTGTGGGTGTGTTTTGAGTAGGCCACAGTTAAATTATCATGCTGATTCTTCCTGCATATTCTGTCTGATATTAAAACCAGACTTTCGCATCTTAAGAAAAAAAGACAGACACTCAAAGCAGAAAAGTCTAAGATAATCTGGTTATCTGAAGATATTTTTCTCTGAAAATCACAGTGTATTTCCAAATAACAGGATAATAAATATTATTTTAATTGCTTAAAAATATGTTTAATAACATTTTGCCACATATTTACTCATGTTCTTGCCAAGTTCTTTACCCAAAATGAAAAATGGGGTTCCATTTCCAGGTCAGTTCTCTTTAAAATGGAAAACTGGGCTGACCTCTATTACCCTTTTTAAAATTCATATTCTCATTTGCACTTCACTGACTTGGGGCTAAGCCATAGGGAATGAAATCAGCATGAAACTGTTAACAAGTATTTTGTAATTATTTGTTTATTCAATCATTTCCCCTACCTTCCTTGTATTCACTTAGAAACAAATTTAATGTTAGTGCTAAACATTCACTTCAGAAAGGAGGACACTCATCAGCAGAGTAAAAGAAAATTTAAAACATATGTAATTAAGCCACCCCAAAATAAACATTGTTAACATTTTGACCTATGGCTATTCAGCACTTACACAGAGGTAAGTATAGACAGATATATAAAGATACACAGGTTCATATTAAAAATGGAAGTCTAAACTGTTCTCTCCAGCTCAAGTCTATAGGGAACATCTTTCAATCTTAATAAAGGTGGTTCTACATCATTGTTTTTTAGTAGTTGCATAATGCATGCATATTACAGTCTATTTTATTATGTTGATATTATTAATATCAACTTTTAGATACTTTTCCTGTTATATTCAACCCTGCTATGATGATTCTTTAAAAGATTTTATTTATTTATTTATTTGAGAGAGACAGAGAGCGTGAGCCGGGGAAGAGGAGGAGAAGCAGGCTCCCTGCTGGGCAGGGAGCCCAATGCAGGGCTCGATCCTGGGACCCTGAGATCATGACATGAGCTGAAGGCAGACACTTCACCGACTGAGCTACCCAGGTGCCCCCGCTATGATGATTCTTATTGCTAAATTGTAGCAACCATTTGTTTACCAAAGGATAAAATGCTAGAAATGAAGCGTCAAAAGGCATAAAAATATTAATACCTTAAAACACATGGCCCAAATGCATTCCATAAACACTGCCTACTTTATACTCAACGGCCATTATAAAAATATTTTAAGGAGAGTGTAAATACTAGTACAGCTACCCAGTTCCTCCACTGTCTCCACGACACTTAGAATTATCATTCTTCTTGATGTTTGCTCGTTTGACAGGCAAAAAACAGACCACCTATCTCTTAAAGAGGAGAGTCTTTGTAAATTACTGAATCAACAGACATCTGCTACATCCACTTGATGTGAGGTATTGCTTTCAACTGTGAAGGTCACACAACCAAGGCACCAATGTTGCCTCCAAAGAACTTACAAATCCAACAGAGGATTCAGACATGGACACAAATGGTAAAGACTAGACACGTGCTAGTCTAAGATCTGTAACAGAAGTAGAAATAAAGAATACGGCACAACCCCACCAAGTAAAGTCATTTTCCTGAGTCTATTTCAGCTAACAAAGGCGTTTCCAGTTTTCATAACCTGATGGGTCCCATATACAAAGCCAGATATTTAAAAAGGAGAGAACGTGGGGTGCCTGGGTGGCTCAGTTGGTTAAGTGGCTGCCTTTGGCTCAGGTCATGATCCCAGGGTCCTGGGATAGAGCCCCGCATGGGGCTCCCTGCTTGGCAGGGAGTCTACTTCTCTCTCTCCCTCTACCTACCACTCCCCTTGCTTGTTCTCTCTCTCTCTCTGTCAAATAAATAAAATAAAAATAAAAAGGAGAGAACTGAAAAGTACACAGACCTGAGAAGAAAGCAAATAAACTTTGTTAAGTTAGAGATGCTGGTAAAGGATTACCAGGGCTGGACAGACTAAGAAATGGACATGTGTCCATTTCTTCAACTATTCCGATGCAGGAAGTGGAAGTCCTGCATCAGCTTCAAGCTGAAGGCTCTACACTTACCCTACAGAGAAGAGGGTAAGTGACAGTTTCTAGAAGGCTTCATGATGGATCAACTCTGATCTCTATCTAATCACCTTTTACCATTTCGGCACACAGAGAAACGCCAACCATAATAGTGTTTGTAAACTTTACCGTATTCTTTCTTCCACCCTACCTTAGTGAGGAGTAAGAGCAGTATTGATGTAGGAAATGGTTGGGGTTAGTAGCCAATGGCCAAGAAAGTATTATTGGGATGCCATCAGTGCAAAAAGGTGGTTTAAATGAAAGCACAGGGACAGGACCCGTGGGCAGAAAGAGCGACGCTGGGGTCAGGAGGAGTGGCCCATGATATACTTTCAAGTTGGGAGGGGGGTTAGGGATAGCATACATCTGTAAGGAATTTTGGAAGTAATTTCCAGGACCTTGAAGGGCCCAGCTACTGTTAGGAAAAAGTCATTTATTACTGTCTAATAATACCCTAGTCATGAGACCCTTCAGATGTATATCGGTGAGTCATATGCTTGGGGGATGATTGCCAACATATATCTTGAGGGGTAGAGATAAAGTAAGATTCCAAAGGAATTTTTAGGTTAAACTAGACTTACAGGATCCTGGGGGGGTGGGGATAATGTTAAGCTAAGATTACCTTTTGCCCTTAGCAAAGTGTTAACTTTGAGGAAGCTGAGTTGCTAGAGGAAGCTCAGTCTGCCTGTTTCAAGGATTTGTCAATGGACTTGAAGTAGTAAGGAAATGTAATTTTTCTTTTGCCTTTGTTTCCCACATCAGTGTCACTGACTCCTCCACTTTTTCCCATTTTCTGCATGTACAAAGATTAAGAATATTAAATTCAGAGAGGTTAAGATATCTTGTTCCATCGGCTAAATCTGCAAGGTTTTCCCACCAACTAGGGACAGAAACTATATGAGGTCCATTTTTACTGTATCTCTGGAACAATTTCTAGTTTCATGAAACAGCCTAGACAAAGTCGAGATTTTACAATTGCCTTAATTCTTTGTCATAAATAAAATAAGCACATTTTTATTTTTCCATTGGAGATGGAATTCTCGGTAACACTTTAATACAGATCAGGAAACATTTTAATGTGAAATATAGAAATACTTATTCTTGGTCCACTAAGAATTCCAATGAAGCATTTTGGATGGCTGTCTTAGACTGTCTACCAACATGCATGGTGAAATGGAGAACAGAGGCCATTATTAATAATAGTCTAATCAAAACCCATTTCTGCCTTAATTTTTGCAGTTCATATAAACTGCTTTAGGGCCTGAATAACCCAGACATTTTCTCCATTTTCGAACTGCAGGGAGATACAGATAATGATAGATCATTAATTATACACCTAAAAAGCCACCAGGTTAACGGAAAATTAATGGATCTTACTCTTTATGTCTGCATCGAGAACAGTACATATGTTCTCTATCTTTGCTACAAACACTTTCAAAAAAAAAAAAAACTAGGTCGTTTTTACAGTCAATTTTCTTTTTGTCTTTGCTTATAGTAAGGTCTTTTTGTGCTCCTTTCTTTTTAAAAGTTTGTCAGTGATTCATTCTGTTTACAATGAAATCCTCTTACATAAGTTTTTTTTTTCCCTCCAGCTGAACTGCACTGTCAGTGAAGAGTCATTAGACCCAGATTTTCCATTTGTATTCTGTGAGGCAGCAAAACACTTGAGGACCCTCCCGTTTTCCTTTCTGCAGGAGGAGTATTTAGGGCCATTATAAGTGTATGTGGGTGCCTTCTCTGCATTTCGCCCTTCTAGCCCTGGGAAAGCTTTTTCATATCTCAAGAGGCTTTCAGAGCCTTTCATTTGCATTTTAAAAAATTCAAATGGGCAGAACTGCCCCCTTGGCTATTATAGCCTGTGAATCAGAGCCAACCTGTGTAAATGACAAGGTTGTTTGGAAATGAAAGAATTAAAATGACCTGACAACATGGGCAAATGTCACTGATTATCCCATGGACTGCCTTGGAAGAGCTTGGTTGCCGGTGCTACTGAGTAAATCAGATACAAGACAAGGTAATATACAGTACTGTTACTGATTTTTTTTGTCTGTTTGCAAATGGGGTTGGATGAGAAAGAGAGGAAATTAAGAAGTTACGGTTACAGGTACATGTACAGTTTATGCCTCGCGTACCAGTACGTTATCACCCTATGTAAAGACAAGTGGACTTGGGAACATTAAATGAATTGAAAATATTGAGAAAGAAAAAAAAAAATGTTAAGTAACATGAAGACTCTAAAAAGTGCCCGCCCGAAGCACACAATTTATTCTTTAATACGTTTATCTGTTTCTGTGGGGGAATATGAATGCTAAAAACTAATGGTTTATTCCCGATCACCCACATCATCACTGTTCCTGCTAAACAACACAAATGAAATTATTTGATTCTTTTGACAAAGCACACATAACCATCCATCAGTGGAGAGAGAGAAGTGATCAGGAAAGAAAAACACTAAAGGAACTCCCAGATACCTAGAGTCAGAAAAGAAAGAACTTGTGGCTTTGTGTGCTTTTTAAGATTTTACTTATTTATTTGACAGAGGGAGCAAGGGGGGCGGTAGGCAGAGGGAGAGGGAGAAGTAGGCTCCCACAGAGCAGGGAGAGCCTAGTGTAGGGCTCGATCCCAGGACCCTGGGATGATGACCCTCTGAGCAGAAGGCAGGCGCTTAACCCAGCTGAGCCACCCAGACATCCCAAGAACTTGTGGTTTTAAAAGCAGAACGAGGGATGTCTGGGTGGCTCAGTTAGTTGGACGACTGCCTTCGGCTCAGGTCATGATCCCGGAGTCCAGGGATCGAGTCCCACATTGGGCTCCCAGCTCCATGGGGAGTCTGCTTCTCCCTCTGACCTTCTCCTGGCTCATGCGCTCTCTCTCACGGTCTCTCTCTCAAATAAATAAATAAATAAAAATCTTTTTTAAAAAATAAAAAATAATTAAAAAAAATAAAAGCAGAACGAATGAAAGCAGTACTACCAAAACAAGCAGTGAAGTTCACAAGAGGAGAGAGAGCAAACACAGAGCGAATAGACAGGAGGGTAGAAACACCAATCACTTCAATGCATACCCTGTCCTGTGCAATCTTGTGGTAAGTCTAGTAATCGGGCACGTAAAAACGAACACCAAACCAAACAGCGTAACATTCCGAGCAAGGAGCTATATGGAAATACAATTTTTTTAAACATTATGCAGAGGAAGAAATACTGAACAAGTAGCCAGGAGATCTATTATGGCTTCTTGTACATTGATAGACCTCGAGTGCATTAGGCTAAGTGCAGTAAGTGAGACAGAAAAAAAACTACCATATAATATCACTTCTGCGTGTAGTCTAAAAACACAACAAGAAAACGCAAACTCCTAGAGAACAGACTGGTGCTTGGGGCGGGGTGGGGGTGGGTGGGGCGGAGTTGGAGGAAGGGGGTCAAAAGGTAGAAATTTCCATTGATTAAAGAAATCATGGGGATGTAATGTTCAGCCTCGTGACTATTTCTGAAGTTCACAATTCTGCATTATATATTTGAAAGTTATTATGGGAGTAAATCTTTAAAGTTCTCAGCACAAGAAAAATATTTTTCCTTTTTTTTTTTTTAAGATTTTATTTATTTGACAGGCAGAAATCACAAGTAAGCAGACAGGCAGGCAGAGAGAGAGAGAGGAGGAAGCAGGCTCCCGGCAGAGCACAGAGCCCAACGTGGGGCTCGATCCCAGGACTCTGGGATCATGACCTGAGCCGAAGGCAGAAGCCTTAACCCACTGAGCCACCCAGGTGCCCCAGAAAAATATTTTTCTTAAGTATTAACCACATGCAAGATATTGTTGCGAAATGTGGTAGGGAATAGAGGGTTGAATGAAATGAGTACTAGTCCTTTATCCTATTGGGAACGATTGTTGCTGTCTCTGGCAATCTCCTGAATCTTAGAGGAAATGGAGTCAGTCTTTCAGCTTAATAATGATATTATCTGGGTAGATGCATCTTATCAGGCTGAAGAAATGCCCTTTTTTCCTGGTTTGTTGCAAGGTTTTGTCAGGAATGGATGTTAGATTCTATCAACTGTTTTTTATGTACAAATTGACATGATTATACAGTTTTCTTGCTTAACCTGCTAACGGGGTGAATTACATGGATTGACTTTCAAATACTAAACTTTGAATTCCTGGGATAAAATCCACTGGTTCATGATGTCTTATCATTTTGACATACTGTTAAATTTCATTTGTGAACATTTCATTTGGAAATGTTTCATCCACATATAGGAGAGATACAGGCCTGCAGTTTTCTCATAATGTGTTATCTCTGCTTTTAGAATTGTGACAGTGTTAGACTCCTGGAACAATGTGGAAATTTTTCCCTCCCCATAAATTTCTAGAAGGATTTCCATATCTGTGATACTATTTCTTCTTCCAATATCCGGCAAAATTCCACAGTGAAGCTATTTAGATCTGCTAAGGTTTGTAAGTCCAAATTCAACTGCTGAAAACTAGATATGTGTGTTTTCAAGTTATTGAGTTAATCGTACATAAGGTGTGGTAGTTTGTGACCTTGAAAATGTATCCATTTCATTCACGTCATCATATTATTGGCATAAAGTTACTCACAATTTCTCCATTAGCCTTTTAGTATCTGTATGAAATGTAGAAATATTACGTCTCTCGTTGCTAATATTTTAATTTGTACATTTTCTCTTTTTTATCCTAAGTCTGGCTAGAACTTTGTCAACCTTACTGATCTACTAAAAGAATCAGATTTTGATTTCATTGATTTTCTCTATGATTATGTATGATTATTTTTACTCAGATCTTTACTAGTTGTTTTCCTCTACTTTTTCAGGTGGGGGAGGGCAGGGAGCAGGCTCCACGCCCATCACTGGGCCCAATGGGGGGGCTCGATCTCACAACCCTGACATCATGACCTGAGCCAAAATCAAGAGTCAGACAATTAACCTATGAAGCCACCTAGGCAGCCCTATATTGTTTTAATTTGCTTTGCCTTCTTGTCGTTTTCTAAGGTGGTGGTTGAGAACTTTGATCTACAATTTTTCTTCTCGTCTAGTAAGGGTGTTAAGTGTTATAAATTTCCCTCCAATTACTTTTCTTTGGCATTATACCATAATTTTTTTCTTATTTAAATTTTAGGTAGCTACCATACAATGTAATATTGTTTTCTGGGATAGAATTCAGTAACTCATCACTTACATATGACACCCAGTGTTCATCATAACAGGTGGGTATCCTTAATACACAGTACCCATCTAGCTCCCTCATCCACTTCCCTCCATCAAACCTCAGTCTCTTCTCTATTCTTAAGAATCTCCCATGGCTTGTTTCCCTCTCTCCTTTCTTTCCCTCCTTCCCATATGTTCATCTGTTTTCTTCCTTAAATTCAACATATGAGTGTAATCATATGGTATTTGTCTTTCTCCAACTGACTTGTTTCATTTAGCATAATACACTCTAGCTCCATCCGTGTCTTTGCAAATGGCAAGATTTCATTCTTTTTGATGGCTGAGTAATACTCAGTAATATTCAGTGTATGTGTGTGTACACATCTTCTTTAACCATTTATCCGTCGATGGACATTTGGGCTCTCTCCATACTTCAACTATTGTTGACGATGCTGCTATAAACACAGGGGCACAGTGTTCTGAAGGGGTATCCCTTCAGATCTGAATTTTTGTAACCTTTGGGTAAATATCTACCAGTACAATTGCTTGATTGTAGGGTAGTTTTATTTTTAACACTCTGAGGAAGTGTCATACTGTTCTCCAGAGTGACTGACCAGTTTGCATTCCCACCAACGGTGTAAGAGTGTTCCCCTTTCTCTACATCCTTGTCAACACCTGTTGTTTCTTAAATTGTTAAAATTTAGCCACTCTTAGAGGTGAGAGGTGGTATCTCATCATGGTTTTGATTTGCATTTCCCTGACAATGAATGATGTTGACCATCCTTTCGTGGGTCTGTTAGCCATCTGGATGTCCTTTTTGGAAAAGTGTCAATTCATGTTTTCTGCCCATTTCTTAACTGGGTTGTTTTCGGGGGCTGTTGAATTTGATAACTTCTTTGTAGATTTTGGATAGTAACCCTTTATCAGATATGTCCATTGCAAATATCTTCCTCCATTCCATAGGCTGTCTTTTATTTGTGTTGATTGTTTCCTTTGCTGTGCAGAAACTTTTCATCTTAAGGAAGTCCCAGTAGTTCATTTGTGCTTTTGTTTCCCTTGTCTCCAAAAACATGTCTAGTAAGAAGTTGCTAAGGCCGAGGTCAAAGAGCTTTCTGTGTTCTCCTCTGGGATTTTGATGGTTTTCTGTCTCACATTAAGGTCTTTCATCCATTTTGAGTTTATTTTTATGTATGGTATAGGAAAGTAGTCTAGGGGCGCCTGGGTGGCTTAGTGGGTTAAAGCCTCTGCCTTTGGCTCAGGTCATGATCTCAGGGTCCTGCGATCGAGCCCCGCATCCAGCTCTCTGCTCAGGGGAGCCTGCTTCCTCCTCTCTTTCTGCCTGCCCCTCTACCTACTTGTGATCTCCACCTGTCAAATAAATAAACAAAATATTTTAAAAAAAAAGAAAGTAGTCTAGTTTCATTCTTTTGTATGTGGCTGTCCAGTTTTCCCAATTCCATTTGTTGAAGAGACTATCTTTTCTCTATTGGATATTCTCACCTGCTTTGTTGAAGATTAGTTGACCATAGAGTTGAGGGTCCATTTCTCGGTTCTCTATTCTGTTCCATTGATCTATGTGTCTGTTTTTGTGCCAGTGCCATACTGTCTTAATAACTACAGCTTGTACTATAGCTTGAAGTCCAGAATCGTGATACCTCCAGTTTTTTCTTTTTCAGAATTGCTTTGGCTATTCAGGATCCTTGGTGGTTCCATAGAAATTTTAGGATTGTTTGTTTTAGCTTGGTGAAAAATGCTGGTGATATTTTGATGGGGATGGCATTAAATTATACCCCAAATTTTTTAAAAAATTGACCATCCAGTTCAAAATACTTACTAAATTCCTTTTTAATTTATTCATTCATCCATGGGTTATTTAGAAGTGTTTTAGTTTCCAAATATTCATGGATATTCCAGAGATCTTTCTGTTATTGACTTCAACTTTAATTCCACGGTGGTCCATGAATATACTTTGAATGACACGAATTCTTTTAAATTAGTTGAAACTACTTTTATAGTCCAGAATGCAGTCTATGTTGGTAAAGGTTCCATATGTACTGGAAAAGAACGTGAATTCTGCTGTTGCTAGGTGGAATATTCTATAAATGTCAATTAGCTCAAGTTGGTTGACAGTGTGCCATTTCTTTACTGATTTTCTGTTTACTTCTATTTTTTTTTAAAGATTTTATTTTTAAGTAATCTCTAAACCCAACCTGGGGCTCAAATGCACAACCCTGAGATCAAGCATCGCATGTTCTACCAACTGAGCCAGCCAGGTGCTGTTACTTCTTCTATTAATTACTGAGTGAGGGATACTGAAATCTCCAACTGTAACTGTAGATTTTTCTACTTCTATTTGCAGTCCAATCAGCTTTTGTTTACATATTTTGAAGCCCCATTATGAGGTACATAAACATTTAGGATTTGTAGTATCTTTTTTTTTTTTTTAAGAGTTACTTACTTGAAGAGAGAGAGAGTGCATACACATGCGTGAGCAGGGAAGGGGCAAAGGGAGAAAGAATCTCAAGCTGACTCCTCACTGAGTGCAGAGCCCTATGTGGGAACAGACCCCAAAACCCTGAGATTGTGACCTGGGCTGAAATCAAGAGTCAGACCCTCACCAGACTGAACTAAACAGGCACCCCTGGATCTTTATAGTCTCTTGATGAACTGACCCATTGTTCTTATGAAATAAGCTTTCATATTCCTAGTAATATCCTTGGCTCTGAAATCTACTTTGTGTATTTATATATTTACTCGGCTAGCGATTAGCATGTTATATGCAAGGTAATTTTGTTAGCAAGTTACCGTTTGCCTCTTTAATGTATAACCTATTTATGTCTTTATATTTATAGTGTTCTTCTTATAGGCAGCAAATGGTTGTTTTTTAATCTTGGGGTTTTTTTATATCCAATCTAGCAATATCTGTATTTGGAGTGCTTAAAATATCTGCATTTAATGTGAGAATGTGACAGCATTAGGTTTAAGTCTATTATCTTGCTATTCACTATTTGTCCATTTGTTCTTTATTCTTTTTCTATTGTTTCGCCTTCTTTTGGATTCACAGAGAATTTTTTAATGATCCCATTATTTATTTATTTATTTATTTTTGGCCTCTGTAGACATCTCTATCTTGTTATTTTAGTGATAGATTTAGAATTTACAACATACATCTTTAAACTTAACAGCCTCCTGTCAAGTAGTGTTATGTTACTTTGTGTGTATAGTATAAAGATTTTACAAACTACGTACCTCTATCTCTCCCCTCTTGACCTTTGTACTATTGCTCTCATATATCTTACTTTCACATATGCAATAAACCCCCACAGTACATTTTAAAAATTAGTTTGTATACCCACAGATTTCCTTTGTGTAGATACAGACATTCTTCTAGTGTCATTTTCTGGTTTAACTGAGACCCTGCTTAGGAGAGTGAGACCTGGCTCAGGATGAATTCTTTGAGCTTCTATAGATCTGAAAAAGGAGTTTACCTTCATTTTGAGAGATACTTTTATTGTCTATAGAAATATAAGTTGTTTCCTTTTTTTTTTTGTACTTTAAAGCACCTTTAACTACTATCTTCTTGCTTTAATGGTTTCTGATGAAAAATCTGCTGCTATCTGTATCTTTGTTCTTCTGTACATAATGTGACTTTTCCTGTCTGCTATCCAATTCTTTTTCTTCAAGATTTTAAGTAAGCTTTACACCAAACATGAGGCTTAAACTCGCAAGAGTCACATGTTCCATCAACTGTGCCAGCCAGGTACCCCACCCAATTCTTTAAACAATGATTTAAGGAGTTTGATTCTGCTAGGTGTTGGGGTAGTTCAATTAACTTGTGCTTGGGATTAACTTAGCATCTTGGACCTAAGGCTTATAGTTTTCATCAAACTTGAAACATTTTCAGCTATTATTTCTTCCATTATTTTCTCAGTCTCCCTCTGCTAACTCTCAGAGCTTCAAATTAGGTGTATATCAGACTTCTTGAAGTGAATTTAAAGCTCATTAATGCTGTTCTTTATTTTGTTCTCTGTTCTTCTGCGTTTCATTGTGGATAATTAGTATTGCTTTATCTTCAAGTTCATGAATATTTCCTTCTGCAATGTCTAGTCTGCCATTAATCCCATCCAGGGTATTTTAAATCTCTGGTAGGGCAGTTCTCGTCTCTAGAAGTTCAATGTTGTTCCATGTATTTATCTTTTGTGAGTCTATGTTTCTGAACATAATACAGCTATAATAACTTTAAATTTCTTGCCTGCTGATTCTAATATCTGTGTTTGTTCTGGTTCAGTTTTGATGATTTCATCAGTTTAAACTGAATTTTCCTATTTCCTTATATGGTAAATTCTGATCCGATGTCAGGCATTGTGATTTTTTTTTTTCCCTTTTTGAATGCTTGTTATTTTATCTCTGTATAAGTTTTCTTGAGCACTATTCTGGGATGCAATTAAGATTGAAAACAGTTTGATCCTTTTGGGTCTTCATGTTAAAATTTGTTAGGTGGGATCAGAGCAGTGTTCAGTCTAAGGATTATGGTTTCCACCACTCAACAGAAATCCTCACGTTTATGCTACCCAATACCACAGCACCTGACTGGCTCAGCTGGTAGAGCTGGGACTCTGGTCCTGGGTTGTGAGTTCGAACCCCATGTTGGGTTTAGAGTCTGAATGAATGAGGGAAGGATGGAAATGAATGAATGAATTCATGCATGCATTCTACCCAATACCTTATAAACCTTGAGGTCTTCCAGCCGAACTGATACAAACAGGCACTATTCTCAATGTTGTAGAGAGTGCCAAGAACCATTAACTTTCATCAGAGGTTTCCTTTCACCAGCCTTGGGTCATTTCCTCATACACAAGTGATCATCCAAATTAATCTGAATGCTCAAAGAGGGTTGTCTATATATCTATAGAGTTCTCTCTGTATGTCACTCTTTCCTCCCTCCCTTACTCTGCACTGTGAATTCTAGCCTTCTTAGTCTCTCTGGACTCTCATTTCCATCTCAACTCAGAGAGCTCGGAGTTCCCTGGGCTCTGCCTGTGTTGTTCCTCCTTGCAGTATGACCTGGAAAGTGTCATGAAGCAGGAATCAAGGGCAGTCACAAGGCTTATTGAAGTTGTCTTGGGGATCATGTCCAGGGTCTTGAAAACCATCATTTCACTTACATTGTCCATTGTATATTTCAGGTGGGAGAGGCTCAACCTGGTCTCTGTTTTTCAGTCTTGTCCAGGAGCATAAGTGCTTGCTCCCATTTTGAAATGTTAGGCATACACTATTCCTGGGGAAATGGTACCCACTACGAAGTTACAATTACTTAGTTATCATCTAAAATCTATGGCTCTCATTCAACCCACACTGGGCACCAGAACGAGCCTGTGAAAACAATAGAAGGAGGACTGCTTGATACAGTGGTAATTTATAGGTGCTGACAACACTGCCCTGCTTCTGTGCTTCTTCTGTATGTAGGTCATTTACCCATGATATTATTCACTTATTTGGAAGGTCCCTTTTGTTCTGGGCCTGAACAGACCTAGTCCACATGGAGAGGCCTGATCAATGATAACCATCACAATCTGCATATGTATAGGTTTATATATTTATGTGCATAGGTAAGTTTATATATTTTTAAAAAGTGTTCATGCCCATTTACATCCTATTTGATCCTTGATGTGTCTGTCTATAAGGCACTAAAGATTAGGTACATCATACCCATTCACAGAGAAGTCAAATGATCTGCTTGATCACATCATTGGCTAGAACAATGGCTGGCACTCAAGATGTCCAAATCCTCCCCTGGATTCTGTCCCCAGAACCTGTGGTTAATGACTGACCTATAAAACCAGGATGAGTATATTGTAGTTACGTGAGCAAGGGCTTGGCCTTTTAAATAGGAAATCGGACAAAAGAGACCCTAGGAGACCCACTGGAGCAGAAATCCCATAGAAGTGTAAGGGAGCCGTCCTCTCATAATACATTTTAATATAATGCAAAATTTCAGGCCCCAGCTGGATGTGAAAGCTTGTTTTCCTCCCTCTTAGCCATCATGCATTATTTATGTGAAGTGACCTCACTTACATGTCATAGGCAGATTGTGATGACAGAAGCTCCTGTGGTGCAGCACACAGAAAGCCTGATTTCCTGGTGCTCGAACTTGGTCTCCTTCCCCTGCTTCCTATGCTGCCACTGGGGCTGTCACTCCCCTGTGGTAATGAGCTCAAACGAGTGTTTAATCACACAGTTCTCCCTCATTTTGAAGCAAAGCCCTTGTGTGCTCAGTCCTGTCTTCTGTCTTCACAAGGGATTCTATTGAACTCCTGGAACCCAAAGGTCCCATTCCTCATTACCCTGCCCCTAAGGCTATGCCAGCTATCCCACTGAGGAGCTGCAGAGAGCCACAGGCTGACCAACTCGCTGGTTTCTGCACTCACTGGTACTGCTTGTCTGGCTGACTTAAGTCTTGTGCTTCTGGAACAGAACCAATAGGAAGGCTGGCAGGAGTACTTTAGAACCTCTCGACTTAATTTTTTCTATGTTTCTGCTCTGTTGTCTATTTCTTTCACTTAAAATAGACCACGCAATAAAAAGGTCTAAATATCTTTGCAGTATCCTGAAAATGTCCAGCTGCCAACGAAATCTAAATGTAAAAAAAAATAAAAAACAACAACAACAAAAGCCTTCCTGAGAGGAAATAGAAAACGATTGACAAAAATAGGTTCTTAAATGGGATATCACTAAAGAAAAAATGTATTGGGGGATTGTCTGAAGAAAAATTTAACATTAATAACTACCCAAGGTGACCGAGTATATAGAATAAACAATGTTCAAGAAAGGGATTTCATAGAACTCTGCACCGGTTAATGGTTCTCTAAAAAAGGATTTCTGGGTGATTTTAGAAATGTTCTAAGAATGAGAATAGGTACAAATGATTCTACTGACTTTTTAAAAAACCTGTTCTGACCCAAACAGAAAAACTATAAAAGCAAGACAATATAATTTGCCTTGCCAAAGACCAAGAAGAAAAGAATTTTTATAATTACATACTACCAAAAATTTTCTATAGCAGTAACTTTTTTAATAAGCACAGCATGTATAGAGCATCTATCCAGAGATTCATTCATTCATTCATTCATTCATTTATTTATTTATTTGAGAGGGAGGGTGGGTAGGACCAGAGAGAAAGGGACAAGTAGATTCCACACTGAACTCAGAATCTGACATGGGACCTGATCATGACCCTGAGATCATTCATGACCTGAGCTGAAATCAAGAGTTGGATGTTTGACCTACTGAGCCACCCAGGGGTCCCTACCTCAAGAGATTCTATTGCAGGATTCTAAACCATGAAACCAAAAATGAGGTTACAACTTGAAGGCTTCACAGCTCACGTCTCAAATTCATTCTTCACCTTGATTTGCACAGCTATAACTATAGGACTCTATTGTTTGGCTCTTTTTTTTCTCATCTGGACGGACACTCGGGGAGAGATTACAGTGTTTTCGTAAAAGTAGGAGTATATTAGAATCACCTCTAGAAGCTTTTAAGCAATAAGATAGCAGGGCCCAACCCGGCTGCACAGTGTCCAACTCTCCGGGAATGGAGATCGGATTCATTTTTGAACAGCAATACATGATTAAGATGTGCATGTCTGGGGCTCCTGGATGGCTCACTCGGTTAAACGTCTGCCTTCAGCTCAGGTCATGATCTCCAAGTCCTGGGATCAAGCCCCACATAGGGCTCTCTACTCAGTGGGGAGTCTGCTTCTCCTTCTCATTCTCCCTCTGTGCTCGTTCTCTCACTCACTGTCTCTCGCTCTCAAAGAAATAAAAATATTAAAAAAAAGAAAAGATGGGCATCTCCATTAAGTTTTAGATTAAGAGAGATTTAAGGATTTAGGTCACTAAATTCATAGCAGTAACCTATCACTGCTGTAAAAAAAAAATGACACTCAGCTTTGTGACTTGAAACAACACATTTATTATATTATAGTTCTGGAGGGCTAAAGTCTAAAGCAGATCTCACTGGTCTAAAATCAAGGTGTGGCCAGGGCTACATTCCTTTCTGGAGGTGCTTTGGGAGAACACGTTCCTTGCCCTTTCCAGCTTACAGAGGCTGCCTACATTCTCAGACTTCCATACCCAAAGCCAGCAACAGTTGGCCCAGTGCCTCTAATGATGCTATCTCTCTGATTCTGTTTCTTCTGCTTCCCTCCTCCCCATTTAAGGACCCTCAAGGTTACATTGAGTCCACTTAGGTAACTGAAAATAATCTCTTCAAGGTCATGTGATCAACCACCGTAATTCCACCTGCAACCTCACGCCTGCCCCTTCCTGAACAAGAGAGCATATTTACAAGTTCCAAATTAGGACACAGACAACTTAAGGGCATCTGTTATTCTCCCTACCCAAGTTGATCTATTTCAACTACTTCACTGGGCAGATGAGGCAAAAGAGACATGAATCTGTGGAAAGATGTTAATGGTATTAATGGCGTCAAAGATACTCATCCCTTTATGTCACCCCTAAAATCGAATAACCAAATTCCAGAAATATGGCACCTAGTCATCTACATCAACACTGTCCTCCTCCTTAATTCAGAACAACTTGTCAACCTCAATGTAGACCTCCACCTGATGTTCCAGAGGTACACTGCAGATGTTTAACACAGCCCTCTCCAACTGCCAAATAAAGGGCAACTATTATGTAACACCTGACCTAAGTCAAGCCCTTCCCAAAGTACCAGCGGGATTTGCAATCAGTCTTTTTTGCACCACACTTAAGGATGCATCCAAAGGACTCCTGTGCAATCTGATTGCCCCTTATCCCCATACCAGTGCCTGGCCCCTGATGCATGCTTTGCTTTGGCAGACGCACGCTTTGCTCTGGCAAAGGCCAATCATATTCCACTGGGAGAAGGCAGCTCCTATTCCTGACAGTCAATCAAACTTTTAGCACCATCCCCCAAGCTGGAAACATTGAAATTGCATCCCTATCCTTGATGTCTCTTTTCAGTTTTCTCACTCTTTCTCACTCCTTTAGCCTGCCGTTTCTCCAGGGGAGAACACAGCCTTTTTAATGCTTGGTGAATGAATGAATGAATGAATGAATGAACTGGCTATTGAAATAGCCTAATCAGTTCCTGTGTCTCCAGTCTCTCCTTTCAAACACATCCTTTACATATCTGCTGGAGAGATCAGCTTAAACCAAGGATCTAATTGAGTTTTTTCCGAGCTTCAGTTGCCTACAAAATAAAGCCTACATTCCTTACCTTGACATTCAAAGCCATCCAAATTAACCCCCTAAACGTTCCACCTTTGTCCGCTATTGCACTAGCTCTACTCAAGGTGCTCACCCCCTTATTTATCTCCATTCTGTAGCTACGGTTAATCCCTGATTGCAACCTGTTCTTTAAGCCTTGCTGCTCCATACTTTCACAACATGAAATCTATCTCTGTCCCTTCCATTCTCCACGACCTAAGCCTTAACCATTTTTCAAGTGCCAACATTCAAGCGATTTCTTCCATGCATTTCTCCCAAAGCACCCAGCAGGCATTACTCATTTTGTGACCCCAAAAAGTTTTGCACTAAGTCCAACTAATATATATTTATTAAGTAATCCCAGATTTTATAATAGATCAGTATTAAAAATGTTGACACTCATAAATTTATGATTCCTCAAATCATACAAGAGTTTTATTTTTTGCTTCATACTACACTGATGGACACTAGTATTTACCATATGGTAGACAGGGTTTTTTTACCCCAACAGAAGAAAAGTTTCCAGTCAACTTCTGGTTAACCAGAAAAGCCAATTAACCAGAAGATCCATTCCTTGCTCTCAATTATACACACCAATGGAGTGAAGCAGTGAGGCCAATGATCTAAAACAGTAGATAATCAAAAATTCTACCCACTGGCTTGCAGGCTCTCCCCACACATCCTCCCCCTTTCTCTCCCTACTACACTACACACCCTGGCCTCTGGCAAACTCATTATCCTGATTCTGCCTGGCTTGGGTTATACAGCAATGAGTTTACATTTTCTGCATCTACATTCATTTACCTAACTTGAATTGGCCACCTCCTGTTGGCCAGCCGCCCAGCAAGGACCTGGATGGAAGAAGAGAAATGGAGGCAAATCTGACACAGTCCCTATCTGGAAATAATGTATAATTTTTCTATAACCCAAGTGTGAAATAGAGTTTAACATGGGATTTTTTTCAGTCCCGAGAAAGCGATGAACTTGACACATATTCGTCAGCTGCGATGGCATACAAAACTATAGAGAGATGAAATACCACCATCTCCTAAGGGAAATTCAAGATGGTACAGTCAGGGGCACCTGCGTGGCTCAGTGGGTTAAGCCTCTGCCTTCAGCTCAGGTCATGATCTCAGGGTCCTGGGATCGAGCCCCGCATCGGGCTCTCTGCTTGGCGAGGAGCCTGCTTCCCCCTCTCTCTTTGCCTCTCTCTCTGCCTGCCTCTCTGCCTACTTGTGATCTCTCTCTTTCTGTGTCAAATAAATAAATAAAATCTTTTTTAAAAAAAAGATGGTACAGTCAAGCATGCTCTGTGATCTGGTTAGGAGAAGGTGAATGCAGAAGGCATCGGGGTGAGAATTCAGGGGTGGAGAAAACAAGACTGAAAGACAGGTTGACGCCAGATTGGTGAGGACCTGATAAGCCAATCCAAGGCGTTTGGACTTGATTCCTAGAAGCAATATTAAACTGGCAAAGGAAATAAGATTGCATAATGGCAGGGGAGACTGCAGAGTCATGGGAAGGATCTAGCAGCCCTGGGTTAATCATCTGAACTACAAAATAACCCACAGACAGAAAATGAAATCTGAGCATTTGAAGATACCATTTCCTGTCACAGATAACTTTTTCAGAACTCCTACTGCCTAAGGATTTAGACATGAGATCTCTACTAAACAAATAGCCAAGAGCCTAGCAGAGAGCCTTGCACATGACCAAGCATTCAGTAAATCATCACTATATTCAATAGAATAAGAGATGAGGCTGGATAAGAAAGAAACTATATTAAGAAGCCACCAGGGGCTGAGTGATAAAAGGCCTACAGAGGGACATTACCTCCCTGGTGCTTATGGTAAGTAAAGGAAAATCCTATACTCAGGAAGTTAAAAAGAAAATCATGTTGAAAATCCCCTGCTTAATATTCTCAAGTGGATCCCTGCTGCAATCGGGATTAAGTCCAAAGTCACTAGTTAGGTCTAAAAAGCTTCCCATGATCTGGTCCCCCAACCTGCTTTGCCTGCCTGCTTTCCCAACACAAAGCCCTACTACAACTTGATGGTCCCCTAAACACACCCTGGAGAAAATGTCAATCCTCGTCTGACCACGGACATGCTCTGTTAATCTGGATAGACTTGATTTTTTTCCCCCAAGTAATGCTGTGTGGATTCCTATGATAACCAATTATTATAGTAGTCCTTTAAAATGCAAACTGAGAATCACACTATCTCGTGTGGTGACTGTTAGCCTTTCAGACTAAGCCAACACTTGGATCCGTTCTTAAATAAACAACTTGGTTTGCCCAGTCCTAATGAATGGGTAACGTCTCCCTGCCAGAGGCAAAGTCTGCCTTACTCTTTAAATTCCAAATGACAGAATTACAAGTGAGCAGAGTCCACCTGCCACAGCATGCATACATGATCAGAATCAATTTTAATGACTATGTGTGCGTGTGCACTTATCCCTGGGAATACAACCATGTAGAAGGATGCCTGGAAATAAGTCTGCAGTTATTTTAATGATTTGGAAACTATCCATTAATTTGAAATGTTCCAAGCAATGCTTTTAGGTTATATTTATGGTCTCTCAAAGTACCCCCATAACAAGTCAACTATTTAGCTCTTAAGTTAAATTTTAAGACAGTTTTAACACTTTTTAAATGAGTACCCACTATGTGCCAAGTGCTTTTCTACAGGTCATTTCCTTAGCACATAATTATCTCACAGTTATGGAATGGCCACTCAAATTTTAAATATGTGCTTATTTCTTCTCATTAAATCAATTTTCCTTTAAGCAGTAGTAACCTTGAATCAAAGCATAGAACTGAGTTAGAATAATTCTCACATCCATCTACTTCTCTCTATCCCCGCAGCCATCACACTAATAGTCACAAGCGACCATCCTTCATCTAAAATATTCCAACAGTCTCCTCTGGACACAGTCAGCTTCTGTTCTTGTCCCCTCCAATCTATTCAATACAGAATAGCAAGAATGATCACCTTCAGAGATAAACCACATCACTTATCTCCTATTAAGAAGCATCTGGGGCGTCTGGGTGGCTCAGTCGGTTAAACAACTGCCTTTGGCTCAGGTTATGATCCCAGAAGTCCCAAGATCAAGTCCCACATCAGGCTCCCTGGTCAGCGGGGAGTCTGCTTCCCCCCTCTGACCCTCTCCCTTCTCATGCTCTCTCTCTCACTCTCTCTCCCTCAAATAAATACATAAAATCTTTAAAAAAAAGAAGCAGCAGCAGCATCTGGTGTCCTCCAGCTCCATTTCTGTATACTTGAAAGTTGTTGAAAGAGTAGATCTTAGGGGCACCTGGGTGGCTCAGTGGGTTAAAGCCTCTACCTTCAGCTCAGGTCATGATCTCAGGGTCCTGGGATCGAGCCCCGCATCGGGCTCTCTGCTCCGCAGGGAGCCTGCTTCCTCCTCTCTCTCTGCCTGCCTCTCTGCCTACTTGTGATCTCTGTCTGTCAAATGAATAAATAAAATCTTTAAAAAAAAAAAAAAGAGTAGGAAAAAAAAAGAGTAGATCTTAAATATTTTCACCACACACACAAAATAGGTAATTATGTGAGGTGATGGAGGTGTAAACTAACCCTCTTACAGCAATCATTTTGCAACATATACATGTATCAAAACATCACGTTGTACATATTAAATTAACACAATGTTAATTCTATTTCAATAAAGCTGCCAATACTCCTTATGGCACATCGGAAGCCCTGCGTGACCTTCGCTAAGCTCTAGGATGTCTGCGCTCCAAGCCTAACTTACCCAGGGCTAAGTTAGTTGCATAAGAAACTAGGACTGGCACCCACACATCCAGATCAAAGAAAGAGAGATTATCTGCAAAAGCCCCACAAAGAGATGCTGGAAAGTGGTGTCATAAGCAAATGCCTGCATACTGGTCATTACTAATGGGTATATCACCTTTAGAGACATGGAAATGAACAAAAAATATTCACATAAGACAAAAGATCACCTATTATGTTGCCTTGATAGTATCTTCAGATTTGCTACAATTGAACCACTCTACCGTCCTCCAGATCCCATTCCATTTTACCATCTCAAGAATTTCAATCCTATCATTATGTCCTCTCCTACAACTGTACCAGGTTATACTTATCTGCAAACAAACAAGACATAGTGCTTCCTATCTTAAAAAATTAAATAAAAACCATACCTTAACCTTCCATACATATATATATAATTTATAAGTAAATATTATATGTATATATTTAATTGCCCTAATCAATTTCCCATTACCATTTCTTCAAAGAGTTCTGTCTGTTTCTGCTTCTGCTCCTTCACATCCCATTCTCTGTTCAAATCAAACCATTCCTACTAATGTCCACTCTATATAAAATGGCTATGGTCAAAGTCACCAATGACATTCATGTAGTGAAATCCAGTGGTCACTTTCACTCTTACCTTACTTGATTTCTCAGCAGCATTTGGCAAAGACTGCCACTCTGTTCTCTTTAAAACAGTTTTTTGTGTTTCTTCCTTAATACTGTGCCCTTGGCTTTCCTCCGACTGGTTGCTTCTTCTCAACCTGCTGGATACTCCTCTGCTACAGGTCTTGAAGTTACAACGTACAGATATTCACACCTAGGGACGGTTCTCTATTATAGCTATACACCTTCTGGTTAGTCTTATACAATCTCATGTACTTAAAGAGAATCAGTTTACTAAGCATTGGCAAATCTGTATCTCTACCCATAAACCACTACCTGACATTTGCATATAAGTTAGAAATCTCCAACAAAATGTCCACAAAGAGCTATCATTCTCCCTCCATGCTTCCCTCCCTCTTTCCAAATTCTTCACTCTTCTTCCCCATTTCAGGAAGCAGCATCATCAAATATACGCAATGGCCAATCAAAAATCTAGGAGTTGGGGTGCCTGGGTGACGGAGTCAGTTGAGCATCTGACTCCTGATTTCGACTCGGGTCATGATATCAGGGTCCCGAGACTGAGCCCCACGTGGGGTTCCACACTCAGCAGAGAGCCTGCTTGAGATTCTCTCTCTCCTTATCCCTTTGCCCCTTCCTCCTCTCTAAAATAAATACATAAATAAAGAAAAATCTACAACTCACCCCATAGCCACACTTTCTCTCATCACCCCCTAACATCTAGCCCATGGACATCCTGTTGACTCTGCTTTTCTGAGCTTATTTTTTTTTTTAAAAGATTTTATTTATTTATTTGACAGCAGGAAAGTCAGTGAATAAAAGCACAAGCAGGGGAAGCAGCAGAGGGAGAGGGAGAAGCAGGCTCCATGATGAGCAGGAAGCCCGATGTGGGGCTCAACCTCCGGACCCTGGGATCATGACCTGAGCTGAAGGCAGACGCTTAACCCACTGAGCCACCCAGGTGTGCTTCTAAGCTTATTTATAACCTTATCATCCACAGGGCACTTCACTAAAGTGTCCTTCTAGCTTCAAAACTGCCAACTTGTAACTGCCTTAGAACCCTTGGACCAGCTGTTCTCCTTTTCTAGAACGTTCTCCCTTCAGAGATTGACATTCCTGACTATATTATGCTATTCAGTTCTAAGCATAAAAATCTCCTCCTAGAATAGCTGCCTCTGACAGCAGAAAAGTAAAATTCCAGTCACTTTCCCATTACAGTCTTTTATTTTACTATTTACTTTACTGGTATATGATATTTCTTTTACATGTGTACTTCTTCATGTGTTCATTAGCAATCTCTACTAAAACATGAAGTCTGTAACAGCAGGAGCATGCTTTCCCTTTTCAACACTATATTCCTTGTGTGTCTGTAATAGTGCCAAGTCTATAATGGGCACTCAAAAAATTGTTGAATGGCTGAATGAACATACAAAATCTCCAGGATAAGGGATTTTCAGCATAGCAAGGTTTTAGCAAATAAAACAGGGAAGGAGGGCTTGGAAACATGGTAGAAAAGTTGGGACAAAGAACAGAAAGGAACATACAACAAGGTTGTTAGAAATTTCAGAGAAAGACTGTAAGAATTTTTCTCTTATAAGACCCCATATTTACAGGTTCCTATATCAGAAGGAAAAGCCTTGGGGAGCCCAGGTGCTTCAGTCCGTTAAGCGTCCAACTCTTGATTTCAGCTCAGGTCATGATCTCAGGGTCGTGAGAGCAAGCCGCGTGTTGGACTCCATGCTGGGTATTGAACCTGCTTAAGATGCTCTGGTTTCTTCAACCTCTGCCCCTCCCCACGTCGTGGGGGTGGGGGGAAGTAAAAGCCTTAACAAGAACTGGTCCTATAGGTTCGACTTTGAGGTCAACAAGCAATACGTGTGCAACAAAGGTGGACTCATCCCCCAGCCAGCCCATGAGAGAAGACTCTTGAGGGATAACTCGGGTGGTGACAGGTATTAAGAGGCAAAAACAACGACAAGAGAAAACCCACAGATAAGTTCTGTGCACTGATACATTTTTAAAAGACAGAGAGAGAGGAATGAAGGAAGGCAGGCAGAAGGAGGAAGGGAGGGAGGGAAACGCACCAGGACTCAATATTTAAGACGGGGTCTTCAGAGGAATTCTTCTGACACAAAGCTAAGAGAATGGGACAGACAGCTGGTTGAGGTAAGAAGAAGGTCAACACGATGACCTTCCAGAAGAAAGAAGACAGTGATAAGCCTGACCTATAGATGGGACACAGCATTAGACATCCAGGAACTATCTGTCTGATAGCAATTAGCAGAAAATAACCCAATGGGCCGAAACCTGGGACACAGCTCAAATTTCAAAGATGGCTTGAGAAAGAATGAGGTTGGAACCTAGGTCCAAAAGATTCAAGGCTGGGTGTCCAATAGAGAAACCCAGCCATAAGGACTAGGGTGTAAGAACAGATCTTTGTCATAGAATCAAAAGAGAATCTCAAGTGTTAAACCAATAGATGGGCTCAAACCAAGGTCAAATATAATGCCTACAGTGTTAAGTTACTGCCCTAGGGCACTTCAACATGTCCCCATCTCAGCCAGGGCTGGGCCCAGAGTCCACAACTAAGCTGAATGTGCAGGTGATTAAAAATGCCCTCAGTCACAAGAACTGAAGTTCTGGGACCAGAGAGCCCGGCAGGTCATCCCTGAATGTGACACAAAACCTATCTCTGTGGCCAAGGCTTTCTTCGATGATTTCAATAGCTCAACACGAGCAAGAGAGTCAGCAATCAGCCCTTAATCAGTCCCAACCACCTGCTCTCCCAAAAGTCCAGCCAAAAGGGAAGATTCTCCTTGGATTCTCTCGATAGTCCTGCTGCTTCTGGGAAGCCAATGGCCAATTTCAGACATCAACAGAAGATGAACTGCCTCCGGAGGGGGTAGGGCATTCGTCTCCAAAGGTTTGGAAGCATGAACTCAGGCCTCCTGCCTATACAGCTAAATCCCAAAGGAGGAATTCCTTAGCAATGCTGCTTAGTATGAATGTGTAAGAAATTGAAGCGTCTCTCTACCCATGAACTTATATAGAATATTGAAATGTGCACCGCCAAGAAATAAGAGTCCATACATAATTTTGAGTCCTTGCAGCATCGAGGTGGCATGTGGAAGCCACCTAAGTCAATGCAATTTGCTTTACATTGTGTACCCAGTAATAGCATTTATGCCTTAGATGAAGGAGTGATAATGACTACTTAGCCTTAGGGATGTTTGATATTTGTAATGAAGTTTACCCGGCAATGAAAACCTTAGATGCCAAATACACTGTACTCAACCTGCCTCTTTGTTGTTTTGTAACTGCACTTTGAAGACCTCAAACACCTCTTAGGTGAAACGGGCACCTAAACCCAAGGGCCTGGTAGCTGAGAAGCACCAGGTTGCTCTGATTCTGGAAAGACAAAACCTCTTTCTGGCTGCTCAGTGCTTTCTTGCGCTGAAGTTCTTCAAAGGCCTAAGAGGCATTTAAATACCCCCACAGGTAAACTATCTTCCTCCCATCAGATTAGAGTTGATATGAGTTATTGGTATTTGGGTTGGTCACAGATCTCAGAAGTCACTGGGATTCAATGACTCCAATAAGCTAAATATGATATACATCTTATACCCCCTACAAGAGCCACCTCCCACCTGACTTCCTCCATGAAGCCTTCTGCAACCACACTTAGATAAAGGCCGGTCTCCCAGAACTGTCATGGCATCTCCCGCACACTTCCATTAGAGCAGTCATCGCGGGATACTGGATTTATTTGTTAACCTCTCTGTTGTCTAATGAGATTATGAGATACTTGAGGGAAAGGAGCCATTTTTATTCATCTGTGACTCACCAGAATCTAGCACTCATGCCTGGAACATGCAGAGGCTATCTTTGGAACAATGAATGAAATAAAGTGTTACAAAAACACTGGCTTAACCCAGTTCATTTTACTCAAGCATCTCCCACCCATTCACATCTTCACAAATGTCATTTACACGATACTGCCCTAAATTAATGAAGGTCTCTACTGAGCTCCTGTCCTGTACCTACTAGTGTGAATGTGGAATCAACCCTCCAAGGGTTTACCATCTCACTGGTAAATGTGGACAATCATGAAACAGCCTGGTGCCATTGGTTCTTATGGTGGGTTTTTAAATAGATGAGAGCATGGAGGGTCTGAGTAGCATTGAGAATGTCGGATTGAGGGCACCTGGGTGGCTCAGTGGGTTAAAGCCTCTGCCTTCAGCTCAGATCATGATCCCAGGCCTGCATCAGGCTCTCTGCTCAGCGGGGAGCCTGCTTCCTTTCCTCTCTCTCTGCCTGCCTCTCTGCCTACTTGTGATCTCTGTCAAATAAATAAATAAATAATCTTAAAAAAAAAAAAAAAAGGGAGAGAATGTCGGATTGAGGCTGCACTTAGAAAAACTGATTTGGCAAAATAAGAAAAGCAACAAAAAGGAGTTTGGCAACAATAAACAAAGGAGGTCAGGATGAAGGTAACACAGAAGCAAATAAGGCCGAGAAGTGGAAATAATGAAGCAAGCATTTAGATAATTAGCAGTTAATTTCAAAGGGAAATGTAAGGTAATTGAAGGGTGTAGGGCAAAGCATGGTAATGAATGAGAGGTGCTGAAAGATGATGATGAAATTGCATTAGTAAACAGTATGGGGGCGCCTGGGTGGCTCAGTCGTTAGGCGTCTGCCTTTGGCTCCGGTCATGAATCCAGAGTCCTGGGATCGAGCCCCACATCATGCCCCCTGCTCAGTGGGAAGCCTGCTTCTCCCCTGCATCTCTCCCTGCTTGTGTTCCCTCTCTCGCTCTGTGAAATAAGTAAATAAACTCTTTAAAAAAATAAAATAAAAAAATAAACAGTATGGCATTGTGAGGAATAATGGAGAGTAATGGTTCTAGAGGAACATTTTCTCTATCTCTACCAACCATGACAGATGGTACAAGACAATGAATTTCCTCTCCCTTTGCAAAGCTTTGCATGAGAAGTGTTGACCAGTGCTTTTACATCAGGTAGCATTGTTACGTAAGGCCTGGCCTCAAAGTCTGTCCTAGGGACCAAGTGATTGAAAAGTCCTTGGCTGCTAGTGGAGCAGGAAGAAGAGTCTCGGTCTCACAGCCCCTTCAAATCTCACGGCTGTGAGATGAGACTGAAATCCCACAATAATAAAGTTCGTCTTGATCACCACTGTCTCAAAACAGCATCAAGCACAGACTAGGCACTCACTGAACACATTTTGTCACAGACCGAAACAAATGATACTGCAGAACTTAGCACAGTCAATCATGCAAAAATAAACGTTGGTCATACCTGTATAAGCTTGATATCCACTGAATTGATTTAATTAATGCACATATAGCTGGACATGAGTACTAAGTACAGACAGTAACAAGAGAATGAGATACGGTCTTCGACCTAAAGGGTCATAGTGTAATGGGTTAAAGGGACACATGTGCACACACACCTTTCCATGGTTGACTCATACAATATCTATAGCACCAACGTCTGAAATTCTCCAAGGATATTTTAAGTATTTCTTTCCATATGCATAGCAGGGGGACATAAATGATAGACATCATCTTCATTCTGTAGTCAAGAACAAAGAATCATTGATGATAGAAAATTAGCAGTCATCTAGATCTTCTGTTACCTTACCTGCAAGGGGGAGACCCGAGTGATGCAGTTCAAAGTCATATCTATCCCAAAAGGCTGGGTGCAAGAAATGGGGGTAGATAGGTCTATAAAGAAAGGGGAAAAATAATTATCTCAAGTGGTGGTACCTTCAAAAGCATGCTCAAATAGCTTTAATAAGTCTCTCTCAAGCAACAGTTTGAGAAATATGGCCCCAGGTTCAGGACTCAGGGAGCCTCTGGGTAAGGACTAACATGATGGATTAAGACCACAATAAAAAAAAGAGGTAAGGAAGCCTTTTGTACAGTGAGGAAGCAGTCCTCATTTAATGAAAGCATCCAGACTCATTCGTTGGAAAAATATTTTTTAAACAAGTAGTACTTGCCAGTCTCTGTGTAAGTCTCAATATACACAAACCGTTAAGATACATTTCCTTCTCTGGAGGAACTTGTCAACCAGTGAGAGAGACAAACAAGTAAATGGGTAATATCCATTATGGGAAACAACAGCCAACGTCACTGGAATACTATCCACTGTCAACTACCATGGAGAAACATTTGCACGTGTTCACAACATGGCATTTTTATGAGAATCATCCCTGTGGTGATGTTCATAAAACCCTAAATTAGGAGATAACCTCAATGTCTTTCTATACCAGAATGTCAGCCTACGTGTATAGCATGCCATATTATGTAATAGCACTAATGAAAGAGAACAAGGTATATCTTAATGTTCTGACATAGACAGAATGTCTATGGGTGGCTCAGTCGGTTGAATGTCTGCCTTCGGCTCAAGTCATGATCCCAGGGTCCTGGGACTGAGCCCTGCATCGGGCTCTCTGCTCAACGGGAAGCCTGCTTCTCCCTCTCCCACTCCCTCTGCTTGTGTTTCCTCTCTCACCGTGTCTCTGTCAAATAATAAAATCTTAAAAGAAATAAAAATAAGTGGTGGAATAATACATATAGTTGGAATGAATAATTATGGAAAACGTTAGCTTGATTTCCAAGGATTTAAATGTTTAAACAATTTTCAGTAAGAGGATTATATATTAAGGTACTGAATAATTAAAAACAATTTTAAAATACGTGTATGCTAAATAGTGCCTTAATCTCTTTATCCCATTTTCCCTTCCCAGGACTTTCTGCCATTGTTATTCTTAAATAGGTAAGAATGGGGGAGGTAGAAGGAAGAGTGCTGTCAAGAAGGAAAGCAACATGCACTAAAACATGAAAGCCTGAGAAGGCGAAAGAATACTAGATTATAGGGCATCAGGGATGATGGGTGTGGGGGTGAGTGGTGGGGAAGCTACAGGGTAGATTGAAAATGGAATAAAATGAGGACAAATCATAAAGGTGTGTGTGTGTGTGTGTGTGTGTGTGTGTATATATATATATATATATATATATATAAAAATAAAAAATCTCCAGCGAAGGAGCTTAGATTTTATACTGAAGGTGCTGGAAAACCAATAAACAAACTTTAAAAAAGTTTTAAACAGATGCTTCTGGCTATGGTATGGAGAAAAAATTGGAAGGACAGGGAGGCAGCAAGGTCTTCGTAGTAATCGTAAGAATTGTTGAGGTCAAGAACTGAGATAATGCCAACAGACAGCTGCAGTAGAAATGGAAAAGAAAAGAGCCCAGGGAGAAAGGATTATGCAGTCGCTGATTAGAAGTGGCTGGAGCTGGCCTGGGAGAGAATGTTGCCAAGAATGTTGTGTAACTTTATGACTGAGCCAATGAATTACCACTGACTAATTAAGAAATCAGAAGTAGCTGATTCGGAGTGATATGGGAGGGGGCTGATGAGTTCCCTATTAAGCATCCTGAATTTGAGGTCCCTGTGAGAACTCCATTAAAAAATATGACTGCAGGGGCGCCTGGGTGGCTCGGTGGGTTAGGCCGCTGCCTTCGGCTCAGGTCATGGTCTCGGGGTCCTGGGATCGAGTCCCGCATCGGGCTCTCTGCTCAGCAGGGAGCCTGCTTCCCTCTCTCTCTCTCTCTGCCTGCCTCTCCGTCTACTTGTGATCTCTCTGTCAAATAAATAAATAAAATCTTAAAAAAAAAAATATGACTGCAGAGTCATCCTCATTTATCACAATTGTCAGGATTGCCTTCTTTTTAAAGACTGAATAATATTCCATTTTGTTTATCTATTTGTCCATCAAAGGACCTTTAGGTTGTTTCCCATCTAGGATCTTAGGGATACTACTGCAATTAACATGGGAGTCCAAATGTTATTTAGTGATTCTGTTTTCATTTTGTTTGGATATACATGCAAAAGTGATATTGCCAGATCATAGGGTAAATTTACTTCTGATTTTTTGAGATGGTTCCATACGGTTTTCCATAACTGCTGTACCAGTTAACATTCCCAACAATAGTGCACCCAAGTTCCTTTTCCCCTCATTCTCACCAACACTTTTCTTTTTGCTAATAGCCATTCTAACAGTTGTGAGGTGCTAGCCCCTTGTGGTTCTGATCTGCATTTCCCCAACGATCAACAATACAAAGCATCTTTTCATGTACCTGTTGGTCATTTGTATGTATGTTTGTATGTTGGTCATTTGTATGTTTGTATGTTTGTTCTGAAAACTGTCCATTCACTTGTTGCCCATTTGTTAATCAGGTTTCTTTTTATTTTTTAAAGATTTTGTTTTTAAGTAATCTCTGCACCTAACAGGGGGCTCAAACTCAAATCCCAAGATTGAGAGTTGCACGCTCCAGCGACTGAGACAGCCAGGCACACAGACTGGGTTGTTTTCCTTAATTTTTATTTTCTATTGAGTTGCCTGAGTCCTTTAGATATTTGGATAGTCCTCTCTTACCAGATATATGGTTTCCAAATATTTTCCCCCATTTCATAGGTTGCCTATTCGCTCCTTTGATGGTTTCTTTGCTGTGAAGAAGCCTCTTGGTTTGATGCAATCCCAACTGTCCAATTTTGCTTTCGCAACTTGTAATTTCAGTGTCATAACAAAAAATATTATTGCCAAGACCAAGGCAAAGGTTTCTACCTATTTCCTTCTACTAGTTTTATAATTTCGGGTGTTACATTTAAGTCTTTACTTCATTGTGAGTTGATTTTTTTTTATTTGATGTGAGATTAAGTGTCCAGTTTCATTCTTCTGCATGTGGACGTCCAATTTTCCCATCACCATTTATTGAAGAGACTATCCTTTCCCTATTGTACATTCCTGGCACCCTTATGAGATCAGTTAACTGTAAACGTGTGGATTTACTTCTGGGTTCTCTATTCTATTTCATTGATTTATATCCCTTTTTATGCCAGGATCACACTGTCTTGATTGCTGTTGTGCTAAGTGAAATAAACCAGACACATAAAAACAAACACTGCATGTTGTCACTGATGTGGAATCTAAAATAGTCAAGCTCACAGAAGCAAACAGTAGAATGCTAGTTGCCAGGGGCAGGAGGGAGGGGGAAATGAAATCTTGATCAACGTATACAAAGTTTCATTTATGCAAGATGAATGAGTCCTGGAGATCTAATATTCAGCATGGTGACTATTGTTAATACTGTAACGTACTTGAAATTTGCTAACAAGGTAGTTCTTAAAATAAATGGTAAGGAAATGAGATGACGGATAGGTTATTAAGCTTGAGTGTGCTGATCATTTCATAATTTATACATCTATCAGAGCATCAAGTTGTATACCTTAAATATATACATTTCCATTTGTCAATTATATCTCAAGAGTGCTGAAAAAAATAAATCCTCAAGATATAAAATTTTTAAAAGATACAACTGTAAGAGTCAGACATACAGATCTGGACTCAAGAGAGGGCTAGGAGGGGCGCCTGGGTGGCTCAGTGGGTTAAAGCCTCTGCCTTCGGCTCAGGTCATGATCCCAGGGTCCTGGGATCGAGCCCTGCATCAGGCTCTCTGCTCGGCAGATAGTCTGCTTCCCTCTCTCTCTCTGCCTGCCTCTCTACCTACTTGTGATCTCTGTCTGTGAAATAAATAAATAAAATCTTTAAAGAAAAAAAAAAAAAAGAGAGGGCTAGGAAATGTGATAATAAGCATATATAACTTCAGTTTCGGTCATGAAAATGTATGAAATGACCTAAAGAGAGTTTGTACAGGTTAAAAAAGAGAACTGGGTTGAAGACTGAATTCTGGAGAAAACCAAGGTTTAAAGGAGAAAGTAGATGACCACCAGAAAGACAGAAAAGGAGATAAATTAAGGGATTCAAGAAAGACCAGTTTCTCACCACTTTGGAGAAACAAAGTACAGCAAAACAAATATTAAAAATACCCACTGGCATTCTCAACAACGAAATTTTTGGCAATTTCAGTGAGAACATGGGTGGGGGTGGGGGAGGGGGTGGGGGGAAGAAGCAGCGTTGACAGAATAATATCCCCCCTGTCCTAATCCCTGAATCCCTAATACCCTGGAGTATGGTTGCAAGGCTAGAAACTCTAACCAATGGAGAAGACACAGAATTAAATGTGTAACCATCATACCCTCCTTCAATGTGGTTTTCCAGAAAATCTCCAATAACAGGCCTCTGCACCCCCCCCCCAAGGACTTTTGTCTCTAGCTGGCGAAAGAATATAGGGTGATCGCTCGGGCCATTTCAGGGGTTACTCAGTTTCCCTGGGTAGGTCCCATGTATACAAGACATATATACATGTTATTAAACTTTTTCTGATTAATCTGTCTTGTTATTACAGGGGGAATCTCAGCAATGTATCTAGAAGTATAGAGCGAAAATTCTTTTCCCCTCCTCCACTAGGCTGGATTGACAAATGCTATAGGATTCTATAGTATCTGTGCTTTATACTCTGCACAAGATTTTATCTGTGTGTCTGCTATCACAGCTCTGTGAATATGCTGGAAAGAACACAACACTTCACAGCTCTGTTAAAGTTGTCAAAGGAAGGGCTCAAACAAAACCCAACAGGAAAATCTGAAAAGGCCCTCTTTATCTTGATGAATATGTAAATATTCATGATAACATTTGATGATGGCACTGTATTTGAATAAAAAAACATTAAATATTTTAATCAAGTCAGCCATCCTGTGCAACAGAAGTAATCTTCCCTTTCAGAGGTTCCTGAGTGGATGATGGGATGTTGTCTGATGTATCAGTGATTGGCTATTTACTTGTATAGTTAAAATTCATCTCCTCCTTTCATCATTTTGAAGGGACATTGATTTCAATAAAAACCTCCAAATGAGAAGAACAAGAAATTTAAATCTGCAAAGTGAAAGTGAATTGTGGAAGGCACGAAAAGTTCAAGGGGAAGTCAAGAGAGGAAAAGTGACTGGCAGAGATTTTGCTAGGTTCTGAGAGCTTGCCCGATACTCCACTTAAGGGTGAGCGTGGGACAGAGTCAAGTGTGCTACTCAAGCTGACCCAGTAAAGGGAGCAGAGCCACACAAGGTCACCTCCTCACTGTTCTCCAACCTCCTCCATTCCCACCAACCCTCCCAAAACACACAGTCTACGACAGGAGGTGGCAGAGGAGGAAAACTGGTCTTCTTATGAAGTATTACCACTGACGTGTCAAGGCCAAGGGATAGGCCGCCGAAAGGCAGGCTACAGTGGCTTGGAAGATTACTCTGACCTGAAAACAAACAAGACCAAAAGACCCAGAAAGAAACTTGGACCTTCCCCACAACTGCCTCAAAAGAATATACATAGAGGACCAGCTCCAAGAAGAGCACGATCACCATAGACAGCCAGGAAGGGGTTTGGGACAGTTCTCCCCCCTCCCCCAATGTCCCATGCTGGCATGAGGATTACTTTGAGCTGAAGGCAAAGGAGACCCTGTGGGCTCAAGAGAAACTTCCCCTCCCTTAACCTCAAAGAACAGTCCCAACTGGAGGGTCTTTCTGGAATAAGAGCTATTAGCAGAGATGAATTTTATCTGAGTGGCCCATCTATATGGCAGGGTAAAGGTGTAATTACCAAATAGCTGCTCTTCTTCTTGTCCGCTCCTTTCTTCTGAAGTCCCAGACACCTTCCCCCTTCTTCTTAGTTCAGAATGACAGATACACCTCATTTTGTCTGTCTTTGGAACTTCCGGGTCTGTGTGGATTCCCTATACGTACACCTGTTAAATTTGATTTTCTCCTGTTAATCTGTCGCATATCAATTTGATTCTTAGCTCAGCTAGAGGGACCTCTAAAGGGACAAGAGTCTGTACTCCCCATCAAGGGGACAAGACATTCTTGCTCCTAGACAACTACATTATAATGGGAACTAGGAGTGGTAGGCAAGGGAGGTACATAGCAAGGCCTGTTTGTCAAACTTCCAAGTCCCACTGTTTCTGTGTGGCCCAACAGACATTTGCTTACCAAACACTGACTCTGTTTCACCTTCCTGAGAATGGCTTTCTTCCTCTTTGAAGTCCCAGGCCCCTGACCTACTCCCTCCTTAGTTCAGAATGACAGATATCTCATTTTGCCTGCCTTTGGAATTTGAGGTCTGTAGGCAGGAAACTAAATTCGATTTGTTCTTGTTAACCTGCCTCATGAAAAATTAATTCCTAGTGCAGCCAGAGAACCAGGACAAGGAAACATTTCTCACTCCCCAAAAGAGGCCAGGAAGAGCCTCACTATCTATGCAGAATGTCTCACCTCTGGCTAGTTCTGTTGAACTGCCTCTTCCGTAGAGATGGCGGAAAGTTGCTGGAGAATAGGAAGTCCTTTTAGGCTCCCCTTTTCCCTCTGACGTCAGTTGTGTTCAGTTACGTGACTAGTCAGTACCTCTTTATCTACTGGTTTTTGTTGTTTGGCTTTTTTTTAAGAGTTTATTTATTTATTTGAGAGAGAGAGAGACAGAGTGAGAGAGAGCATGAGCGGGGAGAAGGTCAGAGCAAGAAGCAGACTCCCCGCGGAGCTGGGATCCTGATGCGGAACTTGATCCCGGCACTCCAGGATCATGACCTGAGCAGAAGGCAGTGGCTTAACCAAATGAGCCACCCAGGCACCCTGATTTTTTTTTTTTTTTTATAAAATGGAAGACTTGGGGCACCTGGGTGGCTCAGCCAGTTAAGCAGCTGCCTTCATCTCAGGTCATATTCCCAGGATCCTGGGATTGAGTCCCACACTGGGCTCCATACTCAGCAACGAGGCTGCTTCTCCCTCTCCCACTCCCCTGCTTGTGCTCTCCCTCTATCAAATAAATAAATTTTTAAAAGTCATAAAACAAAACAAAACAAAAAAAAAAAAAAAAACAAAAAAAAAAAAAAAAAGGAAGACTGGACTTTTGTATCCTGAGGCCAGGCTAAGGAATTTTCCCTCTGGCGAGCTCCCATAAGATTTGGCCCCAGATCTCTGGAGATCCAGCTTCAGGGACTTGGCTGCTACTTTGGGGGGCACACAGATTGCCCATGGTGGTCCCCGTAGACCCCACTTGCAGCCTCCAAGAGCCCTGTGTCTACTGTGAATAAAAGAAAGGGAAAAGGCATGATATGCTCCTCCAGTCAGACTTAAGACACTATTTGCCCTAGCGACTTCTCCCTAAAGTCACCTGTGCCTTGCAATCACTGATCTTATGTTATTGGTTTTTTTCTTTTTAAAGCCTGAGAGGTAGTCGGTGTCTCCTTAGAGATTACTTTTCTTAAGCAATACACTGCAATGATCAATTATTTTAATGATCCCACTCACGAAGCGGTCCCATATTTTACTAAAATTAATATCAGCATAGGCCTGAAAAGTCCCTTAATGGCTTTGGAGAGATCCACTGCAGCCTCTGAAATCTCTCCAAACACTATTAAAAAAAAAAAAAAAAACCCTAGGTAAACATAAACTGAGATGATCAAACTCTAAATAATTTATATGCGTTCCTGACAGTCATCTTTTCTCAATGCTACTGCCTTGAATTAATAAGAGTGTCATTTTCCCCAAGGGTCCAAAGGACTCCAGGAGCAAAACACATCCATCCCCCTGCTATCCCTGGGGGGTGAGGAAGGCACAAGAATGATGATCCCCTCTTCACAGTCTGAGAAAATGAGGAACTAGGGCTGGGAAGGATATGTTCCATGGAAGGTTGGAGGCAGAGCTGTAAGGCTCCCTCCAAGTAGGACAGAAGATAAAGGTCAGGAAATTAATGATCTTGCAAGATCTGTGACACTGGAGTGGATTTGGAGACACCATTAGTCCAAACTGGTCAGGACTGGGTGAGCCAGTCTCTTACCATAAAATGCCAATAGTATCAAAACTGGACATAGGCTACCTAAAAACCAACAACTGGACAAGGAAGTCTTCTTTGAAATGCAGGTAACAGAGATTCTATCTAGAACAGGAAAGAAATGGGCCTTAGGAAGTAACCTCCCTGCGGTATTGTTTTTAATCAGGCCTGTAATCAGCCAAGAACAAAGAGTCCAAAAATAATGATACGATCACAGAAGAATGAATTACATCAAGCAATCACACCACAGAGTTAGGTATAACCTAGGGAAGTTAAATATTACCATTCGGAACCCTTTTCATTTGAAAGGGAACATGTGACAAAGACAATCTCATTCAGCACAGGGTAGGACGAGGCTGGAGCAGGTCCCCCAGGAGGTACCCATTCCGATCAGCAGAATCAACTGAAAGACTTCTTATCAGGCAGGCATCAAAGGAAGAGAGCAAAAAAGGAAAGTATGAGTTAAGGAGTGCCAGGGTGGCTCAGTCGGTTAAGCATCTGCCTTCGGCTTGGGTCATGATCCCGGAGTCCTGGGTTCAAGCCCCACGTCAGGCTCCCTGCTCGGTGAGGAGTCTGCTTCCACCTCTCCCTCTGCCCCTCCCCTTTTGCTCCTCCTCCTCCTCTCACACACTCTCTCTCCCTCTCAAATACATAAATAAAATCTTCAAAAAATATGAGTTAGTCAGTCACTTTATCGTGTTCACCCTAGTCCTTTCTTCACGGGGATCATCCCTGCTTACTCTGGGGGACATGTCAGCCTGTAGAGTTACAACCAAAGAGAGGCGGGATATGCGACTTGTCTTTGCAGTTTATTGGTTTAATGATCTTGGGAAAAATCAATAAGGTATCCTGAGCCTGGGTTTTCCTATTTGTAAAGATAGATGTATGACTAGTACCTACACACAAGTTGTTATAAGGAGGAAATGAGATGAAGAAGGTCAGCATTTCTTAGAGACCTAATCAATATATACACCTACCATTACTGTCCTTATCAGGATCATCATTTAACCCATTTTCCCTGGACTTAGGATTCTTTATGGGTCTCAGCTCTCCTAGGCAGATAAGTTCCATTTTAAGCTCCTTCCTTATTCATCCCCATGGATAAAGGACGACACCCCATTGCCTCACTCCGAAATGCCGAAGTGAAGCAATCCCTGACTAAGGGGAGCAACTTACCCCTGTGCCTCTATACCTGGTCCATGGTCTGAAAAAGTGGGGAGAATTGTGGACTCCTAACTGCCATTACTTCAGAGATATCATTTCTTCCCTGCCCACTGCCCGTATGCCTGGATTCCAGACTTTGAGTTTACTCCTGATCACGGATAAATCTAGCTAGAGCCCTCCTTGCCACGGCTTCCTGGTTTCCAAGTCTTGGCTCACATTAGCCTTCTGGCAATCACTAAAACCCAGAACCACATCCCTATTTCGGGTTGCCACTCTGATCGTTCCAATCGTACTCCCGTGCCGAGGAAGCCTGGTCTCACTAGGTTATGATGGTGCAAGATAATTTCTTCTGTTCTCCCTAAAAGAGCCAGTTGGCAGCTGCAGTTACTGGCATCACCACTTCCAATTTCCAACTGTCCCAGTCCAGTCTGCAGAACAGCAGCAAACAAAGGAAGCAAGAACACAGGGCCACCCAAACCGTGAGACTCTCCAGCTATCCATGCTCAAACACCCGTGGATTACCAGGAAGAGAGCTTGTATGTGATTCAGCCACAAAAACACACTTTAAGCTAAATATTGTGCTAGAAGATCTCTGAAGTGGGAAAGGGTAGTCTCAGATATGCAAAGCAACACTGAATGTAAGCACTGACGAAACATAAGCATCCACATGAGAACAGTAATGAATCAAGGAAATCAATGAGATTAATTGATTTGGGCATTGCCAGGAAGGATCATGACCTTGTGGCAGTTTATGAATACCAAAATCAAAACCGAACCAAAACGAAAACCAAACCAAAACAAAACAAAACTCTGAGGCCAGAACTGATAATCAAAGAAAAAATTAACATTTAAAAAGTTGGCTTGATGCTTTTTCACAAGATGACTGGGAAACAGAACTCAAAATGACCCTCAATTTCAGGGACATAACCTCCTGAGTTGCTGGGGCTTCTGCCCAATCAGTTCCTGGTGAATGTGAGTTTTTTGAGCACAGTTCCTGAAGTGAGCAAAGACGAAGGTATGTAACAGACCCTTCACTACAAGACGCAAGAAAGGTCACGTGCCAAGCCTCTATGGAACGTGTGAAATAAAATGGCTCAAACCCCCCACAAAAGTGACAGGATACAGGGACAACAACCTCTTCCTACAGAAGGACTGGTCCTGCAGAACTGTAGTCGGTTTGAGGCACAACTATGTTTACTTGTCTTTGATGTGAGTTTCTCCCTTAATGGCTAAGAATCTGTGATGAATTACTACATTAAAAATATAACTTGGGGGACGCCTGGGTGGCTCAGTTGGTTAAGCAGCTGCCTTCAGCTCAGGTCATGATCCTAGCGTCCTGGGATCGAGTCCCACATCGGGCTCCTTGCTCGGCGGGGAGCCTGCTTCTCCCTCTGCCTCTGCCTGCCATTCTGTCTGCCTGTGCTCGCTCTCTCTCCCTCTCTCTCTGACAAATAAATAAAAAATCTAAAAATAAAAAAATTTAAAAAAAAAATAAAAAAAATATAACTTGGGGGCACCTGGGTGGCTCAGTGGTTTAAGCCTCTGCCTTCGGCTCAGGTCATGATCCCGGGGTCCGGGGATCGAGCCCCGCATCGGGCTCTCTGCTCAGCAGGGAGCCTGTTTCCCTTCCTCTCTCTCTGTGTCAAATAAATAAATAAAAATCTTAAAAAAAAAAAATATATAAGTTGCTCTTAGTGAATGGGGCCCCTATTTTATGCATATTGTTTTACTTCCCCGAGTCGGTGGAGTCTCCAACACTAGGTAAGGGAGGAGTTCAATGAAAAAACCCAAGCAGGGAACAGAAAGCCAGTCTCCCCTGCAGTGCCAGGGACAGTCTCCTAAGAGACTCAGTCTGACAGAGAGAACGACCATAAATAAATACCCTGAGAATGTTAGAAGCGATATCAGAGGGGGAAAAACTTGCAACAAAAAAACCCCAAACCATCTGTCCTTTTTGCTCCTACCTAAACATGCTGTCACTCAAAAGTCACTATGCACGCTGCCCCTTCTGGAAGAATCATCATGAGTATAATCGCTTGTTCATTGTCCAATTCCCCTGGTACACCGCAACCCCCGTGAGGATGGAGACCAGGGCTCTTGGGCCAAGTGACCTTCATCTCCGACCTGAAGGCAGTATTAAAACTCAAATACTCCCCCTAGTATCTGTTATTTACGCATCCACAGGGAGGACACAACCTCAAGTTCAGCCAATAATTCCAACAGCAGGCGATGTGCACACATTTCTGCTGAAAGCCCCTCACAATTGAAGGACAGAGGCTATGTGGGGCACAAGATGGAATAGAAAGATCTAGACGGGTGAGTTATGAAACCAATGACAGAAGGAGGAGGCAGAAGGACCTGAAAGAAAATCCCCATTTAGCGGAGTCAACTCTGAACCTGCCCAGAAGTAACTTGAAGACCAGGTCATTCTCTGAGCTCACATAGGTTGTCTAGAAGGCCGTATTTGAGGCACCCTCAAGTCACTTCTGGGTACTGTGCCTGCTCTCTCTCTCATTCATCACCTTCTGGAAGCCTGACAACAGCATTCAGTTCAGAAATCACCACTGCGTGAAAGTAACTAGTCATCTCATATTCCCTTCTATCTAGATTGGGAATTTATCCCATGCTTTTCCCCTTAACGTGCTCCCCATGGGGTATCATTCTCCCAGGTTTATATTTATCAGAAATGCATTAAAAATCACAGCATCACAGAGGAGACAGCTAGAATATAATGAGGCTGCTTCCTATTAATCTGGAACTAGAGGCCGATTTAGTAAAAAAGCCCACATGCACTCTCTCTGAATGTGAATTCATCTGCCAACAGTGTGTGTGGGTCCTCCCACCGATGCTGGAAAAAATGCCGGTATTTCTCAAACGTATGTGCGTCTGGAGGAATCATGGAGGACCGGGTACATAAAATTCCCAGGGGCTTTTTCAGACTGCACAAGCTCCTTGGGAGATTCTGGAATTTCCCTCATACCAATCCCACTTCTCCAAGACTAAAAGTCCCTGCAGGGTAATGAGTGATGCTCCTGATGGATGTCAATTTCACTGGGCGGAGGCAGCAAACAAGTTGAGAATCGCTAAATTAAGCTCAAGATTAACAACCAAAGGCTCTTCACTCCTGTCCCGCCAGTTCTGCACACCCATTCCATTAGGAATCCCAGTGGAAACTGCATTAGCAAACCTATTAAAACCTGCCTCAGGAAAAGACAATTAGTCGAAATTCACATCTTCTATAAATTACATACAGTTTAGATTTTTCTGAATCTTTTCCAAATGGACTCTACTTTCTTCTCCTGCCCAAAGTCAGGCCTTCATCATGTCACGCAATTGCCTTACAATGCTTCTCAATGACCTTGGTCTCATCAGCCTTCAAGGAGGATTAGCCGGCTCAAGTGAGAACCTAATCAGTTCCTCTGTTTGAAACCCTTCCAAAGTTTGAACCTCCGAGCTTCTTGGCAGGGCTCACAGAGCCCTCTATCACCTGGCCTTGCTTTGTCCCTAAAGCCAGATCTCCTATTATTCCTCCTTTTGGCTTAAAGTTGTGATATTCAGCTATTAATACAGAGATCTCCTTAAACATAACTACTGTGCTCCGTTCATCCATGCCTTAGTAATGCTATTAATACTTCTTGAAGGGGCATCTGGACGGTTTAGTCAGTTAACTGTCTGCCTTCAGCTCAGGTCATGATCTCAGGGTCCTGTGATGGAGCCATGGTCCTTGGGCTCCCTGCTCAACGGGAAGCCTGCCCTTCACCCCCCACCCTCCACTGCACTCCTGTGCACTGTGCCCTCTCTCTTTCTCCCTCTCTCCCTCAAATAAATGTAAAAATCTTCTTTAAAAAATACTTTTTTTTTTTTAAGATTTTATTTATTTATTTGACAGACAGATCACAAGTAGGCAGAGAGGCAGGCAGAGAGAAAGGAAGGGAAGCAGGCTCCCCGCTGAGCAGAGAGCCCGATGTGGGGCTCGATCCCAGGACCCTGGGATCATGACCCGAGCCGAAGGCAGCGGCTTTAACCCACTGAGCCACCCAGGCGCCCCTAAAAAATACTTCTTGATGGGCACCCGGGTGGCTCAGTGGGTTAAAGCCTCTGCCTTCGGCTCGGGTCATGATTCCAGGGTCCTGGGATCGAGCCCCACATCGGGCCGTCTGCTCAGCGGGGAGCCTGCTTCCCTTCCTCTCTCTCTACCTGCCTCTCTGCTTACTTGTGATCTCTGTCTGTCAAATAAATAAATAAAATCTTTAAAAAAAATACTTCTTGAAATATTTTTTCCTCTCTTTTCATGTGGCCAACTCCTATTTATCCTGTAAAAGCTTGCTAATACCCACCATCCCTCTGTGATATTCTACCTGACTTCCCCAGGCAATCTCTCCTTCCTCCTCTGTATCATTTCTGCCTCTTGTGCAAATTTCTTTTGCTGCACTTGGCACGTTGTAGTGTAATGTTTGGCTTACACATCTCTCTGCCTTCTCTGCTAGACTGTGAATTCCTTGAGGCCAGAATCCATGTATACCTTCCTATCTCCAGCTATAAGCACAGGTGTTGGCATATAACAGCTCATAGTAATTGGTGAACTGAATGAAGCCAGAAAGAAAATGCACTTGTATTTCAAATCAAGATATCGTCCTGTCATTTAATGGAATCGGAAACCTTCAAGTTCAACATAATCAGTAACTCTACTATCACCCAGGCAAGTCAGCAAACTCTGTCAATTTTTCCTCTGGAATATCTTTTAAAGCCTTGCCAAGCCCACCAAAACTCCTCTAGTTGAGCCTTTGGTCCCAAAGTGAATAGTAATGCATCAGCCTCCAATCTGATCACACTTCTTCCCTCCTATCATCCACACACACCTCCCCTGTTGCCAAAGCTATCTACCTGAACCCTACAATTTCTCTCTTCCCCCAGTGGCTACTCACCAGCAGTATGATAAAAGTCCTCGGCCTCATATTAAAGCCCCAGCAGACAGCTCCAAACTCATAACTACTTGATAAGAACATTCCACTCAAAGACCTGATCCAAAGAGAGAAACAGTCAATAGAGCATTGAAAGATCAACTATATATAAGCTTAAAATATCTATATGGTGAAAAATACCAGAGTCAGATCAAAAACAAACTAGAAAATATATGTTAACACAAAGAATGGAATCTCTGTAATATACAAAGAGTTCATAAAATCAACAACAGAATAAGAAGTGGAAAGCAGGAGGGGGCGCCTGGCTGGCTCCATCTGTGGACATGTGACACAATCTCAGAGTTGTGAGCTCGAGCCCCATGTTCGGTTCAAGATGGCTGAAAAATAAAATCTTTAAAAAAAAATAGTAAGCAGAAGGGAAAGTTCACTGAAAAACAAATAAAATGGCCAACCAACATATAAGATACTATTTCCTAGATAAATACAAATTAAGACAATAAGATATTATATATATATTTTTTTAAGATTTTATTTATTTATTTGTCAGAGAGAGAGAGGGAGAGAGAGCAAGCACAGGCAGACAGAATGGCAGGCAGAGGCAGAGGGAGAAGCAGGCTCCCTGATGAGCAAGGAGCCCGATGTGGGACTCGATCCCAGGACGCTGGGATCATGACCTGAGCCGAAGGCAGCTGCTTAACCAACTGAGCCACCCAGGCGTCCCAAGATATTATATTTTTGACATAAGACTGGCAAAAAGTAAAACTTTGAACACCATGTGCTGGGAAGGGCATACATAAAAGTAACTTCCATAAATGGCTGCTGGTAACAGAAATGGTTATAAGCTATTTGCAGATAAATTTAACCCTACCAAACAAAAGTAAAACTGCACATACTTTTGTACCTGGAAATGACATTCCAAAGAATTCTTTCCTACAGAAAAACCCACACAGACATACAAAAAGAAAAGCACAAGCTTTTCAAGGAGAACTGGCTATAATGGTAATAAACTCCCCTCAAAATCGAAAATATCCACCAATGAAGGAATAATTCAATAAATGATCATACAGCCAATAACGAGGGATTTCCATACAGCTATTTAAAAGTTTTATATGTATTTATTCATATGAAAGTATATTGGTGATATTCTTTAAATGAAGTTATAAAACATGAATGAGTAAATCTATAAAAATAATATATATACATAACATTACATATATGTACAGGCAGTTATGTAAGGATACAAGACTATGCTATTCATTTCTGAATGTATTTTTTAAGTAAAAAAGTTAACCCTTTTCAGGTTTCAAAGTTTAGTTTTCAGAAAGCTAAGTGCTCTACAATACTTTCCCTATCAGCCCGACACCAATGACTCTCCCCACCCCCTGAATTCTAACGGTACATAGGTCTCCGTCTCACGAAACACAGCATTCCCTAATGTGGTCATTTTCTGCACACATCCTAGCTCCTCATCTAGAGGGCAAGCTTAAAGGCATGGAACCATATGTCAGGCCTTCTTCTAGGTCCTAGGGCACCAGGAGAATGTGCTCAATAGATTAGGTAGATTTGGTAGATGAAGTCACAGAACAGATTCCTGTGAAAACACCACTTAGACCTTTTTTAGGTTCAAAGCAACAAACATTTAATGCGGCACCATTTTACATAGATAATTGGTGAGAGCACTTTAAAAAAAAAGATTTTATTTATTTATTTGACAGATACAGATCACAAGTAGGCAGAGAGGCAGGCAGAGAGAGGGAGAGAGAAGAGGTAGCAGGCTCCCTGCTGAGAAGAGAGCCCAATGTGGGGCTTGATCCCAGAACTCTAGAATCATGGCCCAAGTCGAAGGCAGAGGCTTTAACCCACTGAGCCACCCAGGCGCCCCAGGTGAGAACACTGTTAAGTCTACAATAAAGTTGAGAGAAAGTTCCAGAGATTTCCAGTATGTACCTGTTGCCCACACACTGGAAGTGCCTCCCCATTATGACTATTGCTGACCAGTATGGGGCATGTGTTACCAAGGATGAACCCACATTGACACACAACCACAAGTTTATATGTTACCTAAGGGTTCATTTTTGGTGTTACATGTTCAGTGGGTTTGGACAAATGGACAGTGGCATGTACTCATTATTATATCATACAGAGTATTTTCATTGCTGGAAAAATCTCATGTTCCACCTATTCCTTGACCCCAAACCCTAACCCCCATTCCTTCTTTTTATTTTCTCCACAGTTGTGCCTTTACCAGACTGCCATATTGTAGGAATCATACGCTAAGCAGCCTTCTCAGAATGGCTTCTTTCACTTAATAATATGCATAGAACTTCCCTCAGTATCACTTCGTGGCTTAATAGCTTACTTTGCTTTAGGGCTAAATGCTACTCAGTTGTTTGGTTTTTTTCTCCATTCGCCTACCGAAGGACATCTTGGTTGCTTCCAGGTTTCTGCCATTATCAATGAATCTGCTATAAATGTCTGTGTGGGTTCTTTTTTCTTAAGATTTTATTTATTTATTTGACAGACAGATCACAAGTAGGCAGAGAGGCAGGCAGAGAGAGAGGAAGGGAAGCAGGCTCCCTGCTGAGCAGAGAGCCCAATGCGGGACTCGATCCCAGGACCCTGAGATCATGACCTGAGCCGAAGGCAGCGGCTTAACCCACTGAGCCACCCAGGCGCCCGTCTGTGTGGGTTTTTGTGTGGCCACGTTTTCAACCCTTTTGGTTAAATACAAAGGGGTATGACCACTGGATCCAGGACTACCAGTACATCTACTTTTTTAAGAAACCGCCACACTCTTCTCAAGTGGCTCTGCCACGTCATATTCGTACCAGCAACGCAGGAGCTCCTCTCACTCCATACTCTCAACATCACTTGGTGTTATCTGCGGTCTGGATTTCAGGCATTTGAGTTGGGGGAGATTCTATTGACATATCCTCTACCGCTGAGACAGTTCTTCCTTAGCTCTGCCTTCAGTTTACTCATAAACTCACCAAAGGCATTCTTCGTGTTTGCTATGGTGTGTTTTTTTTTTAAGATTTTATTTATTTATTTAAGAGAGAGAGACAGAGAGAGCATGAGCGAGGAGAAGGTCAGAGAGAGAAGCAGACTCCCCATGGAGCCGGGAGCCCGATGCGGGACTTGATCCCGGGACTCCCAGGATCATGACCTGAGCAGAAGGCAGTCGTCCAACCAACTGAGCCACCCAGGCATCCCTGCTATGGTGTTTTTGATCTTGAACCTACCTTTCTGATTCTTTCTTAGGATTTCCATCTCTATGCTTACATTGCCCCTGCATTCTTCCATGGAATCTACTTGATCCAATAGCGCACATAGCATATTCTTTATAGCTGTTCTAAATTCCCAGTCTGATAATTCCAACACAACTGCCATGTCGTCGTCGTTGTCGTCTTTTTTCTCCTTGTTTTTTTTCCCCCCTAAGTAGGCTCCATGCCGAGCATGGAGCCCAATGCAGAGCTTAAACTCACTATCCTGAGATCAAGAACTGAGCTGAAATCAAGATTTAGACACGTAAGCGACGGAACAGCCCAGGTGCCCCATCAAATTCTGTACTTTATATTTTGGAATGCCTTGTGATTTTTTTCCCTGATAACGGGACAGGATAAAGGAACTATGGTAAACAGGCCGTTAGTAATGTGGTACGGAGGTGTGGGGTGAGGGAATGTTCTGTAGTCCTATGATTAGGTCTTAGTCTCCCAATGAGCCTGTGCCCCTGGACTGTGAATTTCACAAGTATTTCTTAGTATTTTTGCCCCTTCTTATGTGGAACAGGATGGCTAAAATGGGCTACAGCTGAGTATTTGTCTTCCCCTGTTTATGTAACCTCTGATAATATTCTAGTAGGTTAGGCTCGGGTTAACTAGTCTCCCATGATGGCAGGCCTTGTTAGAATCAGAATGTTCCAGTGCATTTTAAAATGGTTCCCATGGGGTGGGGGCACCTGGATGGCTCAGTCGGTTAAGCATCTGCCTTCGGCTCAGGTCATGATCCCAGGGTCGTGGGATCGGGCCTTGCCTCCGGACAGGCTGCCCTCTCCGTGGGGAGTCGGCTTGTCCCTAATTCCCTTCCCTCTCCCCATATTCATGCTCGTATTCTTTCTCAAATATATAAAATCTTTAATAAATAAATAGACAAAAGAAAATAAAATAGTTCCTTTTGGGGCACCTGGCTGGCTCAGTCAGTTAAACAGCTGACTCTTGCTTTGGGTTTAGGTCATGATCTCAGGGTCCTAAGGTCGAGCCCTACTTCCAGCTCTGCACTCAGCAAGGAGTCTTCTGGAAGATCCTCACTCTCCTTCCCTTTCTTTCCCTCCCCCAGCTCACTCTCTCTCACCTGCTCACTCTCTTTCAAATAAATAAATCCTTAAAATGGTTTCTTTCCTCCTGCATCTCCCAGAAGCATTAGGGGATTTTCGTAAAACATTTACTATGGTAATCTGGTGGCGTTTCTAAAAGGAAATCTCACAGTACCAAGGGGACATCCTGTGACTAGGTCCACCTTGGGAGTATTTTGCTTTCAGAGTTTTCCGCACTGAGCTTCTAGAAATTTTTTTTTTAAAGATTCTATCTATCCATTTGACAGAGAGAGATCACAAGTAGGCAGAGAGGCAGGCAGAGAGAGAGAGGGGGAAGCAGGCTCCCTGAGCAGAGAGCCCGATGTGGGGCTCGATCCCAGGACCCTGGGATCATGACCTGAGCCAAAGGCAGAGGCTTTAACCCACTGAGCCACCCAGGAGCCCCTAGCATTCTGCATTTCTAAGCTACGATCTCTCATTAGATAATCTTCCCATGAAAGAGTATTTGCAACACTTATAAGGCAATAATAATAGCAATATATGCCAGTTTCTCTGCAAGACACTTTACCTACATTATCACATTCACTTCTCACTATTCTATCAGCTTATCACGACTATTTTCTGTTTTATGGCTAATGAAATGGAGGCACAAAGACATCGGGTAACTTGCCCAAGGCCACACAGCTGTAAAGTATACTATCTTGAAAATATGTAACTAGAGGCACCTGGGTGGCTCAGTGGGTTAAGCGTCTGCCTTCAGCTCAGGTCATGATCCCAGGCTCCTGGGATCGAGCCCCACGTTGGGCTCCCTGCTCAGGCAGGGAACCTGCTTCTCGCTCTCCCTCTGCCCTTCCCCCTGCTTGGGCTCTATCAGATAAATAAATAAAATTTTTAAATAAATAAAATATGTAACTATAGGGCGCCTGGGTGGCTCAGTTGGTTAAGCAACTGTCTTCGGCTCGGGTTATGATCCTGGAGTCCCAGGATCGAGTCCTACGTCGGGCTCCTTGTTCGGCGGGGAGTCTACTTCTCCTGCTGACCTCTCTACTCTCATGCTCTCTCTCTCTCTCTCAAATAAATAAATAAAATCTTTAAAAAAATATGTAACTATATTCAAGTCCTCGCTTACTCATCTTCTCAGTGCCCAAACTACAGCTAATGAAATTGCCAAAATAGATGGGTTCCCTAAGGATAAAACAATGCTTCTTAACTGGGGGCTATTTGGATGCCCAGGTGACCCACAGCAATTTGATGAAGGATTTTCCATTCTCTCAACTTCTGGACTGCTGCTAGCATTTGGTCAGAAGAGGGGGGTGTTGATAAATATCCTACATGACCCAGGACATGTCTCCATGATAAAGACTGAGTTATTTGACCTGAACTAATAATAGGGCAGAGTTTAAAAAAAAACAACCCACAAGGATAACACAGTGCTATAGTAAAACAAATGTGTATGTAATGAGGAAGAACGGAAAATGCAAACAAATCAACATCTGTTAAAACCAACCATTTCAACCAGGTGTCCCTTTGGAAAACAGTGGGCAGCGTCTGAGCAAATGGACGCGGGGTGACTAACTTATGATTCGGGTGGAGAATAGAGGTGGTACTGAAATGCCTTCTTACTGCGAAGCTGGTGTGGGGTCCTGAGGACATCGATCATAAGAGGCATCCAGAAGGCAGCTGAAGGGAACTGAAGGGAACTGAGATACCAGAAAGCACAACAACATTGCTCAAACTTGGACGACTCAAGTCGAAACACTTTGCCTCATATTATCTGTGCAAATGAACACAATGTCTTTTCATATTCTAAGTTTTACTGAAGAAAAATAAGTTGGCATGAGGCATCTTATTCTTTTGCCATAAGCCTGAATTTGGGTTCTTTTTTAAAAATAAGTATCTACTCGCAAGGAGTCAAGCTGCAGAGAGAGAAGTCACATTAACCAGAAACAAAAGGAATGTTGCCCTAGCAACCAAAAGTACAAGATTTCATCAAACTCACTGTACACAGTTTTAGTTTTTATTCGATCAGTTTTTGTTTGGGTTTTTTTTTTTTTTTAAACAGGGAAAAGCTTGAAATAGACTGATAAATAATTGCCTGAATAGGCCAAACACTCACTAATATCCCATCATGACATTTCTTTCAGCACCACCAAGGACATAATTCTGAATCGTAAATGCAAAACAGCGTAATAGTCTCCCTCCTCCTTCCTTCCATTAAAAAGGTCTATAGTGTAAAGCAACAAAAGAGCTCCCGTACAGTACAAAAGAGGTTTCTCTCCCATACCAGAGCAGCACACTCTACTAAGCATGTAAAAAGCATTTCTGGAATCACTCCTTTTGAAAAGTAGCAAGCCTGTCTTAAGAACCAAGCGTGTTCCTGCCTAATCCCCTCAGCGCTTACAGATGGGGTACACCCAAGTAGAATGGAAAATTATTGATGATTTTTTGAAAGGAACTAACTTTTCATTCCATGGGGACAGCTGTACTCTCGTTGCCATGTTTGGAGTTGGACAACAAACACAATGAGGGAAGGACACTAAAAAGTACACGAGGGTAGACAATAGAAGTGTAGTCCCTGTTCGGCCACTAAGTAGCTCTAGGGTGTTGGCCAATTCACAGCACCTCCCAGGGGCTCGGCTGCTTCACGGGTTAGCGTCAGAACAAGCAGATGACCAGCTAGCTAATCCCCTCCACTGCCACCCACAGGGTCCACCCAGGTAGGAGGGAAAAACATCACTGGTTTTGGAAAGAAAGTGGCATTTTGTCTCATTCAAATAGTTCCACTCTTCACAGAATGTCTGGAATCGGGTCAGGCAACTAATTTCTAGGTTCTCTCTCAGACTTCTCAGTCGGGTTTTAATATAAGGTAATGAAATAGAAAAAAGGACTCAATTTTCTAAATTCATTCTATCCTTCTAATCTCTTTTGGACTGTTAGAAAACTTTTCCTGAAGAGTGCACAATCTTCTGCCAGAGGCTTATCTAAATTCATTGTCTGACCGGCAGTCCAAATAGTACTGGGAAGCAGTCCTTGACTTTCCACGAGGAATTGTTCATAACCTTGGTTATCCAATAACGTCCCCTTCATAATGTCGACGGCCTATTTCCCAGCTCGAGGTACAGCCTTCCAGAAGTGCTAGCTTATAAGGAGTTCGGTACAGACAGACTGTGGGCTATTAAAAGTTGCAGGAGCACCTGTACTCACCAGAGACCACTGAGAACAGAACAGTAGAAGCTTCTTGTGCGTCTATACAAAGAAGAAATTAATCCACAGGAAGAAAAGCAGGCTAAATTAAGAACAACGTGGGGAATTAACGGAGCAAGAGAAAGCCCCTCGTTCTTTTCAAAAATGGGAATAATTGAGTTAGCTATGTAACTTGAGACTTGAGACAGACTTTCATTTTTATCTACTAAAACTACATTCATTTCTCCACAAGCAGAGGCTGCTCAAATGTCTTTTTAGCCTTAGAATATGACTCAAGTCACATCCATATGCCTGTTAAATAGAGGGCCGTCTTCAGGATACAAAAGCATTTGGTATAAGTGAAATAAACAAGTTAAAGGTCTTAGATTGGGGGCTTGGACACTTTTTAATCAAAGTACATTAAGAAAAGTATAGGATCCCAATAACCACAGTTAATATACTGATTTGATGGTGGTAAAATTCCCCGGGATTTCCCATATAAAGTTTTCAGTTCGGTTTGCTCCATGGTTTCTATTAATACTAGACACTACCCTTCAAGGCAAGTATTGTTACGCCTAGCGTGAACAGAAATGACTCAACCTCAACTACTTTATACATTCACTTTTTTGATATGGGACAAAAACATATAATCATGGCACGCTAAAGAAAATTGGAAAACCCTAACTAGAGAAACAAATCTATTAGGAGGCAGGAATAGCATAAGCAAAAAAGCCAAAGAGAATCAAAAACAGATTTGTATGGACTCTTCCCACGGAAGGCATTCCATCTCTGTCCTCAGTACAACTAGAATCACCAGATGGCAGGTGATTACCTAGTTAAATGTTCAACTAGGACTAAAGACCGAAGAAGTACAGCAGGCTTTTTCCCTCTGTTTCCATCTCGTATAAACACACAACTCACTCTAGGAAGAGAAAAGAGGTTGAATACAATCATGGAGAAAACCTTGAACTCCATAGGGCAAAAATTCACAATTGCATTAGTTCTTAATTAGAATGAGATCTTGAAACGAAGTAGGTTCTGAAACTGGAGTTTAGCTGAGTACAGCTCACCATTGAACGTGGGATTGAACTGTATGGGTCCATTTCTATGTGGATTTTTTTTAATAAATATACTACAGTACAGTAAATGAGCTTTCCTTGTTATTTCAAAATCAGGTTCTTTTCTTCCCTTTATTGTAGGAACAGAGTGTAAAATACATGTAACACACAAAACATGTTAATGGATCGTTTATGTTAGAGGTAAGGTCTCCAGGCAACAGTAGACTATTAGTAGTTAAGTTTCGGGGGAGCCAAAAGTTATATTTGAATTTTCCACCATGTGCAGAATTGATACCCATAACACTCGTGTTATTCAAGGGTCAACCGTAATAGTCTCCCCAAACTTTGACTATATCTTCTCATTTAGAATAAGTCTAATTATTCAGGGGTGCCTGGGTGGCTCCGATGGTTGGCCAACTGCTTTCAGCTCAGGTCGAGATCTTTGGACCCTGGCATCAAGGCCCACGTTGGGCTCCCGGCTAGGTGGGGAGTCTGCTTCTCCCTCTCCCCCTGTTCATGCTCTCTCTCTCTCTCTCTCTCTCTCTGTATTTCTCTATCTCAAATGAATAAACTAAAAAAAAAAAAAAAAAAAAATCTCTTAAAAAAAAGAATAAATTCGGGACGCCTGGGTGGTTCAATGGGTTGAGCCTCTGCCTTCGGCTCAGGTTATGATCTCAGGGTCCTAGGATCAAGCCCCACATCTGGCTCTCTGCTCAGCAGGGAGTCTGCTCCCCCCCCCCCGCCCCACCCCCCGCTTGCCTCTCTGCCTGTCAAATAAATAATCTTTTTAAAAAAAAGAATAAATCCAATTATTCAAACACACACTGAGAGTGCCTTTATGTGCTAACCTCCTTGGATGAATAAGGAGAAAGTGAAGCAAGCTGGAGAAGTCTGAGGCCCCTTCCTGAGAGCGCTCCCAGTCCTAAAACCAAAGTGATTTAATGAAGGAGTTTTCAGTGGAAGGACGAATAATCTTGCCCAAGGCCAAAAATTGGACAGTACAGACAAGTCTTCATAAGGAGATATTTGAATGGGGAAGCTGGGTGGCTCAGCCGGTTAAGCAGCTACCTTGGTCTCAGGTCATGATCTCAGGGTCCTGGGATCGAGTCCCATATCAGGCTTCCTGCTCAGTGGGGAGTCTGCTTCTCCCTCTTCTTCTGCCCAGTCCCCTCTCATGCTCTCTTTCTCAAATAAATAAAAATCTTTAAAAAAAAAAAAAAAGAAAGAAAGAAAGAAAGAAGAAAAGGAAAAGGAGTTATTTGAACTATGCCTTGAAGGACTGGCACCAAACAAGAAAAATCACAGGTGGGCTCTGTCTGATAAATGAACAAGCCATGCATAAGACAGAGAAGCATGTGAAACTATGGCATGAGTGAGGAACTATCCAATTACTCGTTTCATAGAGTTTGAGGTGAGTTTCCTGTGTAGGGGTTGTGAGGGGTAACCCTAGAGGTCACCTCAAGAAGGTCTTTCGATGCCAGATTAAGCAGCTGAAACTTGGTCCTGAAAACAATGGGAAGCCATTACATAATTTTCAATACAGCCCGACCCGATCAGAATCGTGCTGTACCCCCCACCCCCCCCCCCCAAAAAAAATCCCCCGAGCAGCAGTGAGAGAAAGGGGCTGGAGGGTGCTCCTAAAATATTCCAGGAAGCAAGTCACACAACTAAAAAACCCTAACTGTATATTACCAAGCTCTCCCACTTCCCTTAGCAACCCAGAGGTAGGAATGACCAAGGTTGTTGTAGTGACCCATGGTTAAGTAACCAGGATGGGTTCATAGAAGAAAATGGGGCGAGAAAATAAATAATGATGTCATAATGCTTGTAGAAGTGAGAAATGATGGGGTTAGGGCCGGTTGTGAAATTCAGTTATCTAATAGGAGGGATTAGAGATGTCACAGGCCACATTTTGGACCTGTGACTTCAAGCCCCGGTGGTAGTCCCAAGGTTGCCTGCTAGTCCCATGGCCTCACTTGATCAAAGGGAGTTACGTGGGTGTGAATAATCTCCTCACACATGCCCTTTAAATACAGACTTTGGTCAACCTGATGACAGAAAGGAAGCTCAGAGAGACTGGATCATGGGGGGGTAGGGAGGGAGGCCTGTGACCGATTTTGAAGATGAAGAAGGTCACAAGCTGAGGAAGGGAGGAAGGCTATAGAGGTGAGGACAGTCCCTGGCTGGCAGCAGACAAGGAAATGAGACCTTAGTCTGACAGGTGCGAGGGAGAGAATTCAAGCAATGATCTAAAATGAATGAGAACACAGATTCTTGCCCAGAATACCCAGAGAAGGCCCTCTCCCAACCAACACCTCATTGCAGCCTAGTGAGACCCAGGACCCAGAACTCAGTTACTAGAATATTAATACAAGACGTGGGGAGAGGAGGAGGAACACCAAAGTATCATGGGTATGAGCAGTTGTACTGAGACTGATAAAAAGAAAGATAAAAATAGGAGGTTGCATTCTCTGAGTAAGATACTGGAGTGTAATGTGTTGGACGTGGAGTACTAATTCTAGGGTAGTGAAATGAAGTAGGGATGAATACTGTTGAAATAGTGTACTGCCGTGTACAGTTGTGCACGTTGTATACTGTACAACTCTACATTGCACCATTAATGTAACAGATACCACATATTTATGTAATAATTTTCCAGCAAATAGAAATAAAGGGCTTTGAGGAATAAGTGTTTCTGCCAATACATGAAAAGAAGAATCCTATGAGCTAACAAAAATTATTATAAGGTCAAAAACACAAGTAAGTGGTAGGATTCAGGCGGCATAAGTCTCAACTGCAGGATGATGCATGAATAAAGACAGCAGGGAAGGCTTTGAGAGTAGCTCCATAAACTAGAAGGATAGCAAGATATAAATCTTGTGAGAATAATAGAGTAGTATGGGACAGTAACAGTAAGTCAATAATTCCTTCTGCTCCCAGAAGGAGTCACTTCCATATACAATGAACTTAAAGCCAGTCCCAGGCGGATGAGCCAATGTTAACATAATTACCATTTATTGAATAATTCAAAAAAGCCCCACAAACATATGTAAACTTTCCAATTCTTACAACCTAAAATTCCATGAGAATTCCATGGTAATTACAAATTACCTTGATTTTGCATAAGAGAAAACTGAAGCTCAGAGAAAAATGACTTGCTTAAGGTCATACAAGTGAGAAAATGCTGAGGCTAGAATATAAAACTGTGTCTGTCTCTACTCTGCTATGTTCCTTCTAGGAGTGAAAATGTATAATAGGCGCTTCACTGACCCGCTCTATTTTCTAATTATCCAGATGACTGGGGCCACTCTGGGTGTGGGGCCGGTGTCCCAGTTAGCCCTCTCGGCTCCTGTCCTCCTCACTCACCTGTGATTGCCCCTTAGTGCCTTGTGTCCAGGAGGCCTAGCTCTCCACACATTACCTCCACCCCAAGGAAATAGTGAGATGACTCAGTTCAAGTGCCTGCCTCCTCAGGGACCAACCACACTAACCTGGGGAGATAAGAATTAGTCAACAACACAGGTGGCCGAGTCTCCTCAAAATACTGGCTTTGGATAATGTGGCCCTGATCCAGAACAGGGCATGCTGGGGCCAAAACTATCTGCAACACCGGGGACAGAGAATTCAGAAAACACTCAAAATTCTCCCCTATTTAAAAAAAAAAAAATCCTCCCCTATACACTGCACATGGGCAGGCCGACCTGTTCTCTCACTCACAGATATTAGGGAAGAGCACTGGCCAGCCCTGCCAACTTCCAAGCAGACAGACAGCTCTTAATGGGAAAGAGTTTCAATTTAGGAACTGATGGAGGTTCTAGACTACACACACACACACCCCTTTACCATGCTAACTATAGCACTTGAAACAGGTATCGCCGATGAGCTTGATACTCTCATATTATCTCCTTTCTTTCCTCTTTTTTATAAGACCTGAACTTTTCCCATTTGATGTTTCCTCCATGGTGCCTAAGAAAGTAAGCCTATCTTATTAGTAAAAATCTGTATGAAATATGACCAAATGTCTTTGCTTTTCTACCCATTTTACTAAATCCTTGTAGAGATTAATGAGAAGCTTGGACCATCACAGAAACCGTATTTGAGATCTTCGTTCTTTCTGCAGGTGATTAATTTCTTGAAGTCATTGAACAAAGTCTGAACGTGTTAACGGGGTGTCCTGCCATCATATGTTAAGTGTGCATTGGTAATTACATATTCAAGCAGAATGCCAAGAAAAAAAAGAAGAAACCTATTTTGGATGGTATTTTCATGGAATACCTCTCAGATCATTGCAAACCACAAAAGTGCTAGCCACCAATGTCTGCATATGCTTGAGAAACGCCTTATCCATGGTGCCAAACGCTTACTTAATTGACAGAAGGCACCAAGTCACTTTTAGCTGAAAGGAAGGATAATTACATTTTCTTTTATTCGAGCAGCAAATCTAAGAAGAGTTGCTTGGCCAGGTGATGACACAGACGGGCCGGGGACGTGGCTTACTTTCATCAACAGAAAGAACATTTTCTTTTGTCCAACAGAAAGAACAGTCCCTTAGTCATATGGGCAAGCCTTATGTTTACACACTAAACTCTCAGTCACAACAGAAGATAAACTGGGCTGGACACTGGTTGATCTAAATTACTGCACATCAGTTTCCATTTGAAAGAACTCCGGGCAACCTAAATGTTCTTTCAAAGAAAAGGTTTACCAAATACAAACAAAATCAAGAGTTATAGGTACAGTCCTCTATATGTCAGTCCAGGGTCCAGAGTCAGTTCAACCCAGCTTCAATTCCGGGGCACTTGGCCCTGCCAACACATGTCCCTGCTTCAGGTACAGACGAGGAAGGCCCAAGCACACGAGGGCAAGAAGTTAGCGCTGTTGCCAACCATCCACGCAGACCGCATGTATGTTCATTTCATGCCTCTATCAGCACCAGCTGGGAATGTCCTTCTCTTCAACTCAACGGGCACTGGCAGCAGGGTCTGGTGCAGATAGACCATCAACCATTTCGGCATACGCGAGCAGTGACTCGGACTGCATTCGAGCCACAATCCTTTCTTTGTTCAGAGCTGAAGTGAAAGAGTATTTATACATGAGCTGTTCTTGGTCCCCCAAAACCTTATTTCCATACTAATGAATGACCCAATTTATAGTTTGACAAAAATGACTTATCCCTGGCAAAAGGAATATATGTCACGCAACAAAGAGGCCGATTCAAGAACATACCACTGCCCACCACAATCTGGTTTAGAAGGCGATGGAGCAACAGGCTCCTGAATTTGAAGAAAAAGAAATGCTTGAGATCCTCGGTGTGTCCTCTCATTTCTTGACACACATACCATACACACCATCTGACATGCACACCAGGCCCCACAAACACCACACGTATACCTCTCCCATACCCACACACCACTCATGCACAAATAGAGCCTAGCTCATATTTTCTGCCAAATTCAGCACGAGTTTTTGTAAATGCTTTAACCTCTGTTATTTGCTTCTTCCATTGCACCTCTAGAATCTTCTTTGGTTGCTTGCACTTACAGATAAGACATCACTACCGGTGACCGACGTCACCCTGGCTCTGGGGCCAAACGTAAGAGACACAGGCTGACTGTCAGGGCTTCGGGTGGGTGGAAAAAGAAAAGAAAAGGAAAGCTGGTCTTCCTCCTTCATCCTGTTTTTCCAGATAAAAACCCACCATGGACTGGGGACAGTGAATTGTACTCACTTACTTTTCAATTAAGTCCATTTTCCAAATGTGGCATCGCTCTTGGAATTTGTGGCTAGCATGCGTGGCTCCTACCAGTTGGCAGGGATGAAAAGCCATGCGGACTGCCTTCACAGAGTATCACACGCATGATGATTTTGCCAAGTGTCTTCACCCTCTTTACATTCAATCCTAGTCATCTAAGAAGAACAGCTAACCTGGTGACAGACACTAGGAATGCCTATACATGCATTATCTCATTTTATGCTCACACTAGTTATTTGATAGAGTTGCTAGAAGTCTCCGTGTCTTAGAAATGCGGGGACTGAGGTTCAAACAGGTTAAGTGAGGTAGGGGGGAGAAAGTTGTGGCTTTTCTTCTAATTCTCTCCTTCCCACAGCCCTTCTTGGGACCCCAGGCCTCAAAAGAATTGCTACTTTCATTGGTTTCCAAGACACTCCGTGGCAGACATTTCTTGTAGGTGGAGTGACATTGCATAAAAAGGTCACAAGCCTCTTAGGACACTTCTCGACATTGATAAACTAGATAGGAGCCCCTGGAAACCAGTCATGTTGATTTATCCTGCCCTCCTCACATACAAAATGATCTCAAATTTCCATGTCATAGATGGCCTGAGGCCACGAGGGCCAGAAATAAATTGCAGTCTGCTGAGAGGTAGCGGCCTTCCGTAGGCTACATCAGTCTTCAAACCGGCTTTCCTTGGTACTACTTGTAGATTATCAGACACTAGCCCAACTTAAAATAATAATGTGCACATTGTTTCTCGCAGAGGAGGAGAACTACATCAAAGCAACTTTTAGGCATTCCTATTTCCCTCCATTAACGCCAATCCAATCTAGCCTTAAATCCTCCCTACTCACTAAGTTCCAGTCCCATTGGTCTCTCTGGTTTTCAACACAGGGAGCTTTGTCCTGTACTGGGAGCCAATACACACCTCATTGTCTCTACCCAATATGCTCGTTACCACATCTTCACCTTCACAAGAACCATTTCATCTTCTGATGATCGACCTAAATATCTTTCCATATAAGATTGGTTCCTTCATCACCCTTGTGTATGATAACATTTCTCGGCCTCTTGTTTTGTTGCCTTTACCACATTTATTCAAATTTTTGTTTCATTGATCTTTCTACTTGTTTTCTTTTGTCTGTCTATCCTACTGGAATGGACGCTCTAAGAAAACAGGAAGTTGCCTTGTCTGGCGCCATGTCTGAGGGGTGCAGTATACCACGTGGTGCAGAGTCCACTGAGGGCTGGCAAGAAATATCAAAAACCATGGGTGAGGTGAACAGAGCAAATGCTCCTGTAACGTGCTAGAGTTACTGCGCTACAAAATGGCAGTGGCAGGATTACAACTCGGGTTTATTTCCACCTTCAAAGCCTTCAGAAAGGGTACAGACACAGGAACTAATAATGTGTTGACTACCTGTCATTTTCCAGGCCTTCTATAAGACCCCAGGTAGAAAAACAAGGTTCTGCCATTCAAGCATTAAATCTGTCATGAAAAAGAAACAAATAGGGGCGACTGGGCGACTCAGTCAGTTAAGCATCTGCCTTCAGCTCAGGTCATGATCTCAGGGTCTTGTGATTGGGCCCCACATTGCGCTCCCTGCTCAGTAGGGAGTCTGCTTCTCCCTCTCCTTCTGCTTTCTCCCCCTCCCTGCTCATGCTCTGTATCTCTCTTTCAAATAAATAAATAAAATGTTAAAAAAATTTTTTCAAAGACAAATAATTCATTTGTCCATTCACTCAATAAATATTTATTCAGATAAAAGACTAGAGAAAAGAAAGAATCCTGGCCCATGAAGAGGTGATTTCTTCTCACATTGGTTTTCCATCAGAAACTACTGTAGGATTCAGTGATTCTGCTTCTGGATATTTATCTGAAGAAACACAAACACTAATTTGAAAAGATATCTATACCCGATATTCAGTGCAGCACTGTTTACAGACACAGAAACACCCTAACCGGCCATCATCAATGAAAGAATGGATAAGGAAAATCTGATTACAGGCAAATGTGCGCACGCGTGCGCACACACACACACACATATCATGGAATATTAATCAGGCATAAAAAAGTAGGAAATCTTGCCATTGGGACAACATGGATGGACCTTGATGGCATCATGCTACATTAGACAGAGAAGGCTAAATGCCTTATGATCTTACATATATGCAGCATCAAAAATGACAACCAGAACCACAAAAAACTCATAGATAGAGAACATGTTGGCAATTGCCAAAGGCAGGGGCAGGAGTCTGGGCAAAATAGCTAAGGGGAGCCAAAGGTACAAATTTCCAGTTATAAAATCACTAAGTCCTGATGATGTGATATACAGCGTGGTGACTATAGCTAACACTGTAGCTCATACTTGGAAGTTGTTAAGAGAGTAGATCCGCGAAGTTCTCAACACGAGCTCCTTCAGCAGCAGATACAGTACACTGGAACCATATAGAGGTCAGCATGGCCCCTCTGCAAGGATGGTAGACAAATTCATGAAGAGTTGCATCGTTTTCCATTTCTGTTCCCTTGGAGACCAGTCTTGTAAGCACGTGTGAAGCGGTAGGCCCCCCACCCCCATGCCAGCACACTCTCCCTCCGGGGACCCACTCACACTAAACCCTCTTCCCATTCCCCCTCCCATCCCACCTCCTTGGAGAGAAACTAGACATGGAAATGGGGAGGGGTCCTGGCCAGGAGAGGGCTCCTTTCCTATCCCTACTCAGCAGGGAGTCTGCTTCTCCCTCTCCCTGCTTGTGTTCTCGCTCTCTGTCGAATAAATAAGTAAAATCTTTTTAAAAAGAAGAAATGCATATCAAACTTAACAAGCAGATTACTTTTAATATCTATGCCTAGGATGTACCCTCCCCTCCCCCAAAGTTTGTGTTGCGATGGATCTGGATTGGGCATCTGGGTTTGATTAAAAGGTGTACAGCCAATTTGAACTCATAGCCAGGCTGGCACATCACTGGTCTACCGGAATACAATATGATGATATAACATTTTAGAAGAACAAATGAAATGGGAATCAACACAACAAAAGGTACTCACAACAGAAGTTGACATTCAAGCTGGTTATCGAGAAAGTTAGGTTTTAGGTGTGGAGGAGAGAAAAACACAGAGACACAGGAAAGATCAATTTGAGTACTAACTTCATTGAGAACAACAGGAGTACAGATATTTAAAAGTTTCCTTCGAATCCTAAACATGACACCTCAAAAGACTACAGAGGTCACCTCGAGGTGTATTTTTCAAACATCAGTGCACATACGAGTCATCTTGGGATCTTGTTAAATGAAGATTTGGATTCATTAAGCCTGGAGTGGAACCTGAGACTCAAGACCACCCTTTAAGTAGCGAGATTTTAGGGTTTTAGGGAAGAACACTGACATACCAAGATAATTATTAAAGTAGCAGCACACCGACCAACAAATACAGCCCAAAGGCAGATCAAAGATCACATCAATCCCTTCAGAGACCAAGACCCGAGCTCTGACTGTGGGGCTGACGGGGTCCAAATCAACACGAATGGTGTTTATAGCCTATCAGACCATTCAGCAGCCATCACTCTCTGTCTAAGGCCCTTTCCTTGGAAAGAAAGCAAATCTTATACCTCAAGACTTTAGGCCTCTCTAGGCTCACAGGAACCTTTCTCTCCTTCAGTTTATTCTGAAAAGGGGCAGGACAGAGAGAAAATAGATACTCCTTTGACACTGCATGATAGCCACCTTCCTTCTACTTCAAAATTATTCCAATTCAAAGGAGTCCAACTGTAGGAGAATTTCAGAAACACTCATTTTCTTTTAAAAAAAAATTTATTTATTTTAGAGAGGGAGAGAGAACTTGACCATGAGGGGCAGAGGGAGAGAGAGAAACCCAAGTGGACTCCATGCTAAGCATGGAGCCTGACATGGGGCTCGATCTCATGATGCTGAGATCACGATCTGAGCCAAAATCAAGAGTCAGAAGCTTAACCAACTGCGTCCCTCAGGCGCCCCAGAAATACTCATTCCTAATCACAGATCCTAACTGGCAAATAATCTTACTCTGCTATTACAGAGATTCCAAAGTGATTCCAAAGGAGCAACCCTCAGGGCAATACATACTCAAAGTGATGAAGGTAAGGCACCAGGGAAGACACACGACGCCTTCAAAACCCGACTGAAGTACCATTTTCTTCAGTCAAGTTCACATGGGTGCAATAGCGAATCAGCACAGACATCCAAATTTAACTTGCACTGTTGTATTTAATCTTCCCAGCAATTCTAACACATTATTCGATCTGTCCAGGGGTTAAGACACTGAAGCTCAGAGATGTAACTGACTTACAAAGTTATACTTCTAGTAAATTCCCAGCTGGGATGGAAATCCAGACAGTCTGACTCCCCAGTGTTGTTTTCTTTCCATTTTACAGAACTGCTTTCCGTGAGTATGGAAGATAAGATTTCCCAGTTCCTGATCCCAATTTACTGAATACAGGACATTTCCATCAAAGCGCTCAGTTTTTCCATAAAATCACCTAAGGGTTTAATTTCCTAAGCCGAGGAAAGTGGTACGACGAAAAACAGCATTAACATTACCTGAGTATGAAGACATACAAATGGCTATCAGACACATGAAAAAATGTTCATCATCACTAGCCATCAGGGAGATTCAAATTAAAACCACATTGAGATACCACCTTACACCAGTTAGAATGGCCAAAATTAGCAAGACAGGAAACAACATGTGTTGGAGGGCATGTGGAGAAAGGGGAACCCTCTTAGACTGTTGGTGGGAATGCAAGTTGGTGCAGCCACTTTGGAGAACAGTGTGGAGTTTCCTCAAGAAATTAAAAATAGAGCTTCCCTATGACCCTGCCATTGCACTACTGGATATTTACCCCAAAGATACAGATGGAGTGAAAAGAAGGGCCATCTGGACCCCAATGTTCATAGCAGCAATGGCCACGGTCACCAAACTGTGGAAAGAACCAAGATGGCCTTCAACAGACAAATGGATAAGGAAGATGTGGTCCATAAACTCTATGGAGTATTATGCCTCCATCAGAAAGGATGAATACCCAACTTTTGTATCAACATGGACGGGACTGGAAGAGATTATGCTGAGTGAAATAAGTCAAGCAGAGAGAGTTGATTTATCATATGGTTTATTTGTGGAGCATAAGGAATAACACGGAGGACATGGGGAGATGGAGAGGAGAAGGGAGTTGAGGGAAATTGGAAGGGGAGATGAACCATGAGAGACTGTGGACTCTGAAAAACAACCTGAGGGTTTTGAAGGGGAGGGGGGTGGGACGTTGGGGGAGCCTGGTGGTGAATATTAAGGAGGGCGCGTATTGCATGGAGCACTGGGTGTGGTGCATAAACAATGAATTCTGTTACACTGAAAAGAAATTAAATTTTAAAAAAAATTACCTGAGTACTTCTTAGAAAGGCAAATTTGGGGGACCCACCAGGGACCTCTTTCATGGGAGTCCCTGGCAGAACTGTGTATTAACAAGCCATCTGGTGATTCTTCCTGATGTCAAGTTTGAGAACCACTGTTCTTTACCTACTTTATCTACACCCTCTCCAATTTAAAACCTCGTTGTGGGGGCGCCTGGGTGGCTCAGTGAGTTGTGTGGGCAAATGTTGATTTTGGATCCAGGGGTGTTCTCAGGATCATGGGATCAAGCCCTGCTTAGGGCTCCACGTTCAGCGGAGAGTTGACTTTAGATTCTTTCCGTCTACCCCTCCCCCACCCACTGGCGAGCTCTCTTCTAAAATAAATAAATCGTTAAAGGGAAAAAAAAAAACCTAGCTGTAAATTAGGTCATTCTGCCAGACTGGTGGTTTAAAAGGGGTTGGTTGATTCAGTTGTTTCTCTTGATTAAAATCCAATAAGGGAACAAACTTAGAGATAGTCCTCTCGTGACCCCGCAATCAAGAGTCCCATGCTCTTCCAACTGAGTCATTCGGGCACCCCAAGATATATTTTCCAAAACTAAGATCAGCCTCTGTTGGAGAGTCTCTGTTCAATGTAGTGGCTATCTAACTCACACAATCTCACAGACCCTTCACTCCCACAAAATCTCTAAAAGATCATCAATCAACATTCCTTTGCATTGAAATGGGTGGAATCGGGGTGCCTGGTGGCTGAGTCAGTTAAGTATCAGACTCTTGGTTTCAGCCCAGGTCACAGTCTCAGGGCTGTGAGATGGAGCCCTTCCTTGGCTCCCTGCCAGGTGTGGAGGCTGCATGAGATTCTTGCTCTCCCTCTGGCTTGGCCCCGCCCCCGGCCTCCCCCACCAACCCCACTCTGTCTTACTCACTGTCTCTCAGGGGGAAAAAAAATGTGTACAATATTTCACGTGACTGATTTAACCAAATAAAGACTTAATTTTTCTCATAGTACACCAGCCTACCTCTCAAACCAGAGAATAAAAATGCCCTCGTTTCTACCAACAAATTTCAACCACACGGCTTAGATTTTAAGGAAAAAACAGCCCCCTTTTCCAACTTCTTATTCCTATCCTTAAAACAGAATCTCCATGAAAACCAGGAACCAGAAGGGTCTTGTGACTAACCAGCCAGGTCCTCATTCCCATCTCTGTGCTCTTGCTTACTCACTTTCTGTCCTGGGAATTCCCTCCTCCACCCTTCCGATGGAAACCCCATTTTTCTACCAAGGCCCGTTTCAAACCCTATTCCTCCCACATTCAGGCAAAAAGCATCACTCAGTCCCTCTTGAATAAAATGGGGATAGTGAGAAGCTGCTCCATAAATTGCTGTGTGGTCTCCACAGGAAAGCGACCTGGTTCATCATTGAAAACTCTCATCCTACATGACCCTCTTTCTTCTGTGGACACCTAGAGCAATCAGAGGCAGTATCCCACAATTGGTACTGTAATGTAACTGTCTTATATTGTGTACCATGTGGACCATCCGAGCCCAAAGCGTGGACAGACTCTACTTACAACCTTCTTCCTCTAAGAAAAGACCAGGGAAGGTCATGATCAGATCCGAATCTAAAATTCAATGGCCCAAAAGAGTGAAAGGCTCTGATACAAACACAGGAATTAAGATCCCCAATAAGTGTGATTTCAGAAATTTATAGCAGCCAAAGTTCTGTAAAGGACGGTTGTGTTGGCATCACAGGACATTTCTTATTAAAAATAAGTCAGCAGAGTGGGTGAACATTTTTAATATGAACGAAAGACGATTCTAAACTATCCCTGTAACCAAAAGAATTTCCCTCACTTTCCTCTTAAATGCACAATTGGAATGGGAGAGAAAGGATGAGGTCAGAGCTTGCTGCTAATCCTGGCTATTCACACAATTGCTGTGTGGCCTAATGTGAGAAGCACTGACAGAGGGCATGACATGATGCCCTGCGATGGGGAATACTTCGAACAATAGGTCCGCTGGTTGAGATATCACAGCTCTGTCTGCTACGTGCCCACTACTCCTTTCCTCACTGACTTCCGTGCCATGGAAGTCCATCAGAAAACATGGAAGTCCATCAGAAAACATGGCCGTCCATCAGCAAGCCACTGATCTGGTTTCCATAGAAGGCCTCCTCGAAAAGGAATTGAATGGTGCTGGAGTATAAAGGCTGGACATCCTGTAGTGAACAGAGAGTAGGAGCTCTCTGGGATAGTGCCAATTTTCCTCAGGGCTGCTACGCTGCTCAAGCTATTAGAAGTCATCCTTTATCTCTGACTAAGGCAGAGACAGAGTGCAGTTCCATGAGGAGGAGTCAAATTGCCCAACTGAACATAAACTCTACTAGACATGGCAGACATGGCAGTATTTTGTTAGTGTTTTTTGAGCCTTGGACTTTTATTTTTCTTTAAAGATTTTACTTATTTGAGAGAGACAGAGTATGAGGGGAGAGGGGCAGAGGGAGCAGCAGATTCTCCACTGAGCAGGGAGCCTCACACGGGGCTTGATCCCAGGACCCAGAGATCATGACCTGAGCTGAAGATAGATGCCTAATCCACTGAGCCACCAGGGCACCCTGAGTCTTGGAATTTTAGAAGACCCTAATGAAAGCCACAGACATTCATCCGAGAAAGAACTTCCCACATGTGTGTATTTTCATATTCTGAAATTGATCAGTCGTTCCACCAAAGTCCTGAGGCTCATCTGTGGACCCCACGGTAAGCACCCCAACCCTAGATAGACCTAGAATACAGAAACTACTCTTTCTAATGATCCTTACACTAAATTCTCCTTAAATGCACGGTGCCATTTTCATCCCCATTAAGGAAGCAAAGGGATAGAAATAATTAATTTTGAGGTAGGAGTTCCTATATAATTGCTATCCATGTTTTCAGGTATTTTTAATGAGAGACTTATGGGAATTCAACACACAAATGATGGAACCCACCTATCTGTATAACGACATCGAGTTAAGAGACATGTTGGCAAACACTGTGACTACCCTCCAAGTGCCAATTCGTACTAATGCACCTATAATGCCAGGTAATCTCTCAGATGATACAAGTTCAACATCAGGATAATGATTCATTCTTAGCATGAGGAGCTGTCAAACAGAAAAGATACCGTCATGCAACGCAACACACTTCCACCCATCAAAGAGGTGTTTTCTGGTATTTCCACAGAATAGAGCATATTAACCCTCTATTGAACACTCAAGTGGGTTTGAGACATGTTCACGGGATGAAGAGTGATCCGCTCAAAGTCACTTCTTTTCTGAAGTACAATAACATTTTTGCTATGGCTATCCCCAAGGCACAGAGAAAATGTGGCTAGAGATGCTTTCTTCTCGGTGCTCTGTTACTGCTCTGATAAAATGTTTGTCCATTGTCATCTGGAGGTGCTGGCCTGGTCAGTCTGGAGAGAAAGTGACTCTTGATCTCAGGGTTCCAAGTCTGAACCCCATGATGGGCACGGAGATTACTTAAAAGTGTTGGTTTTGGGTTTTTAAGACTTTATTTATTTGACAGAAGAGTGAGAGTGAGAGAGAGAGAGAGAGAGAGACAGAGATGAGCAAGGTGAATTGAAGGGCAAAGGGAGAAGCAGTCTCCCTGCGGAGCAGAGAGCCTGATGTGGGTCTCAATCCTGGGACTCTGAGATCCTGACCTAAGCCAAAGGCAGACGCTTAACCGACGGAGCCAACTAGTCTTCCCCTAAAGCTTTTTTTTTTTTTTTTTTTTTTAAGGAATTTAGATTATCAAGGATTGGGAAGAAGTTTTTCAATTCTACATGAATAGTTTGTTTGGGGAATGTGCCCTGGATCCCAGTAAGATATTGGAGAAATAAAAGGAAAAGACCCCATTATTTTCCCTCTACAATAATCACAGGTTCCTGACCTCAAGTCTAGTTAACGTATTTGTGATTTCCAAGTATGTTAGATGGAATTGTTGACTCTTGCATAGACCCCCGCCTTTGCCATCTTATTTTACACTTCCTCCCCTAAAAGCAGCATCCTGTGGGGCTTTCTATAGTGGACTGTGGGAGGCAGAGACAGTTTTACAGTTCTGAGCCTCAATCTCAAGAAGGACCTCGTGTCTTTCGTGTTCTGGCTCACCCTCCAAAACCAGGAGAAAAGCACGCCTGAAGTTAATGGCTAGTCCAAAGCCCCCAGAACAGAATTTCCAACTGATCAGCGACTAAGAGGCACAAAGTAGACATCCACAAAATCCACAATCATGTGAGCAAAACTGATGCATGTCTGCCACTAATTTCTGTTGTTGTTGGATGTACATCAAGAGCTGACTCTCTGCTAGCTTTAAAATGGTAGAACGCACTGAAATCTCTGACTTTGCAACATCCCATCTTGTAAACTATATATAGTTGACGCGTGGGCAACAGGGAGGAGGGGGGGGCACACCCGACAGGCAGTTGAAAATCCACGGGTGACATGTGACTCTCCCCAAAATATATCTGCGGATAGCCTACTGTCATCTGGAAGCCCTACTGACAATAATGTAAACAGTCAATTAACACATATATTGTATGTTATACGTATTATCTACTGTATTCTCACGATGAAGTGAAGAAACGGTTCAGAAAATCGGAAGAGAACGTACCATTCAAAACTGTACTGTGAAAACTCTGCATATTAAGCAGACTTGTGGGGCGCCTGGGTGGCTCAGTTGGTTAAGCAGCTGCCTTTGGCTCAGGTCATGATCCCATGGTCCTGGGATCGAGCCCCATGTCAGGCTCTCTGCTCGGTCTGTATCTCCCTCTGCCTCTGTCCCTGCTCCTGTGCTCTATCTCTCACTCATTCTCACCCTCAAATTAAAATAAATAAATAACTTAAAAATAAAGTGGACTTGTATAACTGAAATCTGTTTTTGTTCAAGGGTGAACTGTGCACCCTAAGACAAGGTGCATACAATACATATCTCTCTTACACACACACAAACACACACACACACACACACACACACACACACACTGAACAAAAATGTTGACTGCCTAGTTAGTGCCAGGCACTGTGACAGACACAGGGCACGCCATGGTGAGCAAGCTGTCCTCCCATGGCTTACTGGCCATTGGCTTGAGGTTCACAGTATGTCTTATCCCTCGTGGCATGACTGGACGTGTGGTGGGGTGTCACATAATCAGGGCTAGGAATCATTGGGTTTTACTTCTTTATGAAGAAACTAATGAGATCCATTCCTAAGAGCGATTCATAATTACATTCCCCTAACAGTGCTTCTGTTTCCTTTCAAGAAAACACAATGTTTCACATTGGTACACTTTCCAGATTTAATTGAAGTTTGCACCTCAAACTCTGAAATCCCAACATTGGTGGGAAATTGTATTAACCCCTTCCCTGTCTTCTCAAATGACACAGAATGCTATTTAACCTTTCTTCAATGACTCAAGGCCATCGACAAGACCCCCAGTTATAATGCTGAAAGGTAATCCAGCTCTAGCTCTGTCTCCATATTCTTCTTCGTCCTCATCAGGTGGCCGAATCTATCTTTCTGGCACCCAAACCACCTATAATAGTCTTCCTTCCCTACCTGCGTTCCACTAACTGCCGCATCTTAACCAGTAAACAGGCTTATTAAGAAGTACTAAAAAGAAGTTCAGGGGTGCCTGGGTGGCTCAGTCAGTTAAGCATCTGCCTTCAGCTCAAGTCATGCCCCACATTGGGCTCCTTGCTCAGCAGGGAGCCTACTTCTCCCTACCGCCCCCCAAACCCCCCCACTCATGGTCTCTCTCCTGCTCTCTCTCTCTCTTTCTCTCTCAAAGAAAAGGAAAGGAGGGGCTCCTGGGTGGCTCAGTGGGTTAAAGCCTCTGCCTTCGGCTCAGGTCATGATCCCAGGGTCCTGGGATTGAGTCCCGCATCAGGCTCTCTGCTCAGTAGGGAGCCTGCTTCCTCCTCTCTCTCTGCCTGCCTCTCTGCCTACTTGTGATCTGTGTCTGTCAAATAAATAAATAAATAAATAATCTTTAAAAAAGAAAGAAAAGGAGTGGAAAAGGAAAAAGAAAAAAGGGGAAAAAAAGAAAGAAAGAAAAGAAAAAGGAAAGAAAAGAAGCTCAAAGACTCAGAGTGTGCTCCCCCGCTATTCTTATGTTGAGCACCAAGTTGTGGCCCTGGGCTCCGGAACATCTATCCCTGTCCATCATTCTTGCTAAGCAAACTCAAGGTTCAAGGCTAAGTATTCTAAAATACAAAGGATACTGACTCAAAGTCTGGCCTCGCGGGGGTTCTAATGTACCTTATATTTTATTGCCTTTTAGAGATTTTGAAGTGTTTTTTATCCATATAATCATACTTAATAATCATAATACTATTCAAATAACCAGATGGAAAAGGATCTCAGACCTAAATGGACTCTTGCCCCCGGATGCAAGCAGAGGGCTTTCTGTTCTCTCCAAACACGTAGGAAAGATTATAAAAAGTCAACAGGTGGAGGCCCTAAGACCTTAAGCACCATGCGGCTCTAAGTAGTTTCTTTAAAAAATAAGCACCTGACATGAACTAGGACGTCAGGAATTCCGCCGCGCTGGCTCCTGAGCAGAGAACAATGGGCAAACTCACAGTCTGGAGCAGAAGGAGAAGACGGATGAAAACTCTGCGCACACTGATTGAGCTTTAGAATTTCGCCATCAGTTCTACAGCATATGGTTTAACGAAGCAAATTAGACCGGACTCTCCTATATGTCGCTTTATGTTTTAAAAGCCATATCCATCTTACTTTTTGTCTCCCAGAATCAAATTAGCATTTTGTCAGAAAGCTAAATTTACGCGAAGGATTGACATGCTCATTCTTTTGGCATCACTAACCGTTACGGGGCTTCATTCCTGAGAGCAGAGCAGACGCAGTCAGGTCTGCCGACCCCATTAGTTCTTCCTCTCACGTCCAACATGGTGCCCGAGACAAAAAGGCACTCAATAAATGTTTGATGAATCAATGAATTTGTAAACTCATCAGATTTGTAAATTATCTGCCTCATTTCTTCCGGTTACGGCTATTTGGGAATCAAAAAGAAAAAAAAATAGAACTAGATTTAATAAACCACCAGCCGATCATTTACCAAGCTATTTGGATTAACCACAACTTCCATTATTAATTGCCTTCTGTGTTAGGAAATGTCCAGAGGCGGCATGGAGAGAAGAAAACGGGCACAGGAAGGGAAAGCAAGTGGGGAAAGCAGCAATTATGCTGAAGTAGAATTAATTGTTCCAAATCCATCACCCTCACCTCCGGATCACATAATAACGGTTCCTGTGTGCCCTTTGACTCTACACGGCACAGCAGCACCACGAATGGAATTCACTATGAACCAAATTCTTTTTGTTTCTCTCCATATACAGTCTGGGCACGTAGCCAGTAAATGGGTTCAAATGCCCTCACAAGACCATGTTCCAGCCGGCAGCTCCATTCACCATACGTGGGATTGTGTGGACACGGTCCTGGGAGAAGATCTCAGCTGTCAAGGAGGAGGCAGGGGTCTCGGCTATCTTGCTTTCATTCAGTCTGACAGTGTTTACTAATTTAGGATGGAACAAGAAGTCGTTTGAACTATTCCTATGTCCCTCTGGAATCCACAGGGCTCTCTAATTGCAACAGGGAGACATTTACATATACTGTACATATTTAAATTCAGCAGCCCTATTGAAAGAGTCTTCCAACAGCTGTCTAAACATCATTCATCCTGCGCTGCCTGGGTGGCTCAGTCACTTAAGCGTCTGCATTCAGCTCAAGTCATGGTCTCGGTGTCCTGGGACCCAGCCCCACACAGGGCTTCTTGTTCAGTGGGGTGTTATTTTCTCCCTCTCCCTCTGCCACTGCCCCCCACCCCCCGTGCACTCTCTCTCGCTCACTCTATATCAAATAAATAAATAAAATCTCATGGTACCTGGGTGGCTCAGTTGGTTAAGCGTCTCCTTTGGCTCAGGTCATGATCCCAGAGTCCTGGGATCTAGTCCCACGACAAGCTCCCTGCTCAGCAGAAGAGTCTGCTTCTCCCTCTGCCTCTGCCTCTCCCCCTGCTCTTGCTCTGTCTCTCAAATAAATGCAAATCTTTTCAATAAACAGATAAATAAAAATCTCTAAAAAACAATTTTTAAAAAATCATTAATCTTAAATTCAGTTATTTCCTAAAATCTTAAAACCATCTATCTTCTATTCGTTGGAGTTTATTAAAGAGATCACATGGTGAATTCCTTGAATAAGTGTTTCTTCATTTCTGCTCCTTAGGATGAAGAAGTTTAGCAGGAGAAAAAGCAAAAAAGTGGTTTCTGATATTTTCCACTCTTCTCCTAAACTCACCCTTACCAAAAAAAGTATCACTTCACATTCGCATATGTATCTTCCCAGTCAAGAGTCCACGAACTTCCTAATATATCTAAACATATACTCACGATATACAATTATTCATAGGAAATGTTTTGACTTTCTATGATACTTGTTACTCCTGGTTTTGTACTCAAATTTTCTATTCAGTTTCCTGCAGCATTTTAAAGGTCACTCCTCATACAGGTGTGGATAGCAGTGATCAATACAGAAATCAGTAATCATCTCTGCTGGGTATCAAGTGTGTACGTGACGTCTGTTTCATTTAGCAGACACAGACAAGACAGATGTGAGAGTTAGTGAAATCTACCTAGATGCTTGTTTCTAAAGCTTAAGGGAGCTTATTAAATGAGCTATCATTTAATTAAAAAAATAAAACTACATCAATACACAGATGTATCAAAATACAAATAATACCATAAACAATTAAATCAGGGGGTGCCTGAGTGACAAAGTCCGTTGGGCATCCAAGTCTTGGTTTCGACTCAGGTCATGATCTCAGGGTCTTCAGATTGAGCCCTGTGTGGGGCTCTGTGCAGAGTCTGCTTAAGATTCTCTTTCCCCCTCCCTCCAACACTCACTTGCTCATTTTAAAATAACTAAGTCTTGGGGCGCCTGGGTGGCTCAGTGGTTGGGCCCCTGCCTTCGGCTCAGGCCTTTATCTCAGGGTCCTGGGATCGAGCCCCATGTCAGGCTCTCTGCTCAGCAGGGAGCCTGCTTCCCACCTCCCCATCTGACTCTCTGCCTGCTTATGATCTCTGTCAAATAAATAAAATCTTTTAAAAAATAAAATAAAATAACTAAGTCTTAAAAAACAAATTAAACCAGGAACAATGATTCATTCCCCTTCAAAAAGTATGAATTGCCAACTGTGTGCTATTGCACAGTCCTAAGAATTGTTGATACAAGGAGAAGACATAGTTTACCTACTACAACTAATTACAAAATGTATTATAACTGTGCTTTTCACTTAATTTGTAGTCTCTTTTCACTAATAGAAGGGTAAGATCTTCTGGCATGAGTGTCTAAAGGCAAAGTTTTAGTAACAATTTTCATATAAAACTGAGGGACTATCTGTATAGTATTCTTCAAACAGCTGAAGGTCATAAAAAAACACCAACTAAGAAATTATAATGTATCAACAGAATCTAAGGAGATAGGAAAACTCAAAATGATAGCATATCCTCGACTGGATGCTGGAATATAAAGACAACATTAACGGAAAAACGAGGGAAATCCAAGTGAAGTCTGGAGTAAAATTAATAGCATTGAGACAATGTTGCCTTAGTTTTGACAAATGCACAAAGTAACATGCATTTGTAGAAGCTGGATGGAGGGTATAGAAAAATTCTGTGTGTCATCTTCACAACTGTTCTATAACCGAGACATTATTCAAACATAAAAAGTTTACTTAAAAAATGACAAAGTTGGGATGCTTGGGTGGCTCAGTTGGGTAAGCATCTACCTTCAGCCCAGGTCATGATCCTGGGGTCCTGGAATCAAGTCCCACATTGGGCTCCTTGCTCAGCAGGGAGCCTGCTTCTCCCTCTGCCTGCTGCTGTGCTCTCTCTCTTAAAATAAAACATTTTAAAAAATAACAAAGTCAATAGGACTAAAGATACCAGAGAAACAGAATACAGAGATCATATTCTCATGTTTCATATGTGCCGGACACTATGCTAAATATTTACACGTATAATCTCAATGAAATCTCCACTACATTCCAAAAGACAGATCCTATTCTCTTTTTTTTTTAAAGAGTCTATTTATTTATTTCTCAGCGAGAGAGAGAGCGTGCACAAGTAGGGAGAGTGGCTGGCAGAGGCAGAGAGAGAGAAGCAGGCACCCCACCGAGCAGGCAATCCAATGTGGGGCTCGATCCCAGAACCCTGGGATCATGACCTGAGCCAAAGGCAGATGCTTTAACCCACTGAGCAACCGAGGTGCCCCCAAAAGCCATATCCTATTCTTATCTCTACTTTACCAATGAGGAAAGTGAAGATCAGAGAAATGAAGTAACTCGCCAAAGGACACATACACAGAAAGGGGCCGGCACAAGGTTAGAAGTCTGTTACCAAGACAAAACCAAAGTCTAGAATCAACCACGACACTCCCCCACTCCCACTAATGGAGCTTCACATTTTCCGGAAGCTGCAGATTACCTGACGCCCTGCAGTGCTCACATGTTTAAATAAGTGATACCTTCAGAAAGGATTTTGTGCTTTCCAAGTCTTCATTCTAATGTCCACGACTTACTACATCAACTGCAGCCATTTCCGTTGTTAACTTGTACTGCCATTTCTCTTCACTGTCACGGACCTCTGCCGTTTTCCATTATCACATTCATATATACATCCCTTACCGCACTGAGTGGAAACCCATCTTCCGGACTCAACAGAATGACGGAATCCTATCTATATAGTACTATGCGCTTGGAACACGACATTACTTTACACTAGGAGCTGATCTCTATACCCCAAGAGTTGGGTTATGTAAAACCACCTTGGCTTCTTGTGTTCATCTGTGCCCGAGCATCTCAAGAACTCCTTTTCTTCATCTGGACCATCTGTCCCAAAGGTTAGGTCTCAGACTTCCTAGTTAGCTTAAGAATCTCCCCTGTGGGGGCGCCTGGGTGGCACAGTGGGTTAAGGGTCTGTCTTCAGCTCAGGTCATGATCCTAGAAACCTGGGATCCAACCCCACATCCGGCTTCCCGCAGGGCAGGGAGTCTCTTCTCCCTCTCCTCCCTGCTCCTGCTCTCTGCCGCTGTCTCTCTCTCACTCAGATAAAGAAACCCTTAAAAAAATGGAATTTGAAGAAGAAACAGAACTGTAATTTATATGAATGAATGAATGAATGAATGAGAGGGAAATGCTGGATTAGCCAACAAATAAGAGGCACGTACTCACTCAGGACTCTACAGAAAGTTGTGGAAGAGCTTGGGCCCAACAAGAAGGAACACCCTTCAAGACATAGGGATTTTAGCAGAAAGCAAATACAGTAAGGTACTCAACCAGCTGATACTTCTCTGTTTAGTATTTTCACAGGTTAATTTCACCTTTAAGGTTCATCGATCTATTTAGATTCAGATGCCTTACTCATTTGTGAGTTAGAAGAAGTCCTTTCTCACTGGGGTCCAGTTTCCAGATCTGTACAGGGAGGTAGTTAATGATCTCTAAGGGCCCCCACCTGCTCTGAGATTGTAACAGCTCCAGAACAGGAAAATCCAATCCAAACCATAGTCTAAAGTGATGGCCATCTCTAGACATGGCAAGATCGGGAACATAGCATGTCTATAGTACGAATTCATACGCAAAAAGGAAACAAAATAATGTGCCCTTCTCAACATCAGAACTCTTGCCTTCTCACAATGCTTCTGAATTTCCATTGCTTGAATTGGATCACCCACTTTCACTTCTGGATCTCTGCCCTCAATAATACCATCTCTGGCTAATTCTCCTTCCCTACCCAGATTCTATCCCTCCTTTGAAGCACGGCACAAAGTTTCTGTACCGAGTTTCTACAGATTTCTCCTAACCAATGATCTTACCCTTGTTGGAACCCCAATAGCCCTGGGTGAAAAGGCTCGTAATTCCGTTGTCTGACAGTTCAAAATGTGTTCTTATGTTTTTGTTGTATCTTTTATTTATTTTTTTTTATTTGACAGAGAGAAATCACAAGTAAGCAGAGAGAGAGGAGGAAGTAGGCTCCCCGCTGAGCAGTAAGCCCGATGCGGGGCTCGAACCCAGGACCTGGGATCATGACCTGAGCCAAAGGCAGCGGCTCAACCCACTGAGCCACCCAGGCGCCCCTTGTTGTATCTTTTAGAAAGGTCTTTCTGGGGGCCCCTGAGTGGCTCAGTCAGTTAAGTGTGTACCTTTGGCTCAGGTCATGATCTCAGAGTCCTAGGATCGAGCCCCGCATCGGGCTCTCTGCTCGGCCATGAGTCTGCTTCTCCCTCTCCCTCTGTCCTTCCCCCTTAACTTCACCCTGTTCATGCTCTCAAATACATAAATAAAATCTTGGGGGGAAAAAAGGTCTTTCTGATTGTAACCCAAGTCATCTTGGTTTAACAAGGTAAAACGAGCATTCTAATTAACTATCAAACCCCCTCATATTTATTAAGAAAAAGGAACAAAAAGGTTTGGCTCATTCTACTCCTAAAAAAAATGTTAAAAGTAAATTTAATTCAAAAGAAAATTTCAGTTCTAACTACAGAAACTTCAAAACAGGGCTTGGAAGTGCTCTGGAGTAAAGGGACCACAGGTTTGATGGCTTTTCTTTTTTCACTACTATTAAAAAAGGTAGTGTTAGCACTAATATCATTAGTGACCATTGTTGTTATTAGTTTTGACAGAAAAGCGGTAGATTTTCTGCTGCAGGAGTCAGAGGTTTAGCAAAGGCTTTAGGGAAAGGCATAGACTATTTCACCTGAGAGGAAAACCAAGAGACATAAGGTAATGCTTTTTCTGATCAACTCATGAAGAAATAGGGAAAAAGAGCTATTGCTTGAGTCACATAAAGATAAAATGCAGGGAGAAAATGTTTAATAATCTATGGCAAGTTTTTAAATCTTTTCAAAACAGTGACTCAGAATAGCACATGGATTTTCTTCGTTGTTAACTACCCTTAAAGGAACAATCGAATAGCTCAGATCAAACATTAAACCAGTATTTACTCACCAGTATCATGGGCTGGCAGTTATAAGGGACATGGAGAGAAAAGAACAACACAGCTAGGATTGAGTTTACCTTCTAATACAGGGAGATTTGTTCGGAAGGGAGGGAGCGGGTGCTTATCAGACAAAAACTTAGGAATCCTTGACTTTAACCCATCACGCATTCTTCTTTTTTCATTCATTTATTCATTCATTCATTCATTCATTCATGTTTGCATCGGTCACATCCTTTTCATAAGGTTCTCCTGGGCTACATTTTTAAGCCTCTCCAAGCTGTCCCATACACAACCAGCAAGTTGTCTTGCTACTACACACCCCAAGATTCAGCCACACCAAGTTCTGTGTAGGCTCACAGGCCTCTGGACTTTTTCAGGCTGATCTCTCTGCCAACATGACCTTTTAAGACTCAGCCAAAAACCTCCTCCTCGGTGAACTTTTTCCTGACACCTGCAGGCAAAAATGGTCCTTTCTCTGCGGTCCCCCAGCACCTAGCACATGACTAGATTGCCTCTTGGCAAACTCTACGGGAATTCTTTGTTTCTAATCCACCTCCATCTTCAGTTAGTTGTCTAAGACAGGACTCAGTTTCGGGAAACAGAAACCATCCCCGAATGTTTAACCAGAAAGCAATAGAACACAAAGAACTGGATCCTTACAAGACTGATGGAAGCGATGGAGGAGTGGGCTCAGGACTGCGTCTCCATGAATGGCTTCCAGAACTACACGTCTGGCTGGCCCCACAGAAACTCCGGAGAATCAGGGGGCGCTAGCATATAAGCCCGAGAAGGCAGCTTCAGAAATGCCCTCGTTCTTTACAGCTGGGCTTGGGGGTGGCAACAGCAAGGACAGCTGGACCGCTACCACCTCTTTAACTGCCGCTAAGTCCCACGTGAGTGCACATATTTGATGAAGATGAGGAGAACTCAAGCTACAAGGAGACTTTGGGAGACACAGATTTTTAAATTTCCAAAACTCGGCGATACAGGCAGATAACCAGAAAGAAAGTTGGAGTAGATGCTGAGGGACAGTCTCCCATAAATCCCATATAGACTTAGCGTCCAGAAATGGTTCCCAGCTCATAGGATGGACGAGGGTCATTTTGCACAAGCACACTGTAGAGTGACTTGGCTCCACCTCTCAAATTGTGCCTAGATAATGCCCCCAATGAGGGGTCACCGATTTTCCTGCAAAGTGCCGAACAGTAAATATTGGAGGTTTTGCAGTCCACATCATCTCTGCGGCAAGTACTCAATGCTGTCATTATGCGATGAAAGCACAAACAAGTGGGCGGAGCGGTGTTCCAATGGACTTTGATTTGCAAAAACAGGCAATGAGCCAGATTTGGCCCCTGATGTGTAATTTCCTGATTAATGCCTAGAGAAACGATCACATATATACACAAATGAGGAGGAAGGCCCCAGGGTATTCCCTGGATTATTAATAATGTTGGAAGAGTAGGAATAATAGAAACATCCACGAGCAACAGAAGAGGTAAATAAAGTATGATAATGTCACGAAACGGAATACAACACAGCAGGTGAAATGAAGGAGCCAAAATATATTTAGTGACATAGCCAAACTTTAAAAAATAATGAGGTTGGTGGAAACAGCGAGTGTTATCTATAAAGTTTAAAAATTTGTGAAAAGCCATAGGGTGAGGGTGAGGGATGATTTCAATTCTTTTCACTGTGCTTTCCCGTATGGCTTTATTCTTGTGAGAAGTATCATGCATTCATATTGTGTTTACCCACACATTCATGAAGGAGTATTTCGAAAGCACACAAAATGTGGCAAAGGAAAACAAAAACCAGCCATAATCTCACCACCTTCCTGAAGAAACACACTGCAAACACGTTTGACACAGTTCCTTTTCGTGATGTTTTTGGTCCTTACTTCCTCGTAGCTGAGATAGTACTAATGATACCTTTCCACTCTCTGCTTTTCTTCACTGATTCTAAGCATTTCTCCAGGGTATCTTCGATTCCTTATAGGCATCTTTTTTTTTTTTACTTCCATATTATTTATAGGTTTGTAAATCTGCAACTTCAAATCTCTTTCCCAGAAATTCTGGAATAATTTGCCTAATAAATTGCTAACATAAGCCTTCAATTCCACACCTTCTATATGTTCTGTACACGGACGGAGGGTAAATGAATTATCCCTAGTCTTGCCAGCATGCCACAATCACTAACGCACCCACATGAATGAGCGAAAAATTAAGTGGACTGAATAAACTACATTTCAGAATGAATTGACAAGACACTCTCTAATTAGCAAAGCTGCTTTAGACTCTCATGTTCGTCTGGGAAAACAAACAAGTACTTAAAAGACTTTTTTTCTTTTTGTGTCCTGGGTCCAAGAGGTCAGAAGCTGATGCTTTGTCGCTGTGTGACCCTGACAGGAACCATGAGCTGGTGGCCTCCACCCAGGACACTGAACATGCTTTCCAAACCTCTCAACTACATGCCAGGAGAGGTGACATTTTGAAATATGGTTTCATAGTGTAATCACCCAGAAACTCAACAATGCCCATGGGCACCTTGACATTTTATTGCTATAGAACTCATCATCTACAACCTTATAATAAGGCGTCTGTTGGATCCAAATTCAGCAGCTCTATCATTCCCTAGGTGTTTTTTAAAGGTTGTTGATGTTTAAAATAATAAGGCAATAAATAAAACTAAGCTGCTTTAAAACTGCTACTTCATTAATTCAGTTATTGTTTTTCATAATACATATCTTTGGATCATTGAAAGTTCCTTCCCTTTCTTCAGCAAGGTAGAAAAAGTTTTGCCTTTTTAGACTGTGCTATATAAAGTAACAAAATCAAGACAGTTGGGAGATCTGATTTTGAACGGTTCAATGGTCAATCTTCAAAGGTTGCTGAATACGTCACTAGTCATCAGTTGGCCTTGGTTATGCCAACTTCTCTGTTCGCTCCTTGCACCTTCCAACTGCTTCTCACTAGCAGTGAAAGACTATCAGTCTTCCCAGAATACTGGTTAGCACCTCTCTTATTGACATAAGAATAATCTGAGGGCGCATTCAGGATTTTTTAGGGCCACACCAGACACTTAGCTTACCACTAGGTCTGATGGACCTAAGAGAAATAGGACTGTGTCTTATTCATTGTCAATAGCGGCCAGTGGTCAGAATGGAGCCTGTGGCACACAGTTGGGGAACAATGAAGCCTCACTGAATTGAACTACAAATACCCAGGAATGAAGTGCCCAGTGAAATTTTGGGAGTTAGGCTCCACCACCAATGAATGTTACAGATCAAACCAATTAATTGATGAGAGAAAACAGTATGCTACTTATATAGACTGAATGTTTGTGTCTTTGCAAAATTCATTTTAAAACCTAATTTTATAGTATTTAGAAATCGGCCCTTGGTCGGGGGGTGATTAGGCCATGAGGGTGAAGCCCTCACGAATGAGATTAATGACCCTGAGATAAAGTTCCTAAAGCATTCTCTCACCAATCCTGCCATGTAAGCACACAGCACCGTGACAGGGAGAAGAAGCAGGCCCTCACAGGACGTTGAATCTGCCATTCCCTTGACCTCAGACTTCCCAGCCTCCAAAACTGTGAGAAATTAAATTTCTGCTGTTTCAAACACTGACTCGATGGTAATTTTGTTACAGTAGCCCAATGGACTAAGATGTCTACCACATAAAATACGTGTTTTGCTTATGAAATGTGTGTTATTTCTAGAACTCAACCTAAAGGAACATGAAGCCTACCTTGAGAAAATACACACTCTCCAACATCACCAGTAGCAAAACATAGTATAAATTCTCACATACATCCAAGCTTGTCAGAGGACCAGTGTTGTCAACTTTAAAAAAGAAAGTGGCTGGCCCATAAACAGAAACCCTATATTCCACAAGCCTTCTTCAATCACCACCACCTGAAACTTACCATGTTGGCAAGGAACGCACTAGTAGACCTCTCTGTCCCCCTAAGTTTCACTGTTAACCACAACCAACATTATCAAGTTCCTTGTACAGGAATACTCATGTGGTACATTGGAAGGTTCTTGAAGGCTTTGGCCACTCCCATATCCATAGCAATTATTACTTCCTGATGTCTAGTAGGAAAAACATATTGGTTGAGTGCCCTAACCTCCTCTAAATCACGGGCCCAAAGAGTGGGAGTGGCAGCCACTGCTAGAACTTGAAATATTTTGAGGCCCATGTTTCACAGGACCCGTTCATACTTCCAACACTCATAACCACACCTACAGGGCAGTCCGATAGGTGGGCAGTGGCCATGCAGAAACAGAGCTTGCGACAATGTTGTCCAAAGACTCAAATAACAGGAACTCTAGACTACGGTATCATCGCAAATCTCCCAGTGAGCTGTCCAATGTGTCTTCATACAAAGTGGAAAATAAGATCAATACAACTGTTTTGAGGTCTTCATAGACACAACAAGCCACGGGGGCAGCAGGAAACATGGTTTACACCTCCACACCATACGTACTATCTGCAATTCCTCTGCTACAACTCAATGCAAGTAATGAGATTTTTCATCAGGCAGACCACGTGTTTTTATTAAAGTAGCTCATTTAAAGGGGAATTGATGCACTTGTAAATATTTAGAGAACATTTCTAGCTCTGTGCCCACATTATTATATAAGCTCCCTTGTCCTTAGAATGTTAATAGTGCCAATTAGGCTTACAAATAAGTGTGAGTCCAATGGCTCGAGCAAGCTGCCTGCATTGTTTATCATCGCAAAGACAAATTGATTTAGGAGGCCACTCTCCCAGCCAATGTGGTGAAAACCAAAAGTGGTTTGAATGTTAACATTAGCTAGGGAAGGGTCATTTATTAAAGCTGAGAAACCCCCTGCATGACTTCGTTGTTCCAGGGATTGCAACCTTAGGGCTTTAGTTCTGTTACCTCAGAGGGGCTCTTCCAGTGACCCCCCCACCCCCCAGTCCTCAAGCCCCAAGGCTATGCTGCCAGTCAAGGGATAGAGGTGATGTTAACATGCTGTTCACGGGTGTTTCAAAGCTCATGCATATGCACGATTTCCACTGAATCTTAAGACTGCCATGGGAGGGGCCCCGGGGGGGGGCTCGGATCCTGATTCTAGGGTCCTGGGATTGAGCCCCGTGTTGGGCTCTCTGCCCGCGAGAAGCCAGCTTCTCCCTCCCCCTCTGCTTGCTGTTCTTCCTGCTTGTGCTGTGAAATAAATAAATAAAAGCTTTAATTGGAAAAAAAAAAAAAAAGACCACTGGAATGGGAGATAGCCAGGGTAGCCTTTTCCCTCATTTCAAAGACATTTGAGTGGGAGGCCCTGCGTAGACTATCGTGTGTGATGCAAATTTAAGACTGGATGACACAATATCAAAAAGATTTCTGAATCATTATTTTAAAATGTCTAATTTCAAGACATCCAAACCATTTACAAGTGTCTGCATCACGAAGTCAAAGTAGACCCTGTGCTCCATCCAAATCCCTCTCCCAACAGGGTGACCATTTTAAATCATTTGGTATGTAACAGCTTTTTCACACACACAACACGCCTGTTAGGGTGTGTGTCTCCATATGGGTGTATACACAAAACTAAGATGTTCTACAGGAATACATGATTGTACCTTAACGGTATGCATGAAGATCTTTCCATATCACTGCGTATAAATCCACATCGTTCTTACCAATAGCCACAGCCCAGGGAATGGATGTACCGTGAACCAGTTCCCTGGGAGCTTGTGGGTAGATTCTTTTCTTTCTATTGCAAACGGTGTCTCAAAGCAAACCCGTGTTCACATAAAGTTAGCCCACTCGAGTATTCCCATCGGATGGTTTCATAGAATTAGAATTGCCAGGTCAAAGTACGTATGCATTTTCGATTTTAATACATAGGGTCTAAATGCCTTCCAAGGAGGTTGTAGCAATTTCCAGTGTATGAAAGTGCCTGGGGGTTACTTTGAATAACGGACAGCATGTGAGGATGGTAGATTAGGAGGGTAAAGCAGAGTCAAAGAGAACTTCAAATTCTTAGGTCTGAGTGATTTAAAGCATGGTGTCAACCTCTGACACACACAGAGAAGCTTGAAGGGAGCATGGTTTAAGGGGAAAACAAAAAAAAAAAAAAAAAAAAAAAAAGAAGGAGAAAAGAAAAGGAGAGTAAAGATAAAAGAACAAAAGGCCAAAGACTGAGTCTCTAGGCTCCCAGTGGAAAGAAAGCAGAAAGAAACGCCATCAAAGGGAACAGAGGATGCGCAATCAGAAATGCAGGACGACAAATCTACAAGGAAAGACTTCTAAAGAGAGGCTAATCCCGGTGGCAGAGCACAGAGGTAAGGCATAAAAGCCCGCTTTGCATCTAGTGATCAGAAAATCACTAGTAACCTGTGAAAATGTAGTTTCACACGGGGGACGGGGCAGAGATTGGAAAGGATTTGTAGAAAAGAGAAACAGAAAGATCAGTCATTCCGGAAAGCTGGTAATGAAAGGAAAACAAAGGGAATGGCCAATAATCTGTCCTCCTGCCCCCTGAAGGACCTGATGAGGAAGTCCTATACTGTGCCTTGCCACTTCTTCCTTCTTCAGGCGACGAGAGATCTCTGATGACACAGGGAGTCCCAGCACAGTGGCCTCTTCAGCTAGAATTAGCTTGGAGGGACCTTGGCACTGGAGGAACAGAGAAAACAAGAAGGGGAGATGGGAGCAGACAGAAGAGAACGCTCAAACAGTGAAGACACGTTTTGTCTACTTCAAATGCCTGTTCAACTGCCGATCGGATTGAATAAATATTATTAAAATGCACAACGCACCATTTCACAACTATTTTCTTTTCTTTTCTTTTTTTTAAGACTTATTTATTTGACAGAGAGAGATAGCAGGTAGGCAGAGAGAGAGAGGAAGCAGGCTCCCCGTGGAGCAGAGAGCCAGATACGGGGCTCGATCCCAGGACCCTGGGATCATGACCTGAGCCAAAGGCAGAGGCTTTAACCCACTGAGCCACCCAGGCGCCCCCATTTCACAACTATTAAAATGACTGCACAACTCTCTGTATATTGACGTGGAAAGAGATCTTCACTACTTTGGGGTGAAAAGGCATAACATGGCATGTTTGCATAGTCTCATGCATTTAAACTTGTAACAATCTTGGCATCAAGTATCAGACGGAAGAATGTTCAGTAGGTGTTTCCTAACCGTGGACCATCTCCGTGATTGAGGGGATATGGGTGGTTTTCATTTTCTTCCGGGTACTCTTCCATATTATTTGAATTGTAAATGTGAGTGGACCATCTTACCTAATTTACTAAGGCATTTTCTTAAGAGCCTTTCCGGCTTCAGACTTTGGGAAACGGCAATCACTACTGGAATGGACAAGCACAGATGGCAGAAGAGAGAAGACGGGGATGGGGTTGGAGGACACATGAGAGTCTTCCAGAAAGACTGTCAGGACCAATAAACCACAGCTGAAAGCAAGAGAACACAAGATGTTTTGACAAAGACAATTTTTGAGGTAGGGATCAGGGTGAGGATAAGGAAGAAAATGAAACAGAGGGACGGGATGATAGGAGACAGGAAGAGTTCTACAGATAGGACAGATGCCAGACGTAAACTGAGGTTGTTTCTGGCATTCTGTACTCTGTTCCTTTTCCAGAAGATGAAAATGTAATGGATTGGTCTTACGTCAAAATGTCTTGTTCCTAGTCAGAGACCCAGGCCGTGCCCTAAAAATCACATCTTGTGGATACCTTCTGTTAATTCTACTGACATATTTTCAGAAAATCAACAGATTGAATCCCAAGCGGACATCTCAAAAATTCAGTAATACACTGTCTATACAATCCTTGCCATGGGCAACTCTCCCAAGACAGCATTCATTTCTCAGGATTCTGGTATAAAAATGGTCACTATGTTAAGAAAATGGACTTGCCAGTTCAAGGAGGAGCTCTTTGCAGGTGTGGAAAGCGGCCAAGAAAAGGGACTCTCTGTACTGAGGCAAAAGCAAAGTTACCTCAGTCAGCGGCTCCCTGGGCCTCTATCCAAGTAAGCCCTGTAATCGGCCTTGCTTCCTTCCCCGTTCCCTATAGAACTTGTTGAAAGGTTATCAAAGGATCTTGGCAGATAATTCCGGCCACAAACCAAACAAGGGACACATGAAGAAACCAGTCACTTGAAAATTTGGGGGAAGACACTGGAGGTGGAAAAAAAAATATATTCCATTCCATTAAAAGTTCCACGCAGGGGGGCACCTGGGTGGCTCAGTGGGTTAAAGCCTCTGCCTTCGGCTCAGGTCATGATCTCAGGGTCCTGGGATGGAGCCCCGCATCGGGCTCTCTGCTCAGCGGGAGGCCTGCTTCCTCCTCTCTCTGCCTGCCTCTCTGCCTGCTTGTGATCTCTCTCTGTCAAATAAATAAATAAAATAAAAAAAAAAAAAGTTCCACACAGGGCACCTGGGTGGCTCAGTGGGTTAAGCCTCTGCCTTCGGCTCATGTCATGATCTCAGGGTCCTGGGATCGAGCCCCGCATTGGGCTCTCTGCTTGGTGGGAAGCCTGCTTTCCCCTCTCTCTCTCTCTGCCTGCCTCTCTGCCTACTTGTGACCTCTCTCTCTCTCTGTTAAATAAATAAAATCTTTTTTTTAAAAAGTTCCACATAAAGATACAGATTCTCTGAAAATGCTATTTCACAAAGTATCACTTTTAACTTGTTTTTCATCCATATTCAAAATCTAACAGTCACAGAGACAGAATCTCTACCAGCAGTCGTCACCCAACACCTACAGTAGATTTGTGGGTATGTCAAAAACTGTTAATCACAGGGGCCTTTGATTAATCTACTTTAATTATCTCCCTGGTCTACATGGTAAACCCAAGTGGATTTTTATTATGAAGTTAGAATCATTATATAATTGCCAGCGATGCAAAATGTATGAGGCTAACACAAGTCTTACGGAGCACTAGCAGAGAAAGCAAAAGCTGGAACAGGTGTTTAGTCAAAGTGATCTCCAAACTTCACCTCTGTTCTTCCTTTTGCTTTTGATAAGGCAGAACCACAGCCACGAAAATGCAAAGAAAAAATATCACCCGGTAAAATGTATCCAGATCACATAACTGCCCCAGAAGTCTATGTCTCTGTGCTGAAAGGATGGAAACACCTCCCAGCAAAGTGATGACTTCCCGTTTTTAAGTGCTTGCCTTAGAAATGATTATTCATTCAACCAAAGGTGTGCGGGAACCGCTAATGAGCAATTGAGAATCCTTCTCGGCTCCAATTAAGGCTGCAAAATAGCTAAAGTGCAAGCACATTTTGATCACATATGCACATGTTGGAGCTCGTCTCCCTTCTATAGCCCATTTTCTGCTCAGCTTCCTTGGTGCCACGGCATAAAGGAAAGTGCAGCCAAATACATATGCTTTTAATCCAAGCAGTGATCACGGAGCAGAGTTATCCCTATCATTGCAGAAGTCAGAAATTTATGAGTCATCCTTGGTATTTCCAGCTCCCTTCTCCCTGAGATTTAATCCAGGTATAAGTTATGTTGATGTCACATTCTAAGGATCTTCTGAATTCACGTCCTTTACTCTGGGGCCACTAGCAACATCCTAGTGAAAGCTGTTAATTTTTTTTTTTTTCCAGGCAAGCCTGCAGAAGCAACGGTCTGCATGGTATCTCACTCAGGTCTTCGGAAATTGAAAAGCCTAAAAGAGAATGGATGACGCCACCCGCGAAGCCAAACCATACTTGGTCCACCTCCAGAAAGTCCTGAGTGAACGGAAGCACTAACCAGCCGGTTCTGCGAGACAGAAAACTGGGTGCCATCCTGGAATCTCCCCTCTCCTTCCATATACCACTAAAATCACATTTACCCCCTAAACACACTTAAATCCCCCTACTCTTCTCTGTTCTACCAGCATCGTCAATATACCACTTCAATACAGACGTCTAAAACCTTCTGCAAGGCTCTCCTTTGTTTACCCATATGCAGGCCCTGACCCCAAATTCTTTGGAGATGATGCACAGGAATTGTTGTAATCACGCCCTCCCCTACTTAAGTCTTCACTGGCTTCCCATGGCTTTTTAGGACAAAAAGAAATTTCTCCACAAAAATCTGTAAGTCTCTTGAGTGTTCTGGCCCCTACCTGCCCGGCACTTTATCTTGTACACTCTCCTCGCTAAGCTTTTTATAAGGCATCCAACTTTCCAGGCTTGCTCACTTCTGCAACAGGACCTTAGGATGTGTTATTCTTAGAAAGAAGCCCTCGTTATATTAACTTAACATCACTCCGACTCATCTTTGTGATTCCCAATTCAATGATCAATTTCACAAGGACAATGAATCACATCGCACAACTCCTGGGTATGCTAGTCCTGTTGTACTCTCTGAGGACGATTACCTCCTGCGGCTGTAAAGTACACAGCCCAGGAGAAGTCCTGATTTCTCCTCCTCCTCTCTCTCAGGGAGCACTTCTTTATCCTCCATGACAAAGTTTTAGAACCACGTAGCTTTCCTAGTTACCATGTTGCACAGTTCTATTTCTGACGTGGTTATCGCTGGATTAGATCATCTCTTCCCGTCTAGGTCGGAGGACCTATGAAGAGTGACAGTCTCATTGGTCTTGTTTATGGCCATAAATCCTGCATCTTGCACAATGCTTGGTATATAGAAAGGTCCTCGAAATGTTTGTGTTGATTCGAGACAGGATTCAAGGCTTCGGAGAAGAAAAGAGTTGCCCTTCTTTTCTTCTTCATATCTTGTTGATTTTAATTGTCACCATCTGTGGACCCTGTTGGTCTAACATCTGGTCTCTGTGTAGTTGGCCATTTCTCGACAGGCTCCTCTGGAGAGGCAACAGATAATTTGTAGGTCTCCAGGCCTCTCTACACATAGTGCATGACTTGGATCAGGAGAGATCTACCCCGTCTCTCAGTTCTACTCAGATTCTAACTCCTATTTTGCTTCACTGTCTTCCTCAGCTGGTGGTGACTAATGTTGTTCATCTCATCTGTCTTTCTATGCTTTCTTGAAGTGCTAGACGTTTTAGAAGATCTGTTTGCCGCACCAGCTTTTGTGGGCATTTCAGTCCCCGTGGCTGCCTTCCACACCCTGGTACTGTCTCTGCATTTACACTGATACGGGGTCTTCTGCTCCATTGCTTCTTTAGCATATGTGGATGGTGGTTCTGTAATGGGGGTCAGCTGTTCTCCAGGTTGGGTTAGTTGTTGCCTGCTCGTGGTTGGTGGATCCACACTTGTGGCCACTTGTTACCTCCTGGGGGCGGACTGTTCCCACCGATGCTTGGCGGTTACGGGTTTGTGGTTGGTTGGTCCAAATCTAGGCTAAACTCCTGAGGTTTACTAGTAATCTCAGCCATGATGAAGCCATGTGTTCTATCCCAACGATTCTGACCTCTGTATACATGCCTTCCGGAGGGCAATGCGGAGCCCCGCCCCTACCCTGTTTGGTCATCAATGCCCTGCTCCAGGCTATGGCAGTCCTCGGATGGCGTAGGTTTCACAAGGCACCAATTCTAACACCCCTGACTTCCACTTCAGAATTCAACATAGTTATTATCAACACTACCATCATTTCTTCTGGGACTCTCTCTCTTATGAAATTAGATGACCAGTTTATTAGAGAGTACTTAATTTCAAGAACAGGAGGTGGAAGAGAGGCATGCAACCAGTAATGTGGGTATGAGTGTTGAGCTTCCTACCTTCTCGGACCATGCTCTTCTGCCCGAATCTCAACTTGTTCACCACCCAAGTTCCACTCTTCCTCCTTACTTAGAAACAGACTGTTTTACCTACCTCTACTCTCTGGATTCTAATAGAGTTATATATTTTACCATGGCATGTTCCATCTAAAATATTTAGGGTGATTCCTTACCCCCCTCTCCAAATGTTTTCCCTCTAATAGTATCCTTAAAGCTTAGGAGGCTTACTTTCATTGGAAGCAGAAGTGAGTCAGGTAGCAAAAAGAATCAACATTTCCCAACAAGGAGGTACTGAGCGTGTTGTAAGCACACAATAAATAAAGTAATTATAATTTCCATTATCATTCATCCTTATATTGTTTTCATGATGTGATTCCAGTGGATTTAAAAATCAATGTATTGGGGCGCCTGGGTGGCTAAGTGGGTTAAAGCCTCTGCCTTCAGCTCAGGTCATGATCCCAGGGTCCTGGGATCGAGCCCCGCATCGGGCTCTCTACTCAGCAGGGGGCCTGGCTCCCCCTCTCTCTCTGCCTGCCTCTCTGCCTACTTGTGATCTCTGTCTGTCAAATAAAAAAAATAAAATCTTTTAAAAAAATAAAATAAAAATCAATGTATTTTACCATATCAACAGATGCAAGAATTATCGTCAAAATTCAATAACCACTCATAAAATCTCTTGACAAGTGACAAATAAGGGAATTTCCTACATCTGACAAATGGCACATGCCTAAAGAAATAATAATGATAATTCTACAGATAATTTTATGCATAATGGTGAAAGACTGAATCTTTTCCTCCTACAGATCATCCCAAGGATGTCTACGCTCACCAGTCCTATCCCACATCATGCTAGAGAACTTGATGGGTGCACAAAGTCAATAAAAAGAAAAAAAATACATACAGATTTTTAAAGGGAAGAAATAAAAGTGCCCCTATTCACCAATTTCATGACATTTTGCTCAAAAAAATCTGTAGGTACCCACAAAAATAGCTCCTAGAACTAATGAGTTTAGCAAGGTCACAAGATACAGTGTCAACATACAAAAATCAATTCTATTTCTTCCTACAAGAAAGGAATGATTTGGGCTCCTGAGTGGCTCAGTTGGTTAACCATACAACTTCTTGATTTCAGCTCAGGTCATGATCTGAGGTTCAAGGGATGGAGCCCTGCAACTGTCTCCATGCTCAGCAGGAAGTCTACTTGACATTCTCTCTCTCCCTCTCCCGCTGCCGCACACCCCATTCATGCGCTCACATGCTCTCTCTCTAAAGTAAATCTTAAAAAAAAAAAAAGGAATGATTAGAAAATTCAATTTTAAAGTGCTGTTTACAAAAACATCAGAAAGCCATGGAATACTTAGATATAAAAATAAAATATGTGCAATATTTATATATATGTATATGAAATATATCTATAGCCTGAAAACTAGATAACACTGATGAGATAAACCAAAAACAACCTAAATAGAGATATGAAATGAGTTTAAAGATCAATTATTGTTAAAATGGCAATTCTCCCCCAAATCAATCTATAATTCCAATACAATCCCAATCAAAATGCCAGCAGGATTTGGAAAAATTGAAATCTATAAGCTGATTCTCAAATTTATATGGAAAAAACACGTTTTAAAATAGACAAAATAATTTTGAAAATCAAAGTTGTTGAACTAATGCAATCAGATTTCATGCTTTATTATACAGCTACAGGAATTACCACAGCATACTACATTGGTAAATGATAGGCAGGAGCATGTACAGAACAGAACAGTGTCTAGAAATAAATCCACACATAAAGGATCGAATGATTTTCAACAAAGGTGAAAAAGCAATTAAGTATAAGGTAGTCTTTTGAAGAACTTTGCTGGAACAAGTGAACAGACATAGACAAAGATAAAACACTGAAATTTACCTCTGTATTTCATTTCATAAACAAAATTTACTGGACAGGTGCCTGGGTGGCTCACTCAGCTAGACATCAACTCTCGACCTCAGCTTAGTTCCTGATTTCAGGGTCATGGGACTGGGCCCCTTGTTGGGCTCCAAGCTGGGTGTGGAGCTTTCTTAAAAATTTTTTTTTACTGGAAATGAATCACAGACCTACATATAAAATTTAAACTGTGAAACTACTAAGAAAAAATAGGGGAGAAAACCTTAGCAACTTCAAAGATTTTTTTAATAAGATCCAAAAAGCATTAAACACAGAAGAAAAACTTTGAGAAATTCTATTTCATCAAAATTTAAAAACTGATGTCCAAATGCACTCTTAAGAAAATGAAAAGGCAAGCTACAAACTGGAAGAAAGTGTTTGCAAAACAGATTTCTAATAATGTGCTAGTGTGCAAAATACATATTGAATTAAAACCTCAAAAATAAAAGCATCGATCTTTTGTTAAGATTTTATTCAACTGAGAGAGACAGAGAGACAGAGAGACAGAGGAAGCACCAGCAGGGGGAGAGGCAGTCTGAGCCAAAGGCAGACGCCCAACCATCTGAGCCACACAGGCGCCCCAGCATCAGTCTTTTTTAATGGACATAAGATTTGAGGAAAATTTTATATATTGCAAAAGATGGCCAGTGAGTACATGAAAAACAGCGGTCTATTTCGTCAGATATTAAGGAAATAAAAATTAAAATCACAATGACCTACTACGGTACAACATGAGAATTAAATTTATTTTAATTCCAGTATAGTTAACATACAGTGTTATAGTAGTTTTGGGTGTACAATATAGTGATTCAACACTTCTATACGTTATTCAGTGGTCATCGAAATAACTGTACTCTGAATCCCCTTCATTTCTTTCCCCCACCCCCCCCAACATACACCCCCCCCACCCCGGTGTCACCAGCAGTTTGTTCTCTATTGTTAAGAGTCTGTTCTGTGGTTTGTCTCTTTTTCCTTTGTTTCTTAAATCCCACATGATGGGGCACCTGGGTGGCTCAGATGGTAGAGCATCTGCTTTCCACTCGGGTCATAATCTCCATGTCCTGGGATCCAGCCCCAAGTGAGGCTCCTAGCTCAGTGGGGAGTCTGATTCTCCCCCTCCCTCTGCCTCTCCTCCTGCTTGTGCTTGCTCTCTCTCTCTCTCTCAAATGAATAAATTAAAAAGCAATCTTTAAAAAAAAAAACCCACATGTGTGAAATCATAATGGTAATTTGTCAATCTCTGACTCATTTCATTTAGGATTATACGCTCTAGATCCACTCATGTTGTTGCAAATGGCAAGATTTCATTCTCTTTTTTATGCCAGAGCAATACAGAACTATGAAAATTTCAGAAGTTGACAATATCAAGTGTTGTTAAGGAAGCACAGCAACTAGGACACTCTTATGTTTGCTGGGAATACAAACTGGTACAGTTACTTAGGAAAACAACTTGCATTAACGTATACACTTAGGCAAACCTACACCTACAGTATCACTCAACGGTTCCACACCTACGCATTTAGCTCGCAGACAAGGAAATTTATGGCCACAGAAAAATATCAACATATGAATGTTGATAGCAGTTTTCTGTATCAATGCCCCAAACTGGACATAATCCTTTAATGCAATAGTTGTATAGGTACACAACCTGTGTTACATCTGAACAGTTGATTCCTACCCAGGAATGGACATGAACAGATTACCAATATATGCAGAAACATGGGTGGATTTCAAATGCATTTTATTGAATAAAACAAGCTAAACTCAAAAACCAAACTATATGATTCTATTTATAGGACGTTGTGGAAAAGGCACAACTAGAGGTAAAGGAAACAGATCAGTACTTCACAGAGGCTGGAATTCACAAGTGATGGATTACCAAGATGTAGGCAGGAGAGACATCTGGAGAGGTAATGGTGCTATTCTTTATCTTGGTTATGGCAGTTCACTGAATGAATTTTGATCAAAACTCATAGAACTGTACACTAACACAAGTCAACTCTTCCATATATAAATTATACCTTAATAAATCTATTAACGAGGGGCGCCTGGGTGGCTCAGTGGGTTTAGCCGCTGCCTTCGGCTCAGGTCATGATCCCAGGTCCTGGGTTCAAACCCCACATCGGGCTTTCTGCTCAGCAGGGAGCCTGCTTCCTCCTCTCTCTCTGCCTGCCTCTCTGCCTACTTGTGATTTCTCTCTGTCAAATAAATAAATAAAATCTTTAAAAAAAAAAATAAAAAAATAAATCTATTAATGAAATGAGAGTACTGAGGTCATCCAGTTGATATGGTCCTGTCACTCTTGAGGTCAGTGATGTTTACAACTTATTTTTAATGAAAAAAGTGCTCTAATTTCTTCTTCTGGGGACCAATCAGAATTAAGTGATCAATGTGAGACCCTCTGGGCCTTTAATGATTGTCTCTTCTCTTTTTGTCACTTTAAGAATCAGCCCTAATGACTTGGGACATCTGTTCAACTAGCGTAGTTCAAGGCTAATGTGAGTCACTGGTTTCAGTCATTTTTTTCATGTGGCAAAATATTTGGTGTTTCATTCTCTTTCAACACACAAAAATCTTCCCCCCCCTCCCAAAAGAAATCTCACTTAAAAACTTCATTATATGAGATGGGTAAATTGTATGTCATTCCAGGTCGAGTAAGTGATTGCAACTCTGAGAACAAGTGGAAAGTCATGTTTAAGAGAACAGCCTTTGGGGGAGCCTGGGTGGCTCAGTGGGTTAAAGCCTCTGCCTTCGGCTCAGGTCACGGTCTCAGAGTCCTGGGATCAAGCCCCGCATCGGGCTCTCTGCTCAGTGGGGAGCCTGCTTCCCCCTCTCTCTCTGCCTGCCTCTCTGCCTACTTGTAATCTCTGTCAAATAAATAAATAAAAAATCTTAAAAAAAAAAAAGAGAACAGCCTTTGGAATCATATAGACCAACGTCACACTCCAGGTTCTGCTTATTTAGATAGCTGGCTTTGGAGACATCATTTAATATTTTTTAGAGGCTCTATTTTTCTTCTGTAGGATGATCACAGCATCTTTCTTACAACAAGGTTATTGCGATATTAATGTATGGCTCAGCATAATATTTTCCCAGTTTTTTTGAAGTATAATTGGCTTATAACATGGTATAAGGTTTACAGTTTTACTGAACTGATACACTTACATACTGCAAAATCATTAAAACCATCACCTCACATAATTAACATACCATATTTGTGGTAAGAACATTTAAGATCTACTCTCTTTATCAACTTGAAAGTATAAAATAAAGTACTATTGAGTATAATCCCCATGCTATACATTGGCTCCTTAGAACTTATCCATGTTATAACTAAAAGTTTATACCCTTTAGAAATACAAATCAAAACCACAGTGAGATACCACCTCACACCAGTCAGAGTGGCTAAAATTAACAAGTCAGGAAACAACAGATGCTGGTGAGGATGCGGAGAAAGGGGAACCCTCCTACACTGTTGGTGGGAATGCAAGCTGGTGCAGCCACTCTGGAAAACAGCAGGGAGGTTCCTCAAAAAGTAGAAAATAGAGCCACCCTACGACCCAGCAACGGCACTACTGGGTATTTACCCTAAAGATACAAAGGTAGTGATCCGAAGGGGCACGTGCACCCAAATGTTCATAACAGTAATGTCCACAATAGCCAAACTATGGAAAGAACCTAGATGTCCATCAACAGATGAATGGATAAAGAAAATGTGGTGTATATATACAATGGAATACTATGCAGCCATCAAAAGAAATGAAATCTTGCCATTTGCAACAATGTGAATGGAACTAGAGGGTATTAAGCTGAGCAAAATAAGTCAATCAGAGAAAGACAATTATGATCTCCCTGATATGAGGAATTTGGGAGGCAAAGTGGGGGGTTTCGGGGGTAGAGAAGGAAAAAATGAAACAAGATGGGACTGGGAGGGAGACAAACCATAAGAGACTCAATCTCACAAAACAAACTGAGGGTTGCTGGACGGAGAGGGGTAGGGAGAGGGGGGTTGAGTTATGGACATTGGGGAGGGTATATGCTATGGTGAGTGCTGTGAAGTGTGTAAGACTGACGATTAACAGACCTGTAACCCTAGGTCAAATAACACATTATATGTTAATAAAAAAAAGTTTTTAAAAAGAATGTGAGGAAACTTCTCAATCTGATTTTCTTCTAGAATCCAGGATACATTCCATAGTAACCTGACCTGACTGCTAAGAAGGCAAAGGAAACACATTTCCCTGAAACCAAGCTGTTGCAGTATCATCTGCATTTATCAAAAGTATGGAACGAATGCATCATCTTAGCCCGAAACTAAAACTTGGAAGTAGTCATTTTTCATTACATTGTTTGGAATTAAAAACATATTAAATCGGTCCATTATGAAAATTCTATTGTCTATGTTCTATGTTTCAGACCATGTCTGTGTCTTAAGGCTATGAAACAATTTTTGTAATTGTAATAAAAAACAAATTATTGACTTAAAAAAAAGTTTATACCCTTTAATCAACCTCTCCCCATTTCCCCAACCCTCTCAGCACCTGGTATCCACCATCCTATGCTAAGTCTAGTTCAGCTTTTCTAGATTCCATACTGAAGTGATACAGTACAGTATTTGTCTTTCTCTGACATATTGCATATAGCATAATCCCCTAAAGTTCCATCCATGTTCCATCAAATAGTAGGATTTCTATATCACTGCTGAATGATACTCCATTGTATAGAGGTAGGATATCTTCTCCATCCCCTCATGGACACTTAGGTCATTTCCCTATCTTAGCTATTGTAAATAATATTGCAATAAACATGGGAGTGCAGGTATCTCATCCAGGTTCATTTCCTTTGGATATACATGCAGAAGTAGAATCATGGGATCATATGGTAGTTCCACTTTGCATTTTTTAAAGAACCACCACACCATTCTTCCACAGTGGCTGCACTCATTTACATTCCTACCAACAGGGCACACAGGGTTCCTTTCTCCACATTCTTGCCTGAACTTGCTATGTTTTGTTTTTGATAATAACCATGCTGACAGGTCTGAGGTGATACATCATTGTGATTTTCATTTGCATTTTCCTGATGATTTGTGCTCCGGGCATCTTTTCTTATACCTGTTGACCATCTGTCTGTGACTTCTTTGGAAAAATGTTTATTCAGCTCCTCTGCCAATTTTTTTCTTTCGTTTATTTTATTTTAAAGATTTTATTTATTTATTTAGTAGGCAGAGAGGCAGGCAGAGAGAGAGAGGTGGAAGCAGGCTCCCCGCTGAGCGAGCCCGACGCAGGGCTCGATCCCGGGACCCTGAGATCATGACCTGAGCAGAAGGCAGAGGCTTAACCCACTGAACCACCCAGGCACCCCTCTGCCGATTTTTTTTATGAGACTTCTTTAAAATATTTAGTTGTAGGGCACCTGGGGGGCTCAGTGGGTTAAGCCTCTGCCTTCAGCTCAGGTCATGATCTCAGAGTCCCAGGATCAAGCCGGTGTCAGGCCCTCTGCTCAGCAGGGAGCCGGCTTCCTCCTCCCCCTCTGCCTGTCTCTCTGCCTACTTGTGATCGCTCTCTTTCAAATAAATAAATAAAAATCTTTAAAACAAAAATATTGAGTTGTAGGAACTTCTTTATATACTGTTGATATTAACCCTTTATCAGATATATGGTTTCCAAATATTTTCTCCCATTGAACAGGTGCCTTTTACATTTTGTTGATTATTTCTTTTGCTGCCAGAACAATTTTAAAGACACACAGGCTTCTCTTACTACTTCTACCATCCACCATTTTCCATCCTTCCATCTTAGATTTATTCTATCAGTTAAAGCCTGGATCTCCTTTTCAACAACTCTAAATTTCCCATTGGAACAGTGGACCACTCTGTGTTTGACAGAGGTTGTGTTCTGTCTGGTCTGTCCCCTTCAGAGGTAAGTCACTCCCACACTCTACTGTATTGTAAAGAACCACCACCAAACTGCCATAGGACCCATTGCCCTAGGAGAAAATCAGGGCATCAAGTGATGTCAGAGTACCAACTTCTGAACCTTCAAATAAGCACAGACCTCATACCCACACAGATATCCACACACCAACAAAAAGCTTCTAGTTGAATATTCAAGTGTTAAAGCCATCTATTTCTATCAAAGAAGAAACTCATCCTTGAATAGAGTGGAAAGGACTATCAAGAGTAAAAAGGAGTTAATCAAGAAAGAAAGCGGGCTGGCTTGCCACTGTTCCATAGGTCCCAAAATTAGACAATAAGACTCAGACCAGGTACGACAGCGTATTACAGTACAGCAAGGAACAGGTGCATCGGCCAGGTAATTTTGCTTCCATTGGATGTGATCCAACAGATGAAGTCTATACATGTAGATATATTGTATCTGAGGAACTCAGAGTCAAGAATTTGCATATTTTATAGCAAGCAGTAAACTAACTAGTCCCTCCCCAACACCCTTTTCTCAGGTAACTAACAGTGATCCATCTCCTGTGAGGTCTTCATCTAGTTAATCCACCTACATGAATAACCACAGAAACTATCCAGTATCAGAACAGTGAAGCTCTGAGGCTTGACACAATCAGCGCTATTGTTCAGAAATACCTCGTACCCGTGGCATACCGCCTCTCTTCACAATTACCAAAAAACTTATAGTTCAGGTAATAGTCTCTTCCCATCATTTTTTCCATAAGGAAAATTAATTTACCTACAACCTGGTACATTTTTCTAGCTTTGGGTTAAGATGTAGTCCAAATATGCCATGGGCATACATGAACTTTACACCAGTTAGTCATAGTTCTGACTCTGGTTATTGAAGGTGAATAAGCCAGAACTGAAACTGGAAGAGTGACATCTGCATGAGGACAGACTAGTACCATCCAGGAACGCATCCCCCCAACACACAGCAACATTAAATACTAACTAGAGATTGCATAAAGTAACTTCATAGAAGCTCTGGAAATCAAACAAAAGATCTAGAGCAACCAAACAAATGTCCAACCAAGAAAAAACCACATTCAAAATGGGAGAAAGAAATTTCCTCAAAATTTTAGGAAATTTGTGCTCCAACCCTTCTTGGCCTGGAATAATGCAGTTTGGGGTAAGTGGTAGACCTGTCCCCATTTCCCTTTCTTGAACTAGAGAGAACATGGTAGATGTAATTTGGGAACATTTTAACTGGTTTTAGGGAATGCCTGAGGATTGATTTCTGTGTCCCATGATTCTGGTATGACACAAGCAAAAGTGACACAGCTTGGACAAGGCTAGGAAAAGCGACAGGAAACAATGTACTATAAGTCACTAGTGATAGCTGCAGAGGAACCTGAGACACGCAGATGCTAGGACAAGAGGTTATGGACAGAGGAATACAATAGAACAGCTAAGTCTTGAGAAGCAGGAGAGCAAATCAGAGGAAAAGTAAGTCATTTGAAAGTGGGTGTCCTTTTGAGAGATTTAAACACACACACACACACACACACACACACACACACACAAAATCACAGAGAAACCATATAATCAGAAAAATAACTTAAAGGCCTTAACCCTTTATGAAATGCTGATCCCAAATCTCAGAACATGCCCTGATAATTAGTGACAGTTTTCCTCTGCACAGAGTCAATCTGCAAAAACTCGAAGCCATGGCGGTTGTTTCGTTCTGTTGTTGTTGTTATTGTTTAAATAAACAAATGTGTGATTTTCTTTCTTTTTTTTAGTTTATTAGATTATTTTTACTAGTCTCTACACCCAACGTGTAACTCAAACTCAAGACCCCAAAACCAAGGGTCACAGGATCTTTCAACTGAGCCACCATGCACCCCTACAATCAATTTTTCAAATTTCACAAGGTATACAAAGTAACTGAAGGTTGGGGAGGGATAGTCTCTTGAAAGAAACAAAATAAGTGTCCAGAAACCAACCCCGAAGAACATAAGCACTGAACGTGCTAGACAAAGACTTTGAAAAGGCTCTACAATATGCTCAAAAAGCTAAAGGAAAACACTAAAGTCTCAAAGAAATCGGGAATAAAAGATCTGAAAAGAAAATAAGAATATCATCACAGATAAAATTATTTAAAAAGAACCAATGAGAAATGATGCACTTAACAAACACACGGCTGCCTCAGTCAGTACAGCAAGCAACTCCTGATTTCGGGAGTGTAAGTTTGAGCCACATGTTGGGTGTGGGGATTACTTTAAAAAAATGAAAAAGAAAAAGAAATGATGCACCTGAAATACACAAAAACCAAGTTGAAAAATTCACTAGAGGGGTTCAACAGCAGACTCAAATAAGCAGAAGAAAAAACGTGTGACCCTGAAGCCAAGTCATATAAATTACCAAGTCCTAGGGGAAAAAAAAAAAAAGAATGAAGTCAATAGATTCTAAGGGATTTATAAGATAAGATCAAGCCTGTCAATATATACATTAAAGGAGAACAAAAAGAGAAATTGGTAGAGATTACTTAAAGAAATAATGGCCAGAAACTGTCCAAATTTGAGAAGAAAGTTAGATACATAAATACAAGTAGCTTGGTAAACTCCAAGTAAGATAAATCCCCCAAATCTCCAATAAGACACATTATAATCAAAACTGTCAAAAGCCAAATTCTTAAAACCAGTAATAGAAAAGTGACTCATCACATGCAAAGGATCACAAAAAGTTTATAAGCAACGTCTCAGCAAAGGCCTTGGAGACCAGGGGTAGGAATTTATTACATATTATTGTTAATAATATATTAATTATAGTCTATATTATATGTGTATACATGTGTACACACACACACACACAGTGAACAGAAAGAGAAAATATGTCTCTATCTGACAAAACCATCCTTTAAAACCAAGGAAGAGGGACACCTGGGTAGCTCAGTTAAGTTAAGCATCTGATTCTTGATTTTGGCTCAGATCATGATTTCAGGGTTGTGAGATGGAGCCCCAAGTCAGTCTCCATGCTGGGTGTGGAGCCTGCTTAAAATTCCCCCCCACCTTCTCTCTCTCTCCCTCTCTAAAAATATAAAAGTAATAAAGTAATAAAACCAAGGGAGAAAAATATTCCAATATATACCAAAGCAAAAGAATTTCATTTCCTCTAGATGTGCCCTACTAGGAATGCTACAGAGACTGCTTCAAACTGAAACGAAAGAACTCTAGAGAGGAACTTGAAGTCATATAAATACATAAATTTTTCCAAAATAGGTAAATACAACTTTTTAAATATAAGAAATAATTCCAAGAAAATTAACACTGATCCTTCTCAAACTCTTCCAAAAATCTGAATGAGGAAATACATTTTATCTTATTCTATGAAATAGCAGTACTCTGATACCAAAGCCCAGATAAAAATACTACCAAAAAAAGATGACTGCAGAACAATATTCCTAATATTTCAAGGGAAATATCATCACCAACATATTAGCAAACAAATTTTACAGCATATTTAAAGGATTATATACGATGACCAATTTGGCTTTATCTCTGGAATTCAAGCATGGTTCAACCCACAAAATTCAATCACTGTAATATACCACACCAACGGAATGAAGGACAAACAACATGAATATCTCCACTGCTGCAGAAAAGACATTTGACAAAATCCCACAGTCTTTCACAAAAAAAAATACTCGACAAAAAAGTAATAGCAGGAAAAGACCTCAAAATGATAAAGGCCTTCTGTGAAAAACTCACACTACCATCATCTCCAATGTTCAAAGAAAGTTATACCTCTAATATCAGGAACAAGACAAGGATACCTGATTTTACCACATCTACTCTACATAAGAGCAGAAGTCCTTGACAGAGCACTTAGGCCCCATAAGGAAACAAAAGGGATCCAAACTGGAAAGGAAGGAGTAAAATTATCTCCATTCACAGAAGACAAAATATCACAGTAGAAAACCCTAAAGATTCCATTAAAGCAAAACAAAACAAAACAAAAACCTATAAAATACACTTATGCTGAACATCACAAACTGTATACAGTTGTTGGTTCACAATATTGTATACCTGACACTAAGGTAACAATGTGTGTCACCATACACAACTGAAAACAATTTTTAATCAAAATACTTTTAAAAACTCCAGAAAAAAGAAAAATAATGCTTTATCTGAAATTCAGAAACAAAAAAAGGAGAGATGTGATAAAGAATTAAATTACCTATGTTACTCAAAAATTTAAAAAGACCCTGAATGAATAAATTCAGCAAAATTGCAGGATACAAAACCAACATACAAAAGTCAGTTGCAAATCTCTACATTAACAAAGAACCATCAAAAAAAAGAAAGAAAACAAGAAGTAAATCTAACCAAAGAGTCAAAATACCTTTACGTTGAAACCTGCAAAATGTTGTCTAATGAATTTTAAAAAGACAAAGAAATGAAATGTCATCCAGAGTTCATGGGTTGAAAGACAAAATAGTAAGGTATCAACACTCAATAAAGTGATATACAAGTTCAGTGGAATTGCTATCACAATCCTAATGATTTTTTTTTGCAGTAATAGAAAAATCCACCATAAAGTTTTTATACCATTGCAAGGTGACTTCAATAACCACAACTATCCTAGAGTAGACAAACATGGTTGTAGGACTCACAGGAACTGATTTCAAAACATACTACAGAAAGCTGCAGTCAGCACAGTAGAGTGGGACTGACATAAAGACAAACATAGAACAATGGAACAGAACAGAAAGCCCAGAAACAAACCCTTACAAACATGGTCAGATGATCTTGAAGAGACAGCTAGACTGAGTTGTGATAAAAGAACATTCTTTCCTGGTTCCTGGGTGGCTCTGTCAGTTGAGCAGCTGTCTTTGGCTCAGGTCATGATCCCAGGGCCCTGAGATCGGGTCCCACATCAGGCTCCCCATGCAGTGGGGAGTCTGTTTCTCCCTCTGCTCCTCCCCCTGCTTGTGCTCTCTCTCTCTCTCTCCCACACTCTCAAATAAATAAATAAAATCTTTTAAAAAAAAAGAAAACACTCTTTTCAAGAAATGGTGCTAGGAAAACTGTATATTCACATGCAAAAGAATGAATGTGGGTGCTTACTTACACCTTATACAAAAATTAACTCAAATGGATCTAAGAAGTAAACCTAAGATGTGAAACTGTAAAGTATTAAAGAAAACTTAGGGCAAAAACTTCACCACACTGGATTTAGCAATGATTTCTTAGCTTTCACACCAAAGACACATTCCACAACAATCAATGACACACAAAATTTAATTAACAAAATTTTAAAAAATTTCTACAAAGCACAATATGAACAGGCAAAAAGAACCTACGGAAGAAAACATTTGCAAGTCATATTATCTGATAAGGGATTAATACCTATTTTATTTGGCAAAGTCCTAAAACCCATCAACAGCAAAACATTTGATTCAAAAGTAAGCAAATGATCTGGGGAAAAAAAAAAAAACCTACACAGTGACATCAAGTCATACCCATTAAGATGTTTTCTATCAAAAATAGAGAAACTAAGAAGTGGTAAGAATATAGAGAAATTAGAACCCTGGTGCACTGTTGGTGGGAATATAAAATACTGTGGAAAACAGCATTATAGTTCCTCAAAAATTAAAAATGAAATTACCATAGAATCCAGCCACTCCATTTCTGGGTCTATAGCCAAATTCATTGAAAGCACAGACTCCAAGAGATATTTACAAATCCATGTTCATGGTTGCATTATTCGCAAAAACTAAAATGTGAAAGGAGTTTAAGTATCTATCAACAGATGAATGGATAAGGAAAATGTGCTATAGTCAGAGAATGAAGTATTACGCAGCCTGAAAAAAAGGAAGGAAATTCAGACACATGCTACCTGAACAAGCCTAGAGGACATTCTGTTCCACGAAATGAGTTGGCCAGAGAAACACAGATAACTGTAACAATCCCAACTTATATGAGGTACACAGAGTAGTGAAATTCATCAAGACAGAAAAGAGCATGGTGGTTGTCAAGGTTGGGGTTAAAGAGAAGTGTAGGATTAATGTTAAATGGTATAAAGTTTCTGTCTGGAAGGATAACAAAAGTTCTGGAAGAGGGTGGTGGTGATGCTTGTGCAACAGTAAAAATGTATTTAAAGCCATCAAAGTACGTACTTAAAAATGGTTAAAATCTGTATGCATTACTACAAAGGAAGAAGAAAGAAAGAAGAAGGAAGTAGAAACTGGAAAAACATAGATGCAAAGAGTCAGTATGCTAAAAATTTTCTTAAAATGAAAAACAGGAAGATAGAAAAATAAACATTTTTAAATACCCAAAGTGTTCAATTTCTAGAGGGGTTTATTTAACCCAAGAGTTTACTACTTATTATCTTCTAATTCAAATGACAAAAACTATTTCCTTTTTTAAAAACATTTTATTCATTTATTTGACAGAGGGAGAGACAGAGAGAGAGGGAACACAAGCAGGGGGAGTGGTAGAGGGAGAAGCAGGCTTCCTGCCAAGCAGGGAGCCTGATGCAGGGCTCGATCCCAGGACCTTGGGATCATGACCTGAACTGAAGGTAGACACTTAACAACCGAGTCACCCAGGTGCCCCGCGAAAAACTATTCCATCTATAAACTATTAACAAACTATCTACTATATATACTCTTGGACCACCTCTTCTTAGGGAGAACAACTGAAAACCATCAAGATTTCAAGAGTGAGGCCTACCATTTACCGACATCTCTGTCAACATTTCCCCTCTTTATCTCAACTGAGTCAATTAAAGAAAAATGTACTGAGTGCCTGTTTTGTATGGTTGCTGTGGACACAAAAAGGAATATGATATGGCATCTGATTGCAGGATGCTCAAAATTTAGTTGAGTGCAAAGAACATGTAACAGCTAATTCTGATACTGGGCCCTCATTAACTAGGTGCTCTCATCTATTTGTGCACATAACACAACGGGAACAGGAGGAGGGCAGAACGCTTGAAGAGTTGAGACGAAGAAAGCCTGTAAAAGAAACTGGATGGGCAGCCCAAAGTTTACTTAAAAATGAATAAAATTGGGACCCCTGGATGGCTCAGTTGGTTAAGCATCTGCCTTTGGCTCAGGTCATGATCCCAGGGTCCTGGAATCGAGTCCCGTGTCGGGCTCCCTGCTCAGCGGGGAGCCTCTTTGTCCCTCTGCCAGCTCCTTCCCCTGCTTGTGCTCTCTTGCTTTCTAATAAATAAATAAAATATTTTTTAAATGAATAAAATTATGGGAGACATCTGGTTCAATGAATAGGATATCACATATGGTCAACCCAAACAGTATGAATACCTCTAAAATTTTGCAAGAATCCCAAAAATGGGAGCAGATAAATGTGAGAGGTGGTCACAAATGACAGCCCCAATTTTGCGTCGGTGACTTTGTGAGGACATTTAATTCTAAAGGAGAACACAGATAGGAGAAAGTCTCTCCAAGAGGACCCAAAGCTTTTAATGGATAGACATGCCATATGCACTCAAAATTAGCATACGCTTTTTGAAATGTTGATCTTTTAACATTATGTAAGCTGGAAGAGAGAAAATTAAGAAATACTAAGTTAGAAAAAAAAAAGTGCTAGAAAATCCTTGGTGGGAGGCCCTCTTTTATTATTTTAAATAAAGTCTCAGTTTAAATAAATGTGCCAGCAAGTGTGAAGGTGCAAGTTGGCACTCCCATGAGGACGTTATCAACATGCTAGCTCCTGGTATCCACATTTCCCCAGCTTCGGTTTTGACCTAATTATGAGACTGGTGCGGAATAACTATTTAGATCTTATTGACCATTAAATAACCATTAAATGGATTTTAAGGGACTTTTAAAGTGTGGAGGTATCTTAATTATTCAAACAAGAGAGCAGAAATGCTTTATCAGGATGAGAATCAGAGAGACTTTTTTTTTAAATAGGACAAAAGCCCATTTCTACATTATGAAGTACTAAAAATAGTAAAGAAGAAAAATATAAACTATATCGAAACTGGTTTTAAACACATCAGTGACTGTCAATGGGTACCTATATAATAATGATCATAAAGAATTGGATTTGACGTTCTGGAAGGAGATAGGAAACCTATGAAATTGATCACACAGATAATCTAGAAAAGGAAGTTAAGGCAAAACACAGACATTAGGGGGGAAAGGTAATAACCAAGGAATATGGAGTCTAAACATGCCAAACTGAAATCTAGGACAGAGGCGCCTGGGGGGCTCATTCAGGTAAGCATCTGACTCTTTTTGTTTTTTGTTGTTGTTGTGTTTTTTGGGGGTTTTTTTTTGTGTGCGTGTGTGTGTGATTTCAGCTCAGGTCATGATTTCAAGAGTCCTTGGATCCAGCCTTGGGACAGGCTCCACGCTTAGTGGGGAGTCTGGGTGAATTTCTCTCCCTCCAATACTCACACTGCATTCTCTGTATCTCTCGTGCTCTCTCTCAAATAAATAAATAAATCTTAAGAAAAAAATCTGAGGCAAGTATGTGCCAAGGAGTCAAAATACTAACAATCCTCCCTATCTCCCACCAAAAACACCCAATGACTCTCTGACCCTATTTTCCCTACCCTTCTGATACTCCAAACATAACTCCCCAAGTTTATACCAACAAACTCACTTCACTCCAAGGATTCAAGCATTGTCTTTTTCTAATCAGGTGACACTGAAGGACTTCTACATAATCAGTCTGGCAGCTTCACACTGAAGAAGACAAGTAGAGGGCCCAACTAAGACCTCACACCCCAGTTCTAGTGACCATGCCTTTCCGACCCTGTTTCTGATCTAAGTCTAGGACCTAGAATCCTGATCTACTTTTCCTGGTCCTGGAGACTGCCTTGCTTTTTACTAAAAGTCCTATGACTAAGCTTCCAAAAGCTAGTATCAGACTTGTTTATACACTAAGTTGCCTGAAACCTGGCCCCGGCTAGCTGCCACACTTTTCTGATTCTAACTCCAAGCTGTCTGTCCTGTCATGATCTTCTAGATTGGCCTGTCATGCCTTGACAAAGGTGTCTCACTTCTCAGGCTCAACTGATGCTTAAGTTTGACTCCCAGTGGCCTGGCTGCTCTTAGTACTAGCCACACCTTGGGTACCTACGTTAACTGGAATAATCCAAATGACTTGGGAAGAAAGGCAGGCTTGTCTAAGAAAACAGACCAGCTGGAGCATGGGGCTGAGGAGAGCCATCTTAAAAAGGCAAGTTCACATCCAGGTGGCAGTCTCACTGACCATAATCCCAGCTACAGATCCAGAAATAGCTCTGTACCTCTGAGGACCAGGTTATAGTACCATTTGGCCTTGGTCCTGTCACCAGCACCATAAGTCAAGGGATCCAGGAGGGGTCACACCTACCCATGATTCCAGTAATAGGCACACAGAGCTAGTCCCAGCTGTGGGCCCAGAAGTAGCCCAGGCCCTCTCAGCCAAAGTTTGGATACACATAGAGGTAAGCCAACAAACTCAGTCCAACGGTAGGTTCTGAAATGGTCCTTTATCTGGGATCCAGTCTTTCCCAGCCTCAGTCTACAAACAGTCTTGCTGGTAATAGCAGACACTCCCTTCTGTGCCTCCAAAGATCCTGAAACTGTCCCTAAAGCATCTGATTGGCCCAAAGATCAGATAGGATCTACACCCTTACAACCCAATGGTAACAAGCCCATAAATTACTGACCCAACTATAGACTCAGCAACAAATTCAAAACCCAGCTTCAACTCAGCATACCTGTGATTCAAGAGGTAACCCATCAGCCCAGAAAACGAACAACAGATGATATTTACCTGCTGAAACCAGTCTGTAACAACTGGAAGAGGCATATGGTATTTCAAATGTGGACAAAGCAAAGCGAAACAGATCATAAAGAACCAGGCAAATACGGCACCACCAAAAGAAACTAATAAAACTCCAGGAACCAACCCCAATGGAATGGATTATACAAACTGTCTCACAAAGAATTCAAAAGAACCAGCTTAAAGAACCTCAATAAAATACAACACAACACAGATAAACAACTAAATAAAATCACGAAAACAATGCAAGAATAAAAAGATAAGTACAGTAAGGAGACAGAAACCATAAAGAACCAAACACAAATGCTCAGGCTGAAGAATACAATTGACAGAACTAGGAAATTCGGTAGAGAGCTTCAGCATCAGAATTGGTCATATAGAATCATCATATAGAATCAGCAAACTTGAAGACAAGTCATTTGACATTAGCCAGTTAGAATAACACAGAGAAAAAAAAGAATTTAAAAGGTGAAGAAAGGGACGCCTGGGTGGCTCGGTTGGTTGGACGACTGCCTTTGGCTCAGGTCATGATCCCGGAGTGCTGGGATCTAGTCCCGCATCGGGCTCCCGGCTCCACGGGGAGTCTGCTTCTCTCTCTGACCTTCTCCTCGCTCGTGCTCTCTCTCACTGTCTCTCTCTCAAATAAATAAATAAAATCTTTAAGAAAAAATAATAAAATAAAAAATAAAAGGTGAAGAAAGCCAGAATGAATAATGAGACATCATCCAGTGAATGAATAGTCACATGATAAAATTTCCAAAAGGAAAAGAGATAGGTAAAGGAAAAGAAATTTTGTTTAAGCACAGAATAAGCTCAACACACACACACACACACACACACCAGGCGGTGCTTTAAAAAAAATTAAATTAACAAAATAATAAAAGAAAACTTCACAAATTTTAAGTTTTTTTTTTATTTTTTTTTAATTTGGCAGACAGAGATCACAAGTAGGCAGAGAGGTAGGCAGAGAAAGAGGAGGAAGCAGCTTCAACCCACTGAGCCACCCAGGCGCCCTGAAAACTTCCCAAATTTTTAATGATGGGCAGCCAAAGGGTGCCCGGGTGACACAGTAAGTAAAGTGTCCCACTCTTGGTTTCGGCTCAAGTCGCGATCTGGGATCATGGGATCGAGCCCCAGGTTGGGCTTTGCCCTCAGTGTGGAGTCTGCTTGGAATTCTCTCTCCCCCTCCCTCTGCCTCTCCCACTCAAGCGCTCTCTAAAATAAATAAATATTTTTTTCTTAAAAAGGGGTGGGGAGAATCACACACCACAACCCAATGGGATTTATACCTGGGATGCAAGACAACACAAAAATCACAAAATCAGTAAATGTGATACCCATTAATAAAATGAAACCTCAACGTCTTATGACTGTCTCAATAGATACAATAAAAGCATCAGACAGAATTCAACATCTTTTAACAACATAAACTCTCAATATTTTAGTACAGAATGAACATACTTCAACATAATAAAGGCCATAAATGACAAACTAAAAGCTACCATCATACTGAATGGTGAAAGGCTGAAAACTTTTCTTCCAAGATGAGAACAAGGATACCCATTCTCACCACTTTTATTGAACACAGCGCTAGAAATTTTAACAGGCCACTCTTACTACGCCTTTTTTTTTTTTTTTAGATTTTTTATTGATTTATTCAACAGAGAGAGAGAGAGAGAGATCACAAGTAGGCAGAAGCAGGCAGAGAGAGAGGGGGAAGCAGGCTCCCTGCTGTGCAGAGAGCCCCACGTGGGGCTCGATCCCAGGACCCTGAGACCAGGACCTGAGCCGAAGGTAGAGGCTTAACCCACTGAGCCACCCAGGCACCCCCTTACAACGCCTTTTGAACACAGTACTAAAATCATAGCTCGAGCGCTGAGGCAACTAAAAGGAATACAAGCCATCCAAACAGAGAAAGTAAAATTGTGTGTTTGCAGAGGACAGGATCTTATATACAGAAAACCCTATCCCCCACAAAATTATGACAATGCAAGCAAATTCAGTGCAGTTGCAGGATAAAAAAAAATCAAAATACAAAAATCAGCTGTATTCCTATCCACTAACAGCAAACCAACTGAAAGAAATAAAGAAAACAATCCCCTTGCCAATAGTATCAAAAACAGTAAAATTACTAGGGATAAATTTAAACAAGAAGGTGAATGATCTCTACATGGAAAAATATGAGGCTTTAATGAAAGACACTGAAGAAGACACAAATAAATGTAAAGCAATCTCTTGTTCACAGACTGGAAGAATTAATATGGCTGAAATGGCATCTACAGATTCAACGCAATCCCAAGCCAAATACCAATGGCGTTTGCATAGAAATAGATAAAACAATCCTAAAATTCAAAAGGAATCAGAATCTCGAAGAGCCAATCAAACCTGAGAAAGAAAAAAGTTGAAGACATCACACTTCCTGGTTACAATCCATATTACAAAGTTTGTAGAATTTCAGAGACCAGTGATTCTCCTCCATTTCAAAATGGCTGACTCATAAACTAAAGAAAGAACCCAGGGTATGTAATATGGAGCCATTCTTATCTACTTTTAGTATAAACACCTGATCACAAGAAAGCCTAAGACATCATTATGAAGGAGACACTGTAACCCCCTGCGGGACAAGAAAGATGACAGGCTAGCAAATGGGAAATGGTCTTCAGAGGTCTCTCACATAGAGGGGTGTTGCTTGGGGTGTAACACAAGGCAGAACTCAAAGCAAGTTCTCAACAGGTCTAATTGCAAACGCAGGAGCTGGCCACCAGTCCTTAGGCACATTTTCCTTCTGCTAAGATGGCCATCAGGTCACCTCAACCCCACATAAACCCAAGGCCCAAGGCCCCAGTTCCCTTAGTGGTGATTTACTCACAACTCCCTGTCATTGTTTTTGGCTTCCAGGGCTCCATCCTCCTTAGCGTCCTATCTGAACAGGAGGGCACACATTTGCCCTGAAAACATATTGTGGCATAGCGCACGCCACAACACCCCCGCAGACCCCGCCAAACAAACACCACCTCAGCTTGGCCCAGGTAGCATTATGTGTGCCCTAAGCCATGGCTTCCTGACCCATATAAACTTGGGAGCCCACAGAAAACCATCACCAGTGTAGACAGTTAAAATCTAAATAAATGAATGTACTCAGATGACTTAGATGAAGCTCTTTGTTTATTTAGGAAGGGCATAAGAGTCCACGGGAAAGCCTCATAATAAACAGAACTCATGCTGGGAAAGCTCTCAACAGCTTTTAAAACCTCCCACTCTCGCTTTTACCCAACCCCCCAACAACCTTCCACCACATAATGATGTACTCCTTTTCTCAATAATATTTTAGCTGACAGATGAGGTCATTTCCAGAGAAGCAGTGACACTTGAACAGGGGGGGGGGGGTTATTTATTTAATTTAAAAAGATTATTTAAGGTTTTCCAATGCTCTTGGCCCCCTAGCAGCCAAAGAAACAGAAGGCTAATGTCAAATGCTTCTACCAAGAGGTTTACTAATGAATTGATGCGATTTCTACCAACCCCTCTGCTTTTATTTCTTGGCACAACATCTGAAAAAGACCAAAAGATTATGGCCTCCAAAAGGAAATGATACAGCTTTACTTTTTTAAAGTGAGTTATATGTGGGTTTCTCCCCACACCCTTTAGATTCTCCTCCAAGATAAAGGGTCTCATTATTTACAGCCATATGTTTAGTGAGTCATGTCAATGTCTGCAACTCGTGTGTCTTTCATCTCTTCCTACATCCCACAAGAAACACTGAAAACCAAATGGTTCCTATGAAGGGCTATCCCCAGGCAAAACCGTGACGTGGGGCAAGTTTGTCTTTTTTTTTTCCCCACTCCCTTTATTTAAGGTCTATTATATTTCCTCATACTATCTTCAAACCACAAAAGAATGACCTGCTATTCATTGGATTTCAGTTCCCCGGGCACGCTATAAAGAAAAGAGAAAAAGCTCAAATCATAGCATATTTCTCTAGTCAGCCTCCTCTGAAGAAAGTCCTGGTCCTATGTGCATCTTCTGAAAACCATCCCAAAAGCAAAATAGACAGCGAGGATTTAAGAGACCTGCAACATTGTGGGGAAGACAATGTTGGAACCTCTGTTTCCCCAGTTGGGAGACCAGGAGGGTAGACCAGTATCCGCGAGCTGATAACACTAGCCAAGCAAGAAGGAGCTCAGGTACTACTAAAGTTAGAGGGGTTCACGATGCTACCCAAAAAATCTTTCTAAGTTTTATTTTTATTAGTAATCTCTACACGCAACGTGGGGCTCGAACTCACAAAGCTTCTGAGATCAAGAATCACATGCTCTTCTCACTGAGCCAGCCAGGCCCCCACAATGTTAAAAATTTTCATGAAGTGAAATGTTCATAGGGAAAATGGTAGTAAACAGGAAGTAACAAGTCTAGAGGTTAAGGAGCCAGATAGACTGGGTTCAACTGGCAAGCCCATCATTTACCAAGTAATCTTGGGTAAGTTATACCCACTCTCCATACTCCTATTTCCTGTTGCCTATTATTAGGTGACTAACAAGATGAAGGTCTACTTCAAAAGACTATAATGAGAATTGAGAAATTAGATGGAAACCAGTGCCTAGCACTTGATCAATGAAAAATATACCACTTCCTAGGGATATTCTCTAGGACACCTCAGTTCTTTGTCCATTTCTTCATCTATAAATTGGAATAAAATAAGTTACTCTGAATATCTTGTGATTATCATAAAGCACAAAGGAGGAAATCAATGGGAAAAGCCTTTGGACAGTCAACACAATAGACAAACCAAAGGACCCTTCTCGACAATGAAAATCTATCATCTAAAAACACCACCTGTGGTGGGGCACCTGGGTGGCTCAGTCGGTTAAGCGGCTGCCTTCAGCTCAGGTCATGATCTCAGGGTCCTGGGATTGAGTTCTGCGTCAGGCTCCCTTCTCCCTCTCCTTCCCTCCCCTTCTGTCCCCCGCCCCCCCTCTCATGCTCTATCTCTCAAATAAAATCTTTTAAAATTTTTTCCAAAAAAATAGAACTAAAAATACCAACTATGTAAATAAAGGTCAGGATCTGATGGGTTTCATCCCCTTTTCCCTGGCTCCCTAGTCCAGTCACAAAATCCATACAAACCAAGTCTCTTGCTAGCAGCACTTTGTTTCCTCTCGTGAGTCCAACATTAGGACTACACTTTACTCTCGCTGGTTTTGGCTTCTGCACAATCTCCTTATGAACTTAAGTACCCAGAATCCTGGTTTTGGCATCTGGATTTTTCACCATACCCACCTAATTAAAGTCAATAAAATTTATGACCTCTGATACTATTTCCTGTTTCTACCTATGTTTCCAGAATTCTTCTATCTTCTTACCATCCCTCCTGGTTACTGTCTTCCAAAAATGCTATCCATTGGCCTCTTAGAGGGGAGCTGGGCTGCCCATTTGAACCCAGGGTATGAACACTACCATGAGATCGGGCAATCTTCTAGCATAAAGCTGCATTCATTAACAGTTGTGAAACCTTCTTGGGTTCTGTGCATTCTTATGGAAGGGATATATGGCACAAATCCCAGTACCCCACATGGGTAATAATATTTCAGATTCACTCAGTACTGATGAAGGCTAGAAAGGTAAAGATATACCCTAATGATCTCTCCATGAGCGATGTACTCCTTTGGCCTATGGCCAGGGCTGGCAGTAGACGGAGAAAGCCCCATTGTGTGTCAAAGTGAAATGGAAAATTAAAACTGTTTTGAGAAGACTAAAAAATGAACGCATTTAGGCCTTAAATGGATTTGTTCATATCAAGCAGTAAAAGCTGGAGGTGGATGCAATTAACATAGCTCCTAGTACAAAATGGATAATCAATTACATGTTTGACCAAGAAATTAATAACCTGGGCGCCTGGGTGGCTCAGTGGGTTAAGCCTCTGCCTTCAGCTCAGGTCATGATCTCAGGGTCCTGGGATCGAGTCCCGCATTGGGCTCTCTGCTCAGAAGGGAGCCTGCTTCCCTCTCTTTCTCTCTGCCTGCCTCTCTGTCTACGTGTGATCTCTCTCTGTCAAATAAACAAAATCTTTAAAAAAAAAAAAAAAAGAAATTAATAACCTACTAGTTTTTAAGGTCATATCTAAATAAGAATTTCAAAAGGTCAATTTTATGTGTTATAAATCACATTATTCTCCTAAACTGTTTCAATAACAAACACCTTGGAAAATTACTGATGTAATATAAGAGATATTATGATGCCCTGGCAGTCTTGAGCTTTATTAATAAAGCAAAAGAGGATTAAAGATTGAGAAAGAATGATGGTGACTGAAAGACTGATGGATGACTTCCTAGCCAGAAAATACAGCCCTATTTTCCTAATAGGAACTAACAGTTCTGAGAAGCCCCAATTTTGCCTCGGTTAACCATGATATTATTTACTGAACACTGTGTGATAGTATGTCCATGTGTGAAAAATTCAGAGTGTTCTAAAAAGTTGTCATATAAAATACAAGTTTTGGGGAGCTTGGCTGGCTCAGTCCGTGAAGCCTGAGACTCTTAGTCTTGAGGTTGGGAGTTCGAGTCCCACATTGCATGTAGAAATTACTTTAATATAGTCTTGAGGGGTTCCTGGGTGGCTCAGTGGGTTAAAGCCTCTGCCTTAGGCTCAGGTCATGATCCCAGGGTCCTGGGATCGAGCCCTGCATTAGGCTCTCTGCTCTGCGGGGAGCCTGCTTCCTCCTCTCTCTCTCTCTCTGCCTACTTGTGAGCTCCGTCAAATAAATAAACAAAATCTTTAAAAATATATATGTATATAGTTTTGGGGCACCTGGGTGGCTCAGTGGGTTAAGCCTCTGCCTTCTGCTCAGGTCATGATCTCAGGGTCCTGGGATCGAGCCCCACATTGGGCTCTCTGCTCTGAGGGGAGCCTGCTTCCCCCTCTCTCTCTGCCTGCCTCTCTGCCTACTTGTGATCTCTCTGTCAAATAAATAAAATCTTTAAAATATACATAGATAGAGAGATAGAGAGATAGATAGATAGTCTTTAGCGGCCCCCGAGTGGCTCAGCTGATTAAGTGGCTGCCTTCCACTCAGGTCATGATCTCAGAGTCCTGGGATCGAGCTCACATTGGGCTCCCTGCTCTACTTCTCCCTCTCCCCACTCGTGCTCTCTAATAAAGAAAGAAAATCTTTAAAAACCCTTTTCAAATTTAAAAATAAAAAAAAATAATGTGTCACGTTTTTAATATTTTTTTCAATGTCTGTTAAAGAAGACAGACACAACTCATTTGAGTTGTTCCCTGCCAGAATAAAACTCAAGACTCCTTAAGGGGGGTGCAAATATAATGACATTGTTTAACATAACTTCTGGACAGTGGCTGAAGAGATGTAAGGGCAGGCTTCCCACCAGAGGCCAGAAACACCTTCCAACTCCTTTTGTTTATTTCCAAACCCTACCTGTTATTTTTACACATGTCCCTACCTTTCATTCACCTTTTCCTTTCTTTTTGTTCTGCTTCTTGCATTGAACACTGTGAGGATGTGGGTTAACAGAAATACTGAGCTAGGAAATTCGCCTACAGCAGACGCAGTATAAATCAAAACTATGAAATGTGCCTGTTTCAGCCATGGTTATATTCAACTCTTCTTTCCTTTATAAAGGACTCAAACTGTTGTTTTCTTCCTTTATAAAAAAAATCTGTGCATTTCCTGCCATACGTCTGACTTTATAATGACATCACTGGTTAGATGATTTTAAGATAACGAAAAGTTGTCTCTGGAGAAGTTTTAACAAAGACAAGGACAACACACAGAGGAATCTGAAAATCAGAAGAGTGAATTCAAATAATTGTTAACCAGTTTCCAATTAACAAATTCAGTTTAAAAACTGAATATAACAAATCTTCCCATCTGTGTACATGGTTAAAGTATAATACATGATTATCTACTGATTATCTACTAGTATTTCTGAGAATTACAGCATTTCAGCTAGGAGTGTTCCTAGAGACCTAGAGATCATCTCCTCCAACCTCCTTGTGTTTCAAAAATGAGAAAAACGAGATAGAGAATGGGGCACCTGGGTGGCTCAGTCATTAAGTGTCTGCCTTCAGCTCAGGTCATGATTCCAGGGTCCTGGGATCGAGCCCTACATCGGGCTCCCTGCTCTGCAGGAAGCCTGTTTCTCCCTCTCCCACTCCCCCTGCTTGTATTTCCTCTCTGTCTCTCTCCGTCAAATAAATAAATAGATCTTAAAAAAAAAAAAAAAAAGACGGGGGTGCCTGGGTGGCTCAGTGGGTTAAAGCCTCTGCCTTCGGCTCAGGTCATGATCCCAGTGTCCTGGGATTGAGCCCCGTAAGGGCTCTCTGCTCAGCAGAAAGCCTACTTCCTCCTCTCTCTGCCTGCCTCTCTGCCTACTTGTGATCTCTGTCTGTCAAATAAATAAATAAAATCTTCAAAAAAGAGAGAGAGAGAAGAGAGAGAGAGGAAAGTGACAGAGAAAGACTTTCTCAAGTCATACAGCTGGTTTGTGACTGAGCAAGATTTAAAAGATAAAAAACTGGTCTTTACTACTTTCTCAAAAAGTAGTCTTTTACTACTATCTCAAACAGGGCAATTTATGACACTTCAACTGGCTGGCCAGCAAATTATCAATTCACCAGTGAGAGTCCCAGGACCCTGGGGCCATGACCTGAGCCGAAAGCAGAGGATTTAACCCACTGAGCCACCCAGGCGCCCCTAAAAAGAGCTCTAATATTGCTTCAAGTTTTCATTGGTCACCTAACTTGATTCTGAGTAAACTTGTAGGCTCATAAGCACACCCGCACAAAAATAAACAAGTTTTAAATCTGTATTTGAACTTACCCTTTCATTATGCCTTAAAGGAGTCAGAAATGGTATATAAGAATCTGTGCTATGAGAAAGCAAGCCAATCATGGTAATAAATATTCCTGATTTTCCTAAAACCAGGCAGATAATGCAGTGAGGAGATTGGAGACACAAAATAGAAAGGTCTTACACTCTTTTACTGAGTTGGTAGTTGGTAGTCTTGAGAAAATGCCTTTTGGTTGGATTTTTATGGTGATCTAAATTACCATGGGGATCTCCAACAGGAGATGGTGACCTACAAAAAAGGTACAGGGGAGAAGGGAGACTACGCAAAAACCTTTCTGCCTTGGAAAGCAAAACTACAGCTCCATTTCCATAATCAAGTAAAACTGCCATTTTTAAAACAGCATCACCTTTCTACTCCAAGAACAGCTCAGGGATACTACAAGCCTAAACCATTATTATTAAGTTCAAAAACTTTCATTAAATTGAATATTCTTCATGGGGGGGGAAAACTGGGTCTTGTATTTTACTACTATCTCAAACAGGGCAATTTATGACACTTCAACTGGTTGGCCAGCAAATTATCAATTCACCAGTGAGGAATAAAACAAGATCGTTCTGTCACACAACTCCGTAAACTTCCATTTTGGATGATCTTGTTTTAATGGTCACTATAACTGAATTTCCTCTGAATGAAATTGAGCCATACATTATAAAGACAGCTCTCAAATGCTTCCTGAAAATAGCCAAACAATTTTGTGATTAAACCAACATGTAATTGAATGCATAACACAGAGCTGGAAATTTATGCAAATGCACATCTTAGTTTCACTTGGCGTAATTCTTTCTCCTGATGAGTTAGTATTAGCAGTTGGGAACAATCAGCAGAGCCAGGACAATGCACAAACACAGCTTAGCAATGTACCGAGAGGCCTTCTAACTACCATACCTAATTCTCCCTCTTTGAGAAGCAATACCCACTCCAATGATTACTTAATGTATTAATTCAGACCCTGTGGGAAGAAACTAGCAAAATGCGTAAATAGGGGTTTCTGAAAGCTCTTAAGGGTGATCTTTCCCACAATGCACCAAATGTTTAAAATTACATAAAAAGGTAAAGGAGGGGCGCCTGGGTGGCTCAGGTCATGGTCTCAGGGTCTTGGGATCGAGCCCTGCATTGGGCTCTCTGCTCAACAGGGAGCCTGCTTCCCTCTCTCCCCGCCTGCCTCTCTGCCTACTTGTGATCTCTGTCTGTCAAGTGAATAAATAAGATCTTAAAAAAAAAAAAAAAAAGGTAAAGGAGTCCAAATGTACCTACAGTATAAAAGCCAAGTGCCTGTGACCAGAAAATAGAATCTTTAACCCAAAATGTGAAAATATGCTAACAGGTAAATCAGATCCTTTCTCCTATAATAATGGTGAGGGGGTAGACAATGCAATGGAAACTCTCCAGCCTTAATAGTTAGTTTAGATCAGCAGTTACTCCTTAAGTAGGGATAAACTGGCCAGGGTTCCTATCTCACAGGGGCCCTTCTAAGAAAGATATCAGGGTTCCTTACAGGAGCACGGAGGCTTCGCGTTTACTCTGAAATTGCAAAAGAGCGCAGATTATGGCAGCAATCAGCTCTGAATTCAAGTCTCAGATCTGTCACTGTTATAGGCAAGGTAGCACAGGAACGAATTAACCCCCAAACCTTAATGGTTTAATGCAAAATATGCTTATTCCTCCCTGAAGCTATAAATCCAACACAGATCCCTGCAGGGTGGGGAAGAGAGTTCTACTCCACATGGTCACTCAGAGATCCAGGCTAAGGGAGGCTCTACAGTTATTGCAGTTATAACCTTCTAGGTCAACAAGTTATGGGTAAAGAGAGCTAGAGAGTTGCACACTAGCTTTTAGTGGCTTCAGTACGGAAATGAAAGGCATCGCTTCTGTCCATAGCCCATAGACCACAGTTGATGCACGGTCCCGCCTAACTCTGAAAGTCCTAGACGATAAAGGGAAGCATGTGAATCTGAAGACCAGTTCATTTCTTTCCCCTGGCCAAGTCATGTGACCTCTGTATACTTTCATTGCCCTATATATAAAAGGACCTGTAGAACAGTAACCACCTCAGAGAGCTGGTGTTAGCAGTTCAATGAGTTAATGCAATAAAAGCATTCAGTACAGAGCCCAGCACATAACCTACCATTTCCCTGCTCTCAAGCACAGTGAATTCATGATGGTGCCAGATATAAGAGACTCTGAAAACAGAATTTTAAGCAGCAAGACAATGTTCTGCTTACTCTCAAGAACTAGCCAAATTTTACATGTGTTGGAGTCCATAAGACCATCTTCATGGGATCTAGGAGACTATGTGAACAGACAGATAGGAAAGCCACAGCAAGGTGGGCAATAAGGTTTTGCTAATATTGATTTGTTAGAGTATGATGATTGAATAAAGGAAAACAACAGTTTGAGTCACATAAACCTGGATTCGACTCCTGGCTCTATTGTCTATAGTTGTAAGATCGTGGTAAAGTCCACGACAGGGTGTCTATGAGAACCTTGCTTGCCCTTCGGGGTGGACAGGAGGTAATGGCTTCTCATGGAGAGATCAGGAAATGACAGCCCCTTGGTAGCATTTGAGCCGAACACAAGCTTGCACACATTTGAGAAAATTCTTGCACAATGGCTGAACATCGCTCTCATCTATAACCTACAGAAATCAGTAACTACCTAGCAGGGGGATGGTGGGGAGGGCCAGAAAGAGTCAATGAAAATTCTTACTGTAAAATATATATAGCATCGCCAGCCAACAACAAAAAAAATAAATAAATGGTCATTCCCTTGTCCTCACAAGTAGTTCAAGCCGCCTTCTAGAAAGACAATTCTATAAATAGCTATTAACTGTTCCCACTGACTGCTGCAACATGTTGGGAGACTATACAGTGGCAAAGCCTTCCAGTACTCACAGCAGTTAGGACCATAAGCAGAAAATACCACCTTTAAGCTAACACCATGAAGGTTCTTCCCTTCTTCCCTAACTCTGGGAAAAACATACACAACAGTCCCTGTACCTTTCTCTCTTCTTGGATGTCATCCGCTTCTCTCGTTTATACCCATCTCTTTTAATGAAGCAATGTTTCCAAATAATGCTAATGAGAAACAGCTCTCTGAAAAGCCAAGTTATGGTCTCCAAAATTCACAGAGGAGGTTCTATTGGAGAGTTAAAAAAAAAAAAAAGAAAAACTGGGGCACCTGGGTGGCTCAGTCCGTTGAGTGTCTGTCTGACTCTTGATTTTGACTCAGGTCCTGATCTCAGGGTCGTGACATCGGGCCCCACATCGGGCTCCAGGCACAGCCTGGAGTCTGCCTATCCCTCACTCCATACTCCTCCCCCTGCTCTCTCAAATAAATAAAATGAATGAATGAAAGAAACTAAGAAAGGAAGGAAGGAAGGAAGGAAGGAAGACAGGCAGGCAGGCAGGCTGGCTACAGCAACCAGTCAGAACAATCAATCATTCTTCTCAAGATTTCATTGAACTTCTATGGCTCTTGTTGGGAATATACTCAAGTATCCAATGGAGAAAAAGCAAATGAAACATCTCCAATTGCTAACAAACTGGAATCATATCAACAATTTTTTTAAATATCCTTTCCCTGTGAATTCATTTTGTTTTCTGCAGTAGATGAATATACTACGGTTCCAAAAAATACATCTATGGAGATGGAAAGATGGAAGGGCCTATAAGGAAGAAAGTGTGTGTTTGTGTGTGTGATTACATGATTTTAATGACGGATTTGAAAGAAAAGGCATATTGTGCTTTTCCAGTTAAGTATGTGAGGACGTGATCACTTTCACCTTGCCATAGAGATTCTAAATGCCTAAGCAAATCACCTTCTTCAAGCCCACTCCAGGCATAGAGGAATAGAAAAATCCAAAGCCTAAATGCCACCCAAGATTACTGTGGTTATACACTGAAATGTATCCCTCTTTAAAGCAATGACTACCAGGGGCGCCTGGGTGGCTCAGTCGGTGAAGCGTCTGCCTTTGGCTCAGGTCATGATCCCAGGGTCCTGGGATGGAGCCTCCCATCGGGCTCCTTGCTCAATGGGGAACTTGCTTCCCCCTCTCCCACTCCCTCTGCTTGTGTTCCCTCTCTTGGTGTCTATCAGATAAATTAAAAAAATCTTAAAAAAATAAAATAAAGCAGTGAATACCAGGACTAACTTCCAAAGCTATTTCTATTTATGTTACATAGTGTCAACTATATTTACATTACATCATTTACATAAATATACACAAAATACTAATAGCAAGTTAGACTTTTTCAAATTGACAAGTTTGCAGCTAAACTGATCAAATAAATGAGCACCTCATTTTACATGCATAAACTAAGGAAAATAATAATTATCCACCAGGGATGTCATGAAAATTCAGACAGTAAGAAATGTAGTAGAGCACACAGTGGGATTGTCAGAGCATAATAGGAAATAAATGGTCTTCTCCTTGTTTTCAAAGGTTGTTCAAACCAGTCCCTGAATCTTTGATGTTGTAATAAAAAAAAAAATCCATTACCAAACAGTAGCTGAACAATTTGGCAAATGGATTCAGCACAAGGTAAACTTGTACACGCTCTCTGATTTCAACCAGCAACACAAGAATTCACTTTCATTCCTAATCCCATGCTTTCCAACAAGGTGGATAGAAACAGAGCTCTCTCCTCCCTTCTGCCCATCAGGGCTCCACTTCTCCACCCAACTGCCAATTCTGTTCCCAATTTCCTCTGGCCGGAATTTTCAGCCAGCTATCCTGACTTCCCCTGCAATATCAAAGGGTAATAAATTCCCCTAGTTCTCTCCTGGAGGCATCTGCTCTTCCTAGAAGATGCTGGATGACAGATAAGCCATTTGAGAGCCAATACATCTTTTCAAACAAGTGGAAACATTATAATTGGTGAGAACATTTTTGTAACTTCTCTTGTGTTCATCCCAATATCAGGACTGGGAGTCAAATCCTAAATGGGACAGGAAAATGAAGGGACAATATGGTCTACTCTCAAATGCCTTGTATGAGTCAGTCCCCCACCCTTGGCTACCAAAAAAGGCCCACACTGTCTCTGTGTTTGAGGGTTCTGATGCCAAGATTAGTTGCATTTTTAAGCTCACTTACTGTCCACCTCTTTAAACCAAGCTGGGAAAACTGAACTGGCCAGAAAATTAATATAATTTGATAGAAATAGGGGCGCCTGGGTGGCTCACTGGGTTAAAGCCTCTGCCTTCGGCTCAGGTCATGATCTCAGAGTCCTGGGATCGAGCCCCGCATCGGGCTCTCTGCTCAACAGGGAGACTGCTTCCTCCTCTCTCTGTCTGCCTCTCTGCTTACCTGTGATCTCTGTCAAATAAATAAATAAAATCTTTAAAAAAATTTTTTGATTGAATTTATTCCTATCATAACCCTTTCAGATAGGACTAAATGCAGATTCTATGAGGCATAGATGAAGAGTCCTAGTTCCTGCTTAAAATGTAGGGAGAAGGAAGTAGACGATACTACCTAACTCACAGCCATGAGCACTCAAGTCCTAAGACCTTAGACATCACGCATAAAGGGCTCGTAGCTGGCCTATTCCACTGATAGTGTGGTCATCTCTCAAGTTCTAACCTACCCGCTTCCCAGGAAAGGCTATATCGAAAACCCAAAATGGGGGCACCTGGGTGGCTCAGTGGGTTAAAGCCTCTGCCTTTGGCTCGGGTCATGATCCCAGAGTCCTGGGATCGAGCCCCTCATTGGGCTCTCTGCTCAGCGGGGAGCCTGCTTCCTCCTCTCTCTCTGCCTGCCTCTCTGCCTACTTGTGATCTCTGTCTGTCAAATAAATAAAATTTTAAAAAAAATAATAATAAATAATTGTTTAAAAAAAAACTCTCACGTCTCTACCTCCTTTTATACTTTATTTTGGTGGTCCAATAATGCTTTACTGAAATCGTTTGCTTTACATTTCTTAACTAGCCGGAAGTTTCATGGCACCCCTGTTGGTGTCATCTATGACGTCATGAGGGTGGCAGCCAGCAACGCTGCAGCCCACAGAGAAGAACCATTAAAGAGATACTGGGGACTGCCCAGAGTTCTCCGGCTAAAGAGCAGTGCCATGTCTGTTGGGCAATGTTGGCAGTCTCATTGAAAGTGCTATTTCTACTGGACTGAATGTTTCCAGTTCTTGGTGCTTCCTTGAGGGCTTTGATAATCAGGGCAGAGGCAGAAGGTAGCACCTTAATCTGGATCTGTCTGTTCTGAATGCTGAGTTTCACCATAATCTTCAGATGCTTCCAATCACCAGTTGCTTTAGCGACGGTGCGACCCACCATTTTCAGAGAGAGAACCGGGGGTACCAATCTTTGGGGCTCGGACAGACACGGCACCCACTTCCCCACCTGTGCACCTCAGTTATGCCACTCTTATCTCCTCGGGGTCCAACTTAGGTGGCAGGGCGGAGGCAGCTGTTGGACGAACCTAGATTCAGGAAGACGTGTTCAATCCCACATGAAACTTATCACTCGTCACTAAACTTGTCCATGGATATGAGTCTGGACACAAGACTCAGAACATAAGCAGAATTGTGAGAGGAGACAAGGACATCCCTGCTCCAAACCTCTCCTTCTCAAGACTGTCATGATGCTGGCCAGTTTCCCCTCCTACCTATCCTAAATCCCCAACTTCAGAGTCAGCCCTGTGATTCAGGAAGGAAGGAATGAAATTTAAAAAAAAAAAAAAAAAAGGAAAAGAAGAACTTTCTCTAGGAAATTCTTGGTTAAATGAGTGAGTACATACTGCCAGGGAAGAGAAAGGTCACTCCGCACTACTCCTCCTCAGGATTCCACAATTAAAAGACTACCACATCTTGGGGCACCTGGGTGGCTCAGTCAGGTAAGCGTCTGCCTTCGGTTCAGGTCATGATTCCAGGGTCCTGGGATCAAGCCCCATGTCAGGCTCACTGCTCAACAGGAAGCCTGCTTCCCCCTCTCTCACTCCCCCTGCTTGTCTTCCCTCTCTTGCTGTTTCTCTCATCAAATAAATAAACAAAAACAAAATCTTAAAAAAAAAAAAAAAAAAAAAAAAAACGATGACCACATCTTAGTTTCACAAATTAGCTGGTTGTCATTTTAGGAAGGTACAGAGGCTGGTCTTGAGAATTAAAGAACCAAGCTGATGTTTCAAGGAGGATTAGGAAGTATGAAAGTATAACAAATATGTGGGTGAGATGGAAGATCCCACGCCCACACCCAAGGACATTGAACCTGGGAGTGCCAAAGGAGGAAAGGTCTATTTATCAAGTAAAAAGGGAGCAGCAGCAAGGTGGCATGGGAGCTCAGTGGGAGGAGAGGCACAAAAACAAACCACCTAGATCACCATTTAGCCCAAAGAACATTCTAGAAGTTGAACAGAATGAGTTTGAGCAACTCAGAACTCCAAACCAAAATGACCACTGGGACCAGGTCAGGTAGCAAAAGTCAGCAGCTCTAAGAGTGAATACCTGATAGATACTCAATGCGTATTTGCAAAATAAACTGAATGGAATCCTGGGCTCACCGTCCCTAGATCCTTGACTTAGAAACTCCATGGCGTTCACCCTTACTTCCTTTTGGTTAGTTACCTGTTACAGTCTAACAGCACCTAACAGTGCACCTGTTAAACTAACAGTGCAAGTTGTCCACGCGCCTCGTAGTTCTCAAAAGCAAAGACAAAAAACAGATAAAATATACATCAAAAAGCCAGAGAAATTTTTTTTTAATAGAAGTGTACATTTGTTCTAGGCACTGCTGGCTTCATTTTGCCTCTGAGATGTGACGAAGAAAACCAATAAAACCTGTCTTTCTCTAACACCTTTACATGAGTGAGGGTTTTTCGTTACTTCTCCCAGACTGTTTGCCATCAACGCCATTTCAAAACACAGAGGGGTACCACATCAGAGAACCCTTATATCACCACCCCTGCCTGAGAGAGGTAGGAGTGTGGAAAATAGAAAGAACCCGTCATTCACAGCTTCAAGCAGCTGGAATACCTTTGGGGCTCAAGGTGACCCAGGACGAAACTAACTCACCAAAGCCTTTCTTGATGATGCCTCTTGTTCCTCTATTTAAGGCAAGAGACAAAGCCCTGCATACCAATTCCCCCACGACTCACGGTGCCAGAGCAATTTCAACACAGAAACCCACTCAGCCCAGAGAGTAAGAAACAACTCGTGCACTCGCTCATGGCTGTTTGATTACAAGCTCAAGTGCTGCAACTTACAAAGCCTCTACCCGTTTGAAAGCTCAGAGTCCCATAGGCTGTGCGTGCCTTTGTTACTCAGCCTCCTAAAAGCCCTGAGACCGCCTCTTTAACTTCAACAGTGGGAGGAAAAGGGTGGGGAATTTTCACCCTGTGGTAGTTGCACCCCACCTCAAACGCTCCAGGAGAACTTGAAAAGTGACCTCTGCATACCGGGAATATTTTCGTGGAACGCGCATGCAGCTTGGTTGTGGACGCATTTAAAAACAGTAAGATGTAGGAGGGTAGTCCTTATATAAATGGTGTGCCATTAGCAGGATGAATAACAAAAGCGGAACTCCAAAATGACAGGGCTGGCTGACATTTCAGCAACAATTTTTCAGGAGTCTTTGTATTTTAGAGCAGTTTCAGGTTCACAGAAAAATTGTGGGAAGGGTAGACTTTCCATACAAGCTCTCAGCCCCTCCTCTCACCCTGCCCATAGTTTCCCCTTTTGTCAACATCTTGCATTAGTTCAGTACTTTTGCTACAATTCATAAGCCAATACTGATACACAATTAACCACAGTCCTATGGGTTCTGGCAAGTGTAGAAGGACATGTATCTACCATTATAGTATCATACAGAAATTTTCATGGCTCTCAACATGCCCTGTGTTCACCGCATTAATCCCTCCCACTCCTTCAGCTCTGGGCAAGTAGTCATCTTCTTAATGTCTCCACAGTTTCCCCTTTCCCACTACTCCTTGCACTTGGAATAATACAGTATAGAGCCCATGGAATAAGAGTTCACTTCTTGGGGTGCCTGGGTGGCTCAGTGGGTTAAGCCTGTGCCTTAGGCTTAGATCATGATCCCAGGGTCCTGGGATCAAGCCCCGCATTGGGCTCTCTGCTCCTCGGGGAGCCTGCTTCCCATCTCTCTCTCTCTCTCTCTCTGCCTACTTGTGATCTCTGTCTGTCAAATAAATAAATAAAATCTTTAAAAAAAAAAAAAAAGAGTTCACTTCTTTTATTACAAAGTAAAGTGCCATTTAATGGATGTACAACAGTTTAACCACTCACCTACTGCCGGGTATCTCGGTCGCTTCCGAGCTGTACCAGTTATGAATAAAACAGCTATAATTATAAATGGGCAGGTTATCGTGCACATGTAAGTTTTCAGCTCCTTTGGGTAACTAACAAGGAGTCTGATTATGGAATCTTACATTAAGGGTACATTTCGTTTTGTAACAAATTGCTGAACTGGAAGTAAAGTGGCTGTACCATTTCACATTTCCTCCAGCACTGAAGGAGAGTTCCACTTTCTACACATTCTCACCCAGCATAGAGTGTGGTCAGCATTCCAAATTTCAGCAATTCTAATAGGGGTATGCTAGTATCTTATTGTTTTAATTTACAACTCCCTGAATGTCATATTAAGTTCGGCATCTTTTCATTTGCTTCTTTGTCATGGGCACACCTTCTTTGGTGAGGTGTCTGAGCAGATCTTTTTCCCCATTTTTTAACTGGGTTGTTCTCTTATTGTTGAGTTTTAAGAGATTTGGGGATATAATAGATGTCGATCCTTTATCAGATATGTGTTTAGAAAAGATTTACTCTCAGTCTGTGCCTCTTTTCATTCTCCTACTAGTATTTTTTTAAGGTTTTATTTATTTGACAGAGAGACAGCAAGAGAGGGAACACAAGGAGGGGGAGTAGAAGGGAGAAGCAGGCTTCCCACAGATCAGGGAGCCTGACATGGGGCTCAATCCCAGGACCCTTGACTGAGCCACTAGGCAACCCCCCCAATAGTATCTTTAACAGAGCAAAAGTTTTCTATTTTAATAAAGTCTAACTTTTCAATTGTTTCTTCCATGAATCATGCTTTTGTTATTTTATCTAGAACATCATCATAAAACTGAAGGTCACCTAGATGGGCCCCTATGTTATCTTCTAGGTGTTTTCTATTTTTGCAATTTACATTGAAGTCTGTAATTCATTTTGAGGGGTTTTTTGGTGAAAGATGTAAAGTCTATGACTATATTTGTTTTTATTTTTCACATGTAGATATCCAGTTGTTCAAGCATCATTTATTGAAAAGACTATCATTCTGCACTGAATTGCCTTGATTAATTTCTCAAAGACCATTCCTGTAACATTCTGTCCTATTGATCTGTTTGTCTGTTCTGTCATTAATACCACACAGTCTTGAGGACTGAAGCTTTACTCTAAGTCTTGAAGTGGAGTAGTGTAAATTCTCCAACTTTGTTTTTATCCATATTGTGTTGGTTATTCTGGGTCTTTTGCCTTTCCATATAAACTTTAGAATTCCGTTATCTATATCCACAAAGTAACTTGCTGGTATTTTGCTGGTGACTGCCTTGAATCTCTCTATCAGTTAGAAAGACTGACCTCTTGACAGGATTGAGTCTACCTATCTATATACACGCATGAAATGGCTCTCCATTTATTTAAATCTTTGATTTTATTCATCCAAATTCTGTAAGTTTTCCACAAACAGATCTCCTCTATAATTTGTTCCATTTCTAACTAATGATTTCATTTTTGGCGCAAATGTAAAAGGCATCCTGTCTTAATTTTAAATTTCAATTGTTCATTGCTGGTATATAGGAAAGCAACTGAACTTTTGTATTAATCTTTCATCCAGCAACCATGCTATAACTGCTTATTACTTCCAGGAGTATTTTGGAATTTTTACAAAAATAATCAGGTCATCTACAAATGAAGACATGCATATTTCTTCCTGTTCAATATATATACCTTTTATTTCTTTTTTTTTTTTTTAACTTATTTAAGTAGCCAGGACTTCCAATACAATGTTGAAAGGAGTGGTAAGCAGGGCATCTTTGTGTTAATCCTAATTATAGAAAGAAAGCATCTAGTTTCTCAACTTTAAGTACAATGTTAGCTGTAGACATTGTAGATGACCTTTATCACATTGCACAAGTTCTCCTCTCTTCCTAGAGTTTGCTGAGAATTTTTACCATAAATGGATGTTGGATTCGGTAACTGATTCTTTCTACATTACAGATATGATAACATGATTTTTCTCCTTTAGCCTACTGATACAATGGATTACATTGTCAGTAACAAGTTTGAAACCTAATGTCCCATAATACTGCCATATCCATAAAAACACAATATATCGTTAGAATGGAATATTAGGCAGATATGAATCAGGTTTTCAAAAATATTTCATAACCCGAGAAAAGGCTAACATAATAAAAATGGAAAGAGCAGGCAGATGCCCAGAAAACCCTAAATCACAAAGAAGATGGCAAAGAGACAAAAGCACCAGACCCACTAGCTCAGAATTCATCCATTCCCAAAGCTGAGCAGAGCTCAGCTGAGTAAATGCTGCCTACCATCTTGACCACCATCAAGTTTAGTCAGGAAATGAGGAAAAAATTAATATAAAATTCCAGCAATAAGACATAAACAAATGACTGGAGTTAAGGACTTTTCAGCAACTTGCTTTTTGCTCATAGACCAGATAACTAGAACTATCTGCATTATTGATGTAGCATGAGCATGGGGATTTTATTACTTACACTTAAAGATGTCTCTTTTTGGTAATGACCAACATGTTTGTTTTTTTAAAGATTGGTTTTTCTCGGTACGTTTTTAAAGATTTTAAGACTGTTTCCTATCTGCTCAAGTTGAAATCTTTAAGAACCTCATTTTTAATTTGTAATATAAAAGCTTACAACTTGATTTAAGAAAGAGAAAAAGAAAGAGAAAAAAAGGTCAACAGGGGTACCTGGGTTGCTCAGTGAGTTGAGAGTCTCCCTCCGGCTCAGGTCATGGTCCCAGGGTCCTGGGATCGAGCCCCATATCAGGCTCCTTGCTCAGTGGGGAACCTGCTTCTCCCTCTCCCTCTGCCCCTCTCCCTGCTGTTCTCCCTTTCTCTGTCAAATAAATAAAATCTTTAAAAAAATAAATAAAAATTTAAAAATAAATTTATAAAGATCAACAAATACTAAGCATGTATTCATAAAGGTCTTAAATCATTAAAAAAAAAAAACTGAAAGACTGGGGCACCTGGGTGGCTCAGTGGGTTAAAGCCTCTGCCTTTGGCTCAGGTCATGATCCCAGGGTCCTGGGATCGAGCCCCGCAACAGGCTCTCTGCTGAGCAGGGAGCCTACTTCCTCCAGCCTTTTTGCCTGCTTGTGATCTCTGTCAAATAAATAAATAAAATCTTTAAAAAAAAAACTGAAAGACTGCTGTACAATCCCTTGGATGTGTATACCATACACACACACTGCTCTGTAAATCATATACATACACACATTTACATCAACAAAAAAACCCACAAAAATTTTAAAACATGGCACTTAGACTAAAAAAAGGATAATTGTTTACAGTATAAGAGATAAAACAAGGGCGCCTGGGTGGCTCAGTGGGTTAAGCCGCTGCCATCGGCTCAGGTCATGATCTCAGGGTCCTGGGATCGAGTCCCGCATCGGGCTCTCTGCTCAGCAAGAAGCCTGCTTCCCTCTCTCTCTCTGCCTGCCTCTCCGTCTACTTGTGATCTCTCTCTGTCAAATAAATAAATAAAATCTTTAAAAAAAAAAAAAAAGAGATAAAACAAGAAGGAAGAACATCATTTTGCTCAAGCTCAGCTGAGGATATATAGGTGTATTGGGGGACCCAAATATTCAGCTGTTTGGTGAATGTCCATGAATGACCATGAAAGCAAAGAGTATTGATTTCAGGGTTACAGTAATTTTTCAGAGGCAGAGAAATTTGCAAATATGAAATCCATTAATAATAATGATCAACTTTGGGACGCCTGGGTGGCTCAGTTGGTTGGACAACTGCCTTCGGCCCAGGTCATGATCCCGGAGTCCCAGGATCGAGTCCCGCATTGGGCTCCCTGCTCCACGGGGAGTCTCCTTCTCTCTCTGCCCTTCTCCTCACTCATGCTCTCTCTCACTGTCTCTCTCTCAAATAAATAAATAAAATCTTTAAAAAAAAAATTAAAAAAAAAAATAATGATCAACTTTATATATAGATACAGATATATCTACATATGTATATATATGTATATATAGGACGATGGTTACATACTGTATAATACTGAAAGGATATGGATTTAATTGATAATAATGTTCATTCCAGGGGATTTTAATTTGCATTTCTTGTACTTTTCTCTATTTTTCAATTTTTATGTGAAAAGGGATTCACTGCAAACTACAATGGTGATAAATTTTCTAACCCTAAATGTTATTGAAGAATGGTTTATTATAAGACATCCATAAAACTAAAACTATGCATTTTTAATGATTATATTTAGGAAGAATTATTGATAATATAAAAAATGCTTACGACATAATGTTAAATGAGAAAGTATAATCTCTGGGGCACCTGGCTGGCTCGGTACGTGGAACATGTGACTCTTGATTTTGGGGTTGTGAGTTCGAGCCCCATGCTGGGAATAGAGATTACTTAGAAATAAAATCTTTAAAAAGAACAAGTATAATCTCAAACTATATATACAGTAGGATCTTATCTCTATGAAGAAACGGTTTTCAGGAGATAGGTCAAAAAGTTAGCAATATTTCTCTCTGGTGGGTTGGAATTATGAACATTTCTGCATTTTCTAAACCCTTCAACCAAGTACCATAAAGTCCTCTTACAAATAGAAGGAAGTTTAGTGTGTCTAGTAACTAATTAAAACCTCAGAGATCTAAGTCATTTTTTCCAGATATAAGATGACCTCATAAATTCAAAATCCCTTCCCAGGGAAGATGTCCAGATTTGGGGATATTTTAGATTTCATGTTCTCTGTGTTTCTGATATTTCGATAATGAACAGGGAGTGCTTCCATGATAAACCAAAAAAAAAAAAAAAAAAAAAAGTACTGGGGAGTGTTACTTAGGATGTTAACATTAGTGGTATCTGGGTAGTTCAGTAGGTTAAGCGTCTGCCTTCGGCTCAGGTCATGATCTCAGGGTCCTGGGATTGAGCCCCGGATGAGGCTCCCTGCTTAGCGGGGAGTCTGCCTCTTCTTCTCCCTCTGCCCCTCCCCCTGCTTGTGTACTCTCTCACACATAAATAAATAAAATCTTTTAAAAATGTTAGCATTATGCAGATGAGCATTTAATGTGAACTAATACATATAGCCATTTCAAGGTAACATAAATTGGAGGAAAAGATGATCCCTATCTGTATTTCTATGGAAGACAGCAGGGCAAAGGAGAGAAAAACATATGTGAGTATGAGTCACACTCAAAGAGTAGTAGAAGCTGATGGTAAACATTTGCTTCCCTAGGCTACATGGCTGCAGCATGTTAACAGCGTAAGACTCCTTACGAATCCATACTGGTCTGGAAAGTGTGTATACATTTTATTGAAGGACACTGTATATTTGGGTCTCCTGAAAAGCTCGTTTGCAAGGTTATTAAGTTACAAAACACATCAAAAAAAAAAAATTACTGCCTCCAAACAGATATACAGACTTCTGTTAAGGTGAAACTCTTCTTTAACCTTGAGGCACGCCATCTTTAAATCTGCATTTGGTCCAACGGGATCATTTCCTCATTAAGCCTCCTCTGCTTACACCGTAGAGCCTTTCTTCTGGAGTCCCCGCTTACGACTCAAACAGAGAATAGACTAGGAATTGACTTAGAACCTCCTGGGTTTCTAAAACCTGACAGCAAGAAGCAAATTACGTGATCGAAGCAGCCTACCTTCTGCTGTTAGGAGAGCATATGCCATAGAAACATCTCAAAACAATTTTTCAGGTGTAAAAAGGACTGAAAAATCAAATTATTAAGTGAAATAACATCAACATGTTAGTAGGGCTTGTACCCATGGCAGCTGTCGCATATTCTGACAATGCATCTTCACAGGAGCTGTCAAACGTGCTCTTCCTGTCTGTATCATCTCTTGTTTATAAAGAAGTGTGATTATAAAGTAATATGACTATTTTAATCTAATAGACCATACATCCATTTCATCATAATGAGCGCCTTTCTCTTCAAAGGAGTCACTGGAAGGTGCTACCTATTTCATTGCTCAAAACCTGCTTGAAACACCCTTTTAGTAAATACTTTCTGACACAGGAGAAAGGTCATCTCAACATTTTACAGTCCCTCTCTCTTTTCTAACTCCAGACTGATGACAAGACACTGCCCTGAAACCCTTCTGTACGTCTCCCCTACACTGTCCGTCCCCTCAGAAGATAATGCTTGACCCCTATTAGGACTGTTTTTTTTTTTTAAGATTTCATTTATTTAGGGGTGCCTGGGTGGCTCAGTGGGTTAAAGCCTCTGCCTTCGGCTCCAGTCATGATCTCAAGGTCCTAGAATCGAGCCCCACATCGGGCTCTCTGCTCAGCAGGGAGCCTGCTTCCTCCTCTCTCTCTGCCTGCCTCTCTGCCTACTTGTGATCTCTGTCAAATAAATAAATAAAATCTTAAAAAAGAAAAGATTTTATTTATTTACTTATTGATAGAGAGAGAACCAGCAGGGGGAGTGGCAGAGGGAGAGGGCTCCCCGATAAGCAAGGAGCCAGACATGGGGCTCGATCTCAGGACCCTGGGACCATGACCTGAGCCAAAGGCAGACGCTCAGCTGACTGAGCCACCCAGGCGCCCCCCGCTTATTGGGACTATTTTTAAATCACCAACATAACATGGATAAGGCGTATCAGTATTTTCAGATACAGAAGGGTCTCAATATACAGTTAATTTTTAAAACTGATGTTTGAAATGGCATGTGTGAGATTATGGTCTTTTCACACATTTTAATTAATCAACAGAGGTGTCTTGAGCACCTACCATGTGCAATAGCCACGAGAAACAAAAATCTCTATCATTACAAAGCTTATGGTCTATTGGAGGAGACAGACAACAAGCAAATACAAAACACATATATGATATGATGTCAGGTAAGGATAAATGTCATAAAGAAAAACCAAGCAAGGGAAAAGACAGTATCAAAAGAAGATGCTATTGGAGATGCAAGAGTGGGTGCCATGCAGATACCACAATGAGGTGGAAGAGCAAATCAAGTGAACATCTAAGTGCAGAATATTCCTAAGAGAGGGAACAACAAGCCCAAATCCCTGAGGCAGAACAATGCCTGTGTTGTTTGAGGAACAGCAAAGGAGTCAGGGGCTAAAATGGAGTGAGCAAAAGGAAGACTGTCAACAGACGTGACAACAGAGGGAGGAAGAGGCCAAGAAGGGATTGTAGGCCATGTCAAGGATGGTGGACTCATTTAAAGTGTGACAGGAAGCCACTAGACACCTGTGAGTAACGGAATGACAGGATCTGATGAATGTTTAAAAAATGATCGTTCTGGATGTTGGGTGAGGAACCGATTGTATACTATCTAGGAGGTTACTGACATTCTCCGGGTAAGAGACAGTGAGGATTTGGGGAAGGATATCGATGTCAAAGATGGGTGAGGACTAATCAGACTGCATGCTTGTTCTGCCGATACCACTAACAGACATGTATGCAGGTCACAATACACATCGATACCTGCTGGCACAAAATGTGAATGGTAGGTACCTATAAATTTGAGTTCTAGGTCATCTTCGGTTTTTTATTTGTGCATTTCTAGACCAGTTGAGGACTTTTACCACTAGTACTAAAAAAGAAAAATTTTTTTTTCATTTGGGGATGAGGAGGGGTCCACAATCTAAAACACAGACACCGAAGGTAATTAACAAAAATACACAACTGAGGGGCGCCTGGGTGGCTCAGTGGGTTAAGTCGCTGCCTTCGGCTCAGGTCATGATCTCAGGGTCCTGGGATCGAGTCCCACATCGGGCTCTCTGCTCAGCAAGAAGCCTGCTTCCCTCTCTCTCTCTCTCTGCCTGCCTCTCCGTCTACTTGTGATCTCTCTGTCAAATAAATAAATAAAATCTTTAAAAAAAAAAAATACACAACTGAGTATATGCAACAATTTGGTGGCTGAGGTACTTGTTGCCAGAGTCACAGATGGGGTGGGGCAGGGGACGGGGAGGGAAATACTTTGCAGGGGTAGCCACGGGGCAGTCAGACCAATCAGTCCAAGGAAAGTCCAGACTCTTGAAAAGATGCATATTTCCTGGCTAGGGCGGTATGCTGGGGAAGAACGTGACAGTAATCTGAGAAAGGAATCCTAATAAATAGAGGAAACATTCTGGGAAGCAGGCAACAAAGAGCAGGCAGAGGGTAAGTCCTGCAGTGCGGAGAACATCCAGTAGTAGGCAAGATTTCCGAACAAAAGAGTAGCCCAGTGTCAAGTGAGAACGGCAGGAGGCAGAGGCCCCAGCAAGCAGGTAGGTGGCAAAACACAATATGGCAGAAACACAAGGAGTCCGTCCTCAGAAAATTTCTGGGAAGCTTACTGTGTGTTGTTCACTGAGCCAAACATTCCTTGGATGAGCTATGGTTCCAGAATAGGAGAAAATATAATTTTCTTAACCTACCTTAATGGCTCCATGATCAATTCAAGGATCCTTTGATCCTTAAGGCCACAAAGAGGCCTGCCTCGTTTGCAAGGCTAGCTGGAGTCAAAGTCTTCAAGAGAGATGAAGAATGGCAAGAATTCCAGGCTGTTATGTGCACAGCGTACGCACTAGCCATCTCTCCTCAGAATGTCATAATACACCAACCCCAACCTCCATCATCTATTAGCTTGTCCCCTGAAATCTTGATTCTAAGTTTCTTGATAGCAAGGGCCTTCCTTATCTTACTCATCATTAGATACATAGTATGTCCAAAGGCACAGTTCATGGTAGGTGTTCCAAAGTATGTGTAGAAATGAGGGATAAATGAATGAAGTTAATATCAGAGGACATTCTGCATGGTGACATTATGAGGACACTGTTCTTACATTACACCCTCGTGTCCTTGTATATATATTGAACATGCGACTTCTCATCATCAGCCTAAACTTCTTGCTGAAATTCTGACTTGGCGAATAACCTGAAGAAATGCCAATTAAACCAACCAACTTGCTTTTTAAGGTTTTCCTACAATTTTATACACATTCCCACTCAATACCTTGAGCCAACCCCGTGCCTAGCAGTCTCTCAGGGCTGACCTGAGGCATCAGTGTCCTTCTAGAAATATAAGACTAGTTTCTCCTTCCATCTGCATGGTGTAGCATTTCTTATCTGAAACAAGTCACTGAAAACCAAGACAGTGTAATGGGAACTAATGGGCCAGTTCTCAAATTCTAGCATTAACCGAAGGTGTACTGACAAGAGAGGACATCAGAGACCTAAGTCCTAGCCCGAGCCCTGTCACAAAATAGCACTCTGACCTCAGATCAGTCACTCCCCCTCGCTGTGCTTATTTCCCAAACTATAAGATGCATAGAGTCAGGGCTCTGCTGAAGTGCCTTTAGGCTTTAAGGTTGTGTGAGGTCCATGAGGATAGGGACCCAGAGCCCAGCAAGTCATGGACACTACAAAACACCTCTTGAATGAAAGAACAAAGGAGCTCGAAATGCAAATCAAAACTATAGGGGCACCTGGGTGGCTAAGGTCCTGATCCGAGGGTCCCGGGATGGAGCCCCCTCATCGGACTCCCTCCTGAGCAGGGAGCCTGCTTCTCCCTCTCCCTCTGCCTGCTACTCCCCCTGCTTGTGCTCTGTCAAATAAATAAATAAGATCTTAAAAAAAAAAGCTATAGACAATTTGTCTCCCAGCAAAGTAGAAAGGGCCTTAGCGAGTGAAACAAGAGAAAGAGTCTGAACATGTAGAAAACTGAAACACAAGTTATTGTAGTTGGGAAGAAATATCTATGAGGACTCAAGGGCAGTCTATCCAGATTCAGTGCCACATTCGCGACACATGACAGCTAGCTCCCTGACCAAAAGGTGTAATGAATTAAGGAGAGAAGTCTTCCCTAAAGCATGTGGGACAAATTTCGGCCACCTGACCAGGATGAATGTATCTTGGGTAAAATCGGGCACTTTCTTGGCCATATTTATTAACACTTTCAGACCTGTGGGCACCATTAGATCATAAGAGTAATATTTTATTTAATCCAATTAAATGTCCTTTCAGATGCCTCTATTTCTGTGGAATATTTTATTAAAGATTATATTTATTTATTTGAGAGAGAGAGTTGAGTGGGAGGTGGGGGCAGGAACAGAAGTAGAGTGAGAAGCAGGCTTCCCGTTAAGCAGGGAGCCCGAGGCTGGGCTCAATCCCAGGACCATGACCTGAGCCAAAGGCAGACACTCAACACATTGAGCAACTCAGGCGCCCCATCCTGTGGAATATTTCAGTCCATCTTCACTCTTTTCAGACTTTTGTATAGTCTTTCCAGTTTTCTACAAACCAAGCATTTATTCAGACTTTCCTCCTGCCAAACAATTCAGTCAAAAACAAGAAGCATTTCAAGTAATCGTAAGGACAAAAAAAATCAAAACAGTTATGATAACTACAGCTCACGGAATATTTACCATGTGCAACTGTGAGCATGTGAAATAGAGAATCGTATTTAACATTCACGATAATCCCGCAAATTCGGTATCGCTCTCTCCATTCTACAGAGGAGCGAGCTCGAGGAGAGGAAACCACGTGTCCAAGGAAGTGAACTCACAAGCGACAGATCTGGGACATAAATCTCAGCCTCACTGACTGCAACATCCAAGCTCTTATGGATTTGGTAATGCATTGGTATTGGGCGATTTCATTAAGTATCCATTGAATACTAAGGGCTGGGCACTGGGCTACGTAGGGGATTAAAATATCAACCAAGAGAGCCAGTATCTCCCACACAGTACTTAACGCACTAGAGAGAAGACAATGAAACAGGCAGTCACAGGCTGGTGACCTGAGACGGTGAACAGGCTGTAAGCAATCACTGAAAAAACACCTCTGAAACAGAAACTCAACACCATAACTCACCCACTGGTGGAAGAAACCGACCTCCGTGTTGTACACGCATCCACTTCCGTAGGGACTGGGTCAGTGAATTAAACCAGTCACAGACACACAAATGGATTTTCCTAAGCTATAATTTTCATTGGGTCATAAACACTTGCTGGCCCCTCCAGCAGACACTGAACCCTGATCCCCTTGTGAGACAGTTCCTGCAACATACAATTAATGAAATGGAGGCTTTGGTCATGCTTTCCTTCAGCTGAATAACGTAATCTACGTAATCTACGTAAACTCATGAAATATGCATGTAAACCTGACCACTTTCATTCTCTAAACAAGCCAACCAAATTTCAGAAATTTAGTAAAAGCATGGGCAACTTCACAAAGACAAGGGCAGCATAGAGAGATGGTGGTCTTTGGGAAAACATAAAGAACCCACTTTTGGGGTGCCTGGGTGGCTCAGTGGGTTAAGCCTCTACCTTTGGCTCAGGTCACAATCTCAGGGTCCTGGGATCGAGCCTCACAACCGGCTCTGCTCAGGAGGGAGCCTGCTTCCCCCTCTCTCTCTGCTGGCTGCTCAGCCTACCTGTGATCTCTCTGTCAAATAAATAAATAAAATCTTTTAAAAAGGCTCCTGGGTGGCTCAGAGGGTTAAGCCTCTGCCTTGGGCTCAAGTCATGGTCTCAGGGTCCTGGGATCAAGCCCCGAATCGGGCTCTCTGCTCGGCGGGGAGCCTGCTTTCCCCCCTCTCTCTACCTGCCTCTCTGCCTACTTGTGATCTCTCTCTCTGTGTCAAATAAATAAATAAAATCTTTTAAAAAAATGAAAAAAATAAAAGAATCCACTTTTATGGGGGAAAAAATTCCTCTCCAGTTTTACTTAGACATCTTGTAAGGGCCTATTTAGCCAGAGCGATTCCATCCGGTTAAACAGTGATTTTGTTCATGCAGTAAAACTTAAACTGACACCCCCCCCCCCCCCCCCCCCCCCCCCCCCCGCACCAGGGGAACTTACTTAAAAGCAAGTCCTGGAAACCAGTAGAATATGGCCGACCAGTCCCTGATAACAGAGCCCAAATACAAGGGCGGGTCAGGTCAGGTGGAGGTAACAGAGCCCAAATGCAGGGACCAGTCGGACCAGGTGGAGACATCCAATCAGTGAAGCACGCATACTGTCTCCCTAGCTACCAAGGAGTGTGGGCCCCGCCTTTTGGGCGCCAATCCTGACCAAGGTATAGGCTAATTCAAATAGCTACTATGGGGTGAACTGTAATTCAGTTGGCCACCCGTGTGTGACCTAGCATGACTGTGCAGCTTTCTCTGTGTGTTACAATCTCATTGGCCACCTGTGTGTGGCCAGGCTCAACTACATGGCCTTTGCTCTATAAAAGTTAGTCTGTAAGGCAGGGAGGATTCGCCCTCTCTATAAGAGGCGGCCCCGGTCTGTTGGTTTGATTCTTGATGTTTGGCGCGAAATAAAGCTTTGCTTGACCTTCGCTTTGTATCAGTCTCGTTCCTTTGACCATGGACCCAACAATCTCAAATGCCCATTTTCATTCATGTATATGCAATTACTTGGCTCCCTTGCCCATGGACCTGAAGAGGCAGAATCTATATTGGAATGGTTAACAATTACAATCGTTACAAAATTACAGTAATGGCTACAGTTCTGGAACACGTAATGTATGTCAGGCATTAAACAGTGTGCTTCCTAATCGCGATCTTACTGAATTCTCACACTGAAGAATGAACATTGCCATTTTGCAGATGAGAATGCTGAAACCTGGAAGTGAGATCCCTACCCAGGAATCTAGACCTGAGCCCAAAAAGCTAGAACACTGAACCCAGAATCTTAACCACTTGAGACACTAGCAAGCACTTAGCAGACAGCTTGCCCTTAGTAACTTGCTGAGGATCATCAACAGCCTAATAGTTACATTTTGTACACAAAGACCACTACACACATAATTAATAAGCAGCTTTAACACTCAGGAAAAGGCAATGTCAATTTCTCTTGTCTTTTGCTTTTGGCCCCTCCCTCTGTAATCCTCATCATGCCTTTCCTGGAATGGGCTCTGGGATCCACACTCTTCCCACGACATTCTTCCTCTAGGATTTTCCACTTTCCAGGGCGATCACTGTGATCTAACCCCACCACCATTTATTTAAGTAAGGCTAAAGATCACTAATAAAACACAAAACTGCTCTCTGGAAGGAAATTTAAAAACCACAGGGAAAGTATCACGAAATACTGGTACAAACATTTCCCTCCCACTAGGTCTTCCTCACTGACTGAGGTTCTTCGCTCTGACATCATGGACAGCATATGAGGAATCCAATACAACTGTTGGCATTTATGAGAGCCTACATCTGAGGGGAGGGAAGAGGAAAGTACATAGCTTTTATCAGATACAAAAAGGAATCCCTGACAAAGACGAAAGGATCTTTTCAAATGAATGAATCTTTTCTAGCCATCTACAGAATTCTTGTCATGTATATACATGCTATATACATTCTTCTCTTCTTCAATCTCGACCACCACTCAGGTCCAACTCCAAAGGCGATCTCTCACCCATAGCCTTCGGAAAGCCCTCTCTGCTGACTCTTACCCTGTCCATGTCCCTGAATTTGCTGGTAATTCCCAGGGACAGGCTCTGTCTGCAGTAATCAAAGGAACGAAGGAAAGTGACTGAATTCACAATTCTCTAGCCCCACGTGGCACGCCAGCTGCAGTCTGGGCAGACCTATTACAGAAAAAGCTGCGCTATCTGGCACTACCCCAGGAGGGAAGAAGAGGAAACCAGCATTGCCAAAATGCCCTAAGACAAATCTCCGATCCAGTAACTGAAATTGATGCCACGGAAATGCAACAGCATTGACACAACCCTTTGAAAGAGACCTGATCAAAATGCAAAGCTAAAAGTTTTCTCTGATGACTCAAGCTGAGCAGCATACACCTCGGGGCGGGGGGGGGGGGGGGGGGTGCAGAATGAAATCTAACCCACAAAATGTACTCGGATTGAAACAGAACAAAAAAGATGGCGCTCAGGGGCACCTGGGTGGCTCAGTGGGTTAAAGCCTCTGCCTTCAGCTCAGGTCATGATCCCAGAGTCCTGGGATTGAGTCCCACATCGGCTCTCTGCTCCGCAGGGAGCCTGCTTCCTCCTCTCTCTCTCTGCCTGCCTCTCTGCCTACTTGTGATCTCTGTCAAATAAATAAATAAAATCTTTAAAAAAAAAAAAAGATGGCGCTCGGAGAAATGAGAGTTAGTTTCAAAACCTTGAAAAGTGTTCTTTACAGTGATTAAGAGTACTACGTAATAATGTAGAAACATGGAACATAACAGTAAGGGACAAAATAGGGCCTACAATCATTATGATCACACCTGTAAAACTGTGTTATCCACAAAACAAAAGAGTGTAAGAGTGAATTTGTTCTGAATTTTAAGCTGTTGGGACCCAATGATTTTTTTTTCCCTTTTTCGAATTTATGTAGCATCAGTGTCGTGTGTTTATTATTTAAAGGAGGAAAGAGAGCACAATTCCCAACTGAAAAAGAAGTACTGAAGGTGCTTGGTAATGTCATCAAGCTCAGAGAAACAGATTCTAGAAAACCTGAACTTACTTCTCGATCAATGTATCAAGAGACTAAATCTATTTTCTTCCTACCAAAATGGCTGCCCTTAAAATACTGAAGGACCAAAAAAATAAAAAGGACCTCTCCAGTTTTACTTAGACATCTTGTAAGGGCCTATTTAGCCAGAGCGATTCCATCCGGACCAAAAAAATAAAAATAAAAATAAAAAAGGTTGCAAAGTCCTTGCAAAGTATAACTCAATGAACAAAGTATATGGGACTGGAAGTACACCACTGAACTAAGTGAAATGACTGAGAAGTAGATTTAATTATTTGCCAGCTCACCCTCTACCCTGTCCCAGAACTCCAGCTGGGGTGTCTCCTGCCCTCCAAGTGGCCCTTCCTGGGCAGTGTTGCTCTCCCTTTTCGAACCCTGCCTCGTGAAACTTGCTTAGGCTCCAACATGAACTCGCCACTCCCCACAGGGCAATCATTTTATAAGTTCCAAAAGCGATGAAAGGGATTTTTTTTAAATGTAGTGATCACCGCAACCCCACCCTCTTTCTCCGAATTCATTAAGGTTCCAGCTCAGGCACAGTGGAAAGAGCAGCTCAGTACCTATGTTCTCTTCACTTCCCACTAGGTTCTATGGAGTAACTCAGGTCTGGGACCAAGAGGTTAATGGTTGATTGGGCTTATTTCTGGTCAAGGCCCCTTACAGGCCTGAGAAATGCCCTTGAGACTGCAATTTCCTTGTGGTTTTTCCTACAGGAAAGATCACAAGTTAACAATTATACATCGCTATTGTAACAAACTCCAGTGAGCTCACCAACTCAAAAATTCAGAGCAACATTTCAAGAAATATAAATGTGTGATCAAGACCTTGAGGGATACCACTCTGACATTAGTTAAACAATTAGTCCTAAATCGTAGGCATTTGAAATTCATTTGCTATCTGTGAGCCTCAGCGACCTCACCTGTAAAAACGGAATGTTTTTACCAGCGCCAAAAGAAGGACCAGGTAACCAGATTACCTGAAGTCCCTTACTAGCCGGAACGCGTAAGATGCAGCGTGACTAGGTTGGAAAATAGTTCTCGTTCACCTGGATGCCTGGGGTGCTCCTCTATTATTCTCCAGCCATCTACCCTACCCCTTCAGGTCTTTTCCAAACTGCTCTGAAGTTGTTTTGCGAAAGCAGACCTGATTCTGTCTCTCCCCTATAGAAAAGCCCCGATGGCTAGCAACAGCCAGCTACATTTGGATAAAATAAAATCCAAACTCCGTAGCTCGGCAACCGCATGTCCCTGGTATGAATGTTAATGGTCTTCATTCTCAGGTCTGAAAAATGCAGGAATGTTGTTTCCGAACACAGCCGAATCACTATTTTGAGAGCACGTTCCACCAGAAAGCCAAAAAAATTAATAATAATAATAATTGCAATTTACCAATTTCATGAAAGTTCAATTCCTTACGGATTTTCTCAGCCATTTTAGGTTGAAACACAATGTAAGATTTTCCATATCTCTCTTTTCCCCCACTTTGTTCTAGCATTGATCTTATTGCCAGGAGCTTACTTGTCTTTGCAACAGGGGAGCCGCAAGGGGCGCGAGGTAGCTGGTCCCCAGCCATCCTCTACCAAACACTTGCTAGATCATCCTAATGGGAGTTCTTGAATGTCATCCCCCCTCTACGCTAGCATCTGCTAACTTTGACACCTTCCCTTCTGGGCTCAGGGCTTGTACCTCATGCTTCTTTCCACCATGGTGTCCTCTCACAATGACTGACAGGCCCCTCCAGGTCTGTGGGCTCTCAGTGGCTCACAGGAAAACTTCTGGCTTCTTCTCACCCCAGGTCCTATTTTAAAACCATTGCCAAGCATTTTAAATCATTTCCTTGGCATATGGCTCCCCAGTAGGAGAGAATGGATAAGGGAAGACACCATGCCTTTTGCATTCCCTGATACGTTTTGGGGGGGCACCTGGGTGGCTCTGTTGGCTAAGTGTCTGCCTTCAGCTCAGGTCATGATCCCAGGGTCCTGGGATGGAGTCCCACATCGGGCTCCCTGCTCAGCCTGCGTCTCCCTCTCCCCGCACCTGCCCGTGCTTGCTCTCCCTCTAATTTCTCTCTTTCTTAAATAAAGAAATAAAATGTTGAAAAATAAAATAAAAACGGTTGCTGAATGAATACAAGTTGCTCCACAACTGGTTTACTCTAATCCTTCTGGCTTCTTCTACACACTTATTCACGCAGAAACACGGAGCAAACACAGAGTGCTATGGAATTATGTACTAAGGAACACTAGCTTAATACGAGTTTATCAGGACAGATCTCTACGCAGAAATAATGTTTAAGTCCTGGGACAAGGACACAAGGTGGTAACCCCCATCTCTCCCATCTCCCTTCCAAACACACACACACACACCAGTTAATTCATCAGTAATCATGAGCAATTCACAGCAGTGTTTTTAAAATGCCTTTAAAGTCGGGGCACCTGGCTGGCTCAGTCAGTAGAGCATCTGACTCTTGACCTTGGGGTTGCAAGTTCGAGGCCACTTTGGATGTAAACATCACTTAAAAGTAAAATTTTTTTTAAAGGCTTTATTTATTTATTTGACAGACAGAAATCACAAGTAGGCAGAGAGGCAGGCAGAGAGAGAGGAGGAAGCAGGCTCCCCGCCAGGCAGAGCCCGATGTGGGGCTCCATCCCAGGACCCTGGGATCATGACCTGAGCCGAAGGCAGAGGCTTTAACCCACTGAGCCACCCAGGTGCCCCAAAAGTAAAATTTTTTTTTAAAAAAACAAATAAGTAAAAATAAGATCTATTAAAAAAAATTAAAATGTCTTTAGAGTCCTATGAGACTTCAGAAGTGTTTCAGGGGCAGATACGAGAAATGAGGAAGAGGAGTATAGGGTCCTGGTAGGCAGAATAATGGCCCCCCAAGATGTCTAAGTTCTCAAAACCTTTAAATATGTTTCCTGACATGGCAAAAAGGACTTGCAGCTATCCAGGAGAGCCCAACTGGACAACATGAGTCCTTAAACAGGTAGAACCCTCCCCAGCTATGGCCAGAGAGAGAAGGGGCTACATCACAGGGGAGATGGGATGTTGCTGGCTTTGGAGATCACACAAGGGGGCCATGAACCAAAAAGGTGGGCAGTCTGTGGAATCTGGAAAAGACCAGGAAAGACAGTCTCTCTTAGAGCCTCCAGAAAGAAACACCTTCATTTTGGTTCACTGCCTTCCAGAGCTGTAAGATGACAAATGTGTATTGTTTTAAGCCACAAAGCATGTGAACTTTTGCTATGGCAGATGTAGAAAACTACCATAGTTCCTCCATTATCTTTTCTGGTGATCCAAACAGAAGAGCTCTGCACTGACCCATGATCCCTACTGGGACTCTGCAGGAAAGTTAATCTGGGGGCAGGGTTCCAAGAGGACAAACCTCATTCCCTCAAACATGTCTCAAAAGTGTCTCGGTAACTTTCCTATTGTTGTTACCTCCATCCCAGAATCCCCTCCCCCCAGACCCTTTGCCTTCACCCAGCACTATTTTAGTGACCCTCCAAGGATGCCACCCAGGTCTGGGTCTCTGATGTCTTGTCCCTACCCTACTCCTGGCAAAATCAATTGCTCCTTCTTCTCACTTTCTATTATGTTCCATATATGCTTTGCTTACTGAAATTACAAGCTGACAAACCCTCATGGACAAGGACCAGCTCTCACCTAAGGCTCATTTAACTAAGTATCCACTGGAGTGTTGGGCTCATAGTAGACACTCTTCGCGACCGCCTCATCTAAGCAAGCCTCAGCTGACTGTATTTTCTTTTTTTAAAGATTTATTTATTTGAGAGAGAGAGAGAGAGAGCGCACAGCGGGGAGGGGGAACAGGAGGAGTGGCAGACAAGGGTAGAGGGAGAAGCAGGCTTCCCAGTGAGCAGGGAGCTCCATCCCAGGACCCCTGAATCGTGACCCGAGCCAAAAGCAGACACTGAACCGATTGAGCCACCCAGGCGCCCCAGCTTCCTATATTTTCAATCATGCTCCATGTGTATTTCTTTCACAACGCCTACAACTGATCATTCTCTATATGTACTGTCTATCTTCCCCACTACATGGAGTTTGATGAAAATAGATCAGCTCTGTCTACCATGGTATCTGGGACATCTGGCCCAGAACGCAGGGAACAAATCCATTGTTGAATGTGTGTTTAACGTAGTTTGCATCCGAGAGAAAGAGACCCATGGGCAAGATGAACGCAACACATAGCTGATGGGAACTATGGAACAAAGCCTGACGCGAAGGAGCCCAAAGACTGCGTCTGGCCACCCTCTCTCTGGCTCATGGGACCCAACCACAGTCTCGCTAACAGGAAGAGCCAGACCTGCTCTTCCTGAAGCAGCAGCTCCCTCCCAAGAGAACAATTAAACAGAGTCCTGGCACAGAGCTCGGGAAGGATGCCAACTTCAACAGAACTTGTCGAGGTGTACTGCAGACAGTTACTGGCGAGTAATGAGGAGCCCTTCCGTGCCTCGTAAGTGACCGCATGCGTAGCATCTCTATCGAGACTGATGACGCTGTTTTCCCAAACTCATCAGAGAAGACTTTTTTTTTTTTTTTAACCAATTTCAATGCTAAAATCAGTAGGCTGAGAGCAAATACCTGTATTGCACATTGGGTGCCTCTCAGTACGTTGGTCTTCGGTAACTAATGGGTTGCTTCAGATGGAAGTATTCATAGCTAGTAATTAGGAAATCCTACTCAGAAATGTGCTACCTTTGAAACCGCTTCGAAATGCAAACACACCTAAGGGGAGAAAGTGTTTTAGGTAGATAACTGTTCTGAGTTTGTTTTTCCTACACCAAGGACAGTCTTACTGCCAAGATAAATAGCAATGACTATAGTGGGATTTAAGGGACCTCAGGAAGGTGGGTCCTCAAAAATCCCCTCCACGCTGTTGATAATGCCTGGAAGTCCCCCCCCCCCCCCATTTAGCAATAATTGTCCCTAGGGGCCAACCATGCATCCCCCTTTCTTTTTTTTTTTTTTTTAAGATTTTATTTATTTATTTGACAGAGATCACAAGTAGGCAGAGAGGCAGGCAGAGAGAGAGAGAGAGAGAGGAGGAGGAAGCAGGCTCCCCGCTGAGCAGAGAGCCCGACACAGGACTCGATCCCAGGACCCTGGAATCACGACCCGAGCAGAAGGCAGAAGCCTTAACCCACCGAGCCACCCAGGCGCCCCTGCATCTCCCTTTCTAATCAAAATTCAAAAATGTAGAAAAGGAAGCTCTAATCCCTAACTAACCACAAAGGTGGTGGTAAGAGTCTTGGTTTGGGACAGGCGTCATATGGAAAAAGGAAAAGGAAATCTAAGAGTCCAAAATGTGAGAATGCTTTTGTAGGTTGCGGGGTTGGGGAACCAAGAGTTCAAGCAGGCACCCAACATCAAAAGAAGAGAGGCAAGAGAAACTAGCGCCCGAAGGGCCAAGTGAGGGCACCTACACTGCGCAGTCGCAAGGCCCCCCCGGAAGCAGCCAGGCTTGCGCATTTCCTGTCACGCACAGGCGCGCAGCAGTCAAGGTCTTCTCAGGGCAAAGGCAAAGAAAGCTCTTCCTGAAATGAATGTCTCCTGCTGGACACTGCCTAGGCCAAGGCCATCACTCAGAGACTATAAAGCTGATCATATTTCCTTTACTTTCCCTGACAGCCCATCTCTGAGCTCTCCATTCTAAGCAGGGCTGTTTTTTTCCCCTTCTAACTTGAACTCTTAAAGAAAGGATTTAAATGTCCTAAAATCAGGTGGCTCAGTTGGTTAAGCGGCAACCTTTGGCTGGGGTCATGATCTCAGGGTCCTGGGATTGAGCCCCACATCAGTGACCCTGCTGCTCCCTCTCCCTCTGCTCCTCCCCTCTGCTCCTGTTCCCTCTCTCAAATAAGTAAAATTAAAAAAAAAAAAAAAAAAGGTTCTAAAATCATTTACTTGGCTCTCTAGTTGATTGTGGAATTAAGTAACTTGATGCCTATTAAAAGGAGGTAAGGTAGGTGTGCCTGGGTGGCTCAGTTTGCTGGGTGCCTGCCTTCGGTTCAGGTCATGATCCTAGGGTCTTGGGATTGAGCCCCCCAGTGGGCTCCCTGCTCCGCAGAGAACCTGCTTCTCCCTCTCCCTCTGTCTGCTGCTCCCCCTGCATGTGCTCTGACAAATAAAACCTTTTAAAAAAAATGAAACAAAATAAAATAAAATATAAAAAGATGTGAGGTGTTGGGGAAGAGTTACAAGAGGATTTAAGAACGCAAAAAGGATTTAGATAAATGAAAGCTTGCCCCAAATTCCTGAAATTAGGCTGTCATGACTTTAATCTTATACCCTAGCACGAGTAATGGCAGGACAGTTTTCTTCCTTCTTTTTTTTTTTTTTTTTAAGATTTTATGTATTTATTTGACAGAGAGAAACACAGCGAGAAGAGGGAACACAGGCAGGGGGAGTAGAAGAGGGGGAAGCCAGCTCCCCACCAAGCAGGGAGCCCGATGTAGGGCTCGATCCCAGGACCCCGGGATCATGACCTGGGCCAAAGGCAGACGCGTAAGGACTGAGCCACCCAGGTGCCCTGGAGGACAGTTTTCTAATGTGATCTAACAATGCCTAAGGTATAATCTTGTCACAACGACCTACTTGAATCTAAACTAGCCTTCCCAATCAATTCTCAGTTTACAAGTAATAAACGGTATAGAGAAAGGAACAAATCAGCTCCTGAAAAAAACCTACAAAAATACAGACTCAGTGTGCAACAAGTTCTTCCAATGGAAAACAGGAACTGTTTAGGGGAAAAGACACTTACTCTATTGACAATCAGATGTGACATATGGTCCTCAATCCCAGTTTGGATACAAAGGCAGGAAAACACATTTGGGGGACCACTGAGGAAATCTGCATAAATGCTGGGTGTCAAGTAACATTAATTTTTCCAGGTGTGCTATTAATTTGCTTCCGAAGGAAAAGCATTCTTTTCAGAGAGGCATACCAAAATATTTATGGTTAGAATGTCACTGTATCTGCAATGTACTTCATCACGTAACAAAATCCTAAAATTATGCCATACCGATTATTGGTTATTCTGTCTGTGCTCAAGGACAATGAAACGGATTAAAAAAAAAAAAAAACTCACCAGGTATTTCTACCATAGTTAAGGAATAACGACTTGAACTTTGCTATGCAAACGGTCCTTGACATACTCCTAAAATACACGGAATGAAGTAAGGCTAGGATAATGGTTTCCAGTTCATTTACAAGCGACATTCTGCCATTTGCATTTCGCTGCAAAAGTTTCTACCTAAGGAAAAATAGGACATTCTATTGATCTAATAGCAACATAACTAGACCAATGGTGTGTTGAGCTATACTAACAATCAATGCAATTGAAAGGGCAGAATATTAAAACTCAAGGTCCATCAACAACTATTTAAAGGACATTTCCCCGGAAAACAAAAAGGAAAGAGAAGGTTGACAGACAACGCTACCAGTGTACAGAGGTTCAAGCAGAAATGAAGCTGAATGGCATCAACATTAAGGTCCCAAGCTCTGGAGCCTACCAGCCTACGGCTGAATCCCAGTCCCACCACCTGTCAGCCGAAAAATAATAAGAGCGTCCTGGCGTCCCATAGCGTCCTTGTGTGGATTAAAGGAGCGGACGATTATCATAAGTAGAGTATGTGGTACACAGTCAGCACTCAATACAAGAAGCCTTTCTTTCTTTACAGCAATGACTTTTAATCACCGGTTCACTGAAGGGCTTTGGGGTGTCCCCGTCCCCACCGGGTTGAGTGCTAAATTTTGTGAACTCTCATCTTCTCAAAAGAAAAGTCCTTCGTTTTTAGCAGATTCTAAGAGCTCCACAACCACCTCCAAAGTTTAAGACTAACTGCGTGAGAGGCATTTGTCATAATTCCAGATGCGCGTGGCATTACTATACTGTGGCAACTGCCACCAATTATGTGTGTCCTGTCAAAATGTCATGCTCCCTTCTTCTAGCAACACATAGTTTTGCTGAGCATCTGTACCCAAGAGGAAAAACAAAGGGACAGTACACAAAGGGCAGTGACATCTTTTTTTCCTGTCTAATCCTCACTGGCTCCGGAGAGGGCAGCCCTGATTTATGCCTTATTATAACATTTGGAAAGGTCAGCTTATGTAATAAAGGTACTATGGCCTCGCTCCATCATTAGAGAGCCCACTTTCAGCCAGGAAAATGGCACGCTACTTCGACGGAATTGACGCCATTACCCAGAAGGCTTTGACTCGCTGGAAATCTGATAAAAAATTTTCAAGTCCCTTGGCAATAATTTTCCAGCACAATTTTAAGCTGGCCGTGCTTCTGCAGCAGTGCAGCTAAAATCTGCTATAGGCAAATCCCTGCAGAGTCTGAAAATTTGTCAGAAGGCAGACATGTCTGTAATCAACGATTAATCCTATTGACCATGATTAATGCTTCCACACTCCAGCCTCTCAGCGCCAAATGCTATGTCATGATTCTACATGTCACCACACATCTCTCACAGGATTACACCGTCTTTCAAATCTCCTTTCGGAGGAGCTGGAAGATTGTGACACATAGGTCATATCCATTTTAGAGATGTTACATTTCTCACTTCAGCTAGAACCTTTTCATCTCTGATGTGATTCTACTCTATATTTGCAACGGCCTGGTTTCAATACAATTCCCATGGTGGCGCAAGCATAGGAACTTGGTGGTCGGATGGTTTGTCCTTATGGGACACGAACGGAACACCAAAAACAACGCATCTCCGGGCATGCTCAGGGTGTGACCTTGGACAAGTCACCTGTACCTTTGACAAGACTTATTGCGTACGTACAGAGTTCCAATCACCGTGCTAAGCTCAGGAGATGTGTACTAAAGACGCTCTTCCTGCCCCCAAAGAGCTTACAGTGTAGAGAGGAGACAGATAAGTAAACGGGGAATTTCAGTACAGTGTAATAGAGGATAATTACAATGGAAGTGATCATAGAATACTGTAGAAACAGGGAAGGCATCTTAAAAGAACAGGCATCTGGGGCACCTGGATAGCTCAGTCGGTTAAGCATCCAGCTCTTGATTTTGGCTCAGGTCATGATCTCAGGGTCCTAAGATCGAGCGCCACGTCAGGCTCTGCACTGAGCATGGAGCCTTCTTGAGATTCTCTCTTGCCCTCTGCCCACCCCCCGCCCCCACTCATACTTGCTCACTCTCTCTCAAACAAATGGTTTTTAAGAAAAGAGCAGGCATCTAAACTAGAAGTTACCTAAGTGCATGTGTGTGCACTGGAGTGTTCCAAAGGGAACAGCACGTACAAAGGCTCAGAAGTAAGAGAGAGCATGATAACGTTCATGGAACAGCAGGAGTTCCATGGCTGGCCTATGGAGATTGAGAGATAAATTGTAAGAGCTGGGGCTGAAAATAAAAGTCAGATCATGAAGGGCCTGGGGAAGGCATAGAAGATGTTTGGAAGCGGAAGGCATGAAGAGACATCAAAGTGCTGTAAGCCATTGCAATATGATTGGAATTATATTTTAGAAAGATTACAACAGGTACAGTGTAGAATATAGATTGAATGAAGGCAATGCTGAAGGTAGGAGACCAGTTTAAAGTCTACTGCTTTTATCTAGGTGAGAGACGATGATGGTCAGACTAGACTCTCCGAAATGACAGTGGAAGCTCTGGTATGCAACCCCGGAACACCTTCAGGACCAAGGCGCTCGCTGCCCTAGTTACCAGCAATATTGGCTGCTGGAGGCTCACAAGTGAATCCCTCTCCAGAAACTGCCCTCAGACACAGGGAGCCTACCTGTCCAATGTTACAGCTCCTTCCAATGGGCAGCCCACATGCGCCAATTGGACGACAGCTCTGATGGAAACCCCAGTTTGTGAGCTCCCTACAGAATGTGAAGGCTTGGGCGCCTGGGTGGCTCAGTGGGTTGAAGCCTCTGCCTTCGGCTCAGGTCATGATCTCAGGGTCCTGAGATCGAGCCCCGCATCGGACTCTCTGCTCAGCAGGGAGCCTGCTTCCCTTCCTCTCTCTCTGCCTGCCTCTCTGCCTACTTGTGATCTCTGTCTGTCAAATAAATAAATAAAATCTTAAAAAAAAAAAAAAAAGAATGTGAAGGCTTTTCTTTGGACAGCATCGTGGCTGGGTTGCTCCATCTCCCTGATCCTGCATCACTCGTGTCCTCACGCTTTTGTTCCTGACGGTGTTCCCCAATACATTTCCCGTCTGTTTCCCAAAAGGACCAGATCTAAGGCAGAACCTGAGTAGTTCTCACCTGTAAAAGGAGGGGGTGAATTAGTTCCTTGCTGAACACACTTCCGGTCCATTCTACCACCTCATAGTCTTTGGAATTTTTTTGACAGTTCTTGCAGATGGTTCAAAACACCAGGAAATGGATACACCAGACGCTTAATTTTTGCAACCGCAGCAGGACTCATCACAATAATTAGAAATGTTTTGCAAACAGACCACCCACAAATCTTGCACCCAGTCGGGGTTTCTATTGTCTACTTATATAAATATAAAATTCTTTATGGCCTCCCTGCCAAAGCTTGCTTCTTATAAAAAATACTGCTGCTCCCCACAGACCAGCATGCAACAGTGCCTTATCTTTTGCTGAGAGCAGAACTAAAAGCAATAAGTCTAGCACTTTTCTAAATGCACAGCAAAGCTGAATGTATGATTAATATATCAAGCTGAATATTGCTGCAATGACTCTCTCCTCCCCCTTCAAAAAAAAGTTCCTCAGCAAAACAGAATTCTTTTGTGAGTTATTATAGCTATATCTCCCTGCTTTCAATGGTAAGCCATTCATAAACTCTACATCATGTGATTCTGACCATCTCAGAACCACAGTTTCTTATGGACTTTCCATGATTTATGAAGGCCATATTCCTGTGAAGAACTTTTTAAGATTTTATTTATTTTTATTTATTTGTCAGAGAGACAGAGAGCACAAGTAGGGGGAACAGCAGGCTCCCCGGTGAGCAGGGAGTCCCATGCGGGGCTTGATCCCAGGACCCTGAGGTCATGACCTGAGCCGAAGACAAAGGCTTAACCAACTGAGCCACCCAGGCATCCCCCTGTGGAGAACTTTTTAAATCATGAATTTTAGAATCTTAGAATCTGAGAGCTGCAAGAAACCAAAAAACAAGACCAGGAGTTTTTAACCTAAGGTTTCTGGAACCACAGATGGGCTTCCAAAGGTCTACAGAATGCTAAGGTTGTGTACCGAGTTTGTGGAGTCATGCGACAATTGTTAATAGAGTATATAAGCTGATACACACGAGACTCTCTGCTCCTGCAAAATTAAGACCCATTGTTGATACCAATGGTCTGGCTTCCTGCTTAATGAAACTTAAAAGTTTAGAGCAATTCCATGACTTAGCCAGGGTCAACAAGTTTAATATTAGAGCCCAGGGTGGCTTCGTTTCAGTCCGATGAGCTTTCCCCTACATTGGGCTAGGAAGGCATTTCAAACTAAGGCATCATTCGGAGTACATTATAACTTCTTTCCTATCACACTAACATGTCCCTATTGCCAAGGGAACGCTTCCTCAAAGGAAACCAAAGCCTTCTGTTAGGCTCAGTAACTTTTATAACTTTTAACTTTTACCTTCTATTTATCTAGCATTTTACGGTTTTCAAAGCACTTTCCTATCTACGATTACATTGAAGTTGAGCCTCAAAACCCTTTCAAGATAGGAAACTAGCAGTTAAAAAGCATAGGCTCTGGAATAAAGCTGCCTGAGTTGGAAACGTACCTCTCCTATTCCTAGCCGGGTCACCCTGAGCAAGCCACCTACCTCTTTGTGCCTGGGGTGCCTCATCTGTGAAATGAAAACACATAATAAATATTAGCTAGGACCATTATCCCTATCTTAGAATTACCAATGAGGGATTTGAGAGGAAGTTCATGTAACTTCCTTAAAAGTGCCCTATAATTAGTGGCTCTGGGACTCAAAAACAAGGTCCATTAACTCCAAGTCAAAAAACATTTTAATGTACAACACACAGAACCCTGAAAACAAAACAACCAGGAAGCAATCAACCTCCCAATGACTGAAACAGCCTCTCATTTATATCCAGGGATCATCTAGATGCCGTCACTGGGTACCCAACTATGAAATTCCAAATCTGTTCTGAGAATCACCTCTTACTTCCTGTTTCTAAATGCATAGAAATTCAAATGAAATAACTGACTAGGTTATATCTAAGCTGTTTTTGAAGCCACATGAGACCTATCCCTTGAGAATTTTTTAATTCAGAAGACATGATGCCCATGGTCAATTCTTACAGGAATTTTTCTCCAATGAAATGGAATGCCATATTAAATACCCCAGCAAATCTAAAGGCACAGGACCTTAGAAATGCTATTCCTAAGCTCTGGCTGGTCCAGGTTTTATCCCACAATGATCATTAAAGCCTGTGTTCATGGTGTGTTTAAATGAGCAAGGCCCCAGATAACACCCAGCCAAGGGCCGGAGTGCTTTCTTCCTGGCTTAAAAAGACAAGAAGACCTCACTCACCAAATAGTGCTGTGACCACTTCGGCTGCCCTAAGTAGGAGCTCCCAAGAGGAAGTGAATGAAGAAGCCTTTAAATGGGTTTTTCAATTACTATAAAACACATTATGGGGCACCTGGGTGGCTCTGGTTAAGGGTCTGACTCTTGATTTTGACTCAGGTCATGATGTCAGGTCCTGGGATTGAGCCCCACATCAGGCTCTATGCTCAGCAAGGAGCCTGCTTGAGGTTCGATCTCCATCTCCCTCTCCCCCTGCTTACTTACTCTCTCTCAGATAAATACATCTTTAAAACACACACACACGCATGGGACGCCTGGGTGGTTCAGTGGGTTAAAGCCTCTGCCTTCAGCTCAGGTCATGATCCCAGGGTTCTGGGATCGAGCCCTGCATAGGGCTCTCTGCTCAGCGGGGAGCCTGCTTCCCTCCCTCTCTCTCTGCCTGCCTCTCTGCCTACTTGTGATCTCTGTCTGTCAAATAAATAAATAAATACATAATCTTTTTTAAAAAATAAAAAAAATAGGGGCACCTGGGTGGCTCAGTGGGTTAGAGCCTCTGCCTTAGGCTCGGGTCATGATCCCGGGGTCCTGGGATCGAGCCCCGCATCGGGCTCTCTGCTCAGCAGGGAGCCTGCTTCCCCCTCTCTCTCTGCCTGCCTCTCTGCCTATTTGTGATCTCTCTGTCAAATAAGTAAATAAAATCTTAAAAAATAAATAAAAATAAATAAATAAGTAAATAAAGCACATGCACGTACATTACAATCTTCTTTACCCAAGTACCTTTAGGTGTTGCTAAGTGGACTGGATTATGTGAAAAGTATCCCCTTTCAACACGCACATCCTTGGGCTAAGTGGGCATGGTCTTTGGTGACAGATTGGCAGGCAAATTAGAACACACGAAACTAGGTGAGGCTCTACAAGTCTTTTCTTTAAACAAACTCACCCATTCTCTCGCCTTGCAACCATCCATTTGTAATTTGTTTCTACAGGCCACCTACTCTTGGTTTTGGTCAGCTGAGGCCCCATATAAAGTGACAAGAAGGGTAGCATTTATGAGTGGCAGAAGACTTATTTAAAAAAAAAAAAAAAAACTTTACTCTACCCCGCCCCTGTAAAACCATCCTTTTCTCCAGTGTCATGGAAACATGACACTATCTTTGAATTGATATCTATGAATTGCTTTCACTCGTGGCTTTGCATTTTCCTGTAACACTCTGAGTGATGTTATTTAAGCAGCAAGAGTCTGGTCCCGACTCTCCTATTAAAGCTCAAATTAATATAGCCCAATATGTTTATCATGAATCTGATGTAGAAGCTATCCAGGACAGCAGGAGGCTGGCCAGGGGGTTGCTCAGAACCCAGACATATCCATGAGTTAGGTTTACTTGACCTCCTACCTGCAGAGTCCACTGCCACCCACAGTCCAAGTCCAGGCCTAGGTCAAGGCGAAAGGGTACTGCAGTGTGATGGCAAGAAAACCAAGTAGCGGGACGCCTGGGTGGCTCAGTTGGTTAAGCAACTGCCTTCAGCTTGGGTCATGATCCCGGCGCCCTGGGATCGAGTCCCACATCGGGCTCCTTGCTCAGCGGGGAGCCTGCTTCTCCCTCAGCCTCTGCCTGCCATTCTGTCTGCCTGTGCTCATTCTCTCTCTCTCTGACAAATAAATAAAATCTTCAAAAAAAAAAAAGAAAACCAAGTAGCACTGAATGGGGACAGATGCGACCTACTCTGGTGGTGAGCATAGTGTGAGGTATCAACTGGTCAGATCACCACGTTGTGTGCCTCAAACTCACATAACACTGTGTGTCAACTCTACTCAAAAACAATTTAAAAAAAGAAAAACCACCAAGTAGACGGTGCATCCAAAAACCTGAGTCCTAGCTCCCGTTTTATTGCAATTTAGTGGGGACCTTCGACAAATTTCTTCTTCCAGGCCTGTTTTCTCTTCTAGAACAGGAGAGGGACTAAAGAAACGATCATTTGTGCTACGTATCACATGCTAAGATACAGAGCCCCAAACCAGTAATTTAGCATCTAATTTGTCATATTCCTGATTCCACGATCAACCTTGACCGCAACATCCCAGTAATCAACCAGGTCTGTAACTTGCTTCTGAACAGGACAGACCTCGCCTGGAAGTCCAATTCTCTGAGAGCTAACTACCCCAACCGCCCTCTGTCAAACGTTCTCCCATCAGGCACTAGCCAACCAATTTGTAGAACATCTAGACTGTTGCTTTTTCGGGGGGGGGGGGGGGGGGGGAGATATCATTTGAGAGACTGTTGGGAGGAAGTTAAAGCAAGAAACCTAGGGGCTGCCCATTTTCATGTATTGTCACAATTAGGTTCAGTTTCCACCTCACTTCGGTTCATTATTTTCTTGGCATACGATCTAATTTCATCAAATATGCAAACCTGCCAAGGGAGGGATTGGATTGTTACAACCTGGAGGTTGATTGGACACGTGCCGCACAATTAGCATTTCAAACAGGTATCAAGGAAGCCTAGGAAGATGTATTTTCTTTTACACTTACTAGCGTCAGCGGAAATGCTTCAGAGACTATAGGAAGCTAATTTCTCCTGCAAAGTTAGAGACAAGGGATGAGAATGAATTTAATTGGAATTTGAGGGTATGGGGGTTTTTTTATTATTGTAAATGGCAACTTTTCCAGTAAGAAACTGCAAATTTTTTTTACTAAAGATTTTATTATTTGAGAGAGTCTTCACAAGCACAGGAGTGGGGGAAGGGGCAGAGGGAAGAGGGAGAAGCAAGCTCCCCAATGAGCAGGGAGCCCAAGACGGCTTGATTGTTCGATCGCAGGACCCCAGGATCATGACCCAAGCCAAAGGCAGATGCTCAACCAACTGAGTCACCCAGGTGCCCCAGGAACTGTAAATTTCTACAACAAACCAATATTGGAGATTTCTAAAATGCTTTCTTTTTCTGTTTTAGGTATATATCCATATATCCTTGCCTCCTAACCATAAGAGATCTTTAGAAATTTGCATGCAGATGTGAACGGCCACTTCAGTGACCTCAGATAAGCGGCTACTGGAAATGTCAAACTTTTCATTATCTTGGAGACAGTGTTAAGAAAAAAAAAAGATTAGAAACATATAGCCAGTATGGAGGACCTGAAGACCACCTCCCCCTACCCCAAGACTTTGCGTTGGCTCACAAGCCCCTACAGATAGTCCTGAACACAAGCCTAAGCCTCTCTCTGGAGTACTTAACATACTTGGTTGTAAACTCCACATTAAAAAATAACCTTTGGGGCGCCTGGGTGGCTCAGTGGGTTAAACCTCTGCCTTCACCTCAGGTCGTGATCCCAGGGTCCTGGGATCAAGCTGCGCAACGGGCTCTCTGCTCAGCGGGGAGCCTGCTTCCCTTCCTCTCTCTGTGCCTGCCTCTCTGCCTGTCAAATAAACAAAATCTTTAAAAAAAATAAATAATAAATAAATAACCTTGGCTCTCACAGGGAATCCTCAGACATTTTAGGGTTTCTGGGTGGCTCTCTTGGTTAAGCGTCTGCCTTTGGCCCAGGTCACGACCCGAAGGTCCTGGAATCAAGTCCCAAAACAGGCACAAGGAGCCTGCTTCTCCCTCTGCCTGCTGCTTCCCCTGCTTGTGCTCGCTCACAAATAAATAAAATCTATTTTTTAATGAGTGATTTAGATAGGTAACAAGCAGAATGTGTGTCCTATACTTAAACCATTCCATCATAGATCTCCCAACAGCCAAACTGCACATATGCCCTCGAGGAGACCCCGCCGGTCACCTGGTGGCAGGCAGCTCCCTGAAATCCAATCCCCGCACGTGCTAGCAATGGAGTCAATTCTAAGTGTCTCTACTTGCCACTCCCGACCCTTTCAAGTGACTCTGAAAATCGCAGGTGCCCTCACTAGAAGGTTCTGGGCCAGACTCTTCTGACGTGTCTCAAAGGACAAGAAGAGCAGAGAGGACAAAGGGCTAGGAAAAAGGCCTGGGTCCCCTATAGCTTTCCACCCTGGAAGGCAGCTTGACAGAAACAGTCTACTGTCTTCGCACAAGAAGCCCCTTTCTAGCCTCCGATAACTTGAAAACGCTGCTGCTGCAAATTCAGAAAAACGGATGTAAAGGGGAAGGGGGACCGGGACAGAACTAGAAAGTACGGAAGTATGAGATCAGCTCCTTCCCAAGGATAGATTAAAAACGGGGGCCATCAATAGCCCAAAGGCTACAGCACCAGGATCGGAGATAAGAAAACTTTAATATAAGAGCCATGCCACCAACGTGCAATGTGGCCTCTGGCGAGTCAGTGACATTCTCACTATGCCCAGAGCTGCCTAGCTCACATCTGCCCCTGACATGGACCGCACGCCTACAGCCCAGCTCATTTGGGATGTCTTCTAGGAGAAGTTTTTGCCTTGATAGCTGGTGAGGCTAAATTAGCAGCAAAACAGAAGAGCCGCAGTCCGAGGCACCCCACTGACCACATCCCACCACGTGGCCACCTGCAGCCCCATGGCGCCGTGTATGGATATTAAAGAAAGGACAGGGGCGCCTGGGTGGCTCAGTGGATTAAAGCCTCTGCCTTCAGCTCGGGTCATGATCCCAGGGTCCTGGGATCGAGCCCCACATCGGGCTCTCTGCTCCACGGGGGCCTGCTTCCTCCTCTCTCTCTCTCTCTGCCTGCCTCTCCGCCTACTTGTGATCTCTGTCTGTCAAATAAATAAATAAAATCTTTAAAAAAAAAAAAAAAAGAAGAAAGAAAGAAACGACAGTCTCTCTGGCGGCTCTGCCTAATAGACGATTCCCTCCCACTCTGTCTTATCTCTGTCTTATCGGTCCCAGAAAATAAGGTTTTGCATGTTTCAAAGACCCTCCCACAAAGAAGAGGCTAGGGCTTAAAAAGTCACAGAGAAGACAAAAAAAAGAAAACTGAAGTTAAAAGTAACACCCAGCCATGTGTCCATCAATGTGGCTGTTTTCAAGAAACCAAAAGAATTCAAGGAGCAAAACAAAGGGCTGGGCAACCAAGTAATGCTCTGTGCTGCCGGGGTAGCTCAGTTGGTTAAGGCTCAGGTGGTGATCTCAGGGTCATGGGATCGAGCCCCATAGTGGGCTCCCCACTCAGTAGGAAGGAAGTCTGCTTGAGATTCTCTCGCTCTCCCTCTGCCCCTCCCCGCTCCACACTCTCTTGGTCTCTCTCAAATAAGTACATAAAATTTAAAAAAAAAAAAAGTGGTACCAAGGCTACCTATTGACAGGGACAGGAGGCAGGGGGGAGGGGGTTGAATCAAATAGTTTCTCATTTTCTGTCTACCCTCAAACTCTGGGTCATGTATAGGAATGGGTCTAAAGGAAATTAAACTATGTTTTCTAATCTACTCCCAAAAGACACATGGACGACCACAATGCCCAAGCATTTGTAAGCCTATATACCCCATTTCACCTATGAGCAATTTTCCAATCATGCAAATCACCTGAAGGACCTGCTCGAAATACAGTTCCCAAGGCTACACCCTAGAGATTGTTTTCCAACGTTTAACAAACACCCTGAGAGATCCAATGACCAGGCAAGTTGGGAAACTCTACCCCAAGTAAGGCCTTCTAAATCCTGACTAGTCAAAAAGTGTGATGTAGGAAGGGCACCATCTAAGAACTTACTAGAAATGCAGACTCTCGGGTCTTGTCCAGCCCTAGAATGTGGTTTTTTATTTTAACAGTTTATTTTTTTAAAAGATTTTATTTACTTGACAGACAGAGATCACAAGTAGGCAGAGAGGCAGGCAGAGAGAGAGGGGGGAAGCAGGCTCCCTGCTGAGCAGAGAGCCCAATGCGGGGCTCGATCCCATGGCCCTGAGATCATGACCTGTGCCGAAGGCAGAGGCTCAACCCACTGAGCCACCCAGGCGCCCTTTTTCTTTTTTAAAGATTTTCGTTTTAAGTAATCTCTACACCCAACGTGTGGCTCCAACTTACAACCCTGATATCCAGAGTTTCATGTTTTACTGACGAGCCAGCCAGGCGCACCCCCAGAATCTGTCTTTAAACAAAATCCCTAGGTGATCATTACATACATTCAAGTTTGAGAAGCACTGTTTTAAATGTTTGAGTCATGTGGTAACCTAGTCCTCCATAATCGTACTTCTTCATGAATCAGGTTAGGAGATAATTCTCCAATTTGCTTAGTCATTCGACTAATATCTGGGGTAGATTCTACTAAACATCTCAGCACTGTGCTGTGCACCAACATTCATATTTTGTAGAGAGAAAGCCTTAAACTACAGGAATCCATCCACCATAGTAGAAAACCAGGCACTGGCACAGTCTCAGGAGGAGGATCTTTTAAGGGTAAGGTAGAGCTGGGGCATGTCCAAATCATACCATTAAACTGAACACCTACTCTATCTGTGCATAAGGAGGATTTGGGCTCTGTACTACAATCTCTGACTAAATTCTACCCCTACAATCTCAACGATCTCACTGTTCCACTTAGCCAAGAGATCAGAGAAGGCTGGTTTTGAGCCCAGGTGTGTACACAGCATCGATGAGGAGCCTCACACAGCCCCAGACGAGCCCCCGTGGGGGAAAGACTGGCCCTGGGAAAATGACTGTCACTGAAGCATTGGCAGAAGCCAATGAAGTGGGGTAAAGCAGGGCACTTTCCCAGAGAGGGTCAGGAGAGTTTGCTCCACAAAACAGAGCCAAGGTTGAAGCCAGGAGGCAATGGTATACGAACACTTTAACACTCCCTAAAGTGAGGCGACCCTGGCGAAGGACTAGCCATTGTGGTTAGAGTTCAATTTCAGTTGATCATTTCACTCCTATGTAAACAATGACTCTAACTCACGGGGAAATTTTTTTTTTTTAAAAGAGTTACAAATTTACAGGAATATATAGATCTCCTCTATATGGTTCTAGCCCTTTAAAGTTTTGGAGCAGCTTATCACAAAAAGCTCTTTCAAACAGCTTTCGTTCAATGGTTGATACCCCCACTGGCAGGTCAGACCTGTAAGTTGACAACCCTTCTACAAAAGTCCTATTTTTCTTTCCAAGTTTCTAGCCTCCAAATTCTCCTTCTTTGTTACGCAGGAAGAAAGGGGGGGGGGGGGACACAGGGAGAAGATTACGGTCACACCCTGCGCATGTTCACAGCAGGCCTCCAGTGACTTTTAGTTGGCATTAACACACAGTTGGTTTCCTTAGAAACTTATGTAACAGATTTAATGCTTCGTCCAAATCCATTTAATGTTTTTTAAGGGGCCAAGTCCTTTTTCTCTGAACAATTTAAAAAAAAATATTAAGCAGTATACTGTGGCTTTTCAATAGCAGGAAACCTGTAAGTGGTTTTCTACAGCCACATTTAGAGATGTTTATAACAAGATGTACTTTCAAAGATGTGTTTATGTGTATTACATGGAGGCATAAACAAAAACATACACATGTGGACAAGAAATCATAACTTGGACCATTCTTTGTGATTCTCAGACTAGACTCAAGCGGAAAATTATTATCATAGGTAGAGAGAATTATTGAACATACTTATGCCCATAGGGTTATAAATACTGGTGGGATAAAGCCATTCTCGGGAGTTTTGAGTTCTTGATTCGGTATCCGAATCTATGGACCCACTTCTTAAACCTTCCCTCCTTCAAATCTTTCTCCTTCCACACTGTTGATGATACTACACTGTCTACATTCTATTTCTTTGACCATAGCTGGTGGTGCTTTTCTCTTTCCACTGGAATCAAAGACCAATCTTAAACTCCCTCTACTTACTTTCTACCTCAGTGACAGCAGCTAATGTCATAGTTTCAACCACCACCTTATTGTAAATAATTCCCTAATTTATATACCCAGACCTGACCTTTCTCCAGAGCTTAATTCCCACATACCAAGCCACGAATCTCAACTGGCAAGTGCTTCTACCATCTCAATAAACACACACACACACACCTCTAGCTCAATATAACTGAAACCAAACTCCTTCTATAAATCAGCACCCCTTCTAGCCTTCTCCCTTGTCTGTTGGTGGTATCATCACTCTCCTGGGCTCAAAATCTCGGTGCCTTTATTTCTTTCTCTTCCTTCCCCCATGAGCTGTGAATCATAAAGTGCTCAGAAAACACGGATTTCTTCAACAAATATCTATTGAGTGCCAAACATTTGCAAGCCATTGGTTAACCCATTAGAAGAGTGGGGTAGTTTCCTTCCCCCCCCCCACTTAGAAGCAAAGTAAAAACCTTCAGGTTTCAGTAATGTAGTAGGACTGGGAACCCCCAAAACCTTCTTGCTGTATCGTATCTAGAAATGAGAAATTTTATTTACAAGTCAAGCTTTTAAATGCTTAGCTGAACTCTCATTTCAGTAAGAAAAAAAAAAATCACTGAAGACCAAGAATAAAGAGAAATTTGAAAAACCAGGGCAGTGAGCATATGACCTGATGCTAGAACAGCCATAAAGCTATCTGTTGGCATCCCTTAACTAAAATCTTGAATTTTAATGGTCACGTATATACACAGAAGACAAGGTCACGGCTCATACAAGGAAAGGGGTTGAAGAATGAGGCGTCAGGGTAAACCTGGCACCCTCAAAAGACTACACTTTCATCAAAACGGTAGACAAGATAAAAATCTGCGTACAGTCACAGAAAAGCTAAAAGTATTATTTTGTGGGGAGGAAAAAAAAAAATCAAAAGTTGTACTGAACTAGAAACAGAAGGAAACTTCCTTAGCCCGATAAAAGATGTCTACCAAACGCCACATTTAATATTAGGATAACATTCAAAGCATTCATTTTAAATTTAGAAACAAGACATAGATGTCCTCTACTTATACTTCCGCTTAGTATTTTGCTGGAGGACCCTAAGGGTAAGAAAATAAAAAGGCTTACAAGGTGGGAAAGAAGCAAAACTGTTTACCTTTGCACAGGATACTGAAGAGGGTTAGAAGCAGAAAAATGTTTCTCTTTAGCCCAGAAGGCTGACACATAGCCTGCAGAGTTCCAATTAAGGATCCAACGTGTACTGTCTGCTACATTCTTAAAGGTTTTCACGACTGCCTGTATGTCTCATCGATAGTTAATATTGAGCTGAATAAGCACCAGAGAAATCTTGCAGAAGCAGTTTTACAAGTAGAAATTCAAAGAAATTTATGATCTAATCCTCCCTACACGTCCCCTACCCCATGATCACTAAGCATATAACCACCAGCTTGCGCTCTTGCCGTGCATGGGTGCTGTCTCTGTGCTACTTGAACAAACTAAGTTGCCCCGTAAAATAGCTCGAGAATTCTTTCTTGACCACAGTGCTCTACGATCCGCAACAATAGGACTATCTATGACAATTATACAAGAGAAACCACAGACAAACGAATACAATAAGCATTCATGACCAGATCATTGTAAAATCTGGATGGGAAGGCAAAACAACTAGAAGAGGGAAACCAATTATTCAAAGGAAGAACAATGGTGGAGGCCTGGTAGAGAAGACTTACCATACATCTATAGTAATCAAGACAGCACGGTATTGGAGAAAGCCACGCAAATTAATGGGTCCCGTGCAGGGGCACCTGGGTGGCTCAGTCGGTTAACCACTGGACTCTGGATTTCAGCAGTCATCATCTCAGGGTGGTGAGATCAAGCCCTGGGTCAGGCTCCTTGCTGAGCATGGAGCCTGCTTAAGATTCTCTCTCTCCGGGGCACCTGGGTGGCTCAGTGGGTTAAGCCTCTGCCTTCGGCTCAGGTCATGATCTCAGGGTCCTGGGATGGAGCCCCACATAGGGCTCTCTGCTCAGCGGGGAGCCTGCTTCCACCTCTCTCTCTCTCTGCCTGCCTCTCTGCCTACTTGTGATCTCTGTCAAATAAATAAATAAAAATCTAAAAAAAAAAAAAAAATTTTTAAAAAAGATTCTCTCTCCTTCTCCCGCTGTCCCTCTCCCCTTCTCAAAATTAAATAAATAAATAAAGGGGCAACCTTATACATTAGCCAACAGAAACTAGAAAGCAAATTTTTAAGAGCACGTGGCTGGTTCATTCGGAGGAGCATGTGACTCTTGATCTTGGGGTTACGGGTTTGAGCCCTGCATTGAGTGTAGAATTTTTTTAAAAATAAGAAAAAATTATTATTATTTTTTTGAAGATTTTATTTATTTATTTGACAGAGAGATCACAAGCAGGCAGAGAGGCAGGCAGAGAGAGAGGAGGAAGCAGGCTCCCTGCTGAGCAGAGAGCCCGATGCGGGGCTCGATCCCAGGACTCTGAGATCATGACCTGAGCCGAAGGCAGCGGCTTAACCCACTGAGCCACCCAGGCGCCCCAAGAAAAAATTATTTTTAAGGAAGAAATTTTTTAAAAAATATTCTTTGCGGGGCGCCTGGGTGGCTCAGCGGGTTAAGCCGCTGCCTTCGGCTCAGGTCATGATGTCAGGGTCCTGGGATCGAGCCCCGCATCGGGCTCTCTGCTCAGCGGAGAACCTGCTTCCTCCTCTCTCTCTGCCTGCCTCTCTGCCTGCTTGTGATCTCTCTCTGTCAAATAAATAAATAAAAATCTTTAAAAAAAAAATATTCTTTGCAATGGTAATGACAAAGTGTAAGGTAGTTAAAAATAACATACTTTTCTAGAAGAAATTATAAAACTTCACTGACAGTACACTTAGCTTTGCTAAGCAAATAAATAAAACGTGGCCATGGATGGCCAAGTACACTATCATAACGATCTTAATTGCCCCCTAAAGAGCATATAAATTCGATACAATTGCCATCAAAATCCCCAGACTAAGTTTTCGTGGAACTTGATAGCTGATCCTAAAATTCAAATGAAAGAGCAGAGGGCCAGGAAAATTTTGAAGGGAAACAAAGTGGAGATGATGAAGTTCTAGAACCTAGGTGAGGTTCGGTGGGCTGAGGTCCGGAGCCGATGACCAAGAAAGAATTCTTGAGACATCTTTGGTGGAAAATGGTGGTTTATTAAAGCACGGGGACGGGACCCGTGCGCCGGAAGAGCTGCTGCCCCTGCTGTGAGAGACGGCAGGTTGTGTACCTTGCGGTTGGGGGAAGGTGAGGGGAAGGGAGGTTTCAAGGGAGCTTTCATGTGCTAAAGAGGGCCTACAAGGTGCCAGGATACCGCAGGCCTTGTGGCTTGATCAACGTTGTCTTTTGGCAAGCCATTCAAGTTTCTGCTATCAAGCGTCTTTGTTAGTGAGATTTGGCTTTAGAAGAAATTTAACTTTATTTAGGGCTTGAGGAACTGAGTTATTTGCCTCTGGAAATTGTGCTATTGATAAGGTAACTTCTTTGTTTGTAGATTTCTAGGACATTTGTAAACCAAGGGAGACTACTGTCTTGCAGGACTGTGATCTCTGCAAGTTAACTATTTGTTTCTTATGGCAGTCAGGGGTGCCTGAGGAATGTCACACACATTACCGAGGGGAGTGGATGGAGAGGGGGTGCGAGGTGCCAGCTTTTGCTTTGTCTTCAGCCAGCCTCCTGCTCCCTCATCATTCCCCCCTGAACAATTTTGACCCTTAAATCTTTAAGGTAGTTGAAGGTGGAAGGTGTCATCTTCTGTAACTTCTTCCTGCTGAATAGGGGCGTAGAGCTGTCCCTACCTACGCGGGTCAACATTGATCAGTGGAGGAACTATAGGGGAGTTACGAAAGGCGGAGGCAGCAGTGAAGAAGTGTCTCTGTGCGTGGTCAGCACCATCTGTCATGGTGAAGTCATTGCAGCAATGGAGTCTCGGCACCAAGTAGAGAAACACTGAACAAAGCAACATATTAAGAGGAATAAGGCAACACAAATGAGAAGCCTGAAAAGGAGATTTTTCATTGTTGGCCATAGTCCTCCTCCAAACCAGGAAGCTAACCAATCACAGAGAGAGAGAAGGATCTTGTAGAGCCTTGATCTGGGTATTCGTATCTTATATTAGTCCTGTGACATTTTTGTGATAGTCTGGGATGTACACACAACATTCTGCTTTGATAACTGCGATGTGCCACCCTGTGCTGCTGTCAGGACATCTAAGGCCTTCCTCTTTCGTAGGACTGCCTTGTGCATCTGTGAGACTTCGATATTAAGTAAGGAGATGCTATTTAGTGAATCCCTGAGTGCCTTTGTAGTATATTTATTAAGGGCTTCTACATGCCACATGACATCCTCTAGTCCCACAGATGGAACAAAGATGGATGCTAAGTGATCATACCATTTAATAACAGATCGTGTCCATCTTTGCTTTAAATTGGGGATATTAGCTGGAGTGGTGATGGTTTTAGTAATGTGCCCATGAATCCAGGCAAATCCGAAGGTACGGTGACCTCTCCACCCTGGAGGAAGGCAGGGCCACAGGTTAGTTCCACATATCCAGTGGGTTCCATTTGGAGCTGACCATCTAATGCCAGGTCGCCTTACCCAATCAGTAGCAAACCAGTCAGTAGCCTGGAGTACTATTATTTGGGATTTCTAATCTAATTTCTAATGATAGCCAACCTAGATGTCGTGTGTTATTTGCCCAAGTATCATATTTTTGATTTCTTTGTTCCCAGCAGAAAACTGCCTTTTGACTGAACTGTCCAATAGTGGATGTGAACCACAAATATGTATCCCAGATGTGATATATGCCATCCTCAGTATAGCGATAAAGGAGGGTTTTGTAACTTCGGCCCATATTTGACTGGGGAGTTATGGCTTGACAGCAATCCCCTTTCCTTCCAAATAGCTCCATGGGCATGTAGTACCAGGAAGGCATATTTGGAGTCAGTGTTAATGTTTATTTTTAGGCTTTGGCAATTGCAAAGTGCTAGTGAGCACTATGGCATATCTAGCTTTTCTTATTTTTTTTAATGAAAACTACAGTCATCAGTAAACCAAATGTCATTCGTATTTTTAACAGGGGCATCTTAAATCTGGCCAACTAGAGTAAGCAAGATCAGTAACCTCTGAACAGTTTTGCTCTATAGATAAAGAAGTACAGTGGTCAGGTTTAGGCATAAAGGAACTAGGTTTAAAGTTTGACAATCTTTAGGTATTATTTCTGGCATATCTGTTAGTGTAGCCCAGTATTTAATACATCAGCCTCCATCATCCATTGGTGGCCTTTGGCTTCTAAAACAAATCTGGAGGGGCGCCTGGGTGGCTCGGTGGGTTAAAGCCTCTGCCTTCGGTTCAGGTCACAATCCCAGGGTCCTGGGACGGAGCCCCACATCGGGCTCTCTGCTCAGTGGGGAGCCTGCTTCTCCCTCTCCCACTCCCTCTGCTTATGTTCCTTCTCTCGCTGTCTCTGTCAAATAAATAAAATCTTAAAAAAAAAAAAAGCTTTAGTAATTAAAACACTGAAATATTGTCAACAGGGGTTGACAAATGGACCAGTGTAACCCAAGATGGAGCACAGAAACAAACCCAAACTCTACAGAAACTTCATCTATAAGGAAGTTACCATTACAAATAATGGAATATAGGGGACTAGTCAGCAAATGGTTCTGAGACTACTGGTTCACTCTATGGAGAACATTTTTTAATTAGATCCCCACTTGACAAGTTTCATAAAAGTAGACTGCCACTGGATTAAAATCTTTAATGTTAAAAGAAACTAAATACTTGGCAAGGAAAACTTTGTAGAATCTTTTTAGGATTGGGGGATATGAAAGAGGGAGGGGAAGAGACACAGAGAGAACCCCAAGCAGGCTCCTCACCCAGTGCAGAGCCCGACGTGGGGCTCAAACTCAACACCCTGAGATCAGGACCTGAGCTGAAGTCAAGAACCGGACACTGGACCAACTGAACTACCCAGGCACCCCCAAATCTCTGATGTTTGATTTAAAGGTTGTTAAGATGCTGGGAGAAACATTTCTGAACATACATCTTGACACCATTGTCTAATTAATTCCTTAGACTAAGACTGGGGAGGTGCTGTTGCTGAAACACTTCATGCCTTAGAACCATTACCACCAAAGTCCTCCCCCTCTTGGATAGGTAATGGTACAATTGTTTGTTACTGATAAATCAATTCAAATATAGACCCACTAACGCAGTACACACCCTGCCATCTCCAGCTTCCAAAAATGTCACTTTGTACACATCATCTTCCAGTTTAGCTAGCGTCCAGAATCATCAAAATTGCTCCCCTGACAGTCAAGTCTCTACAAGATAGACTTCCTATGTGCTTCGACTATATGATGCCAACCACATGTAACTTCATACATAAAGATCTCTGCTTTGGTCAAAGAATCTATGCTCCCTAAAACTCGTCACACATAGTTCTGCCTCCTTGCCTTTCCTCATCATTTACAATCCCTTTGGTTCCCAGACATCTGAGTCTGGCTTGCACTATAAAATCCAGCCCCCTGTTCTGTGTGTCAGCCCCCCCCCCCCATCATCCTGTAACCTATTAGATCATCAATCGCCTTCCCTGATCATTTCTTCCACTGAACTCTTCTAGCATAATCTGTGTCACTCCCACGGAACTCGACCACACCATCCTTTTTTTTTATTTTTACGGACCTATGCCTGATCAACCCAGCTGGACTAGATTATTTTTCCAGTTAAATTGTCTCACTCCAAAAAGGATAGATGGGGGTGTGACTGGATTGTAAACCTGGCAAGGCCATAGTTCATGTCTCCCTAGCACCAAGGGTAGAACTCCACAAAGGACCAAAACTACCAACTCCACGAGAGGGAGAACCAGGACCACTTTGTTCACAGCTGTCTATCTAGTACCAGCAAATTTTGTCATACTACACGCCCAATGACCATTTGTTGTGGAGTGCCTGAATAAATGAATGGGCCTTATAATTTTGTAATCATGATAAATACTTCCAGGTACCAAATGCTACGTGAGAAGTGGAGACTGAATATGGCGGACAAACACACTAGAAGCTCCATGGCCCATACCATTAGAAGCTCCCCCAAAACCATCAGTCCAGTTGTATATGAGCTGCATAAACCCACTGTGTGCCTCTTACTTCAAACCAAGATCGAGAGCTAATATGAACTGGGTGACTGATTTGGACAGGTGCTGTGCAAAGCAAGTTACACATATGATAGGATCTTTAAGACAGTCCTGTGGGGCAGGAAGTAGGATTATTCCAGATTACAGGTGAGGAAACTAAAGCACAGAGAATATAAAAACTGACCTACGTGCCGCATAGTGGGCCAGACATGACATGAAAGCAGGACACCCAGGTTTACACTCTTAAGACAATGGGACCATATGGAAAAGATAACTGTGGATTCAAACAGGTCAATTTGAATAAGGTTAGTATCTGATTCTAAACCCATCAAGTCAATGAATTAAACCACTTGTTTGCAAATAGGTTTGCATTTGCAAAATAAAAGGAAACACTGGGGTCCCTGGGTGGCTCAGTAGGTTAAGCATCTGCCTTCCATTCAGGTCATGGTCGAACCCCACATCAGGCTCCCTGCTCAGCGGGGAGTGGGCTTCTTCCTCTGCCTCTCTCCACTCCTGCTTATGCTAGCTCTCGCTCACTCTCGCTCTCAGATAAATACAATCTTTAAAAAAAAGAAAGAAAGAAAAGGAAACACAGATGGGGCTTCTGCTGGACTCAGGTGCGCTCATGAGCCCTATTTGATTTGTTCCCTCCCCAACACGGGCTCTGAGAAGTAGGTATCACTGTTGCCCTCATTTTGCAGGTGAGACAACTGAGAAACAGAGAGGCAAAGTACCTCGCTCAGGCTCACAAAGGTAGCAACAGGCACAGCTTGGTTTTGACTCCAAGGCTGGCTGTTTCACTGTATACCACGGTTGCTCAGGTCAAACACATTTGGAGGTTATAAAGGCTTCCGTGTATTACGCAAAATTCTCCTAACAGTTATTAATGTGCTATGTTATCTAATATCCTAGCAACCAACATAAGGTGAAGAAAGTTCTAGACTATTTAATAGCCATAGACCCTAAGTTCTATGTTGAAGGCATCTAGTCAGGGCTTACTCTAACTCCGCTAACCTTCAATACCATAAAATATCAATTTTCCATAGATCCTCGTACAGGCCAACACACAAATCAATGTCCGGAACATGTTGTTAGCTGACAGACCTCATTAGACCAATTGAGAAAAAGGGGGCACCATCAAGACCATAATTCTATCTACTATACACATCCTAGATAGAGACAAAGTGATGGTTATTTGCAATCTGGGACATCTTATAGATTTCGTGAAATATGACCTTTGGTAAAATACTTTGAGGCTCACTGACTGCTCTTTATCTATCAAGGTATTTGGAGAACTCCAATTATAGCCACTATATCTTATTTATGCAATATTCAATTACTAAAATGGCATGCCATTTATCTCAATAATTATCTCAATAATTATTCTATTAAATCTAAATGAGTGTTTTTTGTTTTTTTTTTTAAAGATTTTATTTATTTATTTGACAGAGAGAGATCACAAGCAGGCAGAGAGGCAGGTAGAGAGAGAGGAGGAAGCAGGCTCCCTGCTGAGCAGAGAGCCCGATGCGGGGCTCGATCCCAGGACCCTGAGATCATGACCTGAGCCCAAGGCAGCGGCTTAACCCACTGAGCCATCCAGGCGCCCCTAAATGAGTGTTCTTAACTCAGTCTATATGCTGGAAGTGTTCTTCCCCATGCTTGTGTCCATCATCTGTCTCTAGAAGTAGCTCTCCGTGTCGTAACAAGTCAGCACGCAGGCAACTTAAGAGAATCGAGTCTCTGTGGATCTTAGACATTGTTTATGCAAAAGAATTAGCAAGGCACTTAGCATACCAAAAACTCGGTAAATCTACTCACCTGGTCACTCATTCCCCCGCCCCCAAACTCCGAAGAGATGCTTAGGCCTAACACATGAGACAGGAAAGAATTCAATTAAAAGAGCTCTTACTCCTGAAATAAATAAAATCTTTAAAAAAAAAAAAGGGGGGGGGCGCCTGGGTGGCTCAGTGGGTTAAGCCGCTGCCTTCGGCTCGGGTCATGATCTCGGGGTCCTGGGATCGAGTCCCGCATCGGGCTCTCTGCTCAGCAGGGAGCCTGCTTCCCTCTCTCTCTCTCTGCCTGCCTCTCTGTCTACTTGTGATCTCTCTCTGTCAAATAAATAAATAAAATCTTTAAAAAAAAAAAAAAGAGCTCTTACTCCTGACCACTCACTCAGATGGAGGGTGGAGGGGGGAAGGGTCAGCGGCCACCCTCTCCCTCCCAATCCGCTGAGCTGCTTCACCCTGCTGATTTCAGATTCCGTCTCTTTCTTTACTCTCCCAAACACTGTCCAACGCCTCCCAGACTTGTGGGAAGAAAAAGTTGGAAGATATTTTCGCTGCCCTAACGTTCCTATTCTGAACTAATGGAAAGACCATCGTGAATGGTAACAGCTTTCCGTGGCCTATCTACTTCAAGCATTCTGAACTCAAAAGAATCAGCAGACAATGGCACAGAATAAAGCTAAAACGTAATGTGTTTTCCCTCTGACTGCCATGCCACGATGCTTCCTGAAATTTAGGGGAAAAGTACACGAACTAAGGCGGTTATTAACCAACGGTGGGGAAGCCGCCCCATCTCCCCGCTTACCGCCACCTCCCGTGCACTTTCCCTAGGAAGACGGAGATGGACAGAGAAGGTCAGAGTAGTATTCACATTCATTATTTTCCCTGTTTCAGCCTCTAAAATACTCTCTGGGGCCCCAACTGGTGTGCGCTTCCTCCTGCCTGTGTTCTAAGAAGGAGCAGAGGACTTGAATGTTAGCGCTTGAGGGCACCTGGAGAGCCATGGGGTCTGAGGACCAGAGGAAGATACTTGCGGTAAAGGTACTTATTGTTCCCTTTTTCATATGATCAGAAAAGATGGGGCAAGAGGAGGGAGGGAAGTTAGGAGGCCTGAAGGAAGAAGCAAGCCGTTGTCCATGGAACCCACCCCAGGAGAACAGGTGTTCGCCCTCCGCACATGCGCTCTCTATGCAAACGGTCGAACCCTGGCGCTCTGTGCTTCACAAAAGTCATTAAGAACCTGGGGAAGATATATTAAGTACCAGTAACCGTCATTTCTTTAATGCCAACAGTCATGGCCAGACCATGAAATTACACAGCTCCTTCAAGCATCATTAAAGGGGTATTAAATTTATAGTCAAGTATAAATTAGGAGAGACTTTAAGGAGCATGGCTCAGAGCCCACCTGAGATGAAAGAACCTTCTACAGGACCCCCAGAAACAGATACTGTTCACGAACAGGTCACTCTCCACTTAGAGGCTGTTTTTCTCTCTTTACAAAGCCATTGCTAGACCAGGCCAGCATTTCTCAAAGCATGCTGTGTGTGTGAATCACCTAGATGAAAATCCCTTGGGCAGGAAGGGGGTTGGGGGGACTGTTAATATTAAGGTTCTTCAGGGGCACCTGGGTTGCTCAGTCAGGTAAGCATCTGCCTTCGGCTCAGGTCATGATCCCAGGGTCCCGGGAACGAGCCCCACATCAGGCTCCTTGCTCAGCAGGAAGCCTGCTTCTCCCTCTCCCTCTGCCCGCCACTCCCCCTGCTTGGGCACAACTATGCTCTCTCTCTCTGTCAAATAAATAAATAAAACCTTTTTAAAAATTAACTCTTCCGTCTGTGGAATTAAAAACTCTGAGGCTGGGGCGCAGGAATCTGTATTTTTAACACATCTCTTGCCCCTCACCCCAAATGGTCCTGATCTATATTTAACAAGCTAGAAAAATGCTTCAGGACCCATGCGATTATGTCCATATTGTCACCTTTTTCTAAACTGTACTTTCCCCTCGTACGTTTTCTGGAGCTGTCCTTCCTGTGCTTCTGGACTGAGCTCAAATTCCATCTCCTCTGTGAAACCCTCCATTACCTGAGTCAACAGATGCCAGCTCCCCTACTGCCGTGGGGTCGGATTGGGGCAAGCCCAGATACCGAGACTAAGTGTCGTGCACAGCAGCGGGGGCTTGCGGAAGGGCTTGGAAATGTGCACCAATCCTCTGCGCCTGAGTTTCCAGGTCTGGGGGCTGAACGCCAAGGTCAGGGTGCCAGCAAGGTCAGACCCAAGGGCCCTCTTTCAGGCTGCAGACTTCCCACTGTACCCTCGACACGGTGGAAGGGGACCAAGGGGCTCTGTGGGATCTCTATTCGAAGAGCACTCATTTCAGTCCTGAGGACTAGGACCTTGAGGACCTAATCGCCTCCCAAAGGCCCCACCTTCTAATCTCACCACCTCGGGGATTCGAATTCACACCAGAGTCTTGAGGGGAGAAGAACATTCAGCCCCTAGCGCCTACTGCGCAGCCTCCAATTGGTGAGAACAGTCCACTGCAACCCACTAGCAACAAGGGTCGAGAAGGCATTTTAGTGCTCATTTAGGGACAAAGAGGAATCAAAAGGAGACAAGAGAAGGCCAACTAGAAAATTCTACCTGGGTAGTAAGGGAGGGAAGTAATGTCCAAGATGGGACCTTCTCTTGCCCAAATACCAGGCAAATACCTCATGCGTCCTATACAGGTGGGAAGACAGAAGGGGTTGGAGGGGTGCTGGTGAGAGGGGTAAGGTTTGGCCTCGGCTAAAATGCCAAAACTTGGTGAAGTGAAAACACTAAATCAGTGTTTCTCAAAGTATACTTGAAAAAGCTCTGCATCAGAAACCCCCGGGGGGCTTATAAAACGCCGAACTCTGTACCTCACAATCTCTACAGCCCAAGACCCAGCCTTTGGGAGCACCAGCACCAGATGGGCTCCCCTCTAGTTCAGCTCTTCACTCTTCCAACTTGTCATCATACTGATTCTGGGGCCTTTGAAAGACGAGCCAGCAAGCACAAGCCCTAAGAATTTGTGACAGGAGATGGATGAGGGAGGTTCCGGGGAGAATTCCAAGCTCTCCACTCGGTGAGAGGGATTCAGGGAAACCCGGTCCACAGAGATCACCACATCTCAGTTTGTGTTCAGTTCCTTTCCTACTTCATAGTTTCAAACCCCTCCCCCCATCCTCACCCCCCCCCACCAAAAGCAGAAAACAAAATAAGCCAACCAAGTGTCTCAGTCAAAGACACACTGCCTCTGTTGATTCTGTAAGAACAGCAGAATGCCATTGCTTATTTTCCCAGAGACCTTCAATTATTTTCTGAATAACCTCCCATAGACTATAAAATTGTCCAGCCCAGTCTCCTCTATGGACTCTGCTCATTTATGCCGGCAAACTCACCACCTGCACCCAGAAGGCTACATGCAGACTCTCTCCCCACTTCTGGCTCATCATTACTTCTCAAGCCAGGTGTCTAATATTCCTAATGCCTCCTGGAGCCTGCTCAACTGAACTAAGAACTCCAAAGCCCTATCTGCATTCAAGGTGAGGCATAGGAAATTGGCTGGGGGATTCAATATAAAAAAAAAATTACCTTACATGTCACCAAAATACGAAGCAGAATTTAACACATCTGATGCAACCTGTAATGGGAAATGCTACCTAGGGGACAGTGCATTATGATTCCTTTCCAGCCAGAGACGTAACGTGTTCTAATAAGCCACTGCCACGTAATCCACAGACCGTTCCATACCATGGTGGGATACCACGCTTGGCCATAATGACAATTCCAAAATCCAGAGTGAAGATCTTTGCCATATCTATCCAGAGAGCCAGCCAACGGATACTTCTTCTATTATTCCGCAAAAGACCTGTTCTATTTGCCGTGACACAGCAATGAGTGAAACACACAGCGGCTGCACTCATGGAGCTTATCTTCCCGGGGGGGGGGGGACACGACAACTGACAATAAACACAAAAGTCTAAGAGAGTCATTTCAGCTAGCAATAAATATACAAAGAAAATAAAACAGGATACTAAAGCAGGGTAAATCACAGAAGGGGAAACTTACTGGGTGGTTGGGAAAAGCATCTCTGAGCGGGTAATGCTAGAACTGAAACTGAATGACAAGTGAGAGTCACCAACTTTAGAAGGTCCAGAGACAAAAAGAGAGCAAAGGGCAAATGCACGGAGGCCAAAAAGAGCTTGATCTGGCTGAGGAATAAAAAGGCCAATATGGCTATAACGGAGCGAATAAGGGAGAGTGTTTGGAGAGGAGATCAGTTAAGTAGGCAGAGGGAGATTGTGCAGGACTCTCTAGGTGATGGAGAGAAGGACTTTATTCTGTGCACGACAAGAGGACAAGGAGCTCGTGTGGACTGCTGTAAACGTGCTAAGTAAAGACATACTTGCCTTTTTATTGACAGCACTCCCATGGGCTGAGATGCTTTATTTTGTTTTTAAGATTTTTTTTATTTATTTGAGAGAGAGAACACAAGTAGGGGAAGAGGCAGAGGGAGAAGGAGAAGCAGATGCCCCCATTGAGCAGGGAGCCTGATGTAGGGCTCCAGGATCATGATCTGAGCAAAAGGCAGACGCTTAACCAACTGAGCCACCCAGGCGCCCTGGGGCAAGATGCTTTAGAAAATATCTACTTTAAACCTCTCAAAAGCCCTATCAAGTGTAACTGTTCCTAGAGCCAGAAACAAAGGGTTCACCCAAGGTCACACCTAGTAAGTCATGAAGCCACGATTCAAACCTGTGTCTGAGTCCAAAGTCAAAGACAATTAAGGACTACACAAAGTAAGATGTTCTGTTCAAGTAAACCCAAGTATGAGTAACCACAGAAGCTACCATTCAGGAAGAGTTTACTATATGCCAGGAGCCGGACAAGACGCTCTTCATCCTCAGCCTTACCCTTTCTGAGACGTACTATGATGCCCTTTTGCAGAGGAGTAAACTGAGGAAGAGAGGGCCAAAGGACCCATCCCACACACATACCAGCAGTATTTCCCCACCATACCAAATGTCACATTTTTAGAATTACCTTAATCCACATGTTAACCTTAGACACTTGTCACTGGCCTACTCCTTTATGCACAGTCAGTGAGGGCTCTGGAGGGGTAGCAAATGGCCCCACCATCAGAACTGATAAGGTGTAGAAGGCAAGGCAACATTTGGAAGCTAGCCCTCTGTGCGGGGCTCTCTGCGGGCCGAGGACACTGCCCATCTGTGTGCGAACATGAAGCTGTAAGAATTTTTTGCATGTCTGTGTCTAAGGGACAATGACTCTTCTATCAGAGCTGTGAATAAGATAGAAGCGACTGGGCTGGTCTATAATGTCTGTGACCGCTGGCGGACAATAAGAGCCAATAGCCGATATGGTTGTGAGCCCTGAACCCCTCTGGTAGCCACTCCAACCACGTGCCACACCCCGTCACCCCGGCACTCCAGAGCACCCCTTCCAGGAGGGGCAGGGAAGAGAAGCACAGACTTTCCCCGTAGCACGGGGAACCAGTGGGAGGTTTCACGCGGTTCATCACATAGACATGGGAAAGCACCAGACAATGGAACCATCATTCAGCCTCAAAAAGAAATAAACTTCTAATACATGCTGCAGCACGAACGAACCTTGAAAACGTGACGCTAGGTGAAGTAAGTCAAACCCAGGCTGCCACGGATGGCAGGATTCCATCCAAGTTAAAGGGTCCAGATGGCAGCCTGGCTGGCTTGGTCGGTCGAATCTGCAACTCTCGATCTCCAGGTGGAGAGTTCAAGCCCCACATTGGGTGGAGAGATTATGTAAGCTATTTTAAAAACTAATAAATGAATGAAATAATGACACATCCAGAATAGGCAAGCCCATAGAGACAGAAAGTAGATTGGCAGTTGACTAGGGCTGGCGGGGTGATGGGGAACAAGGAGGGATCACTGAGGAGAGTTTGGGATTCTTGGAGGTGGGGAGGAGGAGTGATTTAAAAAAAAAAAAAACAAAAAACCTTCTCAAATGAATGATGTTGGTTGATCAACAGTGTGAATATACTAAAAACCACTGGATTTTATACTTCCAGTAAAATGAATTTTATAGCATGTGAATTGTAGCTCCACAGAGCTCTCATAAAAATATGCATTTGGGGGAGATAATATTAACTATATATTATTACATAACACACACACATACACCATATATATACATATACACACATATATATGTGTCTATATGTGTGTACACATATATACATACCTATGTATATATACATACATGTGCGTGCATATATACATATGTGTATATATACATATATACATACATATACACACACATATATATGTATGTATCTCCATACAATTCTCAGAAGCCATTTAAACAAAAGTTAACTCCAGCTAATAGAACCCAGGCTGCATAAAACCTTACTCCTCATGAGGTTTTCTTTCTTCATGCTTCCCTTTTCACTTAACATCCTAACAAAGAATCCTCCTGTTACGGCCCCAAGAAAGCAAGCAATGGAGAGGTCTGAGACTCAGGCAGGAACCCTTGGGAACCCCTGACTTGTTACACTGGAAATAACATCACAAGGCACACCTAATTATGACAGTTTCATCAGTGATAATTAAAATAGCACCTAACACTTGCATGCTCACTGTGTGCCAAGCACTGCACTTTAGCTGCTTTATGTGTATTCTCTCATTCACTTCTCCCAAGCACCCTGTGAGTCAGGTAGTACTATTCAGCCCATTTGACAGATGAGATAAATGAGGCCCCAAAGTTAAGCAGCTAATCCCATGTCAAATCACTGGGATATGCTGCGCCCAGAATAGATACCCAGTGATTCTGATACCTGACTCAAGGTTCTGCCCCTACACAGCACACTACATCCCATAGCAGTGGTATAATGATCAGAGGCCCACCAGCTAAAATGCATTGTGCACCTGCTTTATCCCACATATTCTACCTGGGGTAGATGACGCCACTGACCTATCATTTTATAGGTGGGGAAACAGAAGCCCGGCGTAGCTTGGCAGCCTCCCCAGAGTGGAGGGTGACCAGCCATCCCAGAAAGGGGCAGAGGATGGAATGAAATGTAGGCGGTCCCTAAGCTGTGCCCCTCCCTCCCTGACAGTTCTGTCCTAACCTCGCCCATGGGGAAGGAGATTCAGCACCTGTGTGACCCACGAGAGCCAACTGCAGTCACGGTCCAGCTGACTGAACCCGGTAAAATCAGCCAGTGTGGGGGCCTGACCGGTGTCTCTCCTCTCTCTCTCTCTCTCTCTCTCTCTCTCTCTGCCTGCCCATGGCTACTCTCTGTATCCCCCCCACTCTCGTTTTCTGGCTTGTCTGCAAAAGAGAGGGATTTTTCTCCCCAACATAAATCATGCAGAACTAAGGACCCTGACCAGATCTGAAATGTACAATACAAAGGCAGCTCTGGCTTTTCCCTTTTCATGTATTTTGCACAACAGCCAGCCACCGGGGCAGGCAAATCCCCACTGCCCTGAAGCTCCAATAGGAGTTTTACAGGGCTCCTCATCTAATTAAGAAAAAGGGTCGATTTTTTTCAGGGTCTAAAAAATCCCTTTGGTCTGAAATCTATCCATTATATTAGTTGGAAGAAAAAAAAAGCTTCCTCGAATGAGACATTAAATAAAAGTGCTGATTGAATTTTATCACCCTACGTAATTAGAAAATAAAAGTGAATCTGATAATAGATTTTTAAATGATACTACCCTTCACACACAATAAATTTGATTTTTTTTTATCCCTCATATATACACTCTGATCTGTATAACCTACTTTAAAGCAAATACGACTTTAATGTGAATGGCACATTATCACCCGTCAAATGTAAATCTCAAAGGCATGCTCTCATTAGGGTACAGGCAGGGCCAAAGTCAGGACTTGAAGGACAATGAAAGGGCCAGACAGTGGTTTGAGGCTAGGGACAGCGGGCTTAGAGACAAATCCCTTGTGGTTGCCAAAATCAACAAAAGTAAATTGAGGTTCAGTTATCTAGAAGGTCAAAGCGGAGGGAACAGGTAGAACGCTAGCATCTGAATTCTAGGAGGTCTGATGGGGAAAAAAAATCCTAGAAATCATATTACCTACAAGGACCATACAAGGACCATACAAGCCTGATACTGAGATAGAGTTTCATTGCCAGAGGTCTTACACACACACACACACACACACACACACACACACACCCCACCCCCCACCCCCCAGACTAGGCAGGAAACGATCTCAATGTACAAGTGGAACTGGATTTGCAAGGGTCAGAAAAGTGACAGCAGCTGGCAATGCAAAGACGGAGAAATCAATAGCTGTGGCTAGGTCCTGATAAGTGTCAAAAAGTCCTTTATTAAGGCAGTGTTGTTCTCAACTATGAATATGCATGGACTGAGCTGGTGGGCAGCCGATTGCGTGAATGGCTCTTTCAACAGGGACCCAATGTCACTCTGGAGTCACTGAGCCAGGGACGGCGCCCAGGAACGCTGCTGTCAACAGCACCTGCTCTAGACTCTTCTCTCTTGTCAGTACCTACTTCAGATGGTGGCCTTCAAAAGGCCAGACTGCATTAAGCACGTCTTATACAATGCGGAAGGCGCTCTTGCTAAAGTCCCCGATGGAAGGAAAATGGTTACTTTTGTGCCCCTTCAAAGAAATCTTGTATTATTTAGAGGCAAGAACAGCAGAACACTTGGTGCCCACACGGGTGGCCTGAGAAAATCCTTTCAGGACACCTGACCAGCCTGGTGGGGAGAAGCCAAAAATCCCGAGGGCTCATCAGTTATGAATGTTGCATTTCTGAAGCACAACTCCATTTGTATTTGCTCTTGCTCCAACACCTTTTTGTGGTACCCTCTGCAGGACGTGCGTGGGCAAGTTTATTCACATGACGACAGCTGAAGGGACGGGGCAGGAGGAGCGACTGCTTCGTGGGTGTGCGGTTGTGAGATTTCCTTTTGGGGTGATGAAAAGGTTTTGGAACTGGACAGAGGTAATGGTTTTACAGCACTGTGAATGTACTAAATACGAATGAATGGGACACTTTCAAAAGGTTAATTTCATGTTATGTGAATTTCGATTAAAAAAAGACGCCACGTCCCATCAATGGAGCCTGTACTCCATCTGTTGCTTGGGCTAGTGATTGTGTTGGGTTCCAGGTGGACCAATAATCATACAATTAAATGTCTGTCAAGTCCTTGCAAGATTCCAGAAAGCAGGGGCGCCTGGCTGGCTCAGTGGGTTAAGCCTCTGCCTTCGGCTCAGGTCATGGTCTCAGGGTCCTGGGATCGAGCCCCACATCGGGCTCTCCGCTCAGCGGGGAGCCTGCTTCCCTTCCTCTCTCTCTGCCTACTTGTGATCTCTGTCAAATAAATAAAATCTTTAAAAAAAAAAAAAGATTCCAGAAAGCATTCTGAACGCTGCCTACATATTAACTAATTTCGCCATTACAGCAATTCCCCCAAAGAAGGCACTGTTACTCCCATTTTACAGATGAGGAAACTGAGGAATAGGGAGGTTGAGTAACTGGCTCAAGATATTAGAACTCGTAAATGGTGGAGCCAGGATTTAGACCAGCCAGTTTGGCCACAGAGACTGTGCATTTAAGAACTGTGCTACACAGGGGGCGGGGGGGAGGGGTGGGGGGCTGTCGTACCTGGGTGGCTCAGTCAGTTAAGGCTCAGGTTCATGATCTCAGGGTCCTGGGATCGAGACCCACCTTCGGCTCCCTGCTTAGTGGTGAGTCTGCTTCTCCCTCACTCTCTGGCCCTCCCCCCACACCAACTCGTGCTCGCTCTCAAATAAATAAATGAATAAAACCTTAAAAAAACAAAAACAAAAAACCTTGCTACACTGCCTCACACACACACACTAGCCTCACTAGGCACGCAGTCAATTCATGGTGAGTGCAGAGACCCTAAAGGTGGGTGGAGACCAGCCAAGTAGCCAAGGAGAGAAGGCGTGTGAGATGAATCATAAATGACTAATCTGAATTAAACACACACAGAGGAGTGCTTCAGATGGAAGGGAAGATCCTAAATGGCACAAACAGTGGGACTCTGTTAGAAGCGCCCGGCGTCACTAGAGTAGGAAGAGGTGACAAGTGCCAAGCTGGGCAGCAAAAGAGGACAGGCCGTGGAGGCTTTCTACTTACCTTGTAGGCATAGAAGAGCTATTGACAGCTTTGAAGCAGGGGGTGACCCAGAGTTGTGTTTTGGGAATACCAGACTGGTGACTCCCCGGTAGTTAGAATTGAGAGGGACAAGACAGCAGGCAGGAAGGGAGACAATGAGCTAACCTAGACAAATGGTAATTGGCATCGAGAGGAATGGATGGAGTGAATATTTAGTGATTCCAGTGAGCCAGACTCATCAGCTCAGAGTCTCCGAAACTGCCAGCAAGATCAAACCATTTCCCTTGGTAAGTTTCACCTTTCTATTGTTCTTTAAGAAGTGTTAAACATCATCATTTCTAAATGGGCCAAGAACAGCTAGTCTGTTCATTTTCAGAAGCCCTCCCATTGAAATTCTCAACGCAAACCAGAGTTCAGAAAGCAGCATTCAGGAATACCAAGTTTCCTTAGGGAAGAAACATTTAGGTTCGACGCAAAAAAATAGAATTCATGCCTTCCCAGAGTCTTGAAAAGAGAATGGTGTGAAATGAATATGAGAAATTAACGATGCAGCATGAGGTTGTCTGGATGGCTTTGTCATCCGAACGGCACGGGGTTTCAGGACAGCGGGGATTAAAACACCAGCCAGGAGAGTGAAGACTTCATCAGGAAATGATCTTGGCATCAGAAAGAAGATATTGAAAAGAGGGGGCAAAATTAGTATTGTTTAAAATTAGATTACTATGTGATGAATTGTTAATCTGTTTTGTTATTCCAAGGACCATTTGGTCCTCACAAGGTGCTGGGTTATTTGGAGACCACAGGGGGGGGGAAAAAAAAAAAAAACAAATGTAGGCACCTGGGTGGCTCAGTCAGTTAAGTGGCTGCCTTTGATTCAGGTCATGATCCCAGGGTCCAGGGACTGAGCCTTGCATCGGGCTCCCTGCTGAGGGAGGGAACAGCTGAGCAGGGAACCCGCTTCTCCCTCTCCCTCTGCTGCTCCTCCTGCTTGTGCTCGATCCCTCAAATAAATAAATAAAATCTTTTTTTAAATGAAGCAACTCAAAAGAGCCAGAAAATTCAATGTGGTACGGGGTCACCGTGAATGTTATGGGAGAGCGTCCACATTGGGAAGTCAACAAGAAGAGGCTGTTTATGGGAGCTGCAGGGTTCACTCCAAGTTTCACAGCAAAGGTCCGCACAGACCACATGCTGGGAGCAAGTACAATGGGCCAATGAGAGAAGAGGGAATGAAGGCGAGGCAGCACGCAAACACCAGAGGCTGAAGGCCAGGGAAGGCCTTTGAGAGGTAGGGACAAGAGGTCAGGGTATCTGTGGTTGAGGAAGGTGGGGCCAGATGGCTCGGAACACCAGATAAACATGGTGCCCCTAAGCTTTCTTCCTGGCATAGGGCTGTATCTCTCACCCCTTTTCTACTGCTACGAAAAACTTAAAAGCTTTGCTGAAGTGAGATTTACTCATAGAGAGGAGCAAACAAAACCAGAGAGGTTGCCGGAAGATTGTCTCAAGTTCCCTCCTCCCACCTCATCCCTACCCAATGGAGTGGGGCCACTCCCCAGTTTTAATTTTCTAGTCATCAGGGACTAGTGATCTAAGCATTCCGTGGTTCTGTAAGAATCTTAAAACGCCACCTCCCTTTTGATCAATGTCCCATTAGCCTGAGGGTTTCACGAAGGGGAGGAGGTCATCAGATTGTCTTCAGTCTAAGGCAGGCCAGACTTCCCGGTGAAAAGGAGCGAGGAGGGGTTGGGGAACAGTAGCGCCTACATTCAGGTGCACCGTTTGTGTGGCAGGCAGGATGCCTAGAGAACATTCTCACGTTTGTCATCTGTCAGTGCGTCATTCTGGAATAGAATTGGTGATCTCAGTCTCTGACCTCACTCAGGCTACAGAAACCTCTATAGTCCGAAGGCAGGAAGCATCAGACAGGGATGGTCGATGGCACAGCAAAGAAGAGACAAGCTCTGGTCTCTTCGAGGTGCTCACTGGCCCTGCTCCCCAGCACCACTCTAAAGCACCCTAACCCTCCCCGAGCTTCAGAGCACGGCTGCCTATCTAAATCTCCAGTACCTTCCATAAGTGACTTTCTACTTTCTACCCCTCAACAGTCTACACTTGGGACACGGGTCACACTCCACCTACTTGGACGGGTTCCAGAGCTAGTCCAGCCATAGCCTTATGACCATCTCCCTGAAATCCATCCAAGGGACAAGAGAGACCATCTGCTAGCACCCCTTCCCTTCTAAGCCTAGATACATCCCACCCAGGAGGAAGATTCTATGAGAAGAGAGCCCGAGCAGGTTGTTCCTCTGCTACATCAGAGTATTTTTTTTCCCCAGCCCAAACTTAAAAGGGGAAACCTGAGGAAGGGAATCCTGCATTTAGATAATTATCCGAAGATAATCCCACATAATCACACTGCCTGCTCGTTGTCTACAAAATCAAACCCTCCTTGCTGAAACAACTCCTTTCGGGAAGAGCTTAACGTTAGCGTATACGATAACCCGTAATCCCACCCAAGTGGCCAACCCCAAATGGCGATCGATAAGATTAAAAAAAAAAAGTGTAAAAAAAATGTGGAGTCCTGGGTGCTTCGATACAAAAAGGCAGAGGACATTGAGGCTTCTCGGGGCAAGACGGGTTGTTTGCGGCGCAGCACTGTCAGATTCAACGAGAAGGGCTGGGATCGGCACAGCTGAAATGGAACGCGCCATCTGAAGCTGGCCCCGGGGAAACTGATGACCCAGACGCTGCACTCGAGAAGGCTTGAAGACCTCCAAGAAAAATGGGCTTTAAGAAAAAGAGATGAGGGGCGCCTGGGTGGCTCAGTGGATTAAGCCGCTGCCTTCGGCTCGGGTCATGATCTCAGGGTCCTGGGATCGAGTCCCGCATCGGGCTCTCTGCTCAGCAGGGTGCCTGCTTCCCTCTCTCTCTCTCTCTCTGCCTGCCTCTCCGTCTACTTGTGATCTCTCTCTGTCAAATAAATAAATAGAATCTTTGAAGAAAAAAAAAAAAAGAAAGAAAAAGAGATGATACAGGCGCCTGGGTGGCTCAGTCATTAAATGTCTGCCTTCGGCTCAGGTCACGATCCTGGCATCCTGAGATCGAGTCCCCGTATCGGGCTCCCGGCTCAGCGGGGAGTCTGCTTCTCCCTCTCCTTGCCTGCTACTCTGCCTGCTGGTGTTCATGCTCTCTCAAATAAATAAAACATTTAAAAAAAAAAAAAAGAGGGTGCCTGGGTGACTCCGTCCAGTAACTGCCTGCCTTTGGCTCAGGTGATGATCCTGGAGTCCCAGGATCAAGTGCCTCATCAGGCTCCCTGCTCAGCAGGGAGTCTGCCTCTCCCTCTGATCCTCCCCATCTCATGCTCCCTCTCTTAAATAAATAATATAAAAATAAATGTTTTTAAAAAGGAGGAAAAGAGACAGAAGGGGAACATCTGACTGGTTCCAACATGAGAGCATGCGACTCTTGATCTCGGGGTTGTAAATTCAAGCCCCGCGTTGGGTGTAGAGATTACCCCAAAAAAAAAAAAATATTTTAAAGATTTTATTTATTTATTTGAGAGAGAGCAAGAGCAGGAAATGGGCAGAGGGAGAGAATCCCAAGCAGACTCCCCACTAAGAGTGGAGTGGGACTCGAGGCTGGATCTCACCACCCATGAGATCACGACCTGAGCCAAAACCAGTTGTCAGACACTTAGCCTACTGACTCACCCAGGCACCCCAAAAACAAAATCTTTAAAAACAAAAGAAAAAGAATAGCATCGCCAGAAAAGAAGCCTACTCACACCCCTCCCAACTCCTGGCTTCCCATTTTAAAGCTAAAATAGCAGGGAAACCTCATTTAGGGAAGTATTGTGTTTGGGGGACTTCTAAGGCAATTGGGGCTGCTGCAAAACTCCATTTCATTACAGTTTATAACAGCAATATTTTTTTAAAACTTCCATTCTGTTTGCTCGCCTTTAAAACACCCAGGGTCTTCCCCTCCCCCGCCCCCAAGTGATCTGGTAATAGTTGTTTACAATATCCAAAAGACACAGCTATGATCAGTGAAATTGCTGAAACTCTATGCTTTGCTGATTCAGCAGATGTGCTTAAGATCTATAAAAATATAATGATCTTCTGTAAATAGTCAGGGCTGGCAGTGCCAAAAGAAATAAAAATAAAGGTATAATCATTAATCATTTTCATATGCATTACTTGGAGGGGGTTGGAAATGAAGGGATAAATTACCACAGGCAAAACGCTCTATGGAGAAACAAAGTACCTGTTCAAGTTGAAGGACATGTTTGCATTACCAGTGTCTTGGGCATCCTCCCGAAGGAAAACAGAAGAGCCAGTGAGGTAGCCCCCAACTGATTCCACTGCTGAGACAACAATCCACTATATTTATGAAAAATAAATACAGATACATTCGTTAAGGATGGGAATTTCCATGTCATCCACAACTATCCAAGTCAAGAGTTTGACTTTTTTATTAAGATTTTATTTATTATTTGACAGAGAGAGAGATCACTAGTAGGCAGAAAGGCAGGCAGAGAGAGAGGGGGAAGCAGGCTCCCCACTGAGCAGAGAGCCCGATGCGGGGCTCCATCCCAGGACCCTGAGATCATGACCCTAGCCAAAGGCTGGGGCTTACCCCACTGAGCCATCCAGGCGTCCCAAGAGTCTGTCTTCTTAAGCAGCTTTAACCAGCTCTATTAAAAATCCTATCAAAGGGCGCCTGGGTGGCTCAGTGGGTTGGGCCGCTGCCTTCAGCTCGAGTCATGATCTCGGGATCCTGGGATCGAGTCCCGCATCGGGCTCTTTGCTCAGCCGGGAGCCTGCTTCCCTCTCTCCCTCCCCGCCTGCCTCTTTGTCTACTTGTGATCTCTCTCTGTCAGATAAATAAAATCTTTAAAAAAAAAAAAAAATCCTATCAAAATCTTGTTTTTTGTTTTGTTTTGTTTTACAAAATGTTGGTAACTCTTTAATGGAAGAGTTTTGGTTTTTTTTTCCTCTCCTCGGAATATGTGGCCCCAAAAGAAAAGACCCATTTAAATCGGTGAGCCCCCCCCCCCACCCATTTCACCAAATGCTCATGAGGAGACCTCATGTGTTTCCTCATGGTGAAAGGTCCTTTTAATCATTTTTAAAAACGTCCGAATGGAGAAAAATTCAATTGCCCCCCCCCCATGAATGTGAATGCCTGAGCAGAGGACTCAATTCTGCGTTCACATTAAGTAGACAAATTCCATCTTGCGCAGCTTCTCCACGAGAAAGAGAGTGATTCTGTTTTCCATCCCCACCCAAGCCACACATGCAGGGACCCATGAGACCAGTAACTGATTTTATCAGCACAGCCACCTGCACTTAGAGGTCTAGGGCACTGAGGCTGGGCCAGCTGCGGGATCCGAGCGTCATGTCTAAAAATGTCATACTGCACAAGGGCCTCCATCTTTTGGTTCTAAATTAAAGGAGGAGAGTATTTTAGGGTGTACATGAATGACTCACCAAATTTAAAAAGGGGGGAAAAAAGACTAACAACGCTGGAGTTTCTGGCAACAGCATGGAGAAAACACCACCTAGCCATACATCAGACTAAGTGGTAGAAAACAACGCTAATTTGGACCCCAATGTGCTAGATTAATTATGCAAGAAGAATGTAAACAAGCGCAGTAAAGAATCACATCAGATTTGAGGTCTTTACGCAGCTCACATTAGCTGCATCTGTTTTTCTCCAATAAATGATACTAAAACCCTGAAAAGGAAATTTCCAATGGGAGAATCGAGGGTGATTCCAAACACTGAGGACCCCATGAGCCTCCAAGCCTGTTAGGTATCCAGTGGACGTGATGTTTATCCAAAGCCAGCAGCTGCGGACACCTTGTCTCGCACTTGAGGAGACAGGGCACTGGAACAGCAAAATGGTGGAGCAGGGCCAGGAGTGGGCTTTGGGGATTCTGCCACACCCTTGAGGAAAACGGTTTTCTTCACTTCAGCAGGAAAAGTCTTCATGGAGAGGTGCCTGGGTGGCTCAGTCACTTAAGCATCTGCCTTGGGCTCAGGTCATGATCTAGGGGTCCTGGGATGGAGTCCCGTGTCCGTCTCCCTGCTCAGCAGGGTGTCTGCTTCTCCCTCTTCCTCTGCCCCTGTCCCTGGCTCGCTCACTCTCCCAAATAAATAAGATCTTTAAAAAAAAAAAAAAAGGGGGGGGGGAAAGTCTTCAAGGAATGAAGGGAATAAAATTAGGAGAACTCTTGGGGGAAAGATTAATATAAACATTGTAGGTAATTTTACTCACCATTCCAAATATCTATTCATTGCCATATACATTCATCGTCTTTGATGAAAAAAAGACAGATGCTTCTTTTTTAGCTATGCAGCATTTAATTTTTCAAGCCTATAACCCAACTAGAGAGGTCTTGAGTCCCCTTCAGATGAACAAATCAATACTTGACTTTCTCTTCCTCATAACATGGGAGTTAGAATTTTCCATTTAAAAATGGAGATTTATAGCTCTTGCCTCAAACCAAAAGTCATTGCGGTTTTTAAGTCTTTATTTATTTAAGTAATCTCTACACCCAACACGGGGCTTGAACTCATGACCCCTGAGGATCAAGAGTCACAAGCTCTCTGACTGAGCCAGCCAGGTGCCCCATCATTGTGGGCATTTTTTTTGGTTATTATTGTTTTTTCAGACTTCTCGAAACCGTTTACATCTGGTTGCATCACAGGTGGACTTCTATAGTCAGGGTATTTGTGACTGAGTAATTATTGTCTGGGTACAAGTATATTGCAGATAATATTAACCCTTTCATGGCATTAAATTCAGCCTCATCTTGATTGCTTTATCTTCCAAGAGGCATAACACAGACACCGATTAGAATTATTTACTGCCCGGGCACCTGGGTGGCTCAGTGGGTTAAAGCCTCTGCCTTCGGCTCGGGTCATGGTCCCAGGGTCCTGGGATGGAGTCCCACATCGGGATCTCTGCTCAGCAGGGAGCCTGCTTCCCTTCCTCTCTGTCTGCCTCTCTGCCTACTTGTGATCTCTGTCAAATAAATAAATAAAATCTTAAAAAAAAAAGAACTATTTACTGCCATGCTGTCTGAATACTGCATACCAACCCTCCTGAAATGAGTTCTTTTGTGAGAAACAGCCCTCTCTCCAACTCCCTGTATATTCTACAGGCATTTTTTTTTTTGAAGATTTTATTTATTTATTTAGGAGAGAGCATGAGCAGGGGGAGGAGCAGAGGGAGAGGGAGGAGCAGACTCCCCACTGAGTACGGAGCCCGATGTAGGGCTGGATCCCAGGACCCCCGAGATCAAGACCTGAGCTGAAACCAAAAGTCTGTTGCTCAATGGACTGAGCCACCCAGGCACCCCAATACTGACATGTTTGATGAAGTCTACAAAGCCAGATAGATCTGTTTGATACAAATGGATATCCACACACACACACAAAGTCAGACCCAAGTCTCTTCACACCACACACATACGACTTCACTCAAAATGAATCAAAAATCTATACATTACAGCCAAAACTACAAAATTCTCAAAGAAAACAGGAGTGAATACTCAGGACCTTGAATTTGGCAGGATTTCCTTAGATAGGACACCAATAGCACAAGCAATGAAAGGAAAAAAAAAAAGATTGGGGCGCCGGGTGGCTCAGTCAGTTAAGCAGCTGCCTTCAGCTCGGGTCGTGATCCCACCAGGGTACTGGGGTCGGGTCCCACATCAGGTTTCCTGCTCGGCAGACAGCCCGTTTCTCCCTCTGCCTGCCTCTCTGCCTACTTGTGTTCTGTCTGTCAAATAAATAAATTAAATTAAAAAAAAAAAAAAGAAAAAAAAGATCAACAAATCTGGTTTCTTCTAAACTAAACAGTTTTTGCATCATACAATACCATTAAGGAAGTGAAGCTACAACTAAGAGAATGGAAAAAGATATCTGCAAATCCTTTGGTTGAGGAAGGACTTGCATTAGAATCAACGTCTATTACAATTCAGTAACAAAAAACTCAATACCACAATCTAAAAAATGGCAGAAATATCCAGACAATTTTTACCCAGAAGACACACAAACAGCCAATAAACACATGAAAAGACGCTCCTTATCATTAGCAGTCAGGGAAATAAGAGTCAAAACCACAAGGCAGTACCACTTCGCATGCCACTAGACTAACTTCCATCTAAAAGACAGATGACAGTAAGTGTTAGTGACAATATGGAGAAGCCAGTAGCAGTTTGGCAGTCTCTCAAAAGATCCAACCTACAGTTACCATATGATCCAGTCATCTCTCTACCAGGTACATACCCAAAAGAAATAAAGACCTAGGTCTCCACTAAAACTTGTATGGCAGGGGCGCCTGGGTGGCTCAGTGGGTTAAGCCGCTGCCTTCGGCTCAGGTCATGATCTCAGGGTCCTGGGATCGAGTCCCACATCGGGCTCTCTGCTCAGCAAGAAGCCTGCTTCCCTCTCTCTCTCTCTCTGCCTTCCTCTCCGTCTACTTGTGATCTCTGTCAAATAATTAAAAAAAAAAAAAAAAAAAAAACTTGTATGGCAATGTTCACAGCAGTACTTCCTAACAGCCAGAAAGCGGAAACAACCCAAAAGTCCATTCAGTGATGAATGGTTACACAAAGTATACACTGGAATGCTGTTGAATGCTCTGAAATTAGCTCATCATCACGGTTGCCTAACTATGCGAATAGACCAAAAGCCATTTAGTTGTACACTTTTTTTTTTTTTTTTCGAGATTTTCTCTTTAAGTAATCTCAACGCCCAACGTGGGGCTTGAACTCACAACCTGGAGATCGGGAGTTGCATGCTCCCCTGACTGAGCCAGCCAGGCACCCCTTCGCTACATACTTCAAACAGATGAATTGTAGAGTATGTGAATTATATGTATCAGCAGAGCTTCTATTACACACATTTTTTTTTTCCAAGTCAGAAACATTTGGCTCAATAGAACTGGAGTTTCTCACATAGAAGGGTTTCATAATAGGACAATATAAAGTTCGTTTGGGCCTAATGTCATTATTGAGTAGCAGCAGTCAAGGAGAGCAGAGGATAGTTAAGAGAGAGGTGTGAGGGATAAGAAAGGAAGGGAGAATTAAAAGGAAAGGAGAATTAAAGCCACTGTCTACCCTTCTATTTTTAAACTATCTTCCAAAGGGAGTTATTTCTCCATGATAAATATGCTTTTCTTCAACTCCATGGGAAGTATTCTTTTCTTTCCCCTGTAGACAGTGATCTCTTAATGTCCAGTACAAAATGAAACAGAAGGTAGAATGATCAACAGTGGCCCAGAATCCACTGGTCACCCATGAGAAACCAGGACCCCCAGGTCTCCACCTCTCCATAAGTTCTAGGCCCTTCTCATCTGAGCCCTTTAAGACAGAAGAACATTATTTACTCACGGTGCTTTTTGGGGCCCCACAGGGGCATCCACTGCCGGAAATGAAGAGTTACCTATCTCTTGGGTAGAAGGGGGCAGAAGAAAGCATGCCCTCCCCATTCCTTCACAACCGTTAAGGAAACATATTTAACCAAATATTAACACAACCATTAACCAAACACATTGGTTTGGCCAACCAGATAGTTGCGTTCTCCACCCTTCTCTCCCTTCCTCTTCACCAACAGGCTGACCTTGATGGACTGCATCCAAAGAGCTCTCCTGATGAGTATGGCCAATGGGAGTGCCCCCCAGGAGACCTGGCTGTCTTTCTGCCAGTCAGTGGGGTAGCAAAGGCTATGGTCCCCATCACAGGCCACGATCCCTGTTGGGTGGCTCTTTCTAGCAATTACTGCTCTCGCAGAGTTTTCCACAGTGAGCTCCTCCCCAAAGGCCTTCAGAACTAGAAGTAGCAGCAGCACCTTGGGGCTGCTTCACCAACCCTTATTTGTTCTCATGAACTCTGCCCACGCTCTTCATAAGGCCCTTGATTCAATTCCCTTCAATCACTCCTTTTGCATGTACCACCTGCTTCCAGCTGGGAAATAGGTGGACATCGGAGCTTTTCCTTCTGCAGGGGGCTAGAACAGTGAGGTCGTAATGATCGCTCCATTAAAGGGACATGGAAGAGCTCTGTACACGTCTCCTAATTTTCTTTGCCTTCCAGCAATTCCATAATACATGGCGTTGTCACAGATTAATCCTCTCCGTGGCTTGGAGGAACACAGCCCAGGTCACTTAGGCCCATTTAAGTAGTAGGTTCCTTGACATTTTAAAGAAAGACCAAATAATCCCCTTTTCAAAAGCTCTAGCTAAATGTTCCTGCAGAATGAAAGCCCACCTCAATCTGAAAATGACTATTAATAAAGCCAAATGCCCACTTCAGCTGGAGCTAATCACTGCTATTAGGGAATGATTTCAAAATTTCTAAGGCAGGGACTATTCAGCTGTCCCTGCCTAAATGTATGAATTGGGCATGCGCTCTCTTAACACACAAAACAGACCCCATTTTGCCACCCATCCCTGAACTCTGGTCTTGTAAGCCCACACAGTTCATTCCAGTATCTATTCTGATCTCAGATTTGCAACTTGGATTTTAAAAATGTGTTTATTGTAGGATCTTCTGAGCATACCCTAGCAACACTGCTGCAGGCATGACAATGCTCTGTTAATTGGATTTCCACCTGCTTCGTGCTCATTCATGAAAACCTTCCACCAAAGTTAAGGCAAGCATCATTCTTAACAGAATCCAAACCAAGAAATGGCATGGTTCACCATCCCACGTTAGAACCTATTCTCAGCTCTACAACCAATGTAGTCGGGGCTTCATTTTGGCAATTAATTGTCCCTGCACTTATTGCTATAAACAGAGTAGGAACACGACGTTGGTATTTAGGCATTTACTACAATACTACAGAAGTTGTACCAGCCAGTCTGACACTTCGATTCATCCAGTTTCCTAGGAAGCCCCGAACTTGCACCATCCCCTCTACAACCCCATCTCTCCCCCTCCCCCATCTTCCTCCTTGCCCATTCCCCTTACGATATTAAGAACATGACCAATGTCACCAAGCTTCCACTGAATTTGAAGGGCGATTTTAGTGGGCAGGCCCTTCTCGTCCTCCATGAACATTATGTTGGGCATCTGCTTTTGGCTCAAGTCATGATCTTGGGGTCCTAGGATCAAGCCCCACATCAGGCTCCCTGCTCAGCAGGGAGTCTGCTGCTTCCCCTGCTCTTGTGCTCTTACTTGCTCTCTCCCTCTCAAATAAATAAAAATAAAATCTTAAGAAAAAAATATTTTTTTAAAGATTTATTTAAATAACTCCACACCCAATGTGGAGCTCAAACTCAAGACCCCAAGACCAAGGGTCACACAGCCAGCCAGGTGCCCCATAAACTAAAAAGAACTCTTAATGCTTGAATTTCAAACATCGCCAAGAAATGTATGCAGAAAGGACGTTCACGTGTTTGTTTTTGTTAGCAGTCTTTGAAACCTTTTTATTACAAGTCTTCTTAAACCTTTCTGTACATACTTTGCAAAATGGGTAGAACTTCTATTTACCGGTATAATATTATTTTCAATGCAGGATGCGGTAGGGTTCTCAGAAACATGTCACAAGTAGAGTTTTTTAATTGAAATATATTTGACATAACCTCGTGAAAATTTAAACTGTACAACATGTTGACTTGATACACTTAGATATTGTAATACAAGTGCCAATGGAGCAATAATTCACACCTCTATCACATCACAGGATTATCGTTCCTCTCTTAAGTTTGAAGATTACGATACACCACTGTTGTCTATATTCACTATACCGTGCATTAGATCCAACATTTTTGAATTCCGTAGCATGGGGGTGGTACACACTTGACTTAGTGATTAGCCGGTTGTCTTCAACGTAGAAAAGAGGCATGAAGGAATGATTCACCTAATTATGTCTGAATGCTCTTTAAATTCAATTAATTTAAAAGAAAAATAGGGAATTTTTTTCCCATTAGAAAGATTAAAATCGGGGCACCTGGGTGGCTCAGTGGGTTAAAGCCTCTGCCTTCGGCTCAGGTCATGGTCCCAGGGTCCTGGGATCGAGCCCCGCATCAGGCTCTCTGCTCAGCAGGAAGCCTGCTTCCTCCTCTCTCTCTGCTTACCTCTCTGCCTACCTGTGATCTCGCTCTGTTTCAAATAAATAAATAAAATCTTTAAAAAAAAATAAAGGGACGCCTGGGTGGCTCAGTTGGTTAAGCAGCTGCCTTCGGCTCAGGTCATGATCCCAGCGTCCTGGGATCGAGTCCCACATCGGGCTCCTTGCTTGGCGGCGAGCCTGCTTCTCCCTCTGCCTCTGCCTGCCACTCTGTCTGCCTGTGCTCACTCTCGCTTCTCTATGACAAATAAATAAAATCTTTAAAAAAAAAATAAAATAAAATAAAAAAATAAAAATCATGACTTCTTGCATCCCACGTTACTTATTGAAGCCACGGTCTCAAAGTTGTAATAATTCTGTGTTCACGAATATAAAAGAGTACAAATACTCAAAAAAATACACAAAATATTCATCCAAACCAGGAAAAAAAAAGAGTCCTTATTACTGTCTTTCCTGACAAAAACCACTGGCTTTGATATCAAACAACACAGATGCCTTTACTATCAACTATTATTCACGCTTGGAGACAAAATAGTAAAGGGACACAAGGCACAACAGGCCGCTTATAGAAAAAGCAATGGTGCACAGCACAGTCTGCTTCAAACCACAAATATTACATAGGTACAAAAGTTTCCTTCCAAGAAGGCTCCTCCGGTCAGGAGGCTGGACTTTTGCCTCCGCATTTGTGTTTTTCCTACTCCACTGGATGGAGTCTAGGCTCAAGAGGTTATATTTATGCTCAAAAATTCTTTATCATTCTTCTTTGGACAAGCGTGGCTTACCAAGGAGTTATCAAATGAGCTTGTTTTTGGCTCAAGAATCAACCAAGGTTCGGTAAGATACTGGTTTTTATTTTGACTCCCACAGTCAAAGTTCTAAGCAGGCTGTGATAGCACAAGACCAGAGGATAGATGTACGTTCAACTGTATCAATCATCATAATAAAGGTAAATGATCTCAGTGTTCCAGTTAAAAGACAAACATGGGCAGACTGGGAAAGTAAGAAATTCCAATTCTATGCTGCTCACAAGAAACATGTGTGAACCACATGAATCTAGAAAGGGTGACGATTAAAAAAAAAAAAGGAAAAAAACCATAGCAGACCAATTCTACCCAAGATTAAGAGGCTGTAGTTATATTTATATCCAGCAAAACAAACTACGAGGCAGAAAGCATTCCTGGAGATGGAGACCCCATTCTCCAGGCTCCTTTTAAAAAAAAAAAAAAAAAAAAAAAAAAAAGATTATTTATTTATTTGACAGACAGAGATCACAAGTAGGCAGAGAGGCAGAGAGAGAGAGGAAGGGAAGCAGGCTCCCCAGTGAGCATAGAGCCTGATGCGGGGCTCAATCCCAGGACCCTGGGATCATGACCTGAGCCGAAGGCAGAGGCTTTAACCCACTGAGCCACCCAGGCGCCCCTCCAGGTTCCTCTGTTCGAGAACAGCTACTTTCAGGGTGAAGGCTTACCAGGATCTGACTCCTAACTTACACCTTTTGGCCTCAAAAAATACTCTTCTTTTGCTAGCCACTGACGAATTTAAGGGGACTTTTCTGAGATAATTCTGTACAAAATTTACTGGTTTTCGAAAGGAAAATTGACCTAGTTGCCTAACCTCAACTGATACTCAAAGCAGAAATGTATATATTGGGTTTTTCCTCCATCTAAATTTATTTAAAGGACTAGGTTTAGTCTGAAATTATGTCTTTAATACTTTAAGTTCATGTTATAACATCATTTATGTATTTAAAAAAATGAGGGCAATTAGTAATAGTCTCCCAAAACTGGCAACCCATGTTAGTTTCTCTCCATCTTCATTCTGACATAGGAAGTTTACAGATCTCAACAATCTGAAGGTCTGCAAACCACTTCCTTAAAGGACAAGAAGTTCAGGAGGACAGGGCTTTGAGTGCCAGGATGCTTTTTGTGGGTAGACATGGAAAGTACAAAAGCGAGGCTGTTACAGATAGCGGAGTCCATTCCCCAATAGCATTTAAGAAGCTTTTCTTGTCTCCCACGCTTAAAGCCAGCACAGGATAAATACATATGTTTCTGATATGTTAACTCAACTGCTCTGCAAACTGGTTCTGCCAAAAAGGTGGGGCAGCCCAGCAAATTCTAGCTTTTGTTTATTTGCAAATGAAAGAGTACTTTCCTGAACCGGGAACTCAGGTTTGATAAATATTAAGTAAGAGACAAACCTCAACTTCTCTAACTTGAAGACAAGTATATTAGATTTTATTTATTGATGTTCTCCTTAGGCTGTGTTATTCTTTATTAATGAAATGGAGCAACACTCAAACAACGAGATGACCCAAGATGGGCTTTTCCCCTTTATGGGCAATGTATTTCAGATGCCGAGTGATGTAAACCAGAAACCTTTCTGTTGATGAATACTTCAGCTCAATCAAAAAACAGAACGTAATAGAGGATTATGGATGAATTTGAAATAATGTCAAGTATGATGGGATTTTCCTCAGTAAACAGACTAATGAAAATGTGATCAATTTGAGTTGAGAATCTGATGAAACAAAATAACTTTCACGGTGTCACCATTAAAAGTGAGGCATTTACTGAGAACCAACTATGGATGAGTTCCAGGAAAAAAGCTTTCCCTGGCTCATAGCCTACATACATTTCTTTTTCATGATGTTTCCATGTTTTTTGAGGTAGAAGTAGTAACTGGACTATCTCTGTTTTTTGTTGTTTCTTTTTTTTTTTTTTTAATTTCTTCCACTGGAACTATTACCGTGGTGATAAAAATAAAAACAGCTACTTTTTTTCTTCAGCTTTTACAGATTCTTGAGTGAGCAAGCAGCCCATTTGATGACCTCGCATTTGGCTCAAATATTATCGTTCAAAAGAATGATAAAGACCTTTTTACATCTAAAAAAATTAAGAAGTTGGGCTCAACCTCTAGACTCTAGCTCCCCTGTGGTGAACAGAGCCCAGCAGAGCTGGGAGAGAAGTTGAATCGCTCACCACTCTGTACCCCTGAAACCAATGTAACAACTAGGTTGTCAACTTTACCCACCCCTAAAAAAGGTGGTTCTTTTTAGGTTTTATTTATTTATTTGACAGAGAGAGAAATCACAAGGAGGCAAAGAGGCAGGCAGAGAGTGAGGGGCTTGATCCCAAGACCCTGAGATCATGACCTGAGCCCATGACAAAGGCTTAACCCATTAAGCCACCCAGGCGCCCCCCTATAAAGGTTTTTAATTAAAAAGACAAAAGCCCTAAGTGAAGTCAAGCAGGGATGAGGTTTCAGGGTGGTTTTTTTTTTTCTTTTTTTAGAAGGAAACCTTCACACCAGCTAAGACTCCTAGAAGAATGTACTGTACACCACTGCCTTCTTTCTCAAGCCCCCCTCCTTTGTTTAGCTGAATTTTTTTTTTCAAACTATTAAGGGCTTTTAGTAACATCCAAATCAAAACCCCAACATTGCTCTTGTGTGAAACTCGGCAAGCTAATTCTAAGATTAATAACGAAGTACAAAGGACCAGAAATAGACACACATGATGAGAGAGAATGAGCGGAGGATGTTTCCCTACCCGAGATCAAGAGTTATCATGGAGCTAGAGTCATTAAGATCTTGGTAAGTAGGGTAAAGGGACAGGCCAAGAGACCAATGGGACACAACAAAAAGCTCAGAAACAGACCTGCGCAGACATGGGCAGATGACCTGTGACTATAGTGTTAACGCAGATGAGTAAGGGAATGGATGGAACTTTTTTTTTTTTTAATCAATGTGGGGCGTGAACTCATGACCCCAAGATCAAGAATCACAAGCACTACCGAATGAGCCAGCCAGGCGCCCCCCAGAAGTGGAGAGACTTTTTAAACATGGGTGCTGGAACAAAGCATTACGCATTTGGAAAAAAAAAAATAATCACCTGAATCTTACTCAAACCATACTCACACGAAAACAAGTTCCCCTGTGGATTAAACATTTAAAAGCGAAAGATAGGGGCGCCTGGGTGGCTCAGTGGGTTAAAGCCTCTGCCTTTGGCCCAGGTTCGGCAGGGAGCCTGCTTCTTCCTCTCTCTCTGCCTGCCTCTCTGCTTACTTGTAATCTCTCTCTCTGTCAAATAAATAAATAAAATCTTTAAAAAAAAATAAAAATAAAAATAAAAGCGAAAGATAAAAATCAGAGCAATTATTACACAAAAAAGGAGACTATTTTTAGGACATCTCAGTAAGGAGAGGCTTCTTAAAATACAAAGTACAAATCATACAGGAAAAACCTGGTAAATTTGCCTAAATTAAGAACTCCCATTCATTGAGATACCGTAAAGCAAATTTAAAAAGCACAATGTGAAAGACAGCTACAATATACAATAATGCATGTGTATATTTGCACATTTGTACACATTCCTAAAAATGAGTATGAAACAACCTACCTACCTTATAGGAAAAACAAATGAACAAAAGGATGTAACAGACTTTTAGGACGAAGAAAAACAAAAACTGACAGTAAATCAGCATCACACAAAATTAAAATCCTAATTATATGCCCACCAATATTCACCAAATTGGCAAAAAAAAAAAAAAAAAAAAAAAAAAAAAAAGTCCAACGGAATACCAATACTGACTATGTGATGCTTTGGTGTTTCTTAAACACCTTAGAAGATTCTAGAATCTTTAGAAAATGGGTTTAGAAAATTCTAGAATCTTTAGAAAATGGATTGGCATTACTCTGTATAGTTCAATGTCCACATATCCTTTAATCCAGCCATACTACTCTGAGGTTAAAAAAAAAAAATACGCAAGAGAAACCCTCACATGTACGCAGTAAGAGACAAGAAAAATGATGTTTATAAGGGCATTTGTTTGTAATATAAAAACAGCTGGAAAAAAACCAAGTATCTGTAATAAAAGAATTGTATTCCTACACAGAAATAAACTACAGCAATGTACGTTAACATGGATAAAACTCACCAACATAATGTTGAGTCAAAGAAGCAAATCAAAGAAGAATATATGGAATAGGATTCCATTTACACAAAGCTTTAAAACACAGCCAAACAATACACATATGCAGGAATATGTACCCGGTTACTCTAATGATAAAGAAAAAGCAAAGAATGAGTATCACAAGTCAAGAGTGCTTTCCCCTGGGACATGGGGAAGCATGAAGGTATTATTGAAGAGGGACCCATTGGTAGAGTTTTAAGGTAGTGGAAATAGTTCATCATTTATCTGGGGTAATTTTTTCCTTTAAACTATACTTCCGTATTTGAGGATAGACACAATTATTTCAAAGTGAAAACATAATATACTTGAATTACATCGTATCAATACGGATAAATCTCACCCTGCCCCCTGTCCCCCCAAAAGCCTCTCTACATATTGATCTCATTTTTCCCCATTTTGTGAAAACCCTGAATGAAGGCTTAATCATGGAGAGCATCAATCTGCCTTTTGAGAATTACTGTTTCCGGATTTCCTGTCCTTAGAAATCCCAATGTCAAGCTATGCACATGAAAAAGATTAGGGCTGAATGTTTCACAAAAGGACTCTTCCAGGGAGGCACTCAGACAAGGTCCTTAGAATCAAATCCACCCTCTTTTGGAAGCAGAACTTCAAGCCAGGCAAAAAGGAGGGTCAAGTTCATCCCAGACAAGGGCACTATCGCCTCCCAAGACCCTAACTCCATGGAAGACACCCTAAGAGATCTCTATTTAAAAAAAAAAAAAAAACAACGAAAAAAAGAAAACCAACACTCCAGAGGCACTGCCGAACCCCTGGCGTTGCCTCAAAACACCTCACCTCTTTGTACGTCTTCTGTTTCCCTAGTAACAACCAACCTTGGCTTCCGGACGACTTGGCTGCCAGTTCATCATCTGTCTGTTCCAGTTTATAATTCAAAACATTTCACGTTGAGTTGATGGCTCCAGGAAAGAATTTGGACTTGATTGCTGCTCACGATCCCGCATTTGCCACTAATCCAACTCCTTCCTTTCTCTCTCTTGGCCATTTTGATCCACACCTGCTAGCATCAGCTGGCCTTTCCCTTGCTTCCTGCCAGCATCCTGCCAACTCAATTCCCAGGCCCGAGCCCATGACCTTCTGCCATTACCTCCTCCTCAAATCCATCTTAAGGATCCCTTCCGGCTGGGCTCTGGTGCACACAGTGACTACAGTAACTCCCTACGCCACCACCAGTTTGACACGTCTGAAGACGGCCTCCTTGGGGCACCTGGGTGGCTTGGTCGGTTAAGCACCTGCCTTCGGCTCAGGTCATGATCATGGAGTCCTGGGATCCAGTCCCCATGCCGGGCTCCCTGCTCAATGGGGAGCCTGCTTCCCCCTCTACTCCTCCCCTGCTCTCTCTCGCTAATAAATAATAAAATCTTTAAAAAAAAGATTGAGATTGCCTCCTTGCCACACCCGAAAGGACACTTAATGAGTGCAATTTCTGAGGAGTTCCAGATGCCCCTTTGTCCAGGAGCACAAGGCGTAGCTATGATATGCTATCTTAAGCAGCACTGGAGAAACAAAGTGGGGTTGGCTAAGGCCAAAATAACAAAGAGACCCACGAAGCGCATTTATGGAAAAAGTCCACCTGCGTGGACCTCATCCTGAAGGTATTAATCTATGGGCCAACTCGATGCTCTGGGAGGAAGGAAAACAACACAATAGGATGGCCAAGCACCAAGATTCAACACAGACAGCAGAAGCCCTAAGAAGTAAGAGAAATTTCTCCCAGTCTCTTCTAAGTTGTTCTGCCTAGTTAACTTGTATACTCATCTTTCGAACCCCAGTTTAACCTTCCCCTCCTCTCTGAAGTCCCAGCCCCACCGAATTAGCATGCGCTACCATGTGCTCCAATACCGAATATCCTCTACTCACTCCTTTAAGTTGGGATTATAATCACCTGAATTACAATGACCTGTTCATTTATTGTTTCCCCTGTTGGAAAGATAAGCTCCATCAGGACTGGGCAGCATTGAGCATGGTGTCTAACCCATGCACCATATAAGGAATTATCAAAAGAATAAACCTTTCTGAATGAATGAATCAACTCTTTCAAAAGACTGGAATGGGATGTCAGTCGGGAAGGCAAAGCATCTCAATTCTAGGGCAAGTGAGGAAACAGGACATGACCCCAAAAACAAATCAAGGAGGGGGTGGTCATGGGCGGCATCTTCAAAGTCAGACAAGGGCTAGCAACGATAGGGAGCAGATGGGGAGCCTCCAAAAGTTACTCCCCTAACTTGGCTCAAAAGCATTAAAAAAAAAAAAAAAAAAAAAAAAGGTGGTCCCAAACCCCAGGGTAGGGTTGAGTCTTTAAAAGAGGGAGCAAGGGACCAAGATGGCCAGTAGCTCTTTGCAGCTTTTTTTGTTTTTTGAAGATTTTATTTTTTTTTAAAGATTTTATTTATTGATTTGACAGACAGAGATCACAAGTAGGCAGAGAGGCAGGCAGAGAGAGAGAGAGGAGGAAGCAGGCTCGCCGCCAAGGAGAGCCTGATGCGGGGCTCAATCCCAGGACCCTGGGATCATGACCTGAGCCGAAGGCAGAGTCTTTAACCCACTGAGCCACCCAGGTGCCCCTTGAAGATTTTATTTATTTAACAGAGAAAGAGACACCAGTGAGAGAAGGAACACAAGCAGGGGAGTGGGAGACGGAGAAGCTGGCTTCCTACTGAGCAGGGAGCCCGATGTGGGACTCAATCCCAGGACTCTAGGATCAGGACCTAAACCGAAGGCAGATGCTTAACAACTGAGCCACCCAGGTGCCCCCTTTGCAGTTATTAATGCTCTTCAAGGATTACTGATACAAACCCAAGATCCCAGGGCTGCTCGGGAAAATAAGCTCATTCCACACTAAGGGGAATTACGAATACCTCAAATCCTTCTGAAAAGCATGCACAGAATAATTTATGAAGTCATTAACTGACTACATCCTCACTCTACTTCTGGCTTTCTCAGGACTCCCAGGGAAACAGAGCATGGACCTCAAAATTTCTTCCCCTCAAAGTAAGGCAGCTTCACCCCTCCTCACTATGCACCCTCCCAAGGCAGTTTAGAGAGAACCCTCATGCTCACCTTACAGTGCCCAGGCCAGCCTCAGAAATTAAGTGTACCTACAAATATTTACAATTTCAAGGGGCGCCTGGGTGGCTCAGTGGTTAGGCATCTGCCTTTGGCTCAAGTCATGGTCTTAGGGTGGTGGGATCGAGCCCTGCACTGGGCTCCCTGCTCAAGGGGAGGCCAGCTTCTCCCTCTCCCACTCCCCCTGCTTGTGTTCCTGCTCTCGCTGTCTCTCTGTCAAATAAGTAAAATCTTTAAAAAAATTTTCTTTTTTTCTTTAAGTGCTCCCCACAGGGAACTAAGTTAAGAATCACTTTGGTTGGGCACCTGGGTGGCTCAGTGGGTTAAGCCTCTGCCTTCGGCTCAGGTCATGATCTCAGGGTCCTGGGATCAGGCCCTGCAGCCTCTTTGCTCAGCAGGGAGCCTGCTTCTCTCTCTCTCTCTCTGCCTGCCTCTGCCTGCTTGTGATCTCTGTCAAATAAACAAATAAAATCTTAAAAAAAAAAAAAAAAAGAAACACTTTGGTTTATACTTCCTGTATATTAGGAATCTACCATCTCTTCCCGCAAAGAAACAAATTTTGATTGATCTTTGGGAACAGCGATCTTCCTAACAGGAATGCAGGAAATGTGCCTAATGGGGAATAACCTGCTATAGGTATACAACCAGGAGCAACAGGGCCCCAAGGTCAACTGGTAGGTGAAGTCGAGTGTTTTCCACTAGCAACTGTAAAGGTAACAATAAACACACTGATTTAAAATTTAAAGTGTATGTTCATAGACTCTCTTTGAAAGAGAATACTGTCAACAGTGGTTGCCTCTGAGGACAGACTCAAGGAGGCTGGAGGGGCTGGCAGCGTGGACAAGGGTTCAAAGGAGAATTTTCTTTGCAGACCCATTTGTACCTTTTGAAATCCCGCTATTTGCTGGTCATACTTTCAACGTTAGGCCAATTTCATGTTAAATAAACTAAAATAAGCATCCTTCTCGAGGCCTGACCCTCCTTCACAGTCAAGCTCAGCCTTCCTTGGGAAACTCCCATAACACACTAGCACAGAGAGATCTGGAGTTTCGCGTGTGAGTGGGTATTTTATAGGAGGGCCTACTGCCAGGCAGAGAGCTCTGTGTGATTGTTAGAGGCAATGCGGGCTATACCAAAGCTAGAACAGATGGCAAAACAGCTGCTGCTTGTAGGCCAAGTCGGTCCGGATCAGACTTGGTCCTTTCAACCGCCTGATGTCAATGGCCGCGTTCTGCCAGCGTGCTCATCTCGGTTAACCTGGTTTGGGTAACTGGAAAGAGCATTTACCAGACTTCAGTCTAAATTAGCAAAAACAGTGGGGCTGTTCGGAAAGCTTACTGAAGAGGACAGTGCAAGTGCCCGATCATCAGCTATAAGGCTGGAAGATTCGGGGGGACAGGGCCCATGGCGGTCTCACGACATCCCCAGTGTCTAGAAGAGCGCCTGAAAGCAGGCATTCAATGAATAACTGTTAAAAGAATGGATGTAGGGAATAAATAAATAAGAACGGACCTAGGAGAGGTAGACAAGTAGGCCCCCCATTTGTTAGAAAAGTTAATCGACTTGTCTGAAGGCACGTGGCTTAAAATGGCAGATCTCAGACTACAACAAGGTGGGATTCCGCATCCGCTGAGCTTTTCATTATATGAAGCTAGGGACAGACCGGCAACAAGAGAATAAGAGTTTCAACAATTTAACAATTGATCAGCAATTTCACACAGTGACCTAAAAAACAAAGCGGATTTCGAGATAACGGAGAACAAAAAGAATCCAAACATATAATTTCCTTTAAATCTGTGTATAAACATTGGACAAAATTACTATGAAGGTCTCTAAGTATACTATGAACACAAGTACTTTCAGCTAATAGCCTTCCTTCCAGATGTGAGGGATATCTCATTGTGGTTTTGCTCTGCATTTTCCTGATGACTAGCCTTGTTGAGCCTATTTTCATATACATGTTGACCATTTGGAGGTCTTTTTTTGGGGGGAAAAAGATCTCTTAAGTCCTTTGCCCTTGTTTTTAATCAAGTTATTTGGGGTTTGGGGCGCCTGGCTGGCTCAGTTGACAGAGCATGCAACTCTTTATCTCGGGGTCATGAGTTCAAGTGCATCATTGGACACAGAGTCTACTTAAATGTGTGTGGGGTGGGGAAAGAACTCCCAAGGGCAAATACCTCCCACTACCTTAAAAACAAAAAGTCATTTTGGGTTTTTTTTGGCTCTTAAGATGTAGGGATTCTTTATATTTTGGATCTTAGCCCTTTATCAGATGTATTATTTGCAAATATCTTCTCCCATTTCATTTTGTCATTTCATTTGCTGTGCAGAAGTTTTTTAGTTTGATGAATTCCTGCTTACTTTTGCTTTTGTCACCTGAGTTTTTGGTGCCATATCCCAAAAATCTTTGCAAAAGCCCATGTTAAACAATGGAATACTATGCAGCCATCAAAAGAAATGAAATCTTGCCATTTGCGACGACGTGGATGGAACTAGAGGGTATCATGCTTAGCGAAATAAGTCGATCGGAGAAAGACAACTATCATATGATCTCCCTGATATGAGGGAGAGGAGATGCAACATGGGGGGTTAAGGGGGTAGGAGAAGAATAAATGTAACAAGATGGGATTGGGAGGGAGACAAACCATAAGTGACTCTCAATCTCACAAAACAAACTGAGGGTTGATGGGGGGAGCGGGGTTGGGAGAGGGGGTGGGGTTATGGATATTGGGGAGGGTATGTGCTATGGTGAGTGCTGTGAAGTGTGTAAACCTGGCGATTCGCAGACCTGTACCCCTGGGGATAAAAATATAGGTTTATAAAAAATAAAATTAAAAAAAAAATAAAAAACCTTATCTGTTAGAGATACATACAAAAATATGTCAGTGTGGAAGAAAAATCAATTAAAAAATATTAAAAAAAAAAAGCCCATGTTAATAAGTTTTTCTAATGTTTTCTTCCAGGATTTTTGTGGTTTCAGATCTAACGTTTCCTTCTATAACCTACTCTGAGTTGATTCTTGTGTATGGTATAAGGTAAGGCCCCAGTTTCATTGATTTGCATGAATAGCCAGATTTCCTAAGATCATTAGCTGAAGAGACCATTCTTTCCCCATTGTGTATCCTTGGTGCCCTCATCAAAAATTAGTTCATCCTCTTGGTAGTCTATGTTTCTGTTTTTATGCCAGTACCACACCTCTGATTACTACAGCTTGGTAGTATAGTTTGAAACCAAGATGTGTGAGGCCTCCAGCTTTGTTCCTCTTTCTTAAGATTGTTTTGGTTATTCAGGATCTGTTTTGGTTCCATACAAATTTTAGAGTTCTTTTTTCTAGTTCTGTGAAAGAGGTCATGGTTGTAGAGAAAAGGGAACCCTTGCACATTGTTGGTAGGAATGTAAATTGGTACAGCCATTATGGAAGAAGCCACGGAGGTTTCTCAAGAATTTTAAATTAGAGCTACTATCTGATCCAACAATTCTTTTTCTGGGTGTATAACCAAAGGAAAGGAAATCAGCATCTTGGGGAGAGATCTACTCCCCCATGTTCATTATAGCACTATTCACAATCATCCAAGATGTAGAAACAACCCAGGTGTCTATTTGTTTTTTATTTGACAGACAGCGATCACAAGTAGGCAGAGAGGCAGGCAGAGAGAGACAGAGAAGCAGGCTCCCCGCTGAGCAGAGAGCCCAATGCACGACTCGATCCCAGGACTCTGGGATCATGACCTAAGCCGAAAGCAGAGGTTTAACCCACTGAGCCACCCGGGTGCCCCAACCCAGGTGTCTATTAATGGATGAATGGATAAAATAGAAAACACTGTATATTGTGTGTAATAAAATGGAATGTTACTCAGCCTTAAAAACGGAGATCCTGTATTTGGACATTATGCTAAGTGAAACCAGATACAGCAGAAACAAAACTGTGTGATCTCACTTATATGTGGTATCTAAGAGTCAGACACATAGAAGCAGAGAGTAGAACAGCAATTAGCAGGGATGGGAAAGTAAAAAAAAAATGGGGAGAGGTTAATCAAAGGGTACAAGTCACATAGAATGAATACATCTAGGGCTCTAACGTACGGCACGAGGACTAGAGCTAATATGACTGTACTGGACACTAGAAATTTGTTCGGATTGCAGATTTCAGGTGCTCTTACCACAAAAAAAAGTGTCAACTAGGTGAGGAGATAGGTTAATGAGCTTGATTAATGTAATCATTTCACAATGTACATGTATATCAAATCCTGTTGGATGCCGTCTAACAACTGCAATTTTTATTTTAAAAAGAGTAAAACAGATCTGTAGGAATAAATGTATGCCAGTCCTAATTACTGTAAGATAAAGTTCCCTTACGGGTGCCTTACGGGTGACCTACGGATCAGTTGGTTAAGTGTCCACCTCTTGCTTTTGGCTCAGGTCATGATCTCATAGGTATTCGGATGGAGCCTGCAGAGATCTCACATTCAGTGGGGGGTCTGCTCGAGGATACGCTCTCTCCACCCCTGCCCCCCTTGCTTGCTCTAAATACATCTTTAAAAAAAAAAAAAACACAATAAAAATCTTTTGCAATAAGGGGCACCTGAATGACTCAATCAGTAGAGCATGTGACCCTTGCTCTGGGGGGGTTATGAGTTCAAGCCCTACTCTATTTAAAAATAAAATCTTGGGCGCCTGGGTGGTTCAGTGGTTAAAGCCTCTGCCTTCGGCTCAGGTCATGATCTCAGGGTCCTGGGATCGAGTCCCGCATCGGGCTCTCTGCTCAGCGGGGAGCCTGCCTCCTCCTCCTCTCTGTCTCTCTGCCTACTTGTGATCTGTCTGTCAAATAAAAAAAAAAATCTTTAAAAATAAAATCTTGGGGCACCTGGGTGGCTCAGTCGTTGGGTGTCTGCCTTTGGCTCGGGTTGTGGTCCCGGGGTCCTGGGATCAAGTCCCCGCGTCGGGCTCCCTGCTGGGCGGGAGGCCTGCTTCTCCCTCTCCCACTCCCTCTGCTTGTGTTCCCTCTCTTGCTGTGTCTCTCTCTGTCAAAGAAATAAATAAAAAAAAATCTTTGAAACAAAAATAAAATAAAATCTTGAGGGGTGCCTGGGTGGCTCAGTGGGTTAAAGCCTCTGCCTTCGGCTCAGGTCATGATTCCAGGGTACTTGGATCAAGCCCCGCATCAGGCTCTCCGCTCCGCAGGGACCCTGCTTCCTCCTCTCTCTCTCTGCCTGCCTCTGCCTACTTGTAACCTCGGTCTGTCAAATAAATAAATAAATAAATCTTTTAAAAAATAAAATAAAATAAAATCTTGAAAGAGAAAACCTTTTGTTATACAGAAGTGCTTTCTGCTTAACAAAAAGGAACTATCAACTTCATTCATTGGTAACCAACATAGAAGAGAAAATATGTTTGTAACTTCCAATATAAAACAGCAGTCCTAAAAAGTAACAAAAAGAGAAGGCCAAGTCCAAAGGCCTTGGACTTTCAAAATTTGTCCCCAAAGACCAGGTCCTGGATCCAGGAAGAACAATCAACAAAATTGTGCCCTCCTTCTAGAAGTGTAGCCCAGCCCCCACTGCTCCCGCCACCACCCCACCACCACCAGCCAGAACTAAAACCTTCCTAATACTGGCTGCCCTTGTACCAGCTTCCTGAACACTTTCCAAACTACAGCCTGTCATCAGCTGGCTGATAAAATTATCCGTTCTTTCTCATGACAAAGTCGGGCTCAAATTCTAAAAAAACATGCGATTAACTTGGTGGTAGAAATCCTGTCACAATGTACACATATATCAAATTGCCATGTTCTACATTTTATATTAGAACTGTATTTGTTGATCAGAACTCAAAGCAGAAAAAAACACAAGTTTAAAAATGAAATGAAGAAACAGCTAGGCTAGAATGTCAGCCTTTAGGTTGACAGAAAAACAAATCACCCAAAGCCAATTCTCTGAAGTTCGTCTTACAACATAATCGATTTATCAAAACCCATTAGTTGCCACTGGGTTTCAGAGCAACCCCACCCCCACCCCATCCTTCTCCCCTCCTGCCTGCCCCCACTGAGCATGTGCAGTATATGCATATGTCCCAGTTGGGGGTGGGGAGGGTACCAAGGTCACAACAGTAAGTCTTGCCTGCTCCACCTCCGAGGGCAGAAAAGGACACCCAAGACTCTGCCGTGGCACACAGCCTCCCCTTCCAACCCTCACTCATCACCCATCTCCAGATGCAGGAAAATGACAGTTACAAAACTCAGTCTCCCTAAAATTTCAAAAATGTATCCAAAATGATTATGTCCATGTGTTGATATTCTTGGTGGTCACCAATGCCCTTTCTTCTTTCAGTAAAAGACCTAGCCTGTCTGCAGTTAGGTAGGACTAGGTGATTGGTTCTGGCTAATCAAACATAGAAGTAAATTATATGTATCGCTTCCTACCTGTAAGAGTCTATCTAAAGCCTTCAGTGACTCTCCAGTTTCTTCCCTTACGTTGGAACATGTTCCAAATACAGACTCTACCATCTTGCAGCTGCACTATCAGCCTGGGTTCATCCTCCAACAGTTTGGGTCCCTGAATATCTATGCTTTCTTGGAAACCCCACAGGTTGCACTAGTATCCACCATATGTGAGAAATAGACTCTGAGATTTTGAGGTTAGTTACTATAGCATAGCATAGCCTTTTGCCCAATACAGATCCCATAGAGCACAAAATTTTTTTTTTAAAGTTAAGTTGTTAATGGAAACAAGTCTTTGCTGAATTAGTAATTAATTTCAGGGCACCTGGCTGGCTCAGTCGGTAGAGCATGTAACTCTTGATCTCAGAGTTGTGAGTTTGAGCCCCTCCCATGTTGTATGTAGAGATTACCTAAAAAAAGAATGAAGGGCACTTGGATGGCTCAGTCGGTTAAGCGTCTGCCTTTGGCTCAGGTCATGATCTCAGGGTCTTGGGATCAAGCCCCACGTTGGGCTCCCTGCTCAGCGTGGAGTCTGCTTAAGGATTCTCTCTCCCTCCCCCCATCACCCCACTTGCCTTCCCTCTCAAAAATAAATAAATAAAACTAAATAAAATTAAAATTAAAAAGGAGATCATTAAAAAAAAATAAACAATTTCAGAGGAAGCAGAGGTACGCTACTATCTTGAAGGGAGAGAATCTCCCTATTATTCCCACTTTACTCCTTTCATTCACCTCTATTGGCTGTCAGATGGCTAAGAAAAGGACAGCAAAACTTCAAAACACTCATCAGTTGGTGACTTGACCAATTAATCATTCAACAAGATAGTTTCCAATAAATAGACTCTGAATGAATTGACTTTCAGTAATTTGGTTGGCTTCCAGAATAGCGGACTCCTGCTGCAGGCTGGTAAAACACTCTTTTTGCAAGGGGAAAGCCCTCCGAGCATGCCATGGAAGAAACCCCTTCTCCATTCGCCCAAGGTCAATGCTGTCTCTTATCACTCCAAATTTCTTCTTTCCTGAACACAGCATCTTACCTGTGTTCAGTACATCTGGCAACTTAACAAGGTCCTAGAAATCTGTTTGTCAGTGAGCTGAAAGGGAGTCCAAAAGATGAAGCTCTTATCCCTCTATTCTTCCCAATCAAGTTGAGACTAATGACTCATCAGTCTCTTGACCAATGCATGCCTATTGGACTGGTGGGACTCCAAGAGAAGGACCTGACTTTACGGAGGATTAGCACATGGCACCTAGTGACAGGCTGAATAAAAAGACTTTTAGGACGGGGCACCTGGGTGGCTCAGTGGGTTAAGTCTCTGCCTTCAGCTCAGGTCATGATCTCAGGGTCCTGGGATCGAGCCCCACATTGGGATCTCTGCTCAGCGGGGAGCCTGCTTCCCCCTCTCTCTATCTGCCTCTCTGCCTACTTGTGATCTCTAATAAATAAATACTTAAAAAAAAAAAAAAAGACTTTTAGGACACTTTAATGCCTAGTAGAAAGGCCATTGTTGGGTCTTTTCCTTTCCTGACCCCTCTACTTTTCTTATCTTCAAAAATCAAAGTTCTTTGAATTATCCAGAGGCAAGATATGAGGGCTCTAACAAAAAATAAATGTTTTCTTCCTAGCGGCCCCTAAAGAAATGTTCCTTCCCAAAAATGAGCTAATTCTCCAGCCTCTAAGGTTACTTCCCATAATACACCAAGCGCTCTGGTTTGCTGGTCCTAAAAGAACGGATCTAAATGGTTCCCCCTTGCTGAAGTGGACAGATCCTGTGCTCAGCATCTACACAGCCGTCTTTGGTTCTGGGATACTGGTGGCTGACTCTTGATTAAGCCTTGGGGACTAGGGAGGTAACAGAAGGACAGAAGAACCTCAGAGCCTGGGTAATAAGGGAGGTAAAACCTGAAATTTGGGGAGTATTAGGTCCCTGTATCCTACAGTCATATTACTTTTTATTTCTTTGCAGCATCTAATACATCTTTATATGCTCCTTCAGTGCCAAATGAAGTGCCTGGCAAACTGTAAGCCCTCAAATATTTGTTCAATGAGTCAGTGGATGATTGGCTGGGTGGGTGGATGGGTGATCAATTCTTGGCTCCAGCTCTCCAGGATCACACCCAAACTAAGTGAAGCAGGTGCAGGTGAAGAGAACTTCCAGGTAGTAAATTCCAAGAGTGCTACATTGTGTGTCCATGCATGTATGTACCAGGGCAGGGGAGAAGAGAGGACCATTGGCCTTTGGTTCGGGAAGTATCTGTAGTCCTAGTCCTCATACCTGAAATACGGGTCCATAAAACCACTAAGAGTGGAATCCAGAGAAAGCCATATGTCTAGTGATCTGTATGCCAGGGGCTAGGGGAAGTGGGTGATGGGGGATTACTATGGCTCAGTGTGAGGGTGGCTCACTGGGAGTTTTGGCTTCTCAGGAGTTTCTGTCAAGGTTGTTCAGGTCTCCCTAGCTGCATGAGCAGCAATTCATGATGTGGTTGTCCGCAACTCTTTTTGCCTCGGTGAGAGCCTATCTGCTGTTTGTCCCATTCCTGTTCTCCATAAGGACATGGAATACAACAGCTCGCTTCCTTTTATGACTAAGAAAACTTGGTGAGCAGGCAGAAAGTACAGTAGTGGGAGTGGAAATTGTTTACTCTTGGGAGTCTAATTGAATTTCAGAGAAATAATTTGCATAATGTAAAATGATTTACATATAGATGGAAACAAGAAGTTCCACCAGACCTTTCTTTTAACTTCTACTCCTTCCCATCTCCACCCTCTTCCAGCCCAAGGTCACATAGAAGAGGCTGACCCCACAGTCCCTCCCAGTTAGCCCTCACCTCCAGCTGCTGGGAAGAAAAGATGCCAAGGCAACAGGTTTCACAATACCACTTTTTGTCATATTAATGATGTGTAATTTTAACTCAAAGATTTACTACTTCTAAGAGTCTGATTATGAAATATTGTGGGAGCCCACTCAGCTTAAGCAAGGGCTGTTAGGGGTGTTTTTGATTGGGCTTCCCTGGAGCAATAATGAAGTCATTTGTAAACGTACCCCGAAAGATTCTACTAGCACTTCTCCCAGGCAGTCTTTCAGTTACAACAAGCCTTGGGTTGCTACGGTGAAACATATGTTTTCTATTATAACCCTCAGCACACTTCTGCTGTTGTCAGCCCAGCCCTGGGATACCATTAAGTTCTTCTGACAGTTTCTAGGAACTCTTATCAGGAGGATAACAGGATTAGCTACCGTAATGTGACAGGAGGAAGTCCTAGAAATCACCTGTCACTTCCCCCATACTATTAATAGGAAGCACAGGATACAGATCCCAGGGCACAAGCTTAGGGTCAATCAGGAGCAGACCACAAAGGAAAACCAGACAGATGGGTAAAAGGCCCTTGAGGAGTTTCAGTGTCCTACACCAAATGGGACCAACTACAGGAACTTAAGGCTTAGGGGAAGTCTAAACCTTGTGGGCTGAAAGCTAGACCAAGAAGCAGAGCGGGAAGACCAAAAGAGGGACTTAAATCTGCAGGACAGCCAGCCAGGGTGGCATATAGAGGAAGGAATCCGGGCGACCAGCCAGCTATATTCAAAACCCTGCAGAATCAGTATTTTTATATATAGATATAATACATAGATCAAGTTGATGATGCCATTTGCTAGCAATAAAGATATCTAAATAACATTGTCTCAAATACTTTGCAGAGACCATCCTGTCTCTATTCCATTATTATTCAAGAATTTGACATCTGAAAAGGCCACTTTGGAAGACAGTTTGGTGGTTACTTACAAAACATACGGCACCACCCAGCAATTGTGTTCCTTGGTATTGACCCAAAGGGGTTGAAAACTTAACGCCACACAAACACCTGCACATGGAAGCTTATTTATTTGGAAGCATTATTCGGAATTGCCAAAACTTGGAAGCAAAAAACACATCCTTTAGGAGATGAATGGATAAACCATGGTACATCCAGACAACGGAATATTATTCAGTGCTCAAAAGAAATGGCTATCAAGTCACACAAAGATATGAAAGCAGCTTAAATGCATATTATGAAGCGAAAGAAGCCAATCTGAAAAGCCTGCATGCTGTATGATTGATTCCAACGATATGAAATTCTGGAAAAGGCAAAACTATGGAGATAATAAAAGATCAGTGGTTGCCATGGGGAGAGATTAACAGGCAGAGAACAGTGGATTTTTAGGGTAGTGAATATACTCCACAACATTATTAAAATGGATATATGTCATTATAGATTTGTCCAAACCTATAGAATGTACAACACCAAGTTTAAAAAAAGGGGGGGGGGGGGTTAATCTGGGAAATTACTGTGGGACAGAAAGTACTCTGAACTGATTCTGAACTTGGTTCTAATTAGGATTTGGCCATTTGCCAGCTTACTGGGCAAGTCCCTCACCTCTGCAGACCTCAATTCCCTTTACTATCAAATGAAGTAAATACTTGTAGACAGGAGATATCAAAGATATTTAGAATCAAAGAGCTACAAGTTATTCAACTTCAAATGGTGATTTTTGTCACTTCATAAAAATACTAATAGTTCTTTCTTTAAAACAAGTGCTGGGAGGAGGGGGGGGTGTTGCCTGGGTGGTTCAGTCTCCGAGCATCTGCCTTTGGCTCAGGTCATGATCCCAGGGTTCAGGGATCAGGCCTGCAATCAAGGTCCCTGCTCAGCGGGAAACCTGCTTCTCTCTCTCCACTTTCCCTGCTTGCATTGCCCCTCTCCCTGTCTCTCTGTCAAATAAATAAGTCCAGGGGCACCTGGCTGGCTCAGTGGGTAGAGCATATGACTCTTGATCTTGGGGTCATGAGTTCAAGCCCCATGTGGGGTGTAGATCACACAAATAAATAAAAACTTAAAAATAAAATAAAAACAAAACAAGTTCAAAACCCACTCAGCACTTGTCATTCTCTTTCTAGAAGGTGTCTTCCAGGAGACTCTGGTTAGTCTCATAAGCTGGTCCTGCACCAACCCTTTTTAGAGCACAAGAGGAAGGACCGTTAATCCACACATTTCAATTACTAGACTGAAGATTTTAACTGTTACCTCAATTTGGCATTTTCTTTATAAAAAGCCGTCTAGCATATGTGACAGTTGACAGAGCAGTGCATGGTGTGTGTGGGTGTAGGCCCAGGAGTCAGGGACCTGGGTTCTAGTCCCTGTTCTGACATAAAACGCTCAATTACCTTGAGGAACTCCTTTAACCTCCACTTTTCGGTTTCCTCCTCTGAAACCTAAGGAGGAAGCTAGTAATAATGGCAGCTACCATTTGCTGAACACATACAATGGGCCTGGCATTATTCCCAGTACCATAGATACTCATGATCTCCAAACCGATCACAACAGCCCACATTAGAGAACATTAACATCTTCATCTCGCAGAAGTGAAAACTAAAACCCACAAAGGCCTTCATATTCCCCAAGGTCACCCATCAAGAGTGAGCTTCCCACCCAGCCCCTTCTGACTCCAAAGCACAGGTTTCTTCCCCCACTTCCCCATTATTCCGTGCTGTCTCCCTTTAGATGGATAAGCTAGAGTCTCTAAGGTCCCTTCCCAAACCTGACATTTCACTATTTTAGGATCCCAGTAGTGTTATAGGTAGGGTTACCTAATGCATCACTATTTTTTTTTTTACATTTATTTATTTATTTATTTGACAGACAGAGATCACAGTAGGCAGAGAGGCAGGCAGAGAGAGAGGGGGAGAAGCAGGCTCCCCAATGAGCAGAGAGCCCGACGCAGGGCTCGATCCCAGGACCCCGGGATCATGACCCGAGCTGAAGGCAGAGGCCTTAACCCACTGAGCCACCCAGGCGCCCCCATCACTAATTTCACAGCCCTCATAAACTGTCCCTTTATTTTATCATGACTTTTTTTTTAAAGATTTATTTATTTTAGAGGGAGCATGTGGGTACACAGGGAGAAGGAAAGAGAAACCCAAGTAAACTCCATGCTGAGTGCAAGCCGAATTCAGGACTCAATCTCATGACCCTGAGATCACAACCCAAGTGGAAACCAAGAGAGAAATGCTTAACTGACTGTACCACCCAGGTGCCCCTTACCATGCCATTCTTAAACTCACTTCCTAAATATCTGCTCACATCTTCATTGAAGACCTTGAACAATTCGTTCTTAGCAAAATGAGCTCAAATACTTTTGCAACTTTCAAAAACCTTAGCCTTTCGTTGAATCAAGAGAGGTGAAACAGAATCCAGGCTTTAGAGAAAATGTTAAACCCCTGGGAACAGAGGCCACCATCATTACAAATGCCTTTTATTTCCCCCACTGAAAACCGCTAGAGGGGCACCTGGGTGGCTCAGTGGGTTAAAGCCTCTGCCTTCAGCTCAAGTCATGATCCCAGGGTCCTGGGATCAAGAACCGAATAGGGCTCTCTGCTCAGTGGGGAGCCTGCTTCCCATCCTCTCTCTACCTGCCTCTCTGCCTACTGTGATCTCTGTCTGTCAAATAAATAAATAAAAATCTTAAAAAGAAAAGAAAACCACTAGAGTATGGGACTGCCTCTGAGCAGAGGGCCATGGAGAATAAAAGAAGCTCCCAAACAATATGCACACCCTTCTGTGAAATTTCACTGATAGAGACACACAGCCCCTTGGTCTTTGAAGGGTGTAAGTCTTTGAAGAGGTCCCTATTAAAATAGCAAAGAGTATGAAAAGATACCTTAAGCCCAGAGGTGGGTGAGAAGCAAAACTGGCTGCTTTCTAGGCAAGACTATATAACTTTAGTTTTGACTATAGGCAAGACTACTTATGGGTGGAGTCACAGTTTCAATTCCCGATGAAGAGATAGAAGAATTCTACCAGGAGGGAGTGGAGTAGAGAGTGGGAAAGTGTCATGATCAGCCTGGCTCACTTCCGGTTTTGCTGCAGATGAATCCTGCTCATGGAAAACTAAGAGAAGTCTGATAAATTGGAAAGAATGAATGGAAGAAACAATGGTCAGAAATTAGAGACTTGTTATCTTTCATACCTAGAAAAATCCTGGAACCAAAAAAAGGGAAAAATCAGATGACAAAGTCTTTGAGGTACACGGGGCCCTCTATTACAAATGGACAATTAAGAATTCAATGTCAGACAAACCTAATTTCCTTCTGTGACAGAGTGACAAGCCTAGCAGTTTGGGGAAAGTAAAAAATGTAGCATACATGTGGTGGGCCTTTATATTCTACCCCTATGGTGAGTGAGAGAAAGGCGGTCCTGAAACAGCTTGCCAATAGTAGGACCCCAGAACTGAGCCCAAGCGTAAGCAAAGGGGCTACAATTTCAGGGTCGTTTAAAGCCTACCACAAAGGCATTTGTCATTCAACTTCCATTACTATTGTCCAGAAGAGATGATTTTTACATAGGTTCTAAAGGTCTTGTATAGGGATTTTACCTCAACCTCAAGCTTTCACTCCACATGCTGGAAAGATCCTAATATTTGCCGGCTGTACCTGAACTAACTGCCTGTCAACCAAGGAATAAAGTAGGAAATTGAGAGAGTTTAGGTCAGAAACTAAAAAATCTAAGCTACTTATTTAATTTATAGGCCAAAACCACACTCTAAGTAACTAGTAAATGAAATTGGAGTTAAGAAATACCCATTAGAGCAAATCCGAAAACATAAAGTCTTTTCTGTTAATGATTCTTGCATTAACTTAAACCAAACCTCTCAAAGACAGATTTCTTTTCAAACCTTAATTGACAAGTCATTAACTGACCTGCTGCCTTCCCAATCATCCTCTTAACAGACTTCTGGCAGGCTTTATAAAGTCAGCTAAGGACAAAGCCGCTTGGTTTTCTCATCATTCTTTAAGAATTCTTAAAACGTCATCAGCATAAAGAGCATTCTTTCAGTTACACTCAGCCATTGGACCATAGTGGGCCCCACATTATCTTGTTTTATTACTAGTCCCATCTCCGATCCCCCCAGAACTGCATCTAAGGGATAGTCTGGTAGGGTTATTATTACAGGTGGAATTGTGTCCCCCATCAAAATTCATATGCCAAAGCCTTAATGCCCAATGCGACTGTATGTGGAGGGCCTTTAAAGAGGTAACTACAATTGAAAGACATAAGGGTGGAGGTCTAATTCACTCTGACTGGTGTCCTTGTAAGTGGGGAAAGACACCAGGGATGTGTGTGGCTAAGAAGGTGGCCATCTGCAGGCCAAGGACAGAGACCTCGGGAGAAACCAAACCTGTCAACACTTTGATCTTGGACTTCTGGCCTTGAGTACTGTTAAGAAGAATTTCTGTTGTTTAAGCCACACGCTCTGTGGTATTATTAAGACAGCCCAAGCCATTGAAGACATGTGGGAAGAGGACATGTTGAAGAGTTAGGCCAAGCTGGATTCGAAGCCTGCCACTTGTTATCTGTACAGTGTTAGGCAAGTCACTGCACCTTCCAGAACCTGAGTCTCCCCATTTATAAAATTGGGTAAGAATATGCTTTGGTGGTGGTGGGGGTGTGTGAAAAATCAGCAAAAGGTATGTACTGGTACAGTCACATAGGAGGTCCTCAATAACCAGGCCTTTTTTTTTTTTTAACACTAGTACTTCAATTCAAATGTTTGCATAGATTCAGATTTAATTTATTTATTTATTTTAATTTTGTTTACTTATTTGACAGAGATCACAAGTAGGCAGAGAGAGAGGAGGAAGCAGGCTACCTGGTGAGCAGAGAGCCCGATGCGGGGCTCGATCCCAGGACTCTGGGATTATGACCTGAGTGGAAGGCAGAGGCTTAACCCACTGAGCCACCCAGGCACCCCATTCAGATTTATTTTTATCCCAGTTAGGATTTCACTGGCTGAACCAAACTGGACAGGATTATTTTCAGTTAAAATTCAAGCTTCCAAGTTCAGGTCTTTCTGCTGTTTTTGAAGTTGCTGTCTTTGCCTCCCAATCTCATTCCAAACTCCTGCTCTTGGTCTCAGCACCAGACAGATAGCTCCCTAAAATGTTAAATGCACTCACTTACATGAAAAAGGATTCCCCTCGGTTAATTCATCTTAATGGACTCCTTTTAGAAGTTCATCTCTAGAAATTAAGATCTGCATATTCAGGTCAGAGGTCTGCTCACACTAAATGCACAGGCAGATCTTTTCACAAAGCCTCATCAGAACTGCCATGGCTCTCCAAACCCTTATCAGAGCACCCCCTCCCCGGCATGGCCAGAATCCCACTGCACTGAGCCTCCCCCACACAACGAGGACAGCACATTCCAAACCAGCATATTGGCACAGGGCCGATTTGACATCACATCACCAGACAGCATACAGTGATAGACAAATGTAATAAATGCAATTCAAACATTAACAGTAAAAAAAAAAAAAAAAAACATAGAAGATTGATTTCCTGTTCTCTTTAATCAGAGCCAAAAGCGTGCTTGTTTTAGAAATGGCAGAAAATATGCAAAAACAGAACTATATAAACACAGATCATCCCAATTAAAGACCAAACACAACTTACACTCATAATCAAGGACAGACAAGTTCATCAGATGAGGTTCCAAATATATTGCTGTTGCCCTAAATAATTGTTATAAAGAGGCTTCTCCTTGGAGGCCATTTGCGGCCATGAGAATGAAAATATTGGTGTTTCCACAATCTAGCATAACATCGGAGAGACCGCAGTTTAAATCCCATCTGGGCCTCTCGCAATCCAGGTTAAGTTGCAGACTGTAGGCGCTCAATAAACATGGGCTTTCTTTATTCCCCTTCTTAATGGGGACTAAGACAAAGTTTTAGCATGCAGACAGCAAAAATCCAGTCCTACCATCTTGTTACCTTGTGTCAAGTTATAATGGAAGCCCTCATTAAAAAACTTGCTGATTCTTTTTTTTTTTTTTCTTTATGAGACAGAGAGAGAACATGAGCAGGGAGAGCAGTGGGAGAGGGAGAAGCATGCTCCCTGCTGACACAAGGCTTGATCCCAGGACTCCAGGATCATGACTTGAGCCGAAGGCAGATGCCTAACTGGCTGAGCCACCCAGGTACCCGATTTTCCCTCATAACATAAATATTAATGTTTATTCTTCCACATGCTCTTCGAAAGGCTGCATTAAATGGTAGAGCACATGGGGAACCAACGCTGATACTGCAAGAGCAGGTCATCACACAGTGCCAGGCAGCACAGTGCGTGTGAGTATTTATAGACCTAAGAGGCACAAAGAGGACTCTAGTGCTTTCTTTACACATTCCTGAAGTCAGTTACCCTTTGTGGATAAGCAGAGATGGCGAGAAAGTGGCAGATGCAATAAAGGATTCTGGTTGAACGTCAGTAACCAGGGCAGAAGCAGAAACAGGACTTAGTAAACTAAGGTGCCAAGTGAAAGTAAAACAGAGATCAGAGGGCTTTAGCCAGGCCAAGTCAGACAGGCAGGGTAGGGAGCAGCTCTCAGCCCTGCAGAGTCGGCCAGCAGCACAGAGCTATGTACAGACACTGAGTGCGGACTTGAAACTGCCTTGTCATTGCTATTCTTCTCTTCTATAGGTTGGGCACTGGTCCAGACTTATTTGAATCTTAACAATTCCTGTCTCTTCCCATGAATAAAGTAGGTCTGTGGATGACCGGCTATGGACTATGAAACAGATAGTGGAGTGGAACGGGGGGATTTGTTGTAACCCTGGGACGAGACTCCAGGAGCACGTATTCAATTTTGCAAGAAGACAGAGCAGGGAGGGCTCCTGACCAAGCCAGGTGACCACAGCAGGAGTCACCTGAAATCAGGAATCATATTGTTCTCCCATTTTCTATCATCCACTTAACTCTAGTGATAATTATTCATCAACTATTGTTGAATTGCACGCCATTCCTAGCTGTTCTCGAGCATATCCAGGAGTATCAGGTAGGTAGCATAAGGGAGCTCCTAGCTGGAATGAGGTTTTTTTTTTTTTAAAAGATTATTTTGATTTTATTTAATTTATTAGATTTTATCTATTTGACAGACATAGAGATCACAAGTAGGCAGAGAGGCAGGCAGAGGGGGGGAAGCAGGCTCCCCACTGAGCAGAGAGCCCCATGTGGGGTTTGATCCCAGGACCCCAAGACCATGATCTGAGCCGAAGGCAGAGGCTTTGACCCAATGAGCCACCCAGGTGCTCCTGGAATGAGCTTTACAGAGCTAAGAGGGATCCTGGAGTCAATATTATGAACCCCTCTAATGATTAAATACAATTCAACTATAGAACAGTCCTTGACCTCATATAGGAGGGACAGACAGGATTTTGTGGTGGTGTTTCCCAAGCTTTAGTGTGCACCAGAAGAGTGGGAGGTTTTTCTGAAAATGTCTATTTTTCGGATCTCACGTCTAGGGGTTCGACTTCATTTAAGTCTAAGTCAGGGCTCTCCTATTTTCACCAAGCACCACAGGTAGATACAAAAGGTCTCTGGATTACACTTTAGAAAATACCGAGCATGTGCATGCACAAAAAGAGGGGGTGCCTGGGTGGCTCAGTCGGTTAAGCTTCTGCCTCGGGCTTGGGTCATGATCCCAGGGTCCTGGGATGGAGCCCCACATCAGGCTCCCTGCTCAGCTTTCTCAAGTAAATAAATAAAGTCCTTTAAAAAAAAATAAGAAAAATTTCTCATTTCAAACAAGCCCTTGAACCTATCTGCTGACTGTGGATTTTAAACAGAACCACAGGAGTATTCTAAAACAATGGATTTAGCTTGGTCACTGGCCTAGGGATCACATGGAATGTTAAACTAAGGACAATGGATACTAGGTGTGCAGGTCTCATGCCCAAATTGCAACAACCCCACCAACTCTTGGCCTTTGGTTCTCTGGCAGATTCCAATCCACTGAACACCTGTCAAGACCTATCTGGGGTCAGAAAAATACCATCAAATGATTTGTGCTGCTCAAACATCAACATCACACCTGCAGCAGTACCCAGGCATCTGCCTAAACCCAAAGTTGAATATTCAAGGTCAAAGTTTCTTTTTGTTGGGTTTTTTCTTCTGTTTTTTTTTAGTAGCCTCCACGCCCAGCATGGAGCTGGAACTCACAACCACGAGATCAAGACCTGAGCCAAGATCAAGACCCTCAACCCATCCCCCCAGGTACCCCAAAGACTAAAGATTTTCAATTTTTTTTTAAAGATTTTATTTATTTATTTGTCAGAGAGAGAGAGGGAGAGAGAGCGAGCACAGGCAGACAGAGTGGCAGGCAGAGGCAGAGGGAGAAGCAGGCTCCCTGCTGAGCAAGGAGCCCGATGTGGGACTCGATCCCAGGACGCCGGGATCATGACCTGAGCCGAAGGCAGCTGCTTAACCAACTGAGCCACCCAGGCGTCCCTCAATATTTTTTAAACTCAATATTCTGCCACCTTTTCTAGGCCCCCAACTACCACCTGCTTCCCCATTCAAACTTTTCCATAGGGGTCTGTTTTATATCAAGCTACTGAGATGCAAAGCAGTGAGAATCCTACTTAACATTTACTCAATGTTTCTTCAGTTTCAAGTGCTGTGCTAAGTTCTTTCTACACATTATCTTGCCTGTACATCCATCCTAGGAGATAGGTACTAATATTATTCCAATGTACAGATCAGAAAGGTGAAGAAACAGGTCCAGAACCACACAGGAAAGGGTAGAACTGGGACTTAACTATAGGTCGGTTACACCAGCGAGGTTCCCAGGCCAGCAGCATGATTAGCGGTTACCTGGTAGTTTCTCAGAAATTCCAATTCTTGCCAACCCCCCAACCCCACCCCGCTCCAGGTGCAATAAATCAAAACCGAGATTTGATCCAATCTCTCTTTAACAAGCGATCCAGGTGTTTCTCATGCACGCAGAAGTTGGAGCAACAGGGAGCAAGAGAACTGGGTATGGATCTTTCAGCCCTAGGAACTGATTTCAGTCAACTCTGGCTACTCCACTATCCTTGTCACAACTCCCCCGTGGGAGGAGTCGAACCTCCAAACCCAGGGCGGGGCCCACTGCCCCGTGGGGTCTAGCCCTTTTCTTCTTTTAAAGGACACTATTTCACGAGAGCTGCAGTCACAACTACCACTCCCTTTCCTAATAGACCAGACGATCATGGAGGCTTCCATTGGCTCATTCACTCACTCCACGATCATTTAAGAACCTGTCAGCTGTCAGGTAGTGGCGCGGCAGATAACTGAGACTTAAAAGGTCCAGAAATGACAACCACACAGAGGAAAGTGCACAATATAGAGAACCATACTTTGAGAAACGGCGGAAGGGTGGACCGCTTCACAGGCTAGAGGGATCCAAGCAGAGCCTCCAACCGTTCAAACGACCGAGGCAATGGAACCCTCTGAGAAGCAGAGCCAGACAACCAGGGTTTTGTTTCATTACTAGGGCCCAACAAAGGTGCGCTTGGGGAACGAGATAAAGTCACCCAAGGACTAAAATTCAATTCTCTATTCCCCAGCCAGGTGTCATGCCCAAGCCAACATCCAGATAGCTTTTCCAACATCTCTCAGGTGACATCAATACTACTTTTAACAGTGGATTTTACTTCAAAGGCCTAGTCCCTAAAATGCTGACACCTACAAAGACCTTGCCTTTCAAAAACCATCCCAGGAAGGGCCTTTGAAAGTTGGAGGATATACAGCCCCACTTCTAGAATGTAGCTCCAGGAGGCCAGAGGCACTGGGTTTTATTCTGGACCCTGATAGAGTTTAAATACCAAGAACAGTGACCCGAATGTAAACACCTGTTGTGGGTTCATTTCTGGCAGTCTACAATTGCAGATAATCCTTTATGTTCCCTTCAATAAAGAGGATTTGTCAAATTCGTTGAGTATGCGTTACTTCATTTTCATACCTTTGTAAGGCTTTCCACATATATAAATTCCTCCCCTCCCCCCCAAAAAAACCCGGGTTTAGACCATCTAACCAAATTCTGGTTCACGAAATCACGAAATTTAAATAGGTTATCCTATTTAAAACACACACCCGCTGACTCTTGCACAATAAGCCTCGAATGAGCTTTGGAAAAATAAGCCGCTTAAACGCACACCAGCCAGATACAGTTTCCAGTCTCTAGAAAGTCTTTCCAACTGGAGCGGCTCTGACTTTCTGGCTGCACGCCAGGCAAGCCAGGCACACAGGGCTGGTCCTCCCTGGCCGGCCTCCGGAAAGACCAGGCGGGAGGAAGGCCCCGACTCTTGTTTCCTTTCTCGAAACTGCATGCATGCATGGATACTCACCGCTAGACCGCAGTGGGCGGAGTGTCTGAAGCCTGGGATCGCGACGCCACCTCCACGTAGGCGCGCGGGGACGTAGGCGCGCGGGGACACCGAGGCAGGGGAGGAAGGCGGAAACAAGGGTTTGCCGGCCAGAGAAGAGTCCTCCGCGGAACCGGCTGCCCTCGAGAAGGTCTTACCAGCGCCTCACCGGTGAGCTGCATTAGTGGCTTTATCCGAAGCACCTGCAGGGTCAGGCCCAAACGCTAACAAATTGAATTCATCTGGGAGGAGGCCTTTCTCCCAATGACTCACTTGATAGAGCCGAGAGCGGGCAAGTTCAACTTCAAGCTTCACTTTGGAAGGCCAAACCACTTCCCATCTCTAGAACTACAAAGAGGTACAGTCCGCAGCCCACTTAGTCGCCAAACACCTACAGCTACACAATAAACACACGCGCGCGCACACTCACCCCGCCTCCTTGTGAAGATGGGGAGAAGTGTCCATGTGCGACTTGACTTCACAAACATGCCAAAGAACATATATCCAGCTTCATCGGTCCTTCATGGGGAGCTCCAAGCTCTGCTCACCGGGGACTAGCTCTCGAGACAGTTTCCGTTCTCCGGTAACCTTCAGTCTCGCGAGAGCTCCCGAAATGTGTAACACGGTGTGAGTTCACAGTCCACGTGTTCCTCGCTCTCTAGAACATAGGCTTACCTGGAATTACTCGGTGGAGCCAGGATCTTAGGTCTCTAGGGCCGATGTACCACAAACTGAGTAGCTAGCCCAGCAGAAACTTAATGCTCTCGGTTCTGGAGGCTGGAAGTCTCAGATCAAGGGGTCAGCAAGATTGGTTGCTTTTTTTTTTTTTAAGATTTTTATTTATTTGAGAGCGAATGAGCAAGCAGGAGCTGGGGGGGGGGGGGGGGGGGCAAAGGGAGAAGCAGACTCCCTGCTGAGCAGGGAGCAGGATGCAGGACTCGATCCCAGGACTCTAGAGATCATGACCTCAGCCCAAGGAAGATGCTTAACCGATATGCAGGCGCCCCAGGATTGGTTCCTTCTCAGGCCTCTGAGAGGAAAAACCTGTCCCATGTCTCTCTCTTAGCTCCTGATAGCTTTGGCGTTCTCTAGTTTGTAGAAACAGCACCCTGATTTCTGCCTTTACCTTCACATGGTGCTCCTTCCTGTATGTCTGTCTCCAAATCCCCACCACCACTTTTTTTTTTTTAAGATTTTATTTTTAAGTCATCTCTACACCCACCCAAGGTGGGGCTCGAACTCACAACCCCAAGATCAAGAACTGCATGTTGTACAGACTGAACCAGCCAGGCAGCCCTCCAAATTCCCCCTTTTCATAAGGACACCACTCATTGAATTGGGGCGCACCCTACTCCAGGAGGACCCCATTCACTAATTGCATTTGCAGTGACCCTATTTCCAAATAAGGTCATATTCTAAGGTACTAAGAGTTAGGGCTTCAACATGGGAATTTGGGGAGGATACAATTCAACACATAACACCAACTTTCTAAACAGAAAACCTTTGTTTCCCCCACAGACTTCCACAAAAAATATTCCAAATGGGTCCATTCAGGTAGAATTGTCAACAGATAATACACACTAGATAACGCAGCAAACATTTTTAAATGGCATAATTAAAGAAAAGAAATTGTTGGGGGAGAAAACGGCACAGAACCGGAATGTAAAGTAGTTGTCTCTCTTATCCTAACAATAGATTAGAGGGATAAAAAGACACTGACAGTTTAGCAGAACAAAAAACACTGGATTTAAGTGAATGGATTTCTCCCAACACCCCACCCCACGTCCCCGACTTAATTGCAAAGGGGAGGGGGCGGGACCCAAGTCTGAGGCTACCAGGACCCTGTTTCCTAGCATAGTGTGGGAGCTTATGGCTCGTCAAAAGGAACAGATTGCTCTGAACTGAAGAAAGGAAGAGACATAAACACAGCTGAGGCACTCACAAAATGCAAGAGGACGGGGACAAACAGGATGAACAAGGCCAAGAGCATTAATGCCCAATGGCGAAGGGTGGGGGCGAAGAGTGCGGAGGAGGCACATGCTGGAATCTGAAGATCCAGTCCACCAGAAGGCAGCGTGAAGCTCATCGATTCCCTTGCTGTAACCGGAGAAGGGTGGCCAGGAGGTGGAGGAGTGTCCAACGGGAGAGGTGACAAGCCAACCGGCCCAAAGTCTTTTCCGGGACCTCTGGCAAGCGCACCATGGTTCAGAGCTTCTTCCTTCGGCTGCCATGTCCGGAAACTCAATCTCGTGTGTACTTCCAAGTGGGTCAGACCCAGGAACACAGACTCATACTACCCACATCCCAAGAGACAGCAATGGTAACCAGAAGATGGTGTGTTCATTCATGTAGGGAGTATCCCTTACAGAGACCAGAGTGGGGAGGGGTGTGTACTGTCCAAACCTCTTCTTGCTATTAAGGTAGGATGGGTTCAAATGCATCATCAGAAGATTGGAGGATGTGCCTGGACTCGGACTTCAGAGCAGATGCCAGTCCTCAGGATACAGTACCCAGGCCATAGGCAGGCCTACTACCGCCCAACTGAGGAAAAGGCCTTCTGAGGGCCCAGAATGGACATGCACCCCTAGGACCTGAGTCCCTCTGGCCCCAGCTAGCCTGGGCTTCCATGCTGGCTCTTCTCTTCCCATTGGCCTATTCTTTCCTTCAATTCCTATCATCGATTATACTAAAACTAAACCTTTTCTCTCTATGCCCAGTCTGATCCACAATATTTTGTCCCTGTGTTGGTTGTATGGGTGGGTCAGTATTTCTACAAGCTCATGGTTCTTTACTACTACCTCTATGGGTGGGCTTCAACTTCATTTAAAAATTTAGTATTTCAGGGGCAGGCACCTGGGTGGCTCAGTCGGTTTAGCACCCACCTTCAGCTCAGGTCGTGCGTGATGCCCCGCATCAGGCTCCCTGCTCCATGGGAAGCCTGGTTCTCCCTCTCCCACTCCCCCTGCTTGTATTCCCTCTCACTGTCTCTCTCTCTGTCAAAGGAATAAATAAAATCTTTCTTAAAAATTAAAATAAATATAAATAAATAGTAAAAATAAAAATTCAGTATTTCAAACTGGTGCTTGTTGAGCCTCTAAGCCTCATACAAATACCTATGAAGAGTTCATAGATCTGAAGGAAAAGTGTCCTCACTCTCTTGAGCATATCCCTTACCCTCCAGAATCCAGAGAAAGAAAGAGGGACAAACACGAGAGAAGACTTGGTACCTGTGATCACAGCCATAGGTAAACTAGAAACACCAATGTTACCTAATGAACTTGGCTTCCACGGTTCTCCATGCTTGGCCCAACTCCTCTTCCAGCTACTCCCAGACTGCCCTGCAAAATGCATCTACGAAGGCAGGCTCCATGAAGTCCTCTTTGCTCATTCTGATGTCCCCTCCCTGCCTCCGGCCTGTCGGGGTGACAATTTTCTCAGATCTCTGAGCTTGCTGCTGGGGTTGGCCCCCATCCATGCTCATGGGATTTTGTTAAAGTCGTATCTCACCTGGCTATAGGACGTCTTGTGAAGGGTCATGGCTATGCTATGCTTTATTGCTATTTGCTTTCCCTGTTTAGAATGGAAATCAAACAAACCATGCTTTCTGAAATTGCTCTCTCTCCAAGGGACTCAGCGAAATTGCCACACAAAACCAAGAGCTGCTCTGCCAGAAATCAAAGTCTTTCTGGCTCAGTAGGAGACAGGTTACTGCCCCCCCACCAAAGGGAATCTTCACAATGGCCGCTGTCACAGACACGGGTAGGGATCAAGCAAGCCTTTATTTTGTACCTCCTGTCTGATAATAGAGAAAAAAAAAAAAAAAACCCTCAAGAGCTCCTTCTTTATCCACTGTCAATTCAAGTCACCAGACATTGAGCACCCATAAGCACTATGGGGGACAAAATGACAAATAAGAAAAGGTCTCTGCCCTCAAAAAGCTTTAAGTCTAGAGAGGAAGATGTGTCCAATGAGGAGGTACGGGGGCAAGACAGTAGTTGAAGAATGGCACAAAATAGCTTGAGGAATGTAGAGGAAAGAATAATTATAAGGATTAAAAATTGTTTTGTGAAAGCATGCTGGGCCAACGGACGGACGCCATTTTTCTTCTCAGAGCAATGTTGAAATGCATCCTGCCTGCTCCAGTAAAGTCCCCAGCTTAACTGCCTCTTTGGTGGAAACAGTAAGGTTCTCTGCCAGCGGGAACAGAGAGTGTGGGAAGTCAAGTTGGGAGGAGAGAGGAGATGCTGGAAAGAACCCGAAGTGGAAGGCATTCCTTGGTTTATCAACATTAAGAGTCTTCACACTTCATGTTTTTTTCAAGAAGCACAGCTTAGAGGGGTACCTGGGTGGCTCAGTCAGTTGGGGTGTCTGCCTTCGGCTCGGGTCATGATCCCAGCGTCCTGGGATCAAGCCCCAAGTCTGACTCCCTGCTCACTGGGGAGCCTGCTTCTCCCTCTCCCTCTGCTTGTGCTCTCTCTCAGTCTCTCTCAGGTAAATAAATTAAAAATCTTTTTAAAAAGAATTAAAAAAAATAAACATATCTCAGAAAAATGAATAGGACTGGAAGGAATCTGAGTAGTCAACTCACTCCCCCACCACCAGGGAAGGTGAGTTCCCTTCACCATATCCTTGCCAAACAGATGCCCCGAAGAGAGAGATCAGAAAGCTTATCGGGGGAAAACGGCATTTAAATTGAGTCCTAAGGTTGAATTTTGATGCTTGAAAACAAAAAGTAAAGCTGGGGAAATGACAAATCCAAAAGGCTCTAAGAAATGATAAGGCATTTGCAGAAGCGAAATGTGGCAGGATGGATGGGAGCATGAAAGAATATTAGGAGAAGGCGCCTGGTTGGCTCAGTCAGTGAAGTATGCTACTCCTGGATCCTGGGGTGGTGCGTTCAAGCCCCATGTTCAGGATGGAGATTACTTAAAAATAAAATCTTTTTAAAAAAAAAAGAATATCAGGAGAAAGAGGATGGAAATCTTGATAAGAGATCACAAAGACTTTTAAATACCAGGTCAAGGAGTCTGGACTTGATTCAGTAGGTACTACTGGATGCTATAGGTACATGGAGCTATTGAAGATTTCAAAGCAAAGGGGGGAGCTATGATGAAACATGGATTTTGGAAGATGAATCTGGCATACAGTACAGTGGGGAATGTATCGTAAAAGGGAGAGTTCAGGCAGAAAGAGAAACTAGGAGACACATGCCTCTAGTTATAGCAGAAAAAGGTGCAGATAGAAAAGAGATGGGGGGGGCACCTGGGTGGCTCAGTGGGTTAAAGCCTCTGCCTTCGGCTCAGGTCATGATCCCAGGGTCCTGGGATCAAGCCCCACATCAGGCTCTCTGCTCAACAGGGAGCCTGCTTTCTCCTCTCTCTCTCTGCCTGCCTCTCTGCCTACCTGTGATCTCTGTCAAATAAACAAATAAAATCTTAAAAAAAAAAAGCAAAGAGATGGGGGTGCCTGGGGGTGCTCAGTTGGGTTAAGTGTCTGACTCTTGATGTCAGCTCAGGGCATGATCTCAGGGTCATGAGATCGAGCCCCAAGTCGGGCTCTATTCCAAGGGCCAGAGTCTGAACTGCCCATGACACACTAACCAGCTTTCATGAGATGGTCTCCTTATCTTTTTCTTTTTTTTAAGATTTTATTTATTTGAAAGACAGGAAAAGAGAACAAAGAAGGAGATGGAGAAGCAGACTCCCTGCTGAACGGACAACCCAACAGGGGGCTCCATCCCAGGAGCCTGAGATCATGACCTGAGCTGAAGGCAGCGGCTTAACCGACTGAGGCCCGCAGGCGCCTCTGGTCTCCTTATCTTAAAAGTAACTCGGGCTGGAGGTAATCCGTCCCTCACGGTGCTACAAGCTCACCTGAGCCATGCTGATCTCTGGCTGATCTACACCAAAGGGAAAGCACCGCTCACTCAGCCTTCCCCCAACACAAGTGGCCACTGGGAAGAGGGAGTAAGAGAAGCCCATACTAACAGCAGGATAAACATTACCTCTGTTTTCAACTATTGATTTTTGAGAGTTTCTACTAGAAATAAAATGAAAACTAAATAAATATAAATATAAATAAATATCTCCACCAGGGGCTATTAAATTTGCTTCCAAATGAAAAGCAATGTGATGACTCACCAGTAAACGTGGCCTGGCCCTGAGAAGAGACATAAATGGACACAGAGGGACCTTGGCAGACCAGCTCCAAGCAGAAGATAGAAGAGACCCTGGACTAGGGGTCAAAATGAAGGGCAGAAGAAAAGACTCATAATAGAATTCTTTTCTTTTTTTTTTTTAAAGTGTGTTCTTTTATATTTTTATTTTTTGAAGATTTTATTTATTTATTTGACAGAGAGAGAAGGAACACAAGCAGGGGGAATGGAAGAGGGAGAAACGGGCTTCCTGCTGAGTACTGAGCCCGATGCGGGGCTCGATCCCAGGACCCTGGGATCATGACCTAAGCCCATGGCAGATGCTTAACCAACTGTGCCACTCAGGTGCCCCTCATAAAAGAATTCTTACAAACGTACCAAGACACCTTCTAGGATGTTCCAAAGGCCACAATGTGGAAAGGGAACAGAGATTGGAAATCACGTAAGTTCAGTCAGGTATGAAGGCACAGACACACGGGTTATGGGTGAGGCCATAAATTCAGCATCTTTTCCTCCTATAAACAGTAAGCTGCTCTTGGCCTTCTGCTATCTTAAAGGAGCCATGGTACATGATATGTACCACTCCTAACTCTTGCCTTATAACCAAAAACTATTCTGGTCTCTGCCTTTATGCCTTAGCAATGTTCCAAGACATATATTTTGGGTGCTGGTTGAGACATTTGGGAGTTAAGGCATCAATCCATCTGGAGTACAACCATGGGGGGGATCACCTGGCTGGCTCAGTTGATAGAGCATGTGACTCTTGATTGTGGCGTCATGAGTTTGAGCCCCAAGTTGGACATAGAGCTTGCTTAAAAAAATAGTACATGTGCTGCCTAAGTGAGCACTAGCTTACTTAAAAAAAAATTTTTAAATGGGGCTCCTGGGTGCTCACGTCAGTTAAGCATCTGCCTTTGGCTCAGGTCACAATCTCAGGGTCCTGGGACCAAGCCCCACATCAGGTTCCACGCTCAGCAGGGAGTCTGTTCTCCCTCTGCCCCTCCCCCGACTTGTAGTCTTTCTCACTTTCTCTCCCAAATCAGTAAATAAAATCTTTAAAAAAATAACAAAGTACAATCATGGGACACACTGTATATTTCAATCCTTCCAGGATATAAGTGGCCCAGGGTTATGGAGTACAGGAAAGGGGACCACTGCCCAGTCTAGGCTACCAACCCACAATGAGAACATCCTGCTGACTTTTCCCTGGTAATTCAAACAGACGCACACCACAGCCAGTGTTTTCTGCTGGCCTCCGAGGCCCTGCCCACCTCCAGTCCAGGCTCAGGAAGAAATGTTCAATCCAGGCGATGAGGTAGTAAGAAGATCATGCCTTTCAAAACTACCCCAGACCTTTCAATGTTTCTTAATTCAGTTGTATTCCTGAGCTCACCAAAGAGAGCTCCTATGAGACACCGACATGGGAGGAAGACGGCCAAACTAAGGACTTTAAGTTATGCCCCTACAATGGACTCCACGTTTTGTCCTGAAGCAACTTCATTCAACTCTCATACCCTCGATGCCTCATCCACAAAAGGAGGGTATTTTCTTGTACCTATGTTATCCTTAAGTGTGGTATAGCACTATGGTTTATAAACTTTCACTAAGCAGATTCTGCTGCTTTTTCCCCCTCAAATGAAATCCTAGTTGAAACCCTGGTACTAGAAAAACAGGCAGAAGTTGGAGGGGGGCACCTGGGTGGCTCAGTGGGTGAATCGTCTGCCTTCGGTTCAGGTCACGATCCCAGGGTCCTGGGATCGAGCCCTGCAGGGAGCCCGCTTTTCCCTCTCCCTATGCTCCTCCTCCCCACCCCACCCCTCTTGGGCACACCTGCTGGGCCTCCGCTGCTTCTCACAGACTTGGAGGCTGCTGGTGTGAAAATCACTGGCCCCACAAGAACCCCTAAGGTGGGGGGGGCTCAGGAAATGGAGCCTCTAGTTTTGCTTTACAAGTAACTAGCAGGAATCCCATCATTAATGTCCTATCTCATCAGGTTGAGGCTCTGATACCTGAAGAAATACCACACCACAACCCCTCGCCCCGCTCCCAAGGGCAATCGATATTCAGAACTCTTGTCAAGTCAACTCACAGCTCAGTGTGACCAGAGGACACTGAAAAGCGCTTTGGGTTCCTTTTAAAGGAAAGAAGATCTACTTACTTTAGTCCTCTACTGCCCACCTGTTATAAAAACAAAACAAGGAATAACATAAAATAAAAAGGCAACTTTGATGGCAATCCCCACCTGCGCCTGCCACTAGATAAAGAAATGATGGCCTTTGCCGAACATCCCCCTGGTCTTTTTTATTTGTTTCAGAGAGAGAGCATGAGCAGGGGGAGGGGCAGAGGGAGAGGGAGAAGCAGTCTCTGCGCTGAGCAGGGAGCCCAACTCAGGACTCGATCCCGGGACCCTGAGATCATGACCTGAGCCGAAGGCAGACGCTTAACCGACTGTGCCACCTGAGCATCCCTACGTATACTTTTTTTTTTTTTTTTTTTTTTTTACAAATGTGTATTGTATTCATGATGTACCTCTGAAGTTGCTGAACCTAGGCGTAGATCTATCTTCTTTGGAAAGAGCTGCTTAGCTTCTGGTTGCAACCTAAGCAAATTATCTCATTCCTTACTGATGGATCTGTAGGTGTTCCTACTTTTGGGGGAGACCACATCTCACACCATGCAATGAAGACCTTTTCAGTCTTCTCTGGCCTGAAGGTGGAAGTGGCAAACGTGTAGGCCCTGGTCTCCTGGTGGTGAAGGTCACCATCAGAACCAAAGCCACAACGGACGGGGAAACTGGAGCACCACAATTCAGCTTGGCCTTCTTCGTCTGGTGGGAAGCTCTAAATGATTCCTTTTATCCCGGCAAAAGCCTCAGCCAGTTCTTATTAGCACACGGTTTTGAAATCCAGCAATAATTTTCCAGTTTCCTCCAAGGTTCCTATTGACTTCATGGAGTCCATTCCAGCCTTTTGGGATCACCAATGGAAACCAAATGACCCACTGAGAATAATTACTCTTCAAGCCTCAAGCCCATCTATCAACCCACCTATGACAGAGCCAGACCCCTTGGTGACGTTGGCTCTCTGACCCGCTGGCCTCCCAATCCTCAGTCCAAAGTGGTGCATAACTGGTCTGGAAATTTCTTCAGGGTGAAAGAGCTAAATGGCCATAAACCTCACCTTAATTAGTCACTGATTGCACTAACCATGCACATTCATTTTAGAGCTTCCCGGCTGATGGGGTTGCACTCCATTTACTTTTCAAAGCCCATCCTGTCCAATATGCAATTTAGCACAAGCCAAGACTTCTCGGCAACTGACGTCAATACCAATTTGGAAACAAAACTAAAGAATTACAGATCCCATGCCAGTGTTGTGGATTGAGGGGAAAATCTACTTTCCATCTTGCCCAGAGAGTGATCTGGTTGGATACTTCTTGAATTCTTACCAAAGCATGTTACTGTGCATTTCTAAATTGTGTTTCTGGGGACGCCTGGGTGGCTCAGTCAGTGAAGGGGCTGCCTTGGGCTCGGATCATGATCTGGGGTCCTGGGATCGAGCTCCACATTGAGCTCCCTGTTCATGATCTCTCTTTCCCACTCTCTCTGTGACACATAAATGAATAAAATATTTAAAATAAATAAATGGGGCGCCTGGGTGGCTCAGTGGGTTAAGCCACTGCCTTCGGCTCAGGTCATGATCTCGGAGTCCTGGGATCGAGCCCCGCATCGGGCTCTCTGCTCGGCAGGGAGCCTGCTTCCTCCTCTCTCTCTGCCTGCCTCTCTGCCTACTTGTGATCTCTCTGTCAAATAAAAAAAATAAATAAATAAAATAAAATAAATAAACACATAAAATGCATTTCTAGGGGTGTCTTGGTGGCTCAATCGGTTAAGCAGCTGTTTTCAGCTTAGGTCCTGATCCAGGGGCCCTGGGATCGAGTCCCACTTCAGGCTCCCTGCTCAGCCCAGAGTCTCCTTCTCCCTCTGGCCCTCCCGCTGCTTGTCCGCCCTCTCTCTAAATTAAATAAATAAAATATTTACAAAAAATAAAGGAAATAGTTTCAAAAAATAAAAAATAAAATGCATTTCTAGAAAGTACATTTGGGGTGGGGGTTGAGCTTCCATAGTTCAGCTTTACAGCGAGGGCAATTTTGTGGACTAGTCAAATGATCCTCTAAGTTCCTACCTCACATGAGCAAGAGAGCTGCTAGGAGGCTCCAAAGATGAGTAAGGTAAGATCCCTGTCCTCAAGGAGCTTGGACTTTAGTGAGCTCCCCAGTAAGCCTCGCACACGCCATCACCACACAGCAGAGGAAGAAATACATTTCACGCTCTTCAGGAGAAAAAAAAGAGGGGGAAGCAAGAAATTTCAGGTTACAGTCAGATCAAGGAAGACTTCCATAGGAGAGAAGGAATTCGAGATGGCCCTTAAATGATGAGCAGGATTTAAACTGGTGGGGGGGGGGGTTCTGTCAAACTGAACTGCCTTCAGGAGCCCAGCAGAGACCAGAAATGAGTATAAATGGGCTCAGTTTAAGAAGACAGCAAGAGGGGGGGTGCGCCTGGGTGGTTCAGTGGGTTAAAGCCTCTGCCTTCAGCTCAGGTCATGATCCCAGAGTGCTGGGATGGAGTCCCAGGCTCTCCGCTTAGTGGGAAGCCTGCTTCCTCCTCTCTCTGCCTGCTTCTCTGCCTACTTGTGATCTCCGTCTGTCAAATAAATAAAATAAAATATTAAAAAAAAAGAAGAAGAAGAAGAAGACAGCAAGGGGTGGGATATCAGCTGAATGAATCCGAGCATGCCTCATTTAAAACCAGGCAATAGGGGCGCTTGGGTGGCTCAGTGGGTTAAAGCCTCTGCCTTCGGCTCAGGTCATGATCCCAGGGTCCTGGGATCGAGTCCCGCATTGGGTTCTCTGCTCAGCAGGGAGCCTGCTTTCTCCTCTCTCTCTGCCTGCCTCTCTGCCTACTTGTGATCTCTGTCTGTCAAATAAATAAATAAAATCTTAAAAAAAAAAAAAAAACAGGCAATAAGGGCACCTGGGTGGCTCAGTGGGTTAAGCCTCTGCCTTTGGCTCAGGTCATGATCTCAGGGTCCTGGGATCGAGCCTCGCATCGGGATCTGCTCAGCAGGGAGCCTGCTTCCTCCTCTCCCTCTACCTGCCTCTCTGCCTACTTGTGATCTCTCTCTCTCTGCCAAATAAATAAATAAAATCTTTTAAAATTTTTTTTAAAAGTAAAAGCAGGCAATAAACGCTGGGTAGACCAAACAAACTCAACTAGTTTGACTGGAGCACCGTAGGACAGGGGGAAGGGGTGAGAGTGAGGACAGGGAAGAAGGAAAACAGGCCGACCAGTGAAAGGAACGTTCATCGGAAGGCCTACGCCATCTCATGTACACTCTGCAACTTCCTAAGGTAGGCATTATTGTTCCTGTTTTTTGGTTCTCTTTCAAAGATTTTATTCATTTGAGAGAGATAGAGAGCACATGGTGGGGATGGGGCAAAGGCAGAGAGGGAGTAGCAGGCTCCCCACAGGGCAGGGAGCCCAACACAGGGCTCGAGCCTAGGACCCCGAGATCATGACCTGAGTCAAAGGCAGACACTCAACCGACTGAGCCATCCAGGTGCCCGTATCATTCCTGTTTTAAAGAAAAATAAAACTCAGGTACAAAGAGGTAGGTTAAGTTGCCCAAAGCCACACAGGTAAGAGTGGAAGAAGCAGTGAACAAACCCAGACTTGCCTATTTCTTAAACTTCTTTTTGGGGCGCCTGGGTGGCTCAGTCAGTTAGGTATAGAACTCTTGATTTCAGCTCAGGTCATGGGATCGAGCCCCACATCAGGCTCCACACTCAGCTTGTGCTCTGTGTGTGTGTGCATGTGTGTATGTCTCAAAAAAACAAATAAATAAAATCATGATGTCCCACTGGATGGGATGAGTTAAGGTAGCTGGGAAAAGCGGAGGCCAGATTGTGACAGTCCTTGAATGGCAAACCAATACACTCAATAAAAAATGTGTATATATCCAACCAAGTATTTCAAGTCTTCTGTGATACACATGTTCCATTTGTTACGAATAGGGAATTTACACACATTTCACATGAAAGACACCTGCCTCTCCTCCCTTCCTCCTTTTCCCATTCCCTTTCCCCAACTCTAAGTAAATCAAGCAGTGCTGTGTTGATAGGCAAGTTCTGGAATCAAAAGGCCTTTGAATCCTGAGTCTGCACTACAGAGGACGTCATCTACCTCTCCATGCCTCAAGATCCTCATCCCTAAAATGCGGATGATAACAGAGACAACAGCACATGTAACTGTGCCTTGCTCAGCACAGAGTAAGCTCTCGATGTAAGATGTTCGTTTTAATGGAACCAAAAATCCCACCTAGTTACAAATAATGAAAAGAAGCGGAGTCTTAGAGATAGTCCCAAAGTGAGAAAAGGGAAAGCCACAAATTTGGATAACAATTTGCCCAAAGAACTAGCTTGGCACTGTGGCAAAGATGGCCAGTTGCTTCCCAATGTCCATTCTCCCCTTCTTCTTGAGTCAATAAAAACTCAGCGGTTAGCAGAGCAGGGTCAACACAAAACACATTGCCCAGGCTTGCAGCTAGGTGAAGTCAGGCCCCTAAAAATCAAGAGTAAGATGTAAGCAAGCACATTACATGAAATTGTTAGGAAGTCTCCTGGAAAGACAGAGGACCCCGCCATTCCCCTTTCTTCCTCCATTCTACCGCCTGGGGAAAAAGAGGTGAACTCCAGCAGCCAACCTGGTTTCTGGTGATGGGGCCTCTGAGATGATTCCAAAGGGCAATAAAGTTTAACAACTGATTTATAGCTAATGTGAACTTTGCTTTTTGTAGAAAGGTAAATGTGTTAAAAGATTGTTCAGTGGCACAGTACAAATGATGATGTAAAGTTTTTTCCCAGGAAAATGTTATGACAAGGGGCCCCTGGCTGGTTCAGTTGGTAGAGCACGAGACTCTTGATCTCAGGGTCATGAGTTCAAGCCCCACACTGGGTGTAGAGCCTACTAAAAAAAAAATTAATTAAAGGGACGCCTGGGTGGCTCAGTTGGTTAAGCCACTGCCTTTGGCTCAGGTCATGACCCCGGGGTCCTGGGATCAAGTCCCGCATCGGACTCCGTGCTCGGCAGGGAGCCTGCTTCTCTTGCTGCCTCTACCTGCCTCTCTGCCTGCTTGTGTGTACTCTCTCTCCCTCTGGCAAATAAATAAAATATTAAAAAAATAAATTAAAGATAAATAAAGTCAACTGAACAGAAAACAGATTTTTTTTTTTTTTACAAAGTTTATCACCTCACACCTGTCAGAATGGCTAAAATCAACAACACAAGAAACAACAGGTGTTGGCAAGGATGTGGAGAAAGGGAAGCCTCCTGCACTGTTGATGGAAATGCAAACTGTGGCAGCCACTCTGGAAAACAGTATGGAAGTTCCTCAAAATATTAAAAATGGAGCTACCCTATGACACAGCAATTACACTACTAGGTATTTACCCAAAGGATACAAACATACTAATTCAAAGGGATACATGCCCCCCAATGTCTATAGCAGAATTATCTACAATAGCCAAATCTTGGAAACAGCTCAGGTGTCCATCGCCTTATGAATGGATAAAGAAGATGTGGCATATATATACATTGGAATATTCCTCACAATAAAAAATGAACAAAATCTTGCCATTTGCAATGACGTAGATGGAGCTAGAGTATATTATGCTAAGAGAAACAAGTCAGTCAGAGAAAGACAAATACCATATGATTTCACTCATATATGGAATTTAAGAAAGAAAACAAATGATCATGGGAGGGGGAAGAGAGAGACAGACAGAAAAACCAAAAAACTAGAGAGAACAAACTCATGGTCACCAGAGGGGGGGGGGGGGGATGGCAGAAACAGGTGATGGGGATTAAGGAAGGTATTTGTCCTGATGAGCACTGGGTGTTGTATGGAACTGTTGAGTCACTACATTATATACCTGAAACTAGTATTATACTGTATGTTAACTAACTGGAATTGAAATAAAAACTTAAATAAACAAACTCAACTGAACAGAAAAAAACTTTTAAAAAGGAAAATGTTATGACAAGATCTAAACAGTATCAGGATACTGGATTCATCAACCTGTTCCCTCCCTTTACTTATCATGATCTAGAAGTATCTATCTTCCCATTTTACAGATGCAGAAACTGGGGCCCAGAGAGGTTAAGTGACCTACCTGCCATCAAACAGCAGTTTAAGTAGCAGTGTCAGAATCTGAACGCAGGCAGTCGATCACCAAGTTACATGTTCTTAACTGATGTTCTATGTGGCTGCTTTGTGAAAATTAAGATCTTGCGTTGTCTGCCACTGGTATTCTCAATGCCTAGTACAATGAAAATGCCTCGCGAATAGTAAAAGCTCAATAAATATGTTTTAAATGAAGAAAAGGATGACCGAGCAAAAAAGAACAAAAGGATGGGGACGTCAAAGGACAATGAATTTCACTTCATGTACTTCCCAATCTGGGCTGCAAGCCACGTTCTTACAGAGGTGATGAAGGATTTAGAGATCTCGAATACTGTAGACCTAGATCCCACAAACAAGGCTCAGCAAGCTTGTGTTGGCTTTCACCAGGAACACCTTATGGTTGAGCAAACAAGACAAAGGTTTCCTGATACAAATGTCACATACTGGATCACCTGAGTGGCTTAGTCGTTAATTGTCTGCCTTTGGCTCAGGTCATGATGCCAGCGTTCTGGGAACGAGCCCCACATCCAGTTCCCCGCTCAGCAGGGAGCCTGCTTCTCCCTCTTCCACTTTCCCTGCTTGTATTCCCTCTCTCTCTCTCTGTATCAAATAAATAAATAAAATCTTTTTTAAAAATGCCGCATACTCATAGCTTGCTAAGTCATAGACTGGAGAGTGCTCAGAGGGGCTACGGGATTTGTTAATAGAATCATCTCACCTCTTTTGGGACAATAGGAGACACTCCTTTGTCCCAATGGACTAGCTTCTTCACTTTTCTTTTTAAAGATTTTATTTATTTATTTGAGACATAGAGTGAGTGAGAGAGACTGAGCACAAGCAGGGGGATCAGCAGAGGGAGACGGAGAAGCAGGCTCACCACCAAGCAGGGAGCCCCATGTGGGGTTTGATCGCCAGACCCTGAGATCACAACCTTAGCCAAAGGTAGACGCTTAACCAACTGAACCACCCAGGTGCCCCAGCCTAGCTTTTTTTCTAAGTAAACTCCACCCCCCAACATGGGGCTCAAACTTACAACCCCGGAGGATCAAGAGTCACATGCTCTACCAGCTGAGCCAGCCAAGAACCCCACTAATGAACTAATTTTTTTTAAAGATTTTTATTTATTTATTTGACAGACAGAGATCATAAGTAGGCAGAGAGGCAGCCAGAGAGAGAGAGAGAGAGGAAGGGAAGCAGGCTCCCTGCTGAGCAGAGAGCCCAATGCAGGGCTCGATCCCAGGACCCCGGGATCATGACCCGAGCCAAAGGCAGAGGCCTCAACCCACTGGGCCACCCAGGCACCCCTAATGAACTAATTTTAAGAGTTAAAGTTAAGAGTCTATAAGAGCTACTTCTATCTAGAATTTAGCAGCAAAAGGGGCGCGTGGGTGGCTGAGTGGCTTGAGCATCAGACGGTTTCAGCTCAGGTCATGATCTCGGGGTGGGAGGATCAAGCCCTGCATCAGGCTCTGCACTCAGCTCAGAGTCTGCTTGAAGATTCTCTCCTCCTCCCTACTACCCTCCCCGACTTCATGCTCTCTCTCTAAAATAAATTAAAAACAAACAAACAAACTCAGCAATGGAAGTTACTGTCTCAAACTGATTTCTGAGGCAACTTTTAGGAGATGGGTACTGACTCTGGTTAATGAAGATCACCGGTTAAACCAGAAATGTAAATACACTTCCACTCCTTCCCGTGTCTTCCGCTTTGCTCAGGAAAACAGAAAATTTCCATCCAGAGTTAATTCAGTGACAACTACAAACTCAGGGGAGTAACAGCACCTTCAGATCCCCAGAGCTGGGAATGGGGAGCAAATGGAGCCCCATTGTCATCTCTGCTGCCACCCTGACCAGGGTGGACCAAGGAGCCAGGGACATTTGGTTCTTGGTTTCAAGAGAAAGAAATGCTCCTAGGAGGGGACAAGGGTCTTCACTTTGTCAAGCAGGATAAAGAAACTGTTTTACATTCAGAGTTCACACTATATTAAAATTTTCAAATACTCCCGTGTTCTAAGAACACCTTTACAACATTTATAGAGGGTCCAAACTATGCATTTAATCCTCTTATGCAGGAATTTAAGAAAGAAAATAGATGAACATATGGGAAGGCCAGAAAGAAAAAAAGAGGGCAACAAACCATAAGAGACTTTGTTTTTTTGGTCAGGGGTGCCTGGGTGGCCCAGTGGGTTAATCCTCTGCCTTCAGCTCAGTTCATGATCCCAGGGTCCTGGGATCGAGCCCTGATTCGGGCTCTCTGCTCAGCGGGGAGCCTGCTTCCCCCCACCCCTCTGCCTATTTGTGATCTCCTTTGCCAAATAAATAAATAAAATAGTTTAAAAAATAAAAGAAGATGTCAGTAGTTGTCAAGGACTTTTTTTTTTTTTTTTTTTTGAGGTAGGCGAGCAGCAGAGGGAAAGGCAGAGAGAGAATCTTAAGCAGCCTCCCCTTCCAGCATGGAGCCCAGCACAAAGCTTGATCTCACAACCCTGAGATCCTGACCTGGGCCGAAATCAGGAGATGGACACTTAAGTCAGACTAAGGCAGCCAGGCGCCCCCTCTAAGAGACTCTTAACTATAGAGAGCAAACTGAGGGTTGATGGCAGGAGGTCAGTGGGGGATGGGCTAGATGGGTGGTGGGGATTAAGGGAGTCACTTGTTATGATGAGCACTGGGGATTGTATGTTAGTGATGAATCATCAAATTCCACTCCAGAAACCAATACTGCACTGTATATTAACAAACTAAAATTTCAAATAAAATAATAAATACACAAACAAACCTCTTATGCACTCAGAGCTCTCCTAATGGTCTGAGTGACCTTGGCTCTGAGGCTGAAAGAGCCCTTTCCGTAGTATTAATAATGGCTTCTCTCTAAGGAAGCATTTTTCCCTGCCATTTGCAGATAAGAAAGCTCCTTCTTCCACACCGTCCTGAATGCTGGCCACTTTATTCCCTCTCAGTCCACGACTCTGTAAGACTCTTAAAGGGCATATGCCTCCCCAAATTTCACATATGAAATATGAGCGCTACGTAAAGACAGTAATTACACAAGCCACATGTCAGGACCTTTATGGGTTTTTTTTTTTTTTAAAGATTTTATTTATTTATTTGACAGAGAGAGAGATCACAAGTAGACAGAGAGACAGGCAGAGAGAGAGGGGGAAGCAGGCTTCCCGCTGAGCAGAGAGCCCGATACGGGGCTCGATCCCAGGACCCTGAGATCATGACCTGAGCTGAAGGCAGTGGCTTAATCCACTGAGCCACCCAGGCGCCCCCCTTTATGGTTTTATGAGCAGCAATTCAATATGGTGCCTTCCTTGCATTATCTCTTTTTTAAAATTATTTATTTATTTGACAGGCAGAGATCACAAGTAGGCAGAGGCAGGCAGAGAGAGAGAGAGGGAAGCAGGCTCCCCGCCAAGCAGAGAGTCTGATGTGGGGCTCGATCCCAGGACTCTGGGATCATGACCTGAGCCGAAGGACCCAACCCACTGAGGACCCAACCCACTGAGCCACTCAGGCGCCCCTTCCTTGCATTATCTTCACACAAACACAGTACCCTCACAACGCAGTTTCTGCAGCAAAGTAGCTACAGGACCGGAAACAATGAATAACCAGAACTCACCAGGACTCTATTGGGGTTAAAACTGCTCTCATCTGACCTGAAATCTCAGCAGCGGAGAACAACAGAATCTCAAAAGGAGCCAAAAAAAAAAAAAAAAAAAAAAAAAAAAAACAAACAAAAAAAAAAACACCTCAGGAGGTGAAGCCTACCATTCTCTGTCACAAACAGGAGTTTGAACAAATGTTCCCATATTGACGAAATTTGAACGTGCTTGCTTCTCGCAGAATGGTGTCTATACCATTGGACTTCAAATATCCCATCCCATTGTTTGCTTAAGCACGCTGGAATTTGTCAGCCAATGTGTCCTGACTTACAATTGGAAAATACGGTCACCACATTGATGGAGAGCTTGAACCACGTTTGGCAGCTGTTACATAAGCTCTAAAGAAAGATGAGAGCAGAATAGAAACATCCCACAAATTTGCCACTGAGAAGCCGATAAAATGCAGGAGGGACTGGGGTTTTTCCCATGGCTGCAAATATGCAAACCATGCTTGGCTCGGCAAAGACTCAAGATACAGCATCTCTTTGTAAACCACCCTTCGGGAAAAAGAGGACATTCTCCTTACTCAGGAGGAAAGGGAGTTTGTGAGTTGGTCTATTTCGGCTGTCATGACCATGACCGAGGTATTTCTCCTCTGTCAAGTGTCTAATTCAGCTTCAGCACAGTTTTGGAATGAGGGCCATCAGGAAGGGGATACCTCGGTATTCAAAGGCAAAGACAAATCATTTGGAAACGCACCCTGTGGATACAAAGCAGAGCTGAGCCATGTCTTCATATAAAACATCTGTATCACTACCAAGGCTGTTTTCATCAAGAGATGAAACACTATTTCATGTCAGTGAATTTTTTTTTACAGACCTGAAACCACCGGCAAAATGCCAAGTATGTGGCAGAGTGGCTCTGGGCAGAGGTGAGAGGAGAAAGGGAAAAATACAATAGAAACAAAAAAAATCGAGAAAAAGATAGGAGCCACGGGGGGGAAAGGAAATTTTGTAAACTTAACTAACACACAGAAATTAAAATATCAGGGGATTGCTGGGGCCACTTGGGTGGCTCAGTCGGTTAAGTGTCTGCCTTTGGCTCAGTTCATGCTCTCCAGGCCCTGGGATCGAGCCACACGTCAGAGTCCCTGCTCAGCAGGGAGCCTGCCTCTTATTCTCCCTCTGCCTGCTGCTCCTACCCCCGCATGTGTGCGGAAGTGCTCTCTCCTCTATTAAATAAATAAATAAAATTTTAAAATAAATAAAAAATAGGGGCGTCTGGGTGGCTCAGTCAGTTATAACAGTGGCTGTCTTTGGCTCTGGTCATGAGCTCAGGGTCATGGGATCAAGCCCTGCCATGAGCTCTGCGCTCAGCAAAGTCTGCTTCTCTCCTTCTCCCTTTCCCTCTGCCCCTACCTCTGTGCGCTCTCTCTCACTCTTGCTCTCCCTCTCTCTCAAACAAATAAATCTCCAAACAAATAAAATCTTTAAAAAATATACATAATGTTTTATGTCAATTATACCTCAATAAAAAAAAATAAAACAATGGCTTTCATTAGCATCTGTGTACCTTCTTAGTTCTACTTCCTTTCTTAGTTCGCTAAGGAAAATCTTTCAATCCATCCATGGGACCTAGTCCACATGCCTGTTCCAGCCAGTGTGCCCTGTAAGTGTAACCATGCTGTGTGTCCAAACATGTGATATTCTAGACATACCTGAAGTTTTTCTGGACAGATCCATGAAATGGCTTAAAGAGGTGCTATTGGCAAGTCCTGTCATGCTTGAAATATCTTCTCCTTTAGCTGAACTCAGTAACTCTGAATAACCAGTTAACCAGTCTCTGGGTTTTGTAGGACTAATGAAATTCCTCCCAGTGGTGACCTCTTTACACCAATTACTTAAGTCCAAAATAATCAAAATATCTTATATATACACCTCACACTTGAATTATATGTTCCAGCTTGGGGACAGAAAGTTCAGGTCACTGGGGCCTGAGGTTCTCCAAAGCCTTTGATTCCTAAGTCAAGGACACTCATCCTCACAGACCAAATAGTGATCTTAAGGTTCTAGAATACTCCATCTGTGATATCATCTGTGATGATGTTTGTTAAGCATCACCTCTAGGCTAAATAGACAAAGCTTGAACATCTTTAACACTTAATGGTCCAGGACCCTAAGATGAGCCCATCATGCAAACTATTTTATTTTCCACAATTTATATAAACCAGTTAAAAATAATCATGTAATGGTGATGACTTCTATATAGTGCTCTATAATGAATAAGGGCCATTGCGAGGACACAACAAAGGAACGGATCACTCTCAAGTCTTCTAAGTAGTTCCATGACCCCCAGGATCCTGGACAACCCTCCCCAACCATGGTACAGAACAATCATGTACTTTAAAAAGTCAGATGGGTCCAGGGGTGCCCAGCCAGTTGAGTCTGAGGAGCATGTGACTCTCGATCTTGGGGTTGAGTTCGAGCCTCATGTCAGGTATAAATATACTTTAAATAAATAAATCTTAAATTTTGAAGGTTAGATGGGTCCAGGTTCAAATCCCAATTCTATTACTTCCTGCCCAAGTCATCCACTCAAGCCACTCAACCTCTCCGAGATTCCATTTTTCTCATCCGTAAAAAGGAGATACTGAAAACAGTAATAGCCACATTAATAGGTTTTATGAGGGATGTGAATACAAAGTACGTAAAGCACGTGGCACTCCAGAAATTCTACAGACAGGGTGGTCAAGAGTAACACTCGGGTTCGAAGGGGGCAGGTACTCAAGGGCAATAGATTACATGCTGGTTTTGCACTGGTTGACTTCTACTTAACATAGCTTGAGCAATAACCTTGACACTGCCATTCACACAGATTCATAAATGTAGGTCTCTTCAGTGCCCACACCATCAAAAAGCTCAGAGATTCAACAGCATGCAAGGCCAGGGTCCCTTTAGGAACTAATGCCAGCACAATCTTTTTTTTTTTTTAAGATGGATTCATTTATTTGAGAGAGTGAGCATTGGAGTTGGGGGGGAGGGAGAGGAGCAGAGAGAGAGGAAGACAAGCAGACACTGTGCTGAGCGGGGAGTCCAATGTGGGGCTCCATCCCATAATCCTGAGATCAAGACCTGAGCCAAAATGAAGAGTCAGACTCCACCGATGGAGCCACCCAAGCGTCCCAGCACAATGTTCTTTAAGACTGGCAGTTCCACCTTCTCTGAAAACAAAATCCAGAAGGATTTTCTTACCTTCGTTTTATCGAGCTGGGACCAAGCCCACTGAGGAAAATTCAGGAATAAACCGGCCTTGTTACAATAAAGCAAAAGAGTGGAGGTTTCACCATAGCACGTGCAATACACATGCTCAGGTCCAGGATAAATTCAAGCTCTTTTTGTTTTGTAAATGCTACAAGGAATCAGTAGGTCTCTGCAGTCCTCTGCATAAAACAGAAGGGAGCTAATTCAACCCAAACCCAGAATGCTTCAGAACAATTAACAAGTGCAAAAGCCTTAGAAATCCACTGTTTACCTTGGCCTGTATCTAGGATACTAAGAAGCGTCGGGACACCATACCAGAGACTCAGGCTGGAGGCTCCCGGATGTTTGTGCTTCCGTGGGTGTTTAACCAGCTGGCAGTACCTGGACGGCGATCCTTGGCATGCACAGAATAATTCCATTCCACTTCAAATTTCAATCCAAGCTCTGCTAATTCTATATATTGCTCCATTCAATGAACATTTGCTAAGCAGCATAATTTAATGAACATGGGGTGGTTTGGAGTCCAATAAACCCAGCATCAAGTCCTAACTGCCACATACCAGTTGCCACATACCCACTGGGAGAGAAAGGACAAAGCCGGGCATTGAAACCAAATAAAGACCATGGGCACGCACGGGCACAATTTCTTCATCTAAATGGAGACTAACGGCTTCAAAGAGCTGCCTTCCTGTAGCACGGGGCCCGCTGTAGAAGCATTCAATAAATGGCAACAGGTAACATTCCAATTTAGAAAAGATAAAAGTAGGGGCACCTGGGTGGCTCAGGTCATGATCTCAGGGTCCTGGGATCGAGCCCCACGATGGGCTCCCTGCTCAGTGCGGAGTCTGCTTCTCTCTCTGCCCTTCACCCCGCTCATGCGCTCGCACTCTCCCTGTCAAGTAAGTAAGCAAAATGTTTTTTTAATTTCTAAAAATAAAAATAAGGGGCACCTGGGTTGCTCAGTTGGTTAAAGCCTCTGCCTTTGGCTCGGGTCATGATCCCAAGGTCCTGGGATCAAGCCCCTCATCGGACTCTCTGCTCAGCGGGGAGCCTGCTTCCCCCTCTCTCTGCCTGCCTCTCTGCCTACTTGTGATCTCTGTCTGTCAAATAAATAAATAAAATCTTAAAAAAAAAAAAAAACATTAAAAAAATACGTTTATCTGAATCCAAGCTACACATTCTTTACAACTCTCATGCTGATCCCTCATCCCCACCCTCTATCCCCCAAAGCAAATGATCATTAACTAGGAGGGATAGGTATATTTTTCCTCCTGTCTTAATAGACTTTCTGCTTTAAGAAATCTCTAGCTACTGGGGCACCTGGGTGGCTCAGTGGGTTAAAGCCTCTGCCTTCGGCTCAGGTCATGATCCCAGGGTCCTGGGATTGAGCCCTGCGTCGGGCTCTCTGCTCAGTGGGAAGCCTACTTCCTCCTCTCTCTCTGTCTGCCTCTCTGCCTACTTGTGATCTGTCAAATAAATAAAAATCTTTAAAAAAAAAAAAAAGAAATCTCTAGCCACTGAACACAAAAATAGAGTAGTATCTTGTCTTCATCTGAAAAGCCCTTTTTTCTTGCCTTTGTTTTTTTTGGGGGGAGGGTTGTTTGTTTTTACTTGACAGAGAGAGAGAACACAAGTAGACAGAGTGGCAGGCAGAGGGAAAGGGAGAAGCCAGGCTCTCTGCTGAGCAGGGACTCCCACTCGGGCCTGGATCCCAGGACTCTGGGATCATGACCTTGAGCTGAAGGCAGACACTTGACCAACTGAGCCACCCGGGTGCCACTTTCTTGCCTTTGTTTTAATTGGTAGTGGCACTCAGCCATCAGGGGACATTGAACACTGCTCCCAAGAAATCTTGAAAGCTTCTGTACAGACCTGAAGCTGAAGGAATCAGGTTTCCTTCTTTGCCTCCATTTACAAGTGCCACGTGTCCCTCATAGCCTCATAAATTCTGACCTAATAAACCTACCCCATGCTTATATAAACAAAATTCATTCTTTTCCCCAGGACAGACAGAGCAGGGGCCCCAAAACATGAGATATGGGTACAATGAGTGCATATGGTGGGGGGAGGGGGATGTTTGTGACCACTAGGAGTACTTGAAATATGGAAAGTACCTGGAAAAAAATAGCTCTTTGCACAGTAATTCACCCAGCTAAAATGGTTCAGAGTGGCTGGACAGCCTGGAAGTCAAGCCTTTAAAAACACTGGGTATAAGGCGGCATGGAAACCAAATAAAGTTTGGGGCTTTTTTCTTTTTTTTTTTTAAGATTTTATTTATTTGTCAGAGAGAGAGAGAGAGTGAGAGTGAGCACAGATAGAGTGGCAGGCAGAGGCAGAGGGAGAAGCAGGCTCCCCGCCGGGCAAGGAGCCCGATGTGGGACTCAATCCCAGGACCCCAGGATCATGACCTGAGCCAAAGGCAGCCGCTTAACCAACTGAGCCACCCAGGCATCCCCGTTTGTTTGTTTTTAAGTGGGGCCCAACACAGGGTTTGAACTCACAAACATGAGATCGACACCTGACCTGAGATCAAGAGTCAGATGCTTCACCATCTGAGCCACCCAGGTGCCCCCAAAGAAAATATTTTTCAACTCAACAGAGAAAGCAATTATCACTTTGTAGCTTAACTAGTTCAGCTAATGGATTTCGTTTTTTTTTTAATCTCCAGGGTCTGGAAGCCCAGAACCCAAAATCTTCAAATGAGTCTCGTTATTTCCAGATGTCATCACTCCTACTACTGAGGTGAATACAAGATCAGACCTTAGGAATGGGAAGTTCTAATCGAAGCCTTGTGGCTGACTCACTAAATGGCCATGGGAAGGAGCCTAAGGTCCTTGCTCCAGAGTGTAAATCAGTGTCAGCAATGCTCAGAACACAGGTGAGATCAGCAGGTGATACCTGCCTATTGTCAGGCTAAGAAACAAAGAGGGGCACCCAGCTGGCTCAGTAGGAAGAGCTTGCGGACTCTTGCCACTCAAGCCAGGGAGCAGGGGCGGTGGTTGACAGATTGGGGGGGGGGGGGTCTTTCTCATCTTCTGTCTCCTTTGTTGTGCAGGGACCCCAGGAGGAGGTGGGCCCCCTGGAACACCCATCATGCCCAGCTCTGGAGGTGCTGCAGCTTGGGCAGGGTACAGGGAGGGGTGTGCGTTCCCGGAGGAGTCCTCACAGACTATCCCCTTACGCCCCAGTATCTCCTCCAGACTCTACCAACTCCAGAGATAACATGTACACTATCATGAACCCCACTGGGCCGGGCACCAGCAGGGCTAATGTGAGTTGGGGGGACTCCAGGGTGGGTGCTGCGGAAAGCCGTGGTTGATCTTAGGGTTTTAGGTTCAAGCCCCATGTTGGGTATAAAGATTACTTAAAAATAAAATCTTAAAAAAAGAGAGAAAGAAACAGAATAACTGGTAGAAATAAGCTAATGTCAAGTCCAAAGTGGGGCCCCCTCCCTATGTAGTTCAGAAGAACCCTCTTGTCCTTACTCCTACCAGCAGGAGAAGTGGGCTTGATTAATCAAGTATGTGGATCCTGGCAAGCATGTTAGAGCATGTGTTATTTTTCTTCTATGGGGAGAGTAAGCTTACTAAAAAATAGAAGGCAGATGCCTCAGTGTTGTAGCTAATACCGAGGGCTCTTCTGGAAAGACCTAGGGATACCCAAAAGCCACCGGTTTATAAAGGCTCTCAGCAGAGGCTGTGGCCCCAGAGGGACCCTCCAATCCATGTCTTTCTTTAAATTCTGGGCTCTTCTACTCAAAACTGCTGAATGAACAAACAATAAGATTATGCCATTTACCCTACTTAGAAAAGGGATCTAATAGAGCAAAGAAGTGATTTATAGGTTTTTGGAAGCACAAATGCTCCTAAATCAGAGGTAACAAAATAGCTATAAGTTAGAAAGCTAGATAACGCTAGCAAGCACTTGCATCAGAAGATGTGGGTGGGAGTCTTGGCTTTGCCAACTTACTTTGTAGCTGAGCCAGTCACAAGCCCTTGGAGGTTATCAGCTTCCTGCCGTCTATTTCATACTGTTGTCTATTTCATATTGTTGCTCAATCAGTCAGTCATTTGTTTCACTAAAACCGTCTGAATGCTATATCCCAGACACTGCAGTAGGCAATGACGCAGAAACAGAAAATAAAACCAGCCCAGGGAATCCTTTCCATGTGCAGCCTTTGAAACGTACCTATAAACAGAAACTCTATCATGACATTGTATCTTCCCTAATGAAATAGCTCCTACTGACTAAGCACTACTTTGTAGCAGGTACTACGCTGCTAGACCCTCTTTACAACAGCCCTCAGAAACTGGCATTACCACATTTGTTTGACATGGAAATGGGCTTCTGAGAGGCTGAATGGCTGGCTCAAGGTCACAAGCCTTGTAAGTGACAGAGCTGGGATTTCAATCCAGAACAGTCGAACTGATGCTCTTTCCACCCCACCATACTGCCCGCTTGTGATGTGGGAATTAGCCAGATGGCTTTTTTTGTTGTTGTCTACCAAGCATGCAAGTGGTTAACAAAGGTATCTTTTGCCCTATTGGGCTTCTGAAGAAGACAACACACCTTCATTAACTCAGCCCAGGCACGATGCAATCCATCCGAGTTCTCCCCAAAAAAGTGAAGGTTGAAAGCGAAGAGGACTAAAATAGTTCTAGGCAAAAAGGGCTCATCAGCCCCATCACAGCCTGATAAGATGACATTTGCAGCATTTATTACCAGTCGACAGAGACTTGGTGTGCATGGACTCGGGGACTCAGTGTCAGGCCGATTATGGATCGAAGGGACAAATGTGCTTCCATTTTTCCTTCAGGGATTATCACGATCATTTAGCATCACCCGTGATGGGGCAGTCCGGTCATAATGTAGCAGGAGCAGCAGTTTTCTGGATCACTTGTGTTGATGCAGGTCATTGGACAGAGAAACCTGAAAATTCTTTCTCGTCCAAGTCATGGTTGCTACCGTGAGGTCCAGGTTTAAGCATTAACTCTCCAGATTCATATTCAGAGCACATTCGCATCTCCACTGCCGTAACCATGGAACAAACGGAACCAGAGACTGCATCAGTGATTCAGAGACTGTGCGCGTCAGCTCTTGATTAATTATAAAAGATCAGCGCTGAAGGGAAACTTGGAGAGCATCTGACCCAACTATCACTTTACAGATGAGAAAACCAGACTAGGGCACAGGGAAGTGACTTCCTCACAGTCAACAGGCATTGCTTACTACACACGGATAAATAAAAATCAGGAAGGGATGGGGACAGGGAGGGGACTACGTTCCTCAACTTTCTTGATTGAATTTTTTTAAAACACATGATGGGGGGTGGGGGTGAGTGCCTGGATGGCTCAGTCGGTTAAGCATCTGCCTTCAGCTTGGGTCATGATCTCAGGGTCCTGGGATAGAGTCCCACGTCGGGCTCCTTGCTCAGCAGGGAGTCTGCTTCTCCCTCTGCCTGCTGCTCCCTATACTTGCGAGCTCTCTCTCTCAAATAAATAAAATCTTTTTTTTTCAAATAAATAAAATCTTTAAAAAAATAATAAAGTAGAGAAATTAAGGAGTCAATCCCATTTACAACTGCACCCAAAACTATAAGATACCTAGGAACATACCTAACAAAAGAGGCAAAGAATCTGTACTCAGGAAACTATAAAGTACTCATGAAAGAAATTGAGGAAGACACAAAGAAATGGAAAAGCGTTCCATGCTCATGGATTGGAAGAATAAATATTGTGAAAATGTCTATGCTACCTAAAGCAATCTACACGTTTAATGCAATCCCTATCAAAATACCATCCATTTTTTTCAAAGAAACGGAACAAATAATCCTAAAATTTATATGGGACCAGAAAAGCCAGAATAGCCAGAGGAATGTTGAAAAACAAACCCAAAGTTGGTGGCATTGTAATTCCAGACTTCAAGCTCTATTACAAGGCTGTCATCATCAAAATAGTATGGTACTGGCACAAAAACAGACACATGGATCAATGGAACCGAATAGAGAGTCCAGAAATAGACCCTCAACTCTACAGTCAACTAATCTTCGACAACGCGGGAAAGAATGTCCAATGGAAAAAAGAGTCTCTTCAATAAATGGTGTTGGGAAAATTGGACAGCTACATGCAGAAAAATGAAACTGGACCATTTCCTTACACCACACATGAAAATAGACTCAAAATGGATGAAAGACCTCAATGTGAGAAAGGAATCCATCAAAATCCTTGAGGAGAACACAGGCAGCAACCTCTTCGACCTCAGCAGCAGCAACTTCTTCCTAGAAACATCCCCAAAGGCAAGGGAAGCAAGGGCAAAAATGAACTATTGTGACTTCATCAAGATCAAAAGATATTTGCAAACAACATATCAGATAAAGGGCTAGTATCCAAAATCTATAAAGAACTTATCAAACTCGGGACACCTGGGTGGCTCAGTGGGTTAAGCCTCTGCCTTCGCCTCAGGTCATGATCTCAGGGTCCTGGGATCTAGCCCCACATCAGGCTCTCTGCTCAGTGTGAAGCCTGCTTCCCCCTATCTCTCTGCCTGCCTCTCTGCCTACTTGTGATCTCTGTCTGTCAAATAAATAAATAAAATCTAAAAAAAAAAAAAAGAACTTACCAACTCAACACCCAAAGAACAAATAATCCAATCAAGAAATGGCCAGAGGACATGAACAGACATTTCTGCAAAGAAGACATTCAGATGGCCAACAGACACATGAAAAAGTGCTCCACATCACTCAGCATCAGGAAATACTAATCAAAACCACAATGAGATACCACCTCACACCAGTCAGAATGGCTAAAATTAACCAGTCAGGAAATGACAGACGCTGGCGAGGATGCGGAGAAAGGGGAACCCTCCTACACTGTGGGTAGGAATGCAAGTTGGTGCAGCCACTCTGGAAAACAGCATCGAGATTCCTCAAAAAGTTAAAAATAGAGCTGCCCTATGACCCAGCAATGACATTACTGGGTATTTACCCTAAAGACACAAATGTAGTGATCCGAAGGGGCACGTGCACCCAAATGTTTATAGCAGCAATGTCTACAATAGCCAAACTATGGAAAGAACCTAGATGTCCATCAACAGATGAATGGATAAAGATGTGGTATATATATACAATGGAATAGTATGCAGCCATCAGAAGAAATGAAATCCTGCCATTTGCAACAACGTGGATGGAACTAGAGGGTATTATGCTGAGCGGAATAAGTCAGTCAGAGAAAGACAATTATCATATGATCTCCCTGATATGAAGAATTTGAGAGGCAATGTTGGGGGTTTGGGGGTAGGGAAGGAAAAAAAAATGAAACAAAATGGGATTGGGAGGGAAACAAACCATAAGAGACCTTAATCTCACAAAACAAACAGAGGGTTGCTGGAGGGGAGAGAGGTAGGGAGAGGGTGGCTGGGTTATGGACACTGGGGAGGGTATGTGCTATGGTGAGTGCTGTGAAGTGTGTAAACCTGGCGATTCACAGACCTGTACCCCTGGGGCTAATAATATATAATATGTTAATAAAAAATAAAGATTAATTAATTAATAATGAAATAAATAAAAAACCCAGAGGTAAACACAAGTCATTTTGTGTTATAGCTATAACCAACAAAAGAACTGAAAATAAAAGCACTCCTGAGAGGGCCACAGACTAGCTATGTGACTTGCTGTGAACTCTCCCTGGACCTCAGTTTTGTCCTCTGTAAAATGGGGAGAATTGCCTTTGGCACAGCTCACTTCCTAAGGTCCTTATAAGGAACAAACAACAGAGTAGATGTAGAAAATGTAAATAGTTCTCAGTCCCAGACAGAGATGGTTTCTAGCAATTTCTCTAGTTTGGGTATATAATAGGGCTCCTGTTACAGCTCCCCAAAATCTACACTGGCTTCAGTCTCCAGACTGTCAACCAATACTATGGTCTACTCTTTCTAGCCTCTGACTAGAAAAACTTAAATCTTTGAGATTAAAACACAATTGGAAAATAAAGTTCTCTCTCAGTCTCTCCCCTCTAATCAAGATCACCTACCTGTTATGATGTTGCCTGCAAAAGGAGGAAAAAAAAAAAATCAACCCTTGTTTCCCCTCCCTTTGTCAGAGGTGCTGAGAAGGGTATCGATGTAGGACAAATGTCCTTCCCCCTAAATGGTTTTAATTCCAAGTTGGCAGAGCATGAGAAGCTGGTGGGGCCAAGGACAGTCATCTCAGGAATAGGTCATGTCCCTAACAAACAGTAGAAAAACTATCTGGAGGCGCCTGGGTGGCAAGGTGGTTAAGCCTCTGCCTTCGACTCAGGTCATGATCTCAGGGTCCTGGGATGGAGCCCTGCATCGGGCTCTTTGCTCAGCAGGGAGCCTGCTTACCCCCGCCCCCACCCTCTGCCTGCCTCTGCCTGCTTGTGATCTCTCTCTGTCAAATAAATAAATAAAATCTTTAAAAAAAAAAACACATATCTGTGCTCCTCTGTCTGGTATTTATTATTCACAGGTTTGAAAGAAAACTGCCCATCTACCATCTCAATGTCTGGAAATATGCATGCACACACACACACAGAGGCACACACAGACCATATAAGCACCAGGCAGGCACCCTCCCCAGCTTGGTGAAAGAAAAAAAAATACTTTCTCTGGCCCTCTGAGAGGATTTTGCATTAATGGATTGTGCAGTCCCACTAAGCAGAAAAATCAGTGACATTTTTTTACAGAAATGCACGCTTGTTCCAATTTCCTCGTCTAAATTAGCCAAAGCCCCTACAGTCCTGATCTGGTTCACTTAAAGATCATTACTCATGTTACTGAGTGGGCTGCAGAGCGATCATTCCTACGCGAGGTATTCTTCTGGGTGTTGAAAAATGACAGGAGTTCGCTCTAGTACTGAATGTAATGAAATTAACTCAAACTTGCGAAGTTCCATCAGCACCAAATAAGGGGAAGATACTGCAGCTGAAGTCAGAAAATGGGGACAGGCAGGGGGACGGGAACCGTAAGTGATTTGTAATTGAAAAATGTTCCAGTCAGCAGACAGGCTAAAGGTCCCATAAGGCGTTGCTAACAATTAGCAATAGAGCCATCAGGAGCGGTGTTTTATAGAAAGCACTAATGTAAATTAGAGGAGTTTACTAAATAAAGTCTGTCAATTTCTCCCAAATTACTGTATTTGACACAAAGGGCCATTTGTCATGTGTCATTGATAACTAAGATCAAATGCGTACCATTTTTGAAAGAAACTGAAGAAATGACTGCCTGAACATGGAGATGGAAATGATTATTTCTAAAAAGTGAAGCAAAACCCCATTAAAAGCATCTTGTGCCTTATAATACTCCCCAAAGGAGTGTCTAAGGTCTTAATTAGCTTTCCTCCTTATCTCTGGTAAAACAGGCTCATGAAGTTTTCTGTGTCGCTTCCACAAAGGCGTTTGGAAAATACATGCTCACCCACATGGAAGATTGTGTAAGCTCATTTCCATCCTATTCGAGACATATTGCCAGCAATGTGTGGTATGTTTGTACGTTTTGACTAATGACTATGGAAAATTATGGAAGATGCTGTTAGGGAAATTGGTTCCATTAGATTAGGAAGGAATGTTCTTCCAGTATTTCTACAGGCAGAGGTCTACTATCCTAAGAAACATGATTTACAAAATGAATTTTAAGTTATTTTAGTGGAAATTATTCTCTAAGCTGTGATGATATACGCTTTCATTTGGAATTTGATTCTGCTCCATTGTGTTCCTTTTTTTTTTTTAAGTTCGTTTTTATTTATTTAAGTACTCTCTACCCCCAAGGGGAGGCTCGAACTCACAAGCCCCCTGAGATGGAGTCCATGCTCCTCCCTCAGAGCCAGCCAGGTGCCCCGCCCCATCTAAAAACCCAGGAAGTTAACTGAATTTTTTTTTCAAATATTTTTTGCCTAAAAAGGACCTTGTTTTTGAATGCCATAAATAAAGGTATCCACAGATATCCTGTGTTGCCTCTCACTCACTCTTCATTTGCCAACTCCAACTTTTTGATATTCTGGTGAATGCATTTTTTTTTTAAGATTTTATTTATTGAGATGCCTGGGTGGCTCAGTCAGTTAAACGTCTGCCTTTGGCTCAAGTCATGGTCCCAGGGTCCTAGGATTGAGTCCCACATGGGGCTGCCTGCTCCACGGGGAGTCTGCTTCTCCCTCTGCCTGCTGCTCCCCCTGCTTGTGCTCTCTCTCTCTGACAAATAAATTTTTAAAACTTTTTTTTAAAAAAGGATTTTATTTACAGAGTGGGCAGAAGAAGCAGACAGCTCAGCACTCCACTGAAGTCAGTCTTCAACCATTTTATATGGGCAGCCCTCCCCCTCCCCCACCCCCTAGTAGCACCAAGTTGGTCCCCTGGGTCCCCTGGCTTCACACTGTACCCCTGGGGTATTCCTCATACCTCAGCCTGAAGCCGGTGCACAGCAACGAGCTGAGGAAAAATCAAAATGGCTGCACTACAGATTCAGAGAAGCTGATTTTTTTTTTTTTAAAGATTTTATTCATTTATTTGACAGAGAGAAATCACAAGTAGGCAGAGAGGCAGGCAGAGAGAGAGGAGGAAGCAGGCTCCCCGCTGAGCAGAAAGCCCGATGTGGGGCTCGAACCCAGGACCTGGGATCATGACCTGAGCCGAAGGCAGCGGCTCAACCCACTGAGCCACCCAGGCGCCCCAGAGAAGCTGATTTTTAAAGCAAACTTTTCGCTCTCTTCCTCAAACCTCCCCTCCTCCCTCCTCAGCCTTTTGTTTCAGGAACCCTAAAGATAAAACAAAGGAGGCTGGCAGGATGGCTAGATCCTGTATTCCCCTTTAAACTGCCCCTAGCAACCCCTTCCTCCGGGAGACCCTCCAGGTTTTAAGGCAGACCATTAAAGCTCTTGTCCCTCTTGATCCCAAACTCTTGTCTTGGCATTCTACTTTGGCTCCAAACCCCCAAGGTGGGCTTTGGACAATGAAATAAAAGTAGCCATTATTTTAAATACAGAGGGGAAAATAATTATTCAGCATAATAATATTAGGATTATTTGCCATGCCCATAATAATCATAACGATAAGAGCAGCTCTCACTTACCACGGGCATCCATGCTTTGGGAACCATGCTCTAGGCTTTATGGACCTTGTCTCGTTCCATCCCTACACAATTCCCGTTAGGTCCATGACCTTAACTTCTCAACTGGAGAAACTGAGGCACAGAATGATCAAGTTACCCTAAACCATAGCAGCTAGCAAGTAAGACATGGGGTTTTAATCCCACCAAATTCATACTCTTGCATTTCAAGCTGGTGACTCTTAACACAGTCTGCACACTAGCATCACAATTACATTTGTAGCTCTAGAAAGAGGACTCACGTTTCAGTAGTTTTTATTATTTTATTTTCTTAAACTTGTTTTATTTTATTTTTTTGTAAGTGGGATTGGAGCCCCATGCGGGATCTGAACTTTCAACCCTGATATCAAGACCCAAACTGAAATCAAGAGTGGGATGTTCAAATGACTGAGCCACCCAGGCGCCCCTAAGTTTATTTATTTAAGCGATCTCTACACCCATCGTGGGGCTTGAACTCCCAACCCAGAGATCAAGAGTTCCCTGCTCTACTCACGGAGCCAGCCAGGCACTTTCGCATCAGCAATTCTTAAAAAGACTCCCAGTTGTTTCCATATTGCCAAACAATTTCTGAAGTTTTACTGAAACCTTATTCTTGAAAATATGTGTGGCACAGTTTAGTTACTAAAAAGATTTTATTTACTTATCAGAGAGAGATACAGAGAGAAAGAGCACAGGCAGGGGGGAGCAGCAGGCAGAGGGAGAAGCAGGCTCCCTGCAGAGCAGGGATCCCAAGGCGGGACTCAATCCCAGGACCCTGGAATCATGACCTGAGCCAAAGGCGGACACTTAACCCACTGAGCCACCCAGGCGCCCCAGTTTAGCTCCTTTTATAGGTTGCTGTATTAGAAGACATCCGTTTCCCACCTGGAAATCGTCTTCACCAAACACTTCACTTCTAGTCCCCGAATGTGTGGATGTTTTTTCCCCAACACCAAGCAATTCTCTGTGACACCAGCTGGTTATCTTACAGTTTAACTCAATTCTGACACAACCGAAAGACAGCTTCAGATACCCCAGGTTAAGGGTTCAGTGCTGCAAGACTGGAACCTCCCGAAACCCCAGCACCTGTGTGTGCGCGCGCGGACACACACACACACACACACACACACACTCTCTCTCTCTCTCTCTCTCTCTCTCTCTCTCTCTCTCTCCCCCAAGGCCAGCCGCAAGGCCAGGTCCTTACCTGTGCTTCTGACGGACGGACTGTATATCAGAGGTTCCAATGACGCCCTCCTCTGTTTTGATTACTTTGCTAGAGCCGGTAACATAAACTCCGGGAAATACTTAACTTTTGGCAGGCAATTCATTAAAGGATATGATACGGATACAGATGAAGAGCCAGGTGGAGGAGATGCATAGGAAAGGTGGGCCCCAGCTTCCATTCTCACCGCAGGTGCTCCATTCTCCCCAGATCGCCACATGTTCACCAATCCAGAGCTCTCCAAACATCGTCCTCTTGTGGGTGTTATGGAAGGTTCATGGACTACATCACTGGCCTTGGAGCCCCTCCCCGCTTCCTGGAACTTGAGGGGTGGGACAGAAAGTTCCAACCCTCTAATCAGGTGGTTGGTTCCACTGGCAACCAGCCCCCCATCCTTAGATGCATTCCCAAAGTGACTTCATTAACATAGCAAAAGATACCTTGATGGCTTTTATCACTTAGGAGATTAACAAGGGTTTTAGGAATCTGTGAGCCGAGAATTGCCAAAGAAGACCAAATATATATGAAAAATATAGTTTGGTTATCTCAGTGACAAAATATATATTTCTTATAAATCACAGTATCACGGTGTACCCACAGATCACTTACAGCAAAAACAATCCTAGAAGTCAAAAGACACGGGCACATTACTAGAATCCCATTTGGTCCTTACTAACAACCCAGCAAATCACCATATCCCATGTCCCCGACCTTGCCACTCAGGTTTGCCCGGTTCCATTTGATCTTGTCCCGGGGGCGGCCATGTTTGATCTCGGGCAAGTTGTTTCCCCTGTCCAAGTTTCACTTCCCTAACAATGGCCATCTCGCCCTCTGTTTTCCAGAAGCTGGAATTCCCAGTGGCCCTTGTCCATGTTCATACCTAACCCCTTGCTCTTCAGTCTTTCTTCCATCCTTTATTCAACAAATAGTTACAGAGTAGATGCTGTGGACCTTGGCACTGTTCGAGGGGCTGTGAATTTAACAATTAACAAACCAGACAAAAATCCTGCCCATAGGGAGCTTATATTCTAGTGGAAGGAGCTAGACAAAACTGACTGAACAAAAATGTAGTCTCTCTGATGGTAACAAGTGCCAAGGAGGAAAAGGAGACAGAATATGGAGTCAGAACACTGTTTAGGGTAGGCGGGTCTGAGGAGGGGATGGTCGAACAGAGGCTGAGTGAAGGGGAACAGCAAAGCCACCTGATGCAAGAACATTCTAGGTTGTGAAACTGAACATTTTTCTGGAACCATGCTGCACCTAACCTTGCCTTTTTGCCTCCTACTTTCCAGGCCTTTGCTATCACATAATCATGGAAATAACCTTTGCACGAGCTTTGTTTAGCCAAAGAAGCAGGCTAAACAGCAGTAATTGAATGCAGTGATAATTAAATGCAGCAATAATTAAAGGCATACTGGTAAGAGAACAGAGTTTGTTTTGGTCAAGTAATTTCCACACCCAACATGGGGCTTGAACTCAAGACCCCAAGGTTAGAGGTCACTACCAATTGAGCCAGCCAGGCACCCTAAGAGAACAGAGCTCAAGTCAGACAAACAGGAGACCTGATCTCAGTCCTAGCCTTGTAAGAGGTGTTCAACACTGACCAACATATGTCACTTCTCTGTCCCTTGGCTTCCTTGTCTGGAAAAAATAAGGAGAGTAGCGAGTAAACAAGTAAAAGCTTTTTACAAGATTTGCCATAAGACATTTGTTCAATAAAATAATTTTTACATTTCAAAACATGTGGGTGGAAGGAGAATGGGCCCTGGGTACAGGAGGCCTAAGTCAAAGTCCCAGTTCCACAGCTCCCTAGACACGTGACTGGGACTCAGTCGGTAAACTCCGAGTCCCACATGCCATGTTTCATCTATAGAAACAGGACAATAATCCACGCCTGACCTCAAGAGTTGTTATATTTTTAAAAATTGAAAATTGGGGCGCCTGGGTGGCTCAGTTGGTTGAACAACTACTTTCGGCTCAAATGTGATCCCGGGGTCCTGGGATTGAGCCCCATGTCAGGCTCCCTGCTCAGTAGGGAGTCTGCTTCTCCCTCTGCCTCTGTGCTTCCCCCAACTCATGCTCTCTCTCTCTCTCTTTCACTCTCTATCTCAAACAAATAAATAAAATCTTAAAATCTTAAAAAAAATAAAATAAAGACAATTTTAAAACCCTAAAAATTGAAAATTGTGAAATACTGTTAAAACATGTGGGGGGACGCCTGGGTGGCTCAGTTGGTTAAGCAGCTGTCTTCAGCTCAGGTCATGATCCCAGGGTCCCGGAATCAAGTCCCGCATCAGGCTCCTTGCTCAGCGGGGAGCCTGCTTCTCCCTCTGCATGCTCTGCCTGCCACTCCCTCTGCTTGTGCTCTGTCTCTGACAAATAAATAATTAAAAACAAACAAACAAACAAAAAACATGTGGGGGTTTTTTTGTCTTTCTTTTCAACTAGATGAAAAAATAAAAAGTAAAATGTGACCGGAGAACTAGTGTTGGCTCAGGATCCTGTATTTACTGACACTTGGTAACGCAAACAGCCATTCTAAGCTAATTTTTGGAAAATCTCAAAAATAGACAGTTCAGTTCCCTTTTAGCACTAATCCTTACCTTTTCTGGCCACCCAATTTTAACAAAATTGTTCTATTTTTTTTTTTTCTCTACAAAATTACTGAAACACAGATGTTTGTAACTGGAAGGGATCACAGCGTTCATGTTATCCAATCCTGTCTTTGTACAAACGTACAAAAGAGGAAATGAGGCCCAGAAAGGTAAAATGCCTAACCCAATGCACTCGGTGAGTTAGTGAGCAATCCAGAAACGGAATCAGATTCCCTTGACTCCTTCTAAGACTCTTCATGTTCTAGAAATTGCTCTTCCCTCCAGTTTCCAAGCCTCAAGTCCCGCCTATATTGCATTTTGAAAGGGGGTCTTTGCTTATAAAACGCACTCCCTAGCTATGTTTCTTAAGATTTCTGTGTCTTCTTATCTGATTGTAGCCACAGGCTCATTTGAAAGTGGCCTAGCACAAATCTCTCATAATGGTCCACATTGGTTGTTGAGACAGTACCAACAGTTGGACTATGTTCAATTATCCATTCATTTCTCTGGGGCTGTTCAAACAGACTACAATAAAATTCCTCTTCCCCTTATAAAAGCCATATTTGAAATAAAAAGGAAAATAGAAAAGAACAGGTGGCTTTATAAATCAGAGACCATGAAAACCCACAAATGGCCGAAATGGCCATAAAAATTCTAGCATGACCAGAAACAACAAAGCATGGTATCCAGCCACAGGCTGGCCAAACCTAAGGATTCCTATGGAGAATAATAGGAAGCGCCACCTAGACAGACAGGACTTGTCATCTCGCTTGACACTTTCTTCCCAAGCCCTGGAAGCACTTAAGTCACAGATATGGTTTTCCCTAATGACCTCATGCTGTGGGGGAAATAATGAACAGATGCTTCCTCGAATGGTCTCTTAGGAAACTTAACAGCAAAACGCACTTTGTGGCGACTGTACCAGGAAGTTCCACCACCGCTGAAGTTCCCAGGACATCATCTGAAAGGCTTGGTAAAACCAGAGAGGTCAGTGGAGTGTGAGAATGTTCTATGGCAAGACATTAATAGAAACTCTCACAGAAACAATTTCTTTTCTTTCCGAGGGACTCAGGACCAGCTCAATTGTTCAAGAGACTGACACTCTCCGGCCACCTAACTAAATTAAATTTTAGAAATGTTTCCTGCTAAGTCAGCACCTCTCTTTATAGAGCCAAAGAGAAAAAAATGACCCTGGCTCACCTGGTCTTTCCCTCCTGCTCCCACCTCACTGGTCAAGACACTGTGAGCGCTACCCAAAGACAATGGTGTCCTCTCCTGAGGCAAAAAATACCCAGTGTCATTTCCGATACTGACGCTACGCTGGGCATGCTGATGACAGATCACGTTTCCTGAACACACTACTCTGGGCAAGGTAACTCCCACCAGCTCATTTAATCCTTGTAGCGTGCTGTGGGCTCCATGTCACATCTTACCATTACGGATAATGAAACAGAGCCTCAAAGAGGTCAAGCAACTTGCCTGAGTTGCAGGATAGGTGAGGGACGAGTAGGAATTAGATCCGAGCCAATATGGCTGCAGAGCTTACCTTCTCAACTATTCTTGCTAGCAGAGGTTAAAGCCTATGGAACCTACAGCAAAGGGATGGCTCAAACTTAAGAGGACATAAAACAAAGATGGTTGTGGTGTCTGGGTGACTCAGTCGGTTGGGCGTCTGCCTTCGGCTCAGGTCATGATCCCAGGGTTCTGGGATCGAGGGGCGCCTGGGTGGCTCAGTGGGTTAAAGCCTCTGCCTTCGGCTCAGGTCATGATCTCAGAGTCCTGGGATCGAGCCCCACATCGGGATCTCTGCTCAGCAGGGAGCCTGCTTCTTCCTCTCTCTCTGCCTGCCTCTCTGCCTACTTGTAATCTCTGTCTGTCAAATAAATAAATAAAATCTTTAAAAAAAAAAAAAGAAGCTTTCTGTCTTCTTCTAGGTAGTTTGACAGTTTCTTGTCTTACATTGAAGTCTTTAATCTATTTTGAGTTGATTTTTTAATATGGTGTGAGATGAGGGCTCAGTTTCATTCTTCTGCATGTAGATAATCCAGTTTTCCCAAACACCATTCACCGAAGAGACCATCCTTTCCCCATGGTGTATTCTCGGCGCTCTTCTCAAAGATCAGTTGACTATAGACATTGGACACATTTCTGGTTTCTCTTTTCTGTTCTATTGGTCTATAGGTCTGTTTTTATGCTAGTACCATACTATTTTATTATAATAGCCTTGTAATATACTTTGAAATCAAGATATGTGATGCCTCTAGTTTTGTTCTTGCTCAAGACTGCTTTGGCTATTTGGGGTCTTTTGTGGTTCTGTATAAAGCTAAAGATTGTTTTTTTCTACTTCTATAAAGACAAGCATTGGATAAATTCCTAAAACATACAAACTACCAAAAATGAATCAAGAAGAAATAGAAAGGGGCGCCTGGGTGGCTTAGTGGGTTAGGGCCTCTGCCTTTGGCTCAGGTCATGATCCCAGGATGCTGGGATCGAGCCCTGCATCGGCTCTCTGCTCAGCAGGGAGCCTGCCTCCTCCTCTCTCTCTCTCTCTGCCTGCCTCTCAGCCTGCTTGTGATCTCTGTCTGTCAAATAAATAAATAAAATCTTAAAAAAAAAAAAAAAGAAGAAGAAGAAATAGAAAGCCTAAACAGATCAATAACAAATAAGGAGACTGAATCAATAATCACTCTGAATCCATCTGTCTGGGTAGCACAGTCAGGTGAGTGCCAGACTCTCCTTGGTTTTGGCCTAGGCCATGAACTCAGGGTGCTGGAATCAAACCCCATGTCGGGCTCCATGCTCAAGACAGAGACTGCTTGAGACTCTTTCCATCTCCTCCCTCTGCCCCTCCCTGACCTCTCTCAATCAACTAAATATATTTTTTAAAAAATCTCCCAACAAAGAAAAAGCCAGGACCAGATGGCTTTATGCATGAATTCTATCAAACATTCAAAGAAGTATTAATGCCAATCCTCCTTAAAGTCTTCTAGAAAACAGAACAGGAAACACTTCCAAACTCATTCTATGAGGCCAGCAATACCCTGATACCAAAACTAGAAGAAAACACTGTAAGATGAGAAATCTACAAGCCAATATCCCTGATGAAACTAGATGCAAAAATTCTCAAGGAAATACGAATAAACTGAAATCAACAGCATTTTAATAGGATCGTACACTGCAACCAAGTGGGAGTTATCCCTGGGAAGCAAGGGAGCACTTGCACAGCCATCAGTTAGAAGAGAAAACCCCACAGGGTCATCTCAATAGATGCAGAAAAAACATTTGATCAAGCTAAACATCTATTCACCATTAAAATGCTCAACAAAATAGGGGCACCTGGTTGGTTCAGTCAGAAGAGCTTGCAACTCTTGATCTCAGGGCTATAGGTTTGAGCCCCACGTCAGGTGTAGAGATGACTAAAAAAAAATCAATTAACTTGTAAAAAAAGGCAAGAAATAACAAGTGCTGGCAAGGGTGCGGAGAAAAAGGAACCTTCTTGCACTGTTGGTGGGAATGCAAACTGGTACAGCTGTGGAAAACGGCATGGAGGTTTCTCAAAAAGTTAGAAATAGAACTACCCTATGATCCAGAAATTCTCCTACTGCGTATTTACCCAAAGACGACAAAAACAGTAATTCAAAAAGATATATGCCCTCTTGTACCCCAATGTTTATTGAAGCATTATTTACAGTAGCCAAGATACGGAAGCAACTCCAGTGTCCAACGACTGATGAATGGATAAAGTGGCATATATATACACATATACATATATATGTATGTATATACATATATATATGATGGAATATTGCTCAGCCATAAAAAAGAATGAAGTCTTGCCATTTGCAACAACATGGATGAACCTAGAGGGTATTATGCTGAGTAAAATGAGTCAGACAGAGAAAGACAAACACCATATGCCTTCACTCATCTGTGAAATCTAAAATACCGCCCCCCCAAAATGAACAAATACAAAAAAGCAGAAACAGACCCATAAATACAGAGAACAAACTGGTGGTGGCCAGAGGGCGGGGGAGGGGGGGATGGGCAAAGTGGGTGAAGGGGAGTGGGAGGTGCAGACTTCCAGTCACGTAGTGAACAAGGCACAAAGATGAAAGGCACAGCGCAGGGAATGTAGCCAATGATATGGTAACAGCGCTATATGGTGACAGATGGGAGCTGTACTTGCAGTGAACGTAACAATGTATATACTTGTCAAATCACTAAGTTGTACACCCGAAACTAACAAAATTGCCCAACAACTATACTTCAATTAATAAAACTAAATTCTAAAAAAAAAAAAAAAATAGAATCTCAGTGCCTCAGAAGGAATGGCCATACACCAAGGGCTCCACAGACACATATGGCTCAGGGCCACTGTCTTGACCCATGTAGTCCTAAAAACATTATTTCCATGTTTTCCGAAAGGTTTACTGGACCGTACTCCTCTATAGCGAAACAGAATACTACTTCCCACACATGAAATGCTCTCCACATGTTTCCCCTCAGTGATTTCTTATCCAGAATAAATAGCCTTGGTTCCTTCAACTTTGAGGAATGGGTGTGTTCGTTTTCTGTTACTGCATAACAAGGAGCACGAATGGAGGTGGCTAAAAACAACATTCATTTATCTCGTGGCTCTGGAGATCAGAAGTCGGCAGGCTTACCTGGGCTCTGTGCTCTGGGACTCACAACGCCAAACCAAATTGTCCTCCAGACAGGGCTCTTCTCCGGAGGGTCTGGGGGGAGAATCTGCTCTCAGGTGCACGCAGGCTGTTGGCAGAATCCTGCTCTGTGTGGCTCCAGGCATGAGCTCCCTCTTCCCTTTGTGATTGACAGCGAGGGATACTTTCGGCTTCTAGAGGTTGCCCTTCACTCCTTGCACGTGGACACAATGTGCCCCAAAGCCAACAGTGGTGCCTCAGATCCCTCTGAACTTCCTATCATGCTACTAGGCAGAGAAAATCTCCCTGGATTTTTGGGTTTTTTTTTTAAGATTTACCTATAGCTGGGGGTGGAGGGGGGGGGACAGAGGGAGAGAGAGTCCCAAGCAGTCTCCCCCGCCGAGCACAGAGCCCCAAAGTGGGGCTCAATTCTACGCCCCTGAAATCATAACCTGAGACAAAACCAAGAGTCAGACGCTCAGCTGACAGGGCCACCCAGGTGCCCGGAGAAATTCTGTTTTTAAAGGGCTCCTATGGGTTAGTCCCACCTGGATAATTACCATAAGGTCAATTTACAAGTAACATGCAAGGGGCGCCTGGGTGGCTCAGTGGGTTAAAGCCTCTGTCTTCCCAGGGTCCTGGAGTCGAGCCCCATATCGGGAGCCTGCTTCCTCCTCTCTCTCTGCCTGCCTCTCTGCCTACTTGTGATCTCTGTCTGTCAAATAAATAAATATCTTAAAAAAAAAAAAACGAAAAAAACAACGTGCAGAACCCATTCTCAGATATGTCCTCCTATTCACAGTCTGAGGATAAGGATGGGTCCCCTTGGAAAGCCATCTTAGAATTCCACCAACCAGAAAGCAGTTGACCAGGTCATTTCTTCCTTTGCCATCAACAAAAAATAGGTGCTAGCCCTGCAAGAAATATTTCTAAACTTGAATTTCAACCAAAACTTGGTTAAATTGCAGGTTGAGGTCTCCTCGAGATGAGCAATTAGCCACAGGAGCACAATCAAAACCCAGAAGTAGGGTCCCTCGGTGGCTCCACTGGTTAAGTGACTGCCTTTGGCTCAGGTCATGATCCTGGATCCCTGGGACCGAGTCCTGCGTTGGGCTCCCCGCTCGCTCAGCGGGGAGTCGGCTTCTTTCTTTGCCTGCCCCGCCCCCCTTCCGTGCTTTCTCTCTCTCTCTCATTATCTCTTTCTCTCTCTCGCTCTCATTCTCCCTCTCTCAAATAAATAAATAAAATCTTAAAAAAAAAAAAAACAAAACCCAGAAGTAAAATCGTGTTCCACCAATTCACTATTCAAAGGAACTAGTAGATCACAGTTACTCACTTAATGATGTACACATGTTCTGAATTAATGTTCAATTGGAAAACCTGATTTTGAGGAGAGTTCAATGGGATTAGCTCTGTGTGGCTAAGACAAAGCCTACTGAGAGGCAATATAGCAGATTTTAAGAATTAAAAATTTAACACAGAAAATCACACAAAATTAGTAAAGGCAGTGGCCTCAGAAAAAGGTTAGCAAAATATTACATTTAATACTAACATACAACGATTATTTTTCCATTATTCTCACCTGAGTACTTACCCTTGCTAACTCTTTCAAAATGCCAAGTGCAAAAATACTTCCCTCCATATGGCTTCATTAAAAAGACAGATAATTAGTACTTGGGACATGTTACAAGCAGCAGAGTGATATTCTAAAAAGTCTGAATCCTGGGGGCCCCTGCCTGGCTCAGTCAGTACAGCACGTGGCTCTTAATCTTGGGGTCCATTGGGCATAGAGCTTACTTCAAAATAAAATAAAATAAAATAAAATAAAATAAAATAAAATAAAAGGCTTGAGTCCTATTAGGGAAAGAAATTGTTCAAATGGTGAACACATGACAGCCTTCTCCCACCAGAAGTACCAGTTGGGGGAGATACTGAAAACATACCTTACAACCACCAAGCATCCTCCCTTGAAGAATTCAGCACTTCCTGTGCTCAAAGGTCCACGTATGATCTGTGGATCAGTGTTTTCAAGCATATTTTCCTCCTTTACAAAATGCAGTGGTCATGGGGCGCCTGGGTGGCTCAAGTCAGTTAAGCGTCTGCCTTGTGGTCAGGTCATGATCCCAGGGTCCTGGGACTGAGCCCCACATCGGGCTCCCTGCTCAGCTTCCATATTGTAATATTCATTGTGTCTCTTTGCTCTTTTCCAGTCTATAATTGTCCTTTAGTATTTGACTTTCATGATCTTGACGCCTTTTTCTAAAGATTTTATTTGTTTGAGAGAGTCAGAGCACACAGTCATGGAGGAGAGGCAGAGGCAGAGGGAAAAGCAGGCTCCCCACTGAGTGGGAGCCCGATGTGGGGCTTGATCCCAGGACCCTGAGATCATGACCTGAGCCAAAGTCAGACGCTTAGCCGACTGAGCCACCCAGGCACCCCAATCTTGACACTTTTGTTGAGTACGAGCCAGTTATTTTGTGGACTAGCTCTCAATTACATCAAATCATTTTTAGAGAAATCTGAATCACACGGGTCAGTAACTTGGTGCCTTCATTTTGCATCCGGGTCATGCCCATATGTTTTACCACTCATCGCTACTTAAATAATACCTGTTTTGTTTCGGTTTGGTTATTGATTGACCACTCCCTAAATGATCGGAGTCAATTTTATCATCCCTCATTTGCCAGAATTAGACGGCCTTGTCTTCCAGTGTGTCTGGAGAATCAGCCTGTGATGCCTTCTGTGTAATGAGAAGCACTGTTGGGATGAATGATGTGAAACTGATGGATGTGTGAGTCGTGAGTCTGTGCTGTTATCCGGCCCGGGTTAATGAGGACGGAGGACTGTGATGAAGCAGAGCAAGTGGACATAGTGGTACAGTCAAAAGCCATGAAAAGACAATGTGTTTGTTACATGCAAAGCTCTGGAAGCACAAACCATCGGAGGGCCAGGCAATGTTAACTCAAGCCAGTCATATCACAAGGCACCAGAACCCTCAAGTTCTGGGAGATGTTGGGCATGGCAGACATCAAAAAACATGCCAAGGGTGCCTGGGTGGCTCAGTCGGTTAAGTGTCTGCCTTTGGCTCAGGTCAAGGTCCCAGGGTCCTGGGCTCGAGCCCTGTGTTGGGCTCCCTGCTCAGCGAGAAGTCTACTTCTCCCTCTGCCTCTCTCTTTCTCTCTGTCACTCTTTGTCTCAAATAAATAAAATCTTTTAAAAAATATAAATAAATAAAAATTAAAAAATAAAAGCACTCGAAAACAATGGGTATCTCTTACATTCTCATTACATTATTTGAGATCTGATATGTACCCTCTTGGAGGGGTGGGGCCCCATGAAACCCACATTTCCATCTGTCGTGTTGAGATATCAAACAGATTTCCTGGCTTACGTGGTTGAGGAAGCTGAATGGGCCAGTCAGAGCTCCTGATCCCAATGGTGGTGGTAGAGCATAGAAGGGATCAGTGCAGAGAGCTGATGCCTTGGTAAAAATACCATAGACTGGGTGGCTTATATACAGCAGAAATTCATTTTTCACGGGTCCGGAGCTGGGAAGTCAAAGATCCAGGCACTGGCAGATTTGGTATCTAGGGAGAGCCTGTCCAGGTCACAGAGAGCCATCTTTTTTTCTGTCTTCACAGGGCCAAGTGGACGAGCTAGTTCCTCAGGGTCTCTTTTATAAAGGCACTGATCCCAATTACAAGGGTTCTGCCCTCAGGCCCTCATCATCTCCCAAAGGCCCAGCCTCCAAATACCATCACCTTGGAGATGACAATTTCAACATCAGAATTTTGGAGGGACACAAACATTCAGACCATAGCTGCTGGCTTGCAGGGAATCCAAGAACCAAAATGATCCCTCCCCCCCCCCCCCCAGCTCAGAAGGAAAGCGTTGGAATATACCTTCTACATATTTAATGAGGTGGAAAACCCAGAAGAATCCCAAAGGGTACAGGCGTCCTGAGGCCTCGGCAGCCACACCAGATTTGACGTTCCCTCCTTCTTGGGCCCAGGGTGTGCCTCCCAGGCCCCACGTATGATCTCCTGAGGTACGTTCCTCAGGTCAAGGAGTATGAGGTAGGAGGCCTGGTGGCCGCTCAGGATAGACCAGACACGAATTCCTCCTAACTGATATATGCTCTCTGCTTTCTAGAACTACTTGGACCAAGATCCTCCTCCCCACCTGTGGCCTTCCCCGCTCAGTTTTCCTGAGAGTTACTAGACTCGTGCACACGAGACGGTCCAGCCCCAGGCTGCCTAGCTCCCTCTTGACCCATCTTTTACTTCATTTCTGCCATGGCCCAAACCCACAGCATCTTCGCTGTCTTCTTAAACCCTGAGGGTCAGAGGTGTTGATGGACCCGCTTGTTCTGTGTGGCCACCTTGGCGGGCTTCAGGCAACTCCCTCAACTCCTTCTGTCTTTGATCAGAGACCACACACGTTCTCCCTTGGACTCAGAGAGCAAAGGCAGACACAGATGGGATTTCACAGTTTTCTTGCCTCTCTGCGGACTGCTGGGACCGCCTATATGTTACCTCAGACAGGCCTGGAAACAGTAGTAAGAACAGCCAATATTTTCCTGTCTCTTTGCAGCCCCTTTAAGAGTGGAGGGGACCCCAGTTTTCATTTAGTCGCTATTCCCAATAGAGCCTTTATCTCTTGTGCTATGCAAGAGGCTGGGCAGCCTTCCACCCTGAATTACCAGTGTCACCACTGCTCTCCTTTTCCCTCCCGTGGCCAGTCTTGAATTATGTCCTTATTACCATGCTGGGTCCCTTGAAGGCCCTGCCACTTATGCAGAGGCCTCCCTAGCTCTGATAATGGTCACTAACAGCCACGGGGCAGATGTTTGGTGAAAATTTCCTCAAGAGATGGCTTACCGGGGCGCCTGGGTGGCTCAGTGGGTTAAGCCGCTGCCTTCGGCTCAGGTCATGATCTCGGGGTCCTGGGATCGAGCCCCGCATCGGGCTCTCTGCTCTGCGGGGAGCCTGCTTCCTCCTCTCTCTCTGCCTGCCTCTCTGCCTGCTTGTGGTCTCTCTCTGTCAAATAAATAAATAAAATCTTAAAAAAAAAAAAAAAAAAGAGATGGCCTACCATCTAGTGTTGCTGCCGCCCCCAAAGGTACTCTAGATGGGGCTCTTCTCAATCTTTGGGAAGGACTATGAGTCTGTGGCCAAACATTTGCCAACCTGGGGCTGATTAACCTTTCCCCTTCCACTCTCAAGAACCCAGAATAGGCCTAGGTCCACTCTCTCTCACTTTAACAACAGTGAGTAACAACACTCTCTCACTTAACAACAATAAAAAAATCTTTTTTTTAAAGATTTATTTATTTATTGGGGTGGGAGGAGAAGGGGCAGAGGGAGAGTCTTTAGCAGACTCTGTACTGAGTACAGAGCCCAGCATGGGGCTCAATCTCACGACTCTGAGATCAGGACCTGAGTAGAAACCAAAGGTCAGACGCTTAACAGACTGCACCACCCAGGTGCCCCCCAAAGAGTCATTTTCCAGAGACATCCAGGTGGTGGGATGGGTTCATTGTTCTTACATCTGATTCTTAGTCCACCCCCACACTCCAGCACCCCAGGCCACACAACTGTCCTTTTCCTACATCTACTTAGAGTCTGAGCAAATTGGGTGTGGGACTCACTGGGCTCCCGGGTCTTTGTGAACCTGTCTGCTTGCTCTAGAGAGGGAAGTAACAGATCGAAGGCTCCCTGCAGAATGAAAGACATGCTCAGTGGGTAGCTTCCCTACAAGACACCCGTTGCTTCCTCCCTGATACTCTGTGGGGACATTTTAATGATCTCTGGTGTTTTCTTGGATTTTTACCTATTGCAAGATAGCCCCTGGGTGTCCAAGTGGAGGCAGGAGTGGTGTGGCAGGATACCCCATGTGCACGGGGGCCACGATCTTTATCAGGGCCGCCCTCACAGATAGGCAAGAACACGAGTGGTGTGTGCAAGACTCGACTTACGTCCTTAAGTATGCTGTCTGGGTCACTCAATGAAGAGGGAGGTAGCAGACCTAGGGGTGCCCTGCCCAATGAGGGACTTCTCCCTGCTGCCTCACCACCTTCAGACTCCCATGAGATAGGTGGCTCCTCAGAGCCTCTCTCTACAAAGGGATCTGTTCTCCCATCCATTTACATGCCCTACCAGCTTGCTGAAAGCTGTCTTCTTGACCGGTGAGCACACATAATTTTTCCCTTGGAAGCAAAATTGGTGGTGCCTTCCTCACAGACAAGTGCGTGCTCTTTCGCCTTCCAAAGTCTTCCACCCTTTCCATGGATCCCCACTCGGATCTTTCTGTCAGATGGAAAAGAACAAGATCTGCTCAGTCACATGATGAGGTAAGTGACTGATGGGGGTTTAAATGGGAAATCTATCTGAGGGAAGGTGCCAGATGTCACCAATGTGCAGAGCCGTGGATTCCAGCCATGCCCCATGTGCCCGTGACACAACACTCCTTCCCCATCCTCTCAGGATGGAGCTCCAGTTGTGAAGATTTCTTGTTGGACAATAATCATGGGCCTTCTTTGAAGCACAGGCCTTGCTGGCCCAAGAGTCTCCCTCAGACTCCAGATACAGCACTCAGACCCATCTAGGTCAGAGGTTCAAGTCCTCTGAAGCGTCCCTACATGACCTGCTGACCAGGCTACCATGGCCATGTCCTCCTCTTGACTTCTGCTCACTGAAGGGCAGTTTGTATAACTCTCTAGGCTTCCTGGGGCCGGAAGGCTGGCCAGTGTGCTGAGGACTGGCCTGGTGTGGCCTCCCTTACCACAGGAGCTTGCCTTTCGGATACTCCCAGTCACTGATATGAAGAACAGAACCAACCGTGCCGTTGGCCAGGTTCTCCCCACCCTTTTTTCCCTTTTTCCTTTTGATCCTTCTAGAAGATTGTCCTAGCTTCTTAAAACACCCAGGCTTCTTATCTTAAAGAGTTGGCACTCCTTGGGGTGCCTGGGTGGCTCAGTCAGCTGAGCATCAGCCACTGCGGGGCAAGGTGGAAGTTCTCTGAGCTCCCATGCATGGGCGCCGCCGTGTCAAGGAAGTCGGTCTGCAGGAGGAGGTGGTGAATCTAACCCTCAGGGCAAAGAAGAATGACAGAGGACTGCCAGTCTCAAAGTCTTTGGGTTCTTCCTGCGTCCCAGCTGCAGCTCTGGTCTTGCTATGCTTCCGTGACTTGCCCCACCACGGGTCTAGGAGTTTTTCCCTCTTAACCTCAGCTGGTCAGAGTTTGGTTTCTTTGGCTTGCATTCGGGCCTTTTGTTCACTCCTTATTGATTCATGTCAACTACGACTACTGTTCCTTTGGGGAAATGCCTAAATTAAGAGATTTGTAGAAGGAAAACAAAAAGCCTGCTACCATGATTGTAACACCGATGCAATGTTTGGGATGTGAGTTCTCTTCTAGTCTGGCTGTTACGCTAACTCCTGCAGGGCTAGGAGGGACTTGATAAGTGGTTGTGGCTGCCTGGCTTTAATTAGTGAAGAAACAGGTAGGTTTTCAGACAAGACATGAGAACGGAGAAATCAGACCTTAGGTGATCTATCTTTCGGTAGCAGCACTTCAAGTAATCCTCAGTGATGGTGCTAAGAAGGCCTTTGTGACATGGAGTGTGGTCAGGGGCCAGGGAGCAGCCCTTTCAACCACTCTCGATCAGGTCCTGCATGAATAATTTTATTTATATTGTAACCACACACACACACACACACACACTCACAGGCATAAGTATTGTTTTGTGAATTTTATTAATTAAAATTAATCAGATCAAATCTTTTAATATTATTCAAAAGAAACATTCATAAAACACTTGAACTAATATACAGGGCGCTCTATATTTTATTGCATTTCTGCAAAAACTGCTGCTAAAATTGATTTTAGGACTGATCTAGCAGTTCTCAAGCTTTTATGTCTCAGGACCTTTAAAATTTCTTAAGGACACCAAAGAGTGTCTGTTTATGTGGGTTGTATCTATTGATACTGTATTAGAAATGAAAAACGAGGTTTTTTTTTAAACACAAGAATACACAAAGTCATACCCCATCCCTTGACAGATGCATCATTGCGCATCCTTGACCCTCTGGAAATCTCCAGTGTCCACTTGGGAGGGAACGAGAGTGAAACAGGGAAATGATGTGTTGGGATTCTGACAACAGTTTTGACCTTGTGGGCTCTCTGATAGGGTCTCAGGGACACCAGGAGCCTAGACCACACCTTGCCATTCTTCTGTGCTTTATGTGATCCAGACTTTGAAAAACACTCATCTAGAAAAAGGGCAATTACAGATAAATTGAACCAAATCCAATTAGCTATATTTCATCCTCTGTGTTTCCCTCTTGTTCTTCCAGAGTGAGGAGGGTATTATGGTTAACTCCCCAACAACAATTTCACATCAGATAATTAATCTACGCCAATCCACGCATGGCATAGCGACCAGTCCGGGGGCAGTCATATGTCCTGGGTTGGTTCCCTCGGTCTCGAGAGGAGGATTTAAATTCCACAGCTGAAGGAGATTTCCTCTCTTCCTGGATGTGAACAGAATCACGACTGGCAAAACAGAGTGTTGGCAATGCTATTGCAAACAGAGTAGGGAGATAAAAACCAAAATAAACAAAACCCTCCAGGTATTTGAGGACAGAGCTAATTCTAGCACATCTGGGCCCTCCTTTCCCTCCAGTGGGCTTTGCAGTTCTATGAGTCCTTTAAGGGACAAGTTACGTGTGACCCGACCTGGCACTACCCAGCAGCTGGTGGTCCGGGTGATCAGTGAGAGCTTTGTAAGATCAAGTTGAATCTCAAGGGACGGGAGCTAGGATTTCAAGGATAGGTGGATCCTTCCCTACGGGTACTCTTTTATTTACAGCTGTATTTATTAACACAGGCACTCTACTTTGTAGCCTCAGTAACGCATGTTACTGAGCTCAGATGTTGCTTCTTTACATCCCGTCATGGCCATTAGCACGCTATATCTGCTCAGCTCCTCGAAGCACCTTGAGGGCAGGGATTAATTTGTATTCATCTTTGTCGCCCTAGGACTTTTCAGTGGCATTAATATGAAATAGGTTCACAATAAATGTTTGCTGAAAAAAATAAATGAACGATAATGAAACATGCTCTTATAATGATAAGAGTCAGCAAGGGAGAGACCATGGACCAAATCTGGTCTGTGGCCCGTTTTTCCTTCTTTTTTTCTTTCTTTCTTTTTTTCTTTCTTTCTTTCTTTATTGGTAATCTCCACACCCAACGTGGGGCTCGAACTCACAATCCTGGGATCAGCAGGCACATGCTCTACCAAATGAGCCAGCCAGGCTCCCCTGCAGCCTGTTTTCCTATGGCCTTTGAGCTAAGAACATTCTTCCCATTTTTATTTCTGTTTTTCAAGATTTTATTTTTAAGTAATCTCTACGCCCAGCGTGGGGCTTGAACTCACAACTCTGAGATCAAAAGCCGCATGCTTTACTGACTCAGCCAGCCAGACGCTTCAGTCTTCACATTTTTAAATGGCGGAAAGAAGTCAAAAGAAGAGTGGTATGTTGTAATCCAGGAAAATTCTATGAACTTCAAATTTCATCATCCATAAAGTTTAAGTGGAACACATCCACATTCATTCATTTATGTACTGTCTACACTCTAGCACTAATATCAGCAGAGCTGAGTAGTTGCTACAATACCATATGGCCTCCAAAGATTAAAATATTTACTGATTATTTACAGAGCAAGTCTGCCACCCTTGTTGTTTCCCGGGGTTTTTTGGGGGGAGGAGGTTAATTGAGGTATGGCCTCTATAGTCATTTTTAAAATTTCAATCTCCATTTTATCTTAGCCACTTGGCCAAATAACACTTGAAAGGGGAAGAAGCATTCAATGATTATGTGGCAATACATGATTTGTGTATACACTAAGGGATACTAAATTTAAAATTAAATAGAGATTGAGGGATACCTGGGTGGCTCGGTCAGTTGGGCATCTGTGTTGTGATCCCAAGGTCCTGGGATCCAGCTCCACGTCTGCGTTGGGCTTCCTGCTGGGTGGGGAGCCTGTTTCTCCCTCCCTCTGCTGCTTCCCCTGCTTGTGCTCTCTCTGTCAAATAAATGAAAAAAATCTTTAAAAAATTTTATTTTTGTAAAGATTTTATTTATTTGAGAGAGAGAGACAGAGAGCCAGAGAGCACAAGCAGGGAGGAGAGGGAGAAGCAGACTCCTTGCTGAGCAGGGAGCCTGACGTGGAGCCTGATCCCAGGACCCTGGGATCATGACCCGAGCCGAGGGCCAGGCACTTAACCGACTGAGCCACCCAGAAGCCCCTAAAAAAACCTTAAATAGAGATTGAAATATTCACTTTGAAGTCTGGATTATACAAATTACTTAGACTCACTGATTAAATAAATACTTATAGTGTCCAGGGTCGTTATTAATTCTGCAAACACCGGATTTGACATGAATGCTTCAGTATTTCTAAACTGATGAAAGCTCAAAACATTGCCCAGTAGTTACACCTCGCTTAATAAAGGGGTTTAGAAAATCTTATTCTAGATACTGCATTGATGTATTTTGTATCAGAAATTAATGCACTGATACATCAGAACATATTTTGTATTAGAAAATGTGATTTAGTATATAAAAACGTATGGTGCATACAGAATTTTTTAATAAATAATTTAAATTATCTTGGGCTGAATTTTTTTTCTTAAGATATTATTTTTTAGGTCATCTCCACATCCTACGTGGGGCTCAAACTCATGAGCCCGAAACCAACAGTCGCAGGCACTACAGACCGAGCCTGCCGGGTGCCCCTATTTACTCAGATTTTAAATGACAGTGGTGGAAAAACCAATATCCTCATATTTAGCGGTAGTTATCTTGACATGGGGGAGTTAAATAACTATTTTTCTTCCTTCCTGTATTTTCCAATTTGTCTATATTTTGCATGTTGTGATTACCAAAAGAGTTTTTAAATAGGGCATTACTTGACCAATTTAAAATTCCCTTAATCCTCATGAACTTGCTTTGCATTTACTTTCCTCCTAGCCTAGCCAAAGAGCTATGCGATGTGGAAGGAAGTAAACCTGAGGTTTGGCAGTCTGAAAATGAAAAACAAAAGCAAGTCACAAGAGCCAAGAATAAAATTAGAGGCAGTGCCAACTTAGAAAGTCTGCTCACTGTTCTTGGGGGGAAAAAAGCACAAAGGCCTTTGAAAAGGCAGGGGGAGGGGGACAGAGGGAGTGGTGGTGGAGAAAAGTTCACATGGTCAAAGTAATTAAATAAAACAGTACTTAATTGGGGCGCCTGGGTGGCTCAGTGGGTTAAGCCGCTGCCTTCGGCTCGGGTCATGATCTCAGGGTCCTGGGATCGAGCCCCGCATCGGGCTCTCTGCTTGGCGGGGAGCCTGCTTCCTCCTCTCTCTCTGCCTGCCTCTCTGCCTGCTTGTGATCTCTCTGTCAAATAAATAAATAAATCTTTAAAACAAAACAAAAAACAGTACTTAATTGCCCTGTGGAATTCCCTCTCCGGGCTAAAGTGAGGGAGTTATTTCAGCAACCTGCAAAGAAACATTACATACCTATATATTTTCCAAAATCCCTCCAGTAGTATCAGACAGAAAATAGCTTTCAGGTCATAATTTTACTTTTCAGAGCAAAACCCAATTATCGGGTGCATTTGTAAAAATTCCAGAAATAGGCAAAATAGGTTTGTTTATTCGTCTTTCTCACCCTACCAGCATTGGCCAAGAAGGAAAATTATGAACCTTCTGAGAATTAATGTGTTCTAGAACTCCTTCTGCAAGGAGATCGAGAACCTAAGAAAGGCAAGTTTAAGAAATGTTTGCGAGGCCAACTGATGACTGGCAGGTATTTTTTATGAAGACAAATAGTTAATTCATTGTGAAGGAAAATGTGTAATCATTTATCAGCTGTTGGAACTGTTTAACAATAGCACCATGTGACATTAATTGCTATTCCAAAGAACATGTGGCATGGATGCAGAAAAGGTAAGCTGTCAAACGAAGGTGCGCGCGCTTTGCCTCATCCCAATAGCAAACTACGAACAGGTCACCAACCTGATTCCCTTCTTTCTGGGTACGCAGCTATCTGCTGGTTCCTGGACCCCCCTCTGTGCCTGCAGGTAATCCCGGGACTGACTTCCGGCTGGGAGCATGTGGGTAGACGAGATGTATGGCTCTTTCCAGCCTGACCCTTATGGGCCTCACGCCGGCCAGGCTCTATTTTTTCTCTGCTGACCGACTGGAGAGGACTCCAAGGCCGAAGAGGCAACAAGGCGCAAAGACCCGTTGCTGTTCCGAGGAGAGCCACCTGCCAAGGACACCTACACTGCACCGTGACGGGACCAGGAATCTGTGCATACACACCCCTGTCTTGAGGCTGGTGTTCACCATGTGTGAAGGGCTAAGTGCGCGCTGCCTCTGAGCACAGGACTGAAATCACTTGACCAGTAGCTCTGGGGGGAGGGTAATCTTCTTTTCCCAAAGATTTTATTTATTTATTTGAGAGAGAGAGCGCGCGTGCGCGTGCACAAACAGGGAGGGAGAGGGAGAAGCAGACTCCCTGCTGAGCAGGAAGCCCGATGCGGGGCTCCATGCCAGGACCCCGGGATCATGACCCACGCTGAACGCTGAAGGCTTAACATACTGAGACACCCAGGAGCCCCGGGAAGGGTAATCTTGACGAAGGGGGGGGGGGGGTCTTTCAAAATTATACAGGTCTTCTCCCAACATTTAAGCTACCATGGATGGAAAAATGATTTTCTTCATCATGTTTGACTCAAGAGAGAGGTAGTGAGATCTGCGCTCCCAATTCCTCACTGGGGAGGAAATCCGGTGACACTCTCGTTGTTTGGGAATAGCTCAAAATTTTTAGTTCCGACTGAGTGGGGTCATTTGCAGATAAAGGCAGGAATATCTGGTACAAGGCCCTACCAGAACCCTCATACCACCTTTCCCCAAAACATTATTCCCTTACAATCCGAGGTCAAGAACAAATCTCTTAGGTCATTTCACAGAACGTCTTCTCACTAGACAAGATAGATCTTCTCGAAGATCAGGGAACCTTGACCTCAGAAATGTAACTTCTCTTAGCGTTTCCACATGTCTAATTCCACAGAGACAACCAGCACTGAGTTTCGACCGATGAGGTTAGGCCTGGTCAAATGATTGTATTTCCTTGAATAAAAGTCATTAATAGTAATCCAAACTGTTCGGTGCTCTCAGTTCTGATCATTTGAATGTTGCCCACCTCCCCCCCCACCAAAAAAAAAAAATTAATGCAAGTCAAATCAGACAGTAACAGGATGCCTCAGACCAAATGACATTAAATGCTTTTTTATTGAACAAAAAGAGATAAAACATGGAAGTTGAAATCACTGAGCAAAAGCAGCTCCCCAGGGAAGGCTGCTACACTTTGTGCTAAATAACCTTATGAATTGAGAGTATACAGAACACGGATAATATGCAAGTTATCTCAACAGCAAAGGAGAAGGCGTAGATTACAGTTTCGGAAGGAAAAATTTGGTCAAGTGACAAATTTAGTTGCTCAACATTTCTAGCCCTTGTCCACCTAAATTCAGTAGGATTCTCCATGTGCACTACTGAATTCCCATTTCAACGGAAGCTGCTTTTTGGTAGAAATTTAAAAAGATCATTCATGTTTATTTGACGTGCCATTCCATTTTTAAAATTTTGTGTATGCTCAATGTGAGTGTGTGTATGTATTTATACACACTTTAGAAACCCCGAACTCTTGTTTCTAAGCAGAGGGGTCATGCTGTTTCTTTTTTTATTGTTATTATTATTAATATTGGTGAATTTCAGTTATTATTTCTCCTGTGTGTCTAAGAAACTTCATATGTTTTCAATGCGCCCACGCAGATAGGTGGGTCGACAGATATGTCAAAAATACTTTATGAAAAGAGGGAGGTAGCTCATGCGAGTTGGCAACCTTTTGTCTATTGTTTCCTGTTGGAGCAAGCTGCCTCCCTTCGACATCTCACAGTCAACGATGAAAGGAAAACTTTTTACTTTGAAGCCGAGTTAGCACAGTTGTACACTTACTACAATCCACCTTCGAGTTGGTTCACTGGGCTTTCTAATGTAAGATGACAAATACCTTACACCCAATACACAGCATCGAAAAAGTACTGAAGAAACATTTTATAGACAATATCTTGGGTTGGTTTTTTTTTGTGTGGTTTTTTTTGTGTGTGTTTTTTTGTGTTTTTTTGTGTTTTGTTTTGTTTTTATATGTTAAACATCAGCTTCAATGGGATACATTTCCAGAATGGTTTTGTTACCACTTTATAAACACTCTAAGCCAAACAAACAGCACAAATAACATCAATGTTGTCTTTTTTTTTTTTCCAATATCTGTATCAATTACTGGAGGCTAATCCTAAGATACACTACTAAAGGGGGTGCAAAAGAAGAGAATTCATGACACGCTGCAAAGATAGGACCACAGCATCTTAGTCGCGGGGCGGGGATGATCTTAAGGTGCAGAAAGGGGGGACTCTCTAGAAGGTGACGGTGTGGTTTCTTCGGGCGGGAACACCGTGAGTGTACAAGCTCGGATGCCACCGAGGGACTCTGGGAGATCAAACACCTTATGCCACTCATCTTTGTCGGGGTCGTATTTCTGCACTATCTCCACCATACAGCGATTATTCCAGGAATACCCACCAACCACGTAGATCTTATTTTCAAAGACCGCGACCCCGACATCGCTCTGCCCCCTTAACATGGCGGCAATTGGGGTCCACTGGTCAAGGATAGGTGAGTAGTATTCACAGCTTAGGACGTCATCATAATCACTTGTGCCCCGGAAGTGATTGCCGCCGATGACGTACAGCCTCTCACCCACCGTACACATGCAGTGCAGGCCTCTGACGGTGGTCATCGGCGCCTTCTGGATCCATTTGTCGGTATCCGGGTCAAAGCACATGAGCTCCTTTTGGAAAGTGTCATGAGTGATTCCTCCTAGAGAATGAAGGTAGGCACGAGGGTAAACAGATTATGATAAAGATGCAAAAGTCAATAAAAAGCTCTCTATCCTAGATTCGGCTCAGGTCATGGTCTCAGGGTCCTGGGGTCAAATCCCGCTTCTGGCTCTCTGCTCGGCAGGGAGCCTGCTTCCCTCTCACTCTCTCTGCCTGCCTCTCTAACTACGTGTGATCTCTCTCTGTCGAATAAATAAATAAAATCTTTAAAAAAACTTAAAAAAAAATCCAGAGGGTAACACTTTCAGCTTCTTAAAGAACAACAACAACAACAAAAATCTAGCTTATGTTATTGCAAGGACTTTCTCAAGCAGAGAGCCATGGAATTTAAGAGGCTTTGCTAAAGGAAAAGAGATTTGGGCCACTTTTAGAGCTGGGTCTGCCATAAATCTCAGGTCCAAAGCATCATGCACTTCTTTAAAAAAAAATTTATTCATTTGTCAGAGAGAGAGAACAAGTAAGGGGAGCGGCAAGCAGAGGGAGAAGCTGGCTTCTTGCTGAGCCAAAGAGCCTGATGTGGGACTTGATCCCAGGACTCTGTGATCATGACGCAAGCCGAACTGAGATGCTTAACTGACTGAGCCACCCGGGCACCCCCAGAATCACGTACTGCTCCTGCTTTGGGGTGGGCACACGCTGGCAGCTGAGCGCTGGGCTCAGGCATCTGACTTCCAGTTGTCTATTTCCGCACTTAACCATCTAAGAATCTCTACTCCTGTTATCTCATTAGCATTGAGACTATGAAGTCAAATCAATCAAAATGCTTGGAAAAGTTGACAATATTATCCAAATGTCCTGGCATATGAGACTACTCCGTGTTGTTTGTTTTTGTCGAGTTTCTGTTGGGTGGGTGCTCAGCACGGACGAAGCTAGATGCTGAACACGTACGGAATCTATGATCATTTCTGAGAACAGTTGGTAGATCATTAGCAGTCTGCTGTTGACCCACTGAGTCCGTATCATCTACAGAGCATGTTCTGAGATCACACAGAAATCAGTCTACAAGGCAAGTACTGGACGCTCTGTTCTGCAGATTGGCGAGAGAGCTACACAAATTTTCAGTCATATCAATCAAAGCGCTCCTATCTGGGGGCCAGTCGGCAATCACTGTTTCCTCTCTGCTTTTTACTTTTTTTTTTTTTTTTTTTCAGTTTGAGAGTCAGCTCTGGTCCTATCCTATTCTTGGCCAGGGAGGTCATTTATGAAATGCACGCTAGCTATGGCAAAGTGTCACGAGAACAATTTCGTGTCATCCCTCCCAAGGATTTGGAGCTCTCATTATTACGGCATAGCAGCTCTACACATAAAATAGGTAGAGGGTGTAAATCATCGATTAGCGGAGCATATGATTTCCTGGATGGCTCTTTCAATAGAAGACACCCCATAGTTGCTCATAAATTTAACTCCCCAAACCTGTCAATCACCCATTCAGGGCCTTTAGCTGATCCCTCCTGATTATAGCTTTCATAATGCAGCGGCGTTCAGAGACCCAGACCACCACCATCACCTTAATGCTTTTGCTTTCTAATAATGTAACTGCTGGCCTGGCACCGGCAAGCTCTCAGGAGAAAAATGTGTCAAAAGTAGAACACGTCAGGGCCAGATGAGAAGAAGCGGCCTAACAAAGTAAAATGTCAATAGCGGAGGTGAAGATTACATTCAAATGAGACTCCTTTCTGCATCTGATGGAAGGATTATTTCAACACCAACAGTCTGGGAATGAAAGTTGTTACTGCAACAAATGGTAGCCATTTTAGAATCTGTTATTAGAAAAATATGTGCGCGTGTGGCCAACACATATATAGGTAATCAGCATGGAATCATTCACGTAAGGACACCACAGTCGAGTTCCCTGATAATGCTGAGGAAAAGGGAAACCCCTATTATTGGTTGCATTAAATGAGGGTGCGACCATTATTACAGATTATGTATATTATCAGGAACAAGCTTACACACAGTAGAGTTTATGTGTTAAATGATGATATATTTCCTCAAAGAGTTTGGCTAAATGTAAGCTCAAAATGAATTGTGTCACTATAGGGACTATGAATGGGGGTTGCTGGAGTACAGGGTTTATTAGAGTGCGGAGCGTGGGGACCGAAAGGCAAACTGGAAAAGCTGAAGGCTTTCCAGTTTCTTCCAAGTTATGTATTCATAGCATGACTGGTTTGCTGCTAGTCTTATGAACTCCTAGGATACCAAAGGCATCTGTACGCAAACGCACATGTACAATATAGCTTCTAAAATCACCACAAATCATATTTTGATGATCCTTTTTTCTGGATTTTTTTTTTCTGGATTATCTTTCTAATACTGTAGGCAAGATGGTGCCATAGTTAAAAGTGTATGTATTATATTAATCACATCTGTGTTTTAATGGTTTACCTGAAATATACATGACTCCTCCATACACAGTCCCAGCGTGGCCATAGTGGGGTTCACTCATTTTGGCAACATAGGTCCACTCATTTGTTCTTGGATTGTAACACTCCACTGTAGCTATTGTTTAAAAAAAAAAGAAAAAAAAAAGAACAGACAAAAAAATAATTTATAATTTCAAATTTAGCAACGAGCTATTTTTCCCTTTAGGTAAAAGAATAATATTTAAACAACAAAACCCTATCTATTACAGATATGAGATACTCTTTGGGAGGTCTCTTTTTTCATTTATTGAGATTATATTACTAAGATGAACCATTAATACACTTTACATTAGACTAGAGGCTCATGGGATAATCTAACACATCTCCGTCACTGCAGAAGTTGCCAGAATTTCTTTTCTTCTAGTATCTTGTTACATCTTTGTAATTTGACACTCCTTCCATTTCCTTGTTCTAAGTATGTGGGAAGATGAGGGTGCCTGGGTGGCTCAGTTGGTTAAGTGTCTGCCTGAAGCTCACGTCACGGTCCTGCGGCCGTGAGATCAAGTCCCGTCATCGGACTCCCTGCTCAGCAGGGAGTCTGCCTCTCCATCCCCCAAGCTCGTGCTCTCTCTTGCTCTCATAAAAATAAACAAACCAAATCTTTAAAAAAGATAAATATGTGGGAAGATGAGAAAATCATAAGGAAGAAGAAAAGTCAGTTCTGATCCACCACCTAGGAAACTAAGGTTCATCAACAGGAAGCAAAATCTGAGGTTGAGAATGAATGTATGTATGTATGCACACCGCCTGGCGTATGTTCTGGCTGCCTCTTGCTTTATTTCACATCCGGACTACACAATAGACATTGGCAATAATTCTTCTACATTTCTACATTAAGGCCGATATCACTGTAGCCAGTCATGCTCCTACTAGAAGATGACTGGCAGCATGGTATGACAGGAAGATTTCTAATAGGGGCACTTCCTTTCAGTAATAAATTTATCATCTTTAACAGAAACTATTTTGGAGAAGTGACCTCAACCTATTTAAATATCATTCTGTTATAAACTCAAGAATAGAACGACAGATAGAAAACGTAATCCTTTTTTAAGAGGCAGAAAGAAATAGGGCTGTTCCGAGTACTCTGGTCAAAGACACAAAGTCTCGGGGCACCTGGCAGGCTCAGTCAGAAGAGTGTGTGCATCTTGACCTTGGGGTTGCGAGTTCGAACCCCACGTGGAATGTAGAGATTACTTAAATAAATTAAACTTTAAAGAAGAAACAAACAAAAACGCCATACAAAGTCTAGGTAGATTTGAAAAGTTTATACTGTCGGCAACCTGATTTTTTGTCTCCCCTAACCCTGCTTTTTTCTTAGGAATAGAACCACGACACTGCACACAGAAGCGCCCTGCTAGACTCAACATTCAAGTTCCCTTGAACCTGGAGTTGACCATATGATGTAGTTTTAGGTGATGGAACAGAAGCAGAAATCTACTGAGTGGGGCCATCTGATCAAGCCACTGGAATGCCTAACGGATGAATCATCCCTTGAACAAGATTTCCGATTTAAAAAAAATAATAATAACATGAGAATGAGAGATGCATTTTCTCCTCTATCCAGTAATTTCATTTCCGCACCAAACTGACTACGTGGAGCACTTATTTCTTGCCTAACAGCTCCTACATTATACCACTTCTCATTTCCCTTCACTGATGGCCTTTTGCACTGGCCTGAGCTTTACATTTTCGGGCTCATCTCAAAGGCTTTTCCTGTTCTCATTTTGATCTACTTTGTTGGTTTTGTTCATTGCTTTAGGCCTGGATCCTAACCAACTCTATTTCTTCTTCTTCTTTTTCCCCCCCTCCCAACTCTATTTCTTCTAAATCCTTCCATTAAGTAGCCAGATCCTGCAAAATCTTTCCCCCGAACAAGAGCTATTGTCACAATTCATGGCAAGCTGAAACTAATTGATACCGGTTTTGGCCATTTGTAGTCACTGGGCGTCTTCTCTAATGTTCATTTCCATTTGCCTTTAGCACGACTTTCACTTAATTGACAAGCACAATCCTACTAGACACACATTATTATCTCTCTCTCTCTCTCCCCACTTATAGAGGATCTAGTATATTGATTGGTACTTGGCATCAGCAAAGTAATTAATGGTAGGGTTTTAGCTGATTAAAAAAAAAAGTAGTCTAATCACACATCCTATCAGTGAAAGGGCTTTAAAAGACTTCCAGAGATCATCTTTTCCACGTATCTGATGGCAAAGACAGGTTTTACTATAGTTCTAAGCTTTCCTTAATGGAAAAATTCTGCCTTGAACTTTGAAATTTCTAGAGTGTCACAGTCTCTCCTTATGTCTAATTCAATCTACTCTGATGGAGTTTCCATTAGTTTCCTCCTATTCCTTTTGGAGTGGAGCTAGCACTCGAATAGCTATTCACTCTTTATGATTATTAAAATTTTCCCATGTAGAAAGATAATGCCGCTCTTCTGTCAGTGAATTAATTGCATTTTTTCCCCTAATAGGGGTTATAAGAATCCATCTGTATTTTCTCATACAGGAGTAACCTAAGTGCAAGATGGCTATTAACCACCAATAATATAAAAACTATGTAATAGTTCATCATCCCTCAACTTTTCTTCTTTGAGCTAAATCATTCGTATCCTTCAGCTTTTCCCATCATTAAATATCTACTCTCAACCTCTAGACTGTCTCCATCAAGTACTGTTGTTCTAAGTCAAATCAAGAGTATTTAGTTTTAAAATAGAACACATCTGATTAAAAGTACATACACACACAAGTCCTTATTTTCCATATTCTTAAGGCAATGGGATATAGGCTCGTGTCAAAAACCTTGATAGGGGAAGGGGGCAAGGGATGATGCAAGGGACAAAACAGTGTTTCTGTCATAGTCTATGAGAGGTAGGAATGGCAATGAACTAATTAGGAAAGTCTAGAAGAGGGTTGGGCAAATTACAGCCCATCAGCCAAATCCAGCATGCTATCTGCTTTCTGTGTGGCCCACAAGATAAACATGTGAATGGCTTTTTTTTTTAAGATTTTATTATTTATTTCACAGAGAGAGAGAGATCACAAGCAGGCAGAAAGGCAGGCAGAGAGAGAGAGGGAAGCAGGCTCCCTGCTGAGCAGAGAGCCTATTGTGGGGCTCGATCCCAGGACCCTGAGATCATGACCTGAGCTGAAGGCAGAGGCTTAACCCACTGAGCCACCCAGGCACCCCAAACATGTGAATGGCTTTTTACTTTTTTTAAAGAGTTGGAGGAAAAAAAATCAAAGGAAAAATGTTTTGTGACTTATGAAGATCATGTGGAATTCAAATGCTGGTTTTCCTATAGAAAGCTTTATTGGAACACAGCCTCACCCATTTGTTTATAAACCGTCTGTGGCTGCTTTTACAATATGACAGCAGAGGCAATTCGCTGTGACAAGATCCTATGGCCTAAGACGCTGAAAATATGGACTTTCTGGCCCTTTATAGAATTTCACTGACCCTTATTCTAGAAAGTCACCTTCAGTGATGTGCAATTTCAGTTAGAGACCCTCTCCAATTTGAGAATGACATGCAGGTTGCTTAGTTCACACCAATCATGAAAGATTCGTAGCTGCTCAGGTGATTCTACTGGAGTCCAGAATTGGTCCCAAGGGATGTTGTGGGACTTACTTGTTCTTTTTGAGAGTAGGCAAGGGATGAACCCTGAATCACCACTGGAACCACTGGTGCTTAATGAAGAAAACTGCAAATCCATGAAGGGATATAGGGGCAGTTGATAAATTTCAGTCATTTTACTGCACATTTATTTGAAAAAGAAAAACTAACACGTTTTTCTGTAAGTTACTTCATTATCCAAAAGCTTGACTTATTAATAGTTAACAGAAATGAAAGCTATCTGAGTTGTCATATTTCTCTTCAATATAGAAAACCTCAATGGAAGATCAATTTCTTAAATGACAGAAGTTTGAAAGATGCCAGGAATAACGGACTCCTCTTCCACTGAAGTGACAGCTCCTCTAAGCTTCACGTAGTTTCCAACTGCACCCGGTGTCAAAGGAAAGCAGCATTTCTAAGGAATTCTACTGCAGCAATATACCAGGCTCACACACACATTGATAGGATCTTTTTGATGTACTATGGGCGTTGGTCCATCCATACACACTCCAAGAAGGGTTTTTAAAAGGCCAAATGCATTAAAACGATCTAAAACGTCTTGCAAATGCTGCCACTCTTTTCTTTTCAGAATTACATCTAGGAGATGGTCATTGCATACACGCAGAATAAATAGCATACTGGTACTAAATGAACCTAACTAATTTTTTTAAGAGAAGATTTTACTTTTAAGTAATCTCTACACCCTGAGATCAAGAGTCACGTCTTCTACCGACTGAGCTGGTCAGGGGCCCCGAATTGTTAAATTGTTAAATGACTCTCCCATTGATCCCCATTTGCCTGCTCCCCCTTCACCCCCCCTTCTTTGTTTACACAGGCATATTAATACGGCAAAGGAATCAGTTAAGATGGGAATGCGAAGTTACTATAACAGATGTTCTTTTTTTTAATATTTTTTAAAAAAATATTTTATTTATTGGACAGAGAGAGACACAGCGAGAGAGGGAACACAAGCAGGGGGAGTGGGAGAGGGAGAAGCAGGCTTCCTGCCGAGCAGAGAGCCCGATGCGGGGCTTGATCCCAGGACCCTGGGACCATGACCTGAGCCGAAGGCAGACGTTCAACGACTAAGCCACCCGGGTGCCCCTATAACAGATGTTCTTGTGTGTGTGGAGGGCGTTCCCATAAAAAAAAAAAAATTATGGAGCAGGAGAAACGTTAAAAACCCAGCCTCTGGCTGGAACATTCAGAAATAAAAGCAAGAGTCTTTTTAGGACCTAAATCTGCTCTTCAACGAAAACCATGGGTCCAAGAAAACTGGAAAGGGCAAGAGACACATATACAGAGGGAAACATTATTGATAAAGAGAATTCAGAAGAAGTCAACAGCACAGAATGTGAGGAGACTGTTTTAAAACAGTCTACTTCTTGCTCCCAAGTACGTCTAAAATAGGAGAAAGTCAAAGGAGGTGGGGTGGCCTGATTTCACTGCACTTAAGCCAATCAACTGATTTTCTAAAAACAAACAAACAAACCCTTCCAATATATTTTAACTTAAAATATTCACTACAGACTGGCTTTTGCTGGGTATACTGATTTTAAGGCAAACAGTCATTTTCTACAAAAGCATACTTACTTACTTGTAGATGACAGGAGGTAATTTCAAAGGGAAAGAAATGTCATTGGCCTTTAAATGGAATCAGAGTTGTTTCTTTGTCTCTATTACAACCATCTATGTATTTGTGAAACATGCAGTTTACAAGTTTAGATAAAAATGAGCCTCTATTTACCATCTGGAGGAGTAATCATTTTGGAGACTATGTAAGTCATTATCCTTAGGTTTAAACTCTGGGAGATTGTGATGTTAAAACCTAAATAGAATCAAATAGTTATTATGAATTAGGACTAGCTCATGAGAAACATGCTTCTCTTGTTTCTTTTTACTTTGGAACTGAAACGCAGAAGGCTATTTTTAATAAGAGATAGAGGGTGTGATTTCTGAAGGTCATGAGCAAGGAAGGCAGCCGCCTGCCCAACGGGGTTGTCTACTTCTTGTTCCCAAATGAGTCTAACATGGCAAGAGCTCAGCAAAAGAAAGCCTCTAGCTTCTTTGGTTTTATGTAATGACCGTCCTTGGCCTGAAGATGATAGATTCTCAGAAGAATAAGGCCTCGTTCCACCTATTAATTAGAGGGGATAACATCGCTAAGCAAGCACCGACTGAGAAACTGGAGCTCTTTCTCCTGAGGGAAGGGGGTCTAAAATGGCCACTCACGGTCAGGACTGACGACCTACCATTTGTAAACCTGCAGAGATGATCTCCTACGAGTGGTTTTCCTAAGAAAGAGCCAAATCACTAGTTACAGCTTCTGAATGTTTCCAGACATCCCCTAATTTAAAATAGTATCACAACATGAAAATCATGTGTGTGGGTCGAGTGAGGAGACCTGAAATGACAATTCGACGCTAAGGGTACTGGTGCCTCAGATGCTTTGAACAGCCTGATTATTACAATAGATTGGGCAATCTGTGTGGTTCATGATGATGACCCTGAGTCCAACCATTTCGAAAGCCCGGTCTTGGGAAAAATATTACTGTGACAATAAAGGGAAAAAAATTGCAGGTAGGAAAGATTAGTAACATTAAGATGCCCCTAACAAGAAAGGGCTTGATCAGGTGGAGAGCGTTAGAGCTGAGAGCAGTTCTTTTTGCCTCCAATAAATAGCTTATTCTTAAATCCACTAAGCTACCAAGAAAAAGATTCTGATAATTACTCTCAATTTATCCAGAGCCAAGGCCAATATTTTCCACATCCCCACCATTACAGAGCCCGGAATACTGGTCAACTACAAGGACTCTATTCATCGCAGAATAAAAGAGTGGTGAAAAAAAGAGGCCAAACGATGTTGGTAATGACAGATATGGAAGGCGTGACAGAAAATGCGGTCTTCCTGACTTCTTTTTGGACAGCTATCTTATTCCAATTTCATCTAAAATAACAAAATTAGAGTTCATTTATGTAGCCAAAGTACTGCTCTATGTTAACTGCTCTTGAGACCAATCTTTGATTAGGGAGACAAAAAAGTGGCCATCTAATAAAGCTTACCAGAGCAGTTTACGGTGAATAAAATTGTTTGGTATTTCACTCAGAGAATGATTTTTTTTAAGATTGTATTTTTCATTTATTTATTTGAGAGAGAGAGAGAGCAAGAATGTGTGAGTCGGCGGGGACAGGGGAAGAACAGAGAGAGAGGGACAAGCAGACTCCGTGATGAGCATGAAGCCCGACCTAGGACCCGATCTCGTGACCTGGAGATCATGACCTGAGCTGAAATCAAGAGTCAGACGCTTAACCGACTGAGCCAACCGGACACCCCAAGAGAGAATGATTTTTTTTTTTTTTAAAGATTTATTTATTTATTTGACAGAGAGAGAGAGAGCACAAGCAGGCAGAGAGGCAGGCAGAGAGAGAGGAGGAAGCAGGCTCCCTGCTGAGCAGAGAGCCCGATGCGGGGCTCGATCCCAGGACCCTGAGATCATGACCTGAGCCGAAGGCAGCGGCTTAACCCACTGAGCCACCCAGGCGCCCGAGAGAATGATTTTTAAAACTAATACTCACAGATCACATTACTCACGGTAAATGCATTTGGGATAATATTGAACTTTGTACATTTAATTGACAAAGAAAATTATCTTTCTATGTGGTCTAGGTTCTAGGATAGGGTAAAAGATTATGTAAAAGAAGAAACGATAACAGTCCTCTGTAAGGAAGGATTTTTTTTTTTTTTTAAGATTTTATTTATTTATTTGTCAGAGAGAGCGAGGGAGAGAGAGCAAGCACAGGCAGACAGAATGGCAGGCAGAGGCAGAGGGAGAAGCAGGTTCCCTGACGAGCAAGGAGCCTGATGCGGGACTCGATCCCAGGACACTGGGATCATGACCTGAGCCGAAGGCAGCTGCTTAACCAACTGAGCCACCCAGGCGTCCCTGTAAGGAAGGATTTTAACCTGTACAGTAAAATATTATGTGGGCTTTTAAAAATGGAAAATAAGGAAACATGCCAGACTTCTGTCCAAGATTCTATTAGAATTTAAATGAGAATATACTTTGTAGTTACACTGTCAAGATGAAAACCATACACACTGCCAAATAAAATATTCTGCAACATACTGATGTATTCCTAAGATATCATTTGTACCCTGGCCAAAAATATAAATCCGGATTAGGCATATAGATCGTCTCTGATATTTCCTGAGCAGAACAGTTTAAATGAAACCCTAGCTACATTTTTGTCTTTAATTTTCCAGAACTGCTTATTTTGTGATTTAATGAGAATTGGGGGGTAAAGAAATTAGCCTCTCTGTTTAACATAAATGCACACACTTACGCAGTTCACCAGCTGCATTTCGCCCACCGACTGCGTACAGATATCCTTTGAGGGCACTTAGGTGGAAAAAGGTGCGCTTTTCATTTAAAGATGCGACCTGCATCCATTTATTGTAGCGAGGATCAAATCTGAAGACCGTATCGACTGCCGTTTTTCCTTTTGTGTCATAATTGCTCTGTCCGCCGACGACATAGAGGAAATTTCCAATGACAGCAATGCCATGCTGGTACCGTGGGGCATCCATGGGGGCTAACGATTTCCATTCATGGGCCTTTTCATCATACATGCGCAATTCCTTGCTGACGACCAGCTGCTGCCTCAGAACTCCTCCGAGTGTGACCAAATGAGTGGTGTCAGAGCGAATGGCAGTCCTGTCTGACTGCATCACTGGCTGCATGTATGGCATCATTTGGTAATTGCTGGCTTCCAAAAGGAGATTCACACAGGTATTGTCAGTTCTCATGAAATCCACGGTTTGCACATAATTGATGAGCTCCTGCGGTGTCATCAGTGGAAATCGTATGTTCTTCATTAATTTGGCAGCAAAGTCCATCCGAGGCTCTTCTAGGCGTAGCCAGCGACAGGTAGCCTTAAAGAGCTCAAGTTCAGTGCAGTGCTTAAGGCTATTACTGGAAAGCACAAAGGCAAGACGCTCAAAAGGGAGCTTCAAGAACTCCCCAGTGCTCAGCAATGCAGGAAAATTCTTCAAGACAAAACTGTTGACATATTTATCCACTTCTGTCAGATTGTAGGTGTTGGCAATCCGACCAACTTCGACACAATTGTCTAAAGTGACCTATTAAACCAATAAGAAAAATTAAAATGCTACCAAGTTCATGACACTCCCAGTCTGGATAACATAAATACCTGTTCTAGAAGAAGAGTAAACTAAGCTTTTTACTGTCCATATAGATGCCAATCAAAATTCTTATCTAAATACATTAATAATCTAAAGAGAATTCACAAACCACTTTTACCTAGTCCCATAGAAAGGTAACTAAAAGAAAATTATCTACATCACATCAACAAGAGAAAGGATAAAAACCCTGTAATCCTTTCAACAGATGCAGAAAAAAGCATCTGGCAAAGTATAACATCCATTCGTGATAAAAACCCTCAACAAAGTATCTTTAGCGGGAACAGACCTCAAGCATAATAAAGGACATATATGAAAAACCCACAGCTAACAACACACTCAATGGGGAAAAACGGAGAGCTTCTCCTCTGAGATCAAGAACAAGACAAGGATGTCTATTCTCACCACTTTTATTCAACACGGTACTTGAAGTCCTAGCCACAGCAACCAGACAAGAAAAAGAAATAAAAGACATCCAAACTGGCAAGGAAGATGTAAAACTATCAATATGTGCAGATGATGTGATATTACATATAGAAAACCCTAAAGACTCTACCAAAAAACTACTAGCACTGATAAATGAACTCAGTAAGGTCACAGGATACAAAATCAATAAATGGAAACCCATCACATTTCTATACACTAACAATGAAGTAGCAAAATAAGAAATTAAGAAAACAATCTCATTTACAATTATACCAAAAATTATAAAATACCTAGAAATAAACTTAACCAAGGAGGTAAAAGACCTGTACTCTGAAAACTATAAAACATTGGTGACAAAAAATTGAAGATGACATAAACAAATGGAAAGATATTCCATGTTCATGGACTGAAAGAATAAATATTGTTAAAAAGGCCAGACTACCCAAAGCAATCTACATACACATTTACCGAAAACCCTATCAAAATACCAATAGCATTTTTCACAGAACTAAAACAAACAATCCTAAAATTTGTATGGAACCACAAAAGACCCTGAATAGCCAAAGCAATCTTGAAAAAGAAAAGCAAAGCTGGAGGTATCACAAGTCCAGACTTCAAGTTATATTACAAAGCTGTAGTAATCAACGCAGTATGGTACTGGCACAAAAATAGATACATAGTTCAAGAGAACATAAGTGAAAACCCAGAAATAAACCCATGATTATATAGTCTATTAATCCTTGACAAAGGAACAAGAACACGCAATGGGAAAATGACAGTCTCTTCAACAAATGGTGTTGGGAGAACTGGACAGCTGCATGCAAAAGAATGAAACTAGACCACTTTCATACACCAGACACAAAAGTAAACTCAAAATGGATTAAAGGCCTAAAAGTGAGACCTGAAATAATACAAATTCTAGAAAGAGAGCACAGGCAGTAGTTTCTCTGACATCAAATGTAGCAACATTTTTCTAGAGATATCTCCTGAGGCAAGGGAAAACAAAAGCAAAAATAAACTATTGGGACTATGTCAAAATAAAAACTCCTGCACAGCAAAGGAAACAGTCAACAAAACAAAAAGACAACCTCAGAATGGGAGAAGATGTTTGCAAATAACATATCCAAAAAATCATTAGTATCCAAAATATATAGAAATTTATACAACATGACACCAAGAAGACACAAATAATCTGATTATAATATGGGCAGGGCAGAAGACAGGAACAGACATTTCTCCAGATAAGGCACTCAGATGGCCAAAAGACACATGAAAAGATGCTTAGCATCACCCATCATCAGGGAAGTGCAGATCAAAATCACCATAAGACATCACCTCACACCTGTGAATGGCTAAAATCAAAAGCAGGATAAATAAGTGTTGGCAAGGACATGGGTAAAAAGGAACACTCATGCACTGTGGGTGGGAATGCAAACTAGTGTAGCCACTGTGGAAAACAGTAGGGAGGTTCCTCAGAAAAGTAAAAACAATGTCTTATGATCCAGTAATTGCACTACTGGGTATTTACCCAAGGAATATGAAAACACCAGCTTGAAAGGATACATGCACCCCTATGTTTATTGCACCATTATTTACAATAGCCAAACTATGGAAGGAGCCCAAGTGTCTGCCAATAGATGAACAGATAAAGAAGATGTGGTAGACACACACACACACACACACACACACAGAGGAATATTATTCAGTCATAAAAAAGAATGGAATCTTGTCATTTGCAACAACATGGATGGATCTAAAGTGCATAATGGCAAGCGAAGTAAGTCAGAGAAAGACAAATACCATATGATTTCACTTATATGTGGAATTTAAGAAAGAAAACAAGTGAACAAAGAAAAAAAGAGACAAAACAAAAAACAGATTCTTAACTACAGAGAACAAACAGATGGTTACCAGAAGGGAGGTGGTTGGGAGGATGGGGGAAACAGGTGAAGGGGATTAAGAGTATACTTATCTTGATGAGCACTGAGTAATGTACAGAATTCCTGACTCAGTATATTCTACACCTGAAACTTACATAACACTATATGTCAACTATATTGGAATTAAAATTAAAAAAAGATAAGTGGACAACAAATATTTACTGAATATTGAAGAACTTAAAAAGTATCAAAATCAGAAGTTACCCTAAGAAACAATGTTATAACTTGATTATGGCCAAAATAATTCCTTTTCTCTTCTTGAAAAATGTATGTTCCCTCTCAAAAAAAAAAAAAAAAAAAAAAAAAACCTAAATGAAATTCTGGCTAGATGGAAATTTTGGAAAAACAGAGGGTTATTCTATTGTGGTTCACCTTAATCCACTTCTCAGTCATGATTCTTGAAAGGTACATTGCTAGCAGAATGGCAAATAGAAAACCTCTTATACAGGATCTCTAGATCTCTCTTTCATGTAAACAGTCATGGTTCATTACTGTAATGCATTTTGATTCCTTCAAAAGTTAGTTGTTTCCAATGAAGGGAATTTAATAAGGCAATTATTCCTAGGGTGGAGTTATTTTCACATTATTTATGTGGCAATACAAGGAAAGGAATCACTTCCGTGAGGATTGGAACAGGTGTATCTCCACCAAACTTAACTCATGGCACAGTTAATTTCTGGTGTCTATGATGATGGCTTGCCACGGTTTCCCTTGGCCATTCTCCTACTCCCAGCAAAACCTAGCTCTGCCTGGAGTCAAAATGAGCCTAGAAAAGTCTCCCCTGCACAGAGGACAACGCAGCAAAAATGGAAAATAGGAAAAGAGGACAAGTGATGGAGAGGCCCATCGTCAGCAAGATGGGCCTTTCTTTCTGATGCTTTCATAACTGGTCAAAAGTGAAAACAGGAAAATCATATCAGCAAATATTATGCGAGGCACAACTCACGGAAACAAGGCTACCATACAAATACCTGTGTGTATACAAACACACGAGCAGGTCACAGGCAAAGGACTCAACTCTTTTCTCTTAATTTTCTCAGTGTGTGTGTTCACATATGTCACGAAAACTTCACGGACGCAACTGAATTGTTAACAGGTTGGCCGGTGATTAAGAGAAAACTGGCTACTCCTTGTATTATCCTTTTATTTAAAAGCTGAAATGAGACTAAAATAATTACTCCTCCGCATAAAATATCAGCCCAGGTGAGACATATCATCACTGAACGCTCTAAGGTCATGGCACACACACAAGGCTATTTTCATAGATTGATTACTCGGGAAGAATTTGAACAATTTTAAGCATCTGATCTGCTTTATGGGAACTGCCAAAAAATTTTAATTGCTTTGTATCCTTAACAGCTCTATATTAAAAAGCTAGCTAAAACAGAACTGCAACACAAAAGAAGTAGGAAAAATAAATGAAATTAGGAGACTTTTGAAATACACAGTTTCACTCCACTCAGTGCCTTGCATTTCCAATGCAGTTTAATAAAAAAATACATTTCAATCCAATTTTAGGCGTGGCACGTTGGCGTCTCATAAAAGTTTACATCATATAAATGAGGTTACAGTCCATTCCCAGGTGCCCAAATCACCTCGGGTGGCAGGAATTAGTGACTTTCTGAAGCATGAAAGGTGGAGCCTTTCCCCCAGAGCAAGGATAATTTGCACTTTGGAACCCACTGACTAATATGGATAAGCAAGAGCTGATAAGAACACAAAAATAATTATTCCCAGGTATGCAGATTCTCACCATTAGGGATATGATTGCCAATAAAAACCACAGAAAATGGGAACTTCAGATAGGCAAAATGATACCGTCAGTTGCTGGTCGCCAAATGTATGTCTCAATTTGTAGCATATAAAATGAACAGAGAGAAAAAACTAAAAACCAAACTGTATAATTTAGAAATGTGATTAAGGTGTTTAGTTTCTTCCCCTTTTCCCCCTTCAACTTCATCCAATAAGAAAATAATTAATAAAATAACAGTATTTAAAAAACCTACCTTTGATTTAAGGGCATCTGGAAAATATCCTCTATATATCAGTATCCTCAGAGACATATACACAAAACTATAAAAGACCTTGACAGACCTCCTAGTATATCCAGATAGCTGCCCACTCTTTTCTTAAAAGCCACCAGAGAAAGGTATTTCATAACCTCCCAAATTGTCGTCTTCTTGACGGAAGGACTAGCATTTTCTATACCCCACGTACAACAGCTATCACACTGTGGGTAAATAACGAAGGTTAAACACTCTAATTATCAGCAATATAAAAATTAAGATGTGAAGAGAGATACAACTAAAAATAGAATACATTCTGAATTAGTATAAAATATTACTAGACCCTTAATTTTTAAAAATGAAACCCATATAAAAAAACTATATAATAGCAAATTAGTTGTTTATGTAGTTCGTGTCATCAAAGCTAAAACAATTAATCATAGATTATAGAGATTATAGAAGCAAAGTCTAGAATAACAGTTAACAATATAAGCAGATCAAAATGATGGGATAATGGTAAATGATTTTGGAAAAACATGCGATTATCCAATTATGGCTCATTTTCATCCACTCTCAGTCATGATTCTTGAAAGTGCTTCAGTTAACATATACCCAAATATTTAGCCTAGATAGTATTCAATAATGGATATGTGCAGTAATGTAACATTTAATGAAATTCATGTATATATTAGAATACATTACATTTTGAAATATAAAATATCAAGTTTAAAGCTTATTAAAAAAAAGCTCATAAGTGGAAAGAACTCTAATTTCATCAGAATATATAACCTGGCCAAAATTCCAAAGAAGAGGGATTACAGACATGAATTCAAATACACATTAGTGTTTTAAAGGATAGAGAAGCAAAAAAGGACAAAATTTCTCAACCACTTATGAGAACCAATAAAATTGTTTTTAAAATAATCAAGTGCATATCTAAGTTGCCTCTATATAAAATATTATAAATTATTCTATTGTAATCAAACCACCTTCCTAGGTCACCCTAAAGGCAGTTCCAGGCATCATAATTTTCAAAGTGGTGTTCTCATTAACACACTGTTACTCACTGCTGCTATATGAAATTGTTCAAATCACACTCAATGCACCCAAACATTTTATTACCATCACATGATATTTTAATGACAGGTTTCATCAGCAATCTGCAATGTTATTTTGTTGAAGATCACTGTGTTCTACAAATAAGCTTCCACTTAGGAGAAAAGCAAAAACAAAAACGAGTATCTGCTTCTATACCTTCAAGGAAAATGCAAAGACTAAGAAGTTAGTTGGCAAATTTGGGGGGACTCCTCAGATGGTCAATGCACCAAATTCTCCTTGGTGGCATCTAGTTTATTAAGATGGGAGCCTGACATCAAGAACAACCAATGCAGAGAGAGACAAAGCGTGTCCATAGACTGGGAAGAAATCAAATAAGCTACTTTGGGGAAGGGGGAGCAGATGATGATGGAAGAGGCATCTTGTCCCAGGCCTCCTTCCACAGGTGGGAACATCACAGGACACAGGGAAGGGACCTTCTGGTAAGAAGAACAAAAAGATGATTAAAAATCAGAAACTTCCTGTCTCAGGCTTTGTGTCTCTTCACATTCTAACTGCTATCTGAGGGGAATACTGATGGTGTGTCTCCACCTTGGGGGGTCCAACTGTCTTACCACTTTGCACTTCGAGCGCACATCCCTTCTTGGATACACTATTACATATTATAATGGTCATGGGAGAATGGATTGGTTTGAGCCTAGGTTGGGCCTCTGCCTCCCCTACAGAGTCCCACATGGCAGATGGGCAAGGATGCAGTGATTCCAGTTACAGGGAGGAATAATATTTAGAATATTTAACAAGTAGCACAGTCTGGTGCCAGCTAGTGAGAACAGATGCTCAGCCATAGACAACCAGTATCTGGGTGTGACTGGCTGAACATCTGCCTTGACAATGAACTCAAGAATGGTTTGGTTGGGGGAGGGGAGGAACAGTTTTGATTCATTGTAAAATTATCTATAGCAGTTTTCCTCTGATTTGCATTAAACCTCCCCAAAGGCAAAAAAAAAAAAGATCTGAAAAGACATGTTTGTTAATTTTTATGGGAAAATCCAATTTAGATCAAACAAGAAATATGAAATATAATTACTATATAGGAAATTCTGAGATCAAGAAGAACATTCCCAAAGCTTGCTGTTAATACCATCACTGAATAGCAAAAGAAACTGTCTTTTCCAATAATGTCATCTGATCGCCTTCATTTTTCCCTTGAGAGAACTCCTTTTTTCTCTGCCTTTTGCCTCTCCTACATATGCATCTCCTTTCTTTTCTTTTTACTTTAAAGATTTATTTATTTTATTTGAGAGAGAGAGAGAATGGGTGGGGAGGGGCAGAGGGAAACGGAGAGGGAGAGAGAAAATCTCCAGCAAACTCCCTGCTGAACATGGAACCCGATGTGGGGTTTGATCTGGTGACCTGAGCTGAAACCAAGAGTGGAACTCTTAACTGACTGAGCCACCCAGCCGCCCCTCACCTCTTTTGTTTTCCACTGTCACTAATTCTTTATTACCCTCAGTTGCCTCAATAAATTTTCTCTACATTTCATTGTGACTTCCCACCCCAATCTGTGATAATAAATGTACGAGGGGAAGCGATGTTATACACGCATCAAGGAAAAAACACCACACAACTTTAAAAAGGAATGAGTTTAAAGAAAGTCTAAAGCATAATGGCATCTTCATTCTCTGATTAAATATGCTTTTATATAAAAAGAAAATGGTTTCTTGCTCACCTTCATTCTGGTTTGTTTATTCTGGATAACTGTATATTTAAATTATATTTCAGTTCAATGACAAATGTCCTCCTTAAGCAACCTCATGTTAAAAATTGGGGTATGTGGACTAGCCTGTAATCCTCTGTAACAGTAATTCTGGGGGGCAAATGCTAGATGTTACACGTTCCAAATAGCAGACAAACGATAAACAAAAAATGTAACCACAACCTGTCTGTAAAGCAGGGAATGGCTACACAGTATTTAGCATGCTGTAGTTATACAATGTCATAAAGACAAAAACAAATGCAATTTTTAGGCATGTAACTAAATGAAGGTCATTTTCCATCATCTCCATGAGATAGGAGAGCAAATGTTTTTTGTTGAACAGATAATTTTACCTACTCTGCCTTATATCCTTTGCTGTTATCCCTTTGTATCCATTTCATAGTCCTCTTTTCTACAACTGGCAAGAAAGAAACATAGCAAGAACAAAAGCGCCAGATTCCATAAACTATAATACTAATTAACACCTTAAGAGAAAAGCATTACTGCAAAAGATGGCAAAGTTGGGAGGGGAGGGCTTCCTGTTCTATGGAGCATGATGTTCTGTTCTAGAACACTGGTGCTTCTACCTCACCGAAGCTGAGCGTGGCTTTATTATCGTATTTAAAGTTATCATTCAAGGGGCGCCTGGGTGGCTCTGTGAGTTAAGCATCCAACTCTTGATTTCAGCTCAGGTCATGATCTCAGGGTCTTGGGATCGAGCCCTGAGTGGGGTTCTGCGCTCAGCAGGGAGTCTGCTGGAGATTCTCTCCCTCTCCCTCTGCTCTTCCCCCACCATTTGCACTCTCTCCCTCTCTCACATAAATAAATCTTGAAAGTTGTCATTCAAAACCACCATAAAAATGCTTTGTGAGTTATTCGCCGAGTCACATTTTCACCTACACAAATGATTAAGAGTGGGATAGACCAAAATTATATTGGAAGCTAATTTTTCTTTCTAAAAACTCAAACCCAAGTAGTGTTTGGCTTATGTGAAGTATAATCACACCACATCATTAAAAACATAAACCGACTCACTCAAAACCTTTGGTTTAAGCACAGAATCCTTAAAATATGAGATCATTCGATTTAAAAACTATCCATAATCTTAGCTTGTGGGAAAACTCAAAACAAATCTACCTTTGAAAAATACATTATCTCGAAACTTCCAGTTCTTATAAGTAGAAAAAACACCCAAGGGCGACTCTCCTGCCTGATCCACTTGATTGCTGAGAAGGAAACAGGAAATGAACAGGGTAAGGCTGAACATTTAACTAAGAAATGGAACGCATGCAAGAGGGATGAAGGAAAAGTTGGATTTTATATAATCCTTATGCTAATAATCTACCAACTGTTCTAAAAAATTATCGTAGATTCTGATATGGAATTATTTCCACAGTAAAATCACGCAGACATATCCTCTGCAAGCAGGGTGAAAGGTTAAGTAGAATGGTGCTAAGAAAAGAGGTGTTTCCTCGGAGCTTGTAGAAAGTTCTAAAACCGAGAGAGGGAGGCGTGAACTATACCAAAGGTAAAGCTTTGTCAGAGATAAGCCTCTTCTCCATTAGAAGTGGGTTTTAGGATGTCTGCAGAGGACACTAGAAATGAAGAACATAATCTTTAAGACAATATTTAGTGTTCACAAAAATGAAGAATTTTCCAACCAGGTAAAACACAGTTATAATAAGTGCTTCAAGCAGGTAAAAGAACTGACATTCTGATTATAGAAAATTTGTCACTATTGCAAAATTACTAGGATATCTTCTTTAAATAACTTTAGAGTTTTCTAGAACAAAATTGTTTTCTAATGCTGTTACTTTGACATTTGTATGCTTTTATGACTTTTCTTTTTCTTTTTTTTTTTTTAAAGATTTTATTTATTCATTTGACAGGCAGAGATCACAAGCAGGCAGAGAGGCAGGCAGAGAGAGAGGAGGAAGCAGGTTCTCCGCTGAGCAGAGAGCCCGATGCGGGGCTCGATCCCAGGACCCTGAGATCATGACCTGAGCCGAAGGCAGCGGCTTAACCCGCTGAGCCACCCAGGCGCCCCATGCTTTTATGACTTTTCATAAATCATGATTTAGGGGCGCCTGGGTGGCTCAGTCAGTTAAGTTGCTGCCTTTGGCTCAGGTCATGAACCCAGTGTCCTGGGATCAAGTCCCACGTTGGGCTCCCTCCTCAGCAGAGAGCCTGCTTCTCCCTATCTCTCTGCCTACTTGTGCTCTTTATCTCTCTGTCAAATAAATAAATAAATAACTATAAAAAAATCATGCTTTATTCCATTTGGTCCTTTTCTTTCAGGTAAAGGAACAGATCACAACCAGTATCTAAAGTCATAAGTACTAAACTCTGATATTAGAGAAGAAGTCGACAATACATGTCTATTATTAATGATTAGTTTCAAAGAAATTACCACACTGTACCAAGTTTGGCTTGGGACGACCACATGTTGTTGAGATCAGTGTGAAGGACTCTTAAGAATCTATAAATGTAGGGGCACCTGGGTGGCTCAGTGGGTTAAGCCTCTGCCTTCAGCTCAGGTCATGATCTCAGGGTCCTGGGATTGAGCCCCGCATCAGGGAGCCTGCTTCCCCCTCTCTCTCTGCCTGCCTCTCTGCCTACTTGTGATCTCTCTCTCTCTCTGTCAAAAAAATAAGATCTTAAAAAAAAAAGAATCTATAAATGTAAGCCTTCAGGTTATTACTAAGTTCATTATTGGCCTTGATACATTTAAAAAAATACATGTAATTCAGTTTTTTTTTTTTTTCTTGAGATGAAGCTGTCAGATGATATCAGTGGCACAAAACTAGAAGAGAGATGCTTATAGGTCCTAAAGGGAAGGATCTTGTGTGCTTAAGTTAAAAGGAAATTCAGTGTTCAGATTCAGTAAGGATGATAAACAGTATCACGGGAAATAAGCAAACTTCATGTGGTTACTTATACAGTAGTGAATAGGGCAACACAGAGCAATGTTGTAACACCAGACTGCCTTAAAAGTGTGAAAAATAGTAGTCAATTTAAAAGTTTATAAATAATAGTGAGACAGTAGTCTGAGTCCTTTAAAATGGAAACACAGGAACGAAACACATTTTCAATAGCCCAGCTAAATTAGCTGTGGGCTGATTCTGTAAGATAAGGAGTAGCTTATTAATAAAATCACTAAGGACATGTTCTCTTGAAACTTAGGGTTCAAAAAGCTCCACAGCAATTATTTACCAATATAAAAACTGGTATGAATTTAAATCAATTATAGAAAAATGTATTACCCACTAATTTAACAAATTAGAAAATATATCAAAATTGACCACTGCCATCATTTCCAGTCACAAAAGGCAGCTCTATAAGCTCTAGAAATCTTCTTGGCAATATTTCTTTGCAGCCAAAGCATTTCATTTCCCAGAAGTCAGTAATTTAAGGGTCTCCAATAGGGCGGTGCCTTCAGGAACCACGTGACTGCTATGGAGTTCGCTGATTGGTAGTTGTGTCCCCTCCTATCTCTTGAAAGAGGCAAAAATGATTCAGTGGGTGATGTGTTTCTATGGAATTAACATTTGTTTCTTACAGGCTGTCACACAGGTGTTACTTCTTCTCAAGACCTAGCTCCCATGTTGAAGGAAGAAAAAAAAATTACTGAGCCTAGTTTAAAAGACTTCGAGAAGTTCAAATTATGCTTTCATGGAATCCCACCTAAGAAAGCTTGCCGGCCTAAAACCATGAAGGCAAACAAAACCAGATTAAAACATATAACGTCAGTAAACGGGTTAACGTGTATATTGTTATCAAACACTATTACTGTCTGATGTCATGGGATTACACGGAAGGCTTTTAGGAAATGATTCTGTTTTGTAAAAAAGACACCTGTACTGGTTCACTCTCAACTTCATTCCAGAACACACACTCCCTGAGTCCTCTCTCTCTCTAAGGGCCAACGTTTCAATTCACCAATTCACCAGGCTTTCCAAGGCTACCCCAGACTGTATCACAGGAAAAGATTTGAAGATTTGAAGACGGCTTACCCCAGATATGAGAAACACTTTGCAGAAGTCCAAAACCGGCAGAATCTGAAGAAAACTGGCAGCTTCCAGGGTGTCTTGAAGGTTGTCCATGTTAAGAGAAAGCTTTGCAGTATAAATGAAATCAATAATTTTCCTTAAGCCGACTTTGCTCACACCGTGAAGCTTAATGCACATTAAATCTTGTTCTTTCATTCCACCTTAAATAAAAAGACATTCAATGAAAGGAGTGTAGGTAATTTAATTAAGGTCAAACTCACTTCTGCTGCTAATTAGATGCAATAAAATCAAGGAAGAGTTTTATTCTACGTAAGCATTCATGTCAGAGTCAGACTTCTACATATTTTACAGTTAAAAGAAAGTACTTAAGAAGGAATAGCTCTATACTAATGGAAGTCGTATATAATGTGAGAGCTTCCAAAACGTTCTCCTGTCACTTCCTATCTTTTGATGGGTTCAAGATTGTCTTAGTCAGACCCAGAGCCTCTGGTAGAGCATCCAGATGTGCAGCTGGAAAAAAGAAGTTGTGAAACAAAAGTGGACGGAAGTATGAAAAAGGCACATCTGGTTCCCAAGTTTTAAAAACCGCCACCTACAACTACATGTACTGGGTGTATATTCCTTTGGAAACGATTTCTTCTTGGAAAGACAAGATCTAAAGAATTGAATTTCACTTTAGAGACAAAAATATGGAAATCTGCCTTTTTCAGATTGTTTTAATGGGGGTGCAGAATTTAACAAGCCACCCTACCTGTAAACATTGCCTTGAAGTAATCACTAGCAGAGGCCATCATGACTCTATGCACAGGGAAGGCGTCATCTGTGTCACCAGGCATCAGGGTCACATCGCAAAGCAATCCTTCAAGTCGAAGCTGGTCAAAGCCCTACACCAAGAGCATGAGGTGAGCCACAAATCAGAGTGGAATGGGTATGCCAATTTCTGTTCACTAAAATTCTGTGTATACATTTGATGGGTGTTTTAGAAGATAAAACCAATAGAATAATTAATTACTCAGAAGAAAACCAAACAACTTACTTGATGTGGCATGACGTCGATTTAATGCAAAGTAGGAAAAGGTAAAATTAAGACTAATTTAGATTAAGAGCACATATGGGAAGAGTATATACATTCACTTCCTTATGCAACTACTGGCTTTATCTTATTTTGAAAAGAAATTACCACATACGCTTTCATTTTCCTGCGTGCAGGATTAGGGTGGTAGATAACATGCTTTCTGTAATAATATATTTATAGTTCTTCTATTGTACATTCTGAACATATCCTGTTCTTTTTAGCTTTGTGGGGTTTTTTGCTTTTTATGGATTTATTTTTTATTTGAGAGAGCGAGGGAGCATGGGGATGGGGGCGGGGTGGAGTGGCAGAGGGAGAGGGAGAGGGAGAATATTAAGCAGGCTCCTCACCCAGCACAGAGCCCACATGGGGCTCCATCTCACAGCCCTGAGATCAAGACCTGAGCCGAAACCAAGAGTAGGACAATTAATGGACTGAGCCACCCAGACGCCCCTAGATTTTGTTCTTTCTGAGAAAGAAAGGTATAGAGAGCCTGTGTTAATTGCAAGAAAGGAGTTCCTTTCTACTAACTAGATTGTTCCATCTCTTTGAGAATTAGGGATTGTCTTAGATATCCTTATATGCGGAAGATTGCTGCTGCTTGGTCAATTATCCTTCAGGTATCAAGTTTGGACTTTGATTACCTTTGGAAAAAAGAGCTCAGGTAGTGCTAACATGGGACATAATTGTTCCCAAATACCTAAAGTTCAGTGGAGAATTAATAGGTTGTCACCCACAATTCGGGGCCCTTGCGAGAAGAGGCCCTATTGGTTAGCTCTTCCGCTCGCTCCCATGATGCTCCCAACCTATGACAAACAGACAGTTGTTCCTTTGCTCTCTTCTTGGAAGAATGAAACAATTTGAGATGATAATACGCTGGTAAAATGCACAAGAGGGAGACAATACGTAATTTAATACTGAGGCTCAAAAATGAAGATTCTAGCAGGATTTCCTCTATAGTTCCAAATGGTAATAAATTATTATTAAAAGTCAGGAAGGCCCTCATACAAGTTACTTTCTAATATATATTGTAATGTAATAACGTAACATAACAAGAACTAACAGCAATGAGTACTCCATCCCCTTCACATTTTAATGACCCCAAATAAAACTTTTATTTAAGGTTGTGTTTCACAGATTTAAGAAGCAAAAGGCTTGACATACTGAAGAATGCAGTTTGAGAAATATTGATCCTCCCCATATGTAAAATATAAATCTCAGCCTAAACATCTTCTCATCATAATTTTTAAATTGCTTTTTAAAGAAAATGCTTGAATCTACAGAACTGGAACTTCAAAGAGATAATGTGATCCAGCCACTTTCTCTCTGGAGAGAGATATAAATATTTTTATTCCAAAAATATTTATACATTATACATATACTTTAGAACAGGATTATGTATCATATTTTTCTTTCTCCAACAGTGACTGACATATGTTTTTGTTCACAAATATCAAATCTTTCACAAATGCCTCTTTTCTTCTATAAACACAAACATTCTATACCCTGCCCTTGATAGTTTCCATTTTTCCATTGCTAAATGATCTCTAGCCTCTCTTATTTAGAGAAGTGAAGGTAAAAAGCGATGTCCATTGTAGGGGAATAGTCTCATGCAGAAGGTAAAAAGTAGCTCTTTGAAAATTCATAGGCAGGAGGCTACAGTGCAGTAAATTTAAGGGGGGTTGCCTTTCAAAGGCAGACGAGCACTGGGAATTACCGAAAGTGACCATGGGGTGGGGCCAGGACTGTCAAGAAATTGACTGAGATGGAGGGAACCATCAAATAGGAGAGTTGAGGGACTAGCATGTTTGCATTCCCCGCTGCCCGGTACACAGTTGGCACTTAATATATGTTCGATTTATGTTCAGTTACTGCAGGAACAAACAACCCTGATTCTACCAAGAAGCTGCCACCACTTGGTATTTTAAAACCATGGGGTCATGTTGAGCAGAGTTTTAGTTTTGGGCCAAGCTGATGAGAAACCAGGAATTTCATTTGGGAAACTTCTCCCAATAATAAAAACCAATTGTGCCCACGGTGCTTCTTTGTATTAAACTGTAATGGCTAAGAAGAGAGAAGAGGAATTGAACCAGGGTTGGGGGGGAAGGGTTGACTCACAAGGGCTTGGCCTTTTTCTCCGTCAGACAAATTGCAGGTTTAAAAAAAATGAAATATGTGCTTGTTATAAAAATAGAAGATATAAATTGAAAACTAAAACACCATTTCTACATATAGGAAGTAATTATTGTTAACGGTTTAATATATATATGTCCAGGCCCTCCCTTCCTTCCTTCCTCACTTTCTTTCTTTCAAGAATTTATTTATTTCTTTGAGTGAGAAAGCGAGAGAGAGAGAGAGAGAGAGCATGAGCCGGGAGCGGGGGGCCGGGGAGGAGAAGGAGAAGCAGGTTCCCCACTGAGCAAGGACCCTGACGTGGGACTCGATCCCAGGACTCTGGGATCATGACCTGAGCTGAAGGCAGGTGCTCAACATACCGAGCCACCCAGGCGCCCCTCCAGGCCTCTTTATACGTATGCATAATGTACTGTTTGCTTATATGTATAACGGGATTTTAAAAAGTAGAATACTCTACATATTATTGTGCCTGTTAACAATTCACTTGAGGGCGCCTGGGTGGCTCAGTGGGTTAAAGGCTCTGCCTTTGGCTCAGGTCATGATCCCAGGGTCCTGGGATCGAGCCCCAGGTCGGGCTCCCTGCTCAGTGGGGAGCCTGCTTCCTCCTCCTCCTCCTCTCTCTCTCTCTCTGCCTGCCTCTTTGCCTACTTGTGATCTCTGTCAAATAAATAATTTAAAAAAAATTCACTTGAGCACATAAAATGGACAGTATTCTATACACACAGATCTACTTCATTCTTTTTAGGGGATTCCGTCATGCTGGCACCATTCATTATTCAACTGTTCCCCTCTGGACACTTGGGCCAACTCTCAACTTTTGCCATTGCAAGCAATGTTGCAACAGACCTCCTTGTATATATACTTACCTGTGTAAGTAGATCTGTGGGAGGTATTCATAAAAGTGGAATTGCTGGTTTGAAGACAACGTATTTTTAACATTTTAATAGCTACTGGCAAGTTAAAGCATATGGTTTATCTTGGGAAACTGATTATACCTTGGGTACTGGCAAAAAAGATGTCAAAATACCAGTGCAGTGAGACTAGGTACTGTATGCCACTTTGCTTCATTTTTAGTCATGAAAAAAATTCCTGAATCTTCTCTAAGGTTTATACAGATAATTATCTGTGAAAGGCAATCATGACTTATTCTGTCAAAAGCAGTGATTGTATCCAATCCGTTATTTTCTTCCACTAAAAACAACAAAAGCCCAAGCGACAAACAAACAAAACCCTCAGTTCATTTGCTAGCCCTTCTGCCTTTAAACCATTCCTACAAGTACCTCATACTTGGGAACTGAATGATGTTACTAGGCTCCATTCCTATTCCTTATTATTCCTCCTTTTTCCTTTCGAACAAAGGAATAGCGGATACTTCCTGTATCATTATCTGTGTCCTTTCTCATTTTGTCCACATTCTATTAAAATATTGCTTGTTGAGGTATATACTCAATCCTCAAAATCTGGATGCCTCAGCTAAGACACAAGGAGTTTTTACACGCTTCACAAATCTGATCATTTTGCTTCCCTTTGCACCATCTTAAAAAAAAAAAAATCCTCTGCCCTTCCTCAATATGATCTGGGATCCCCAGAGAAAGGGAGCTGAAGCTCCAAGACCACTTTCACCACATTCTGAGTCTCTTTTATTCTAAACCTAATTTATCTACCTTTGCCAAAATGTCTGCTTCTGTGAGGTTCTGCATTTATTTTCACCACATACGAAGCAGTTTCCCTTACTGTAGATTTCACAACCTTTATTTTCAACTGCATAAATGAACAATCCCAACATCCAATTCCATATGTGCCAATTTTATTCCTGATTATTGCTATCTTTATCCAAATAAGATCTTTCAATTCAGATTGTTTCATACAGATTCTAAATATCTTGTTTGCATGCTGTTATCTGTTTATCCCCACTCTGTCTCAAGAGAAAAAAAACCTGAAGTTCCTTCTACCATATATTCTGTTGTATAGAAGACAGTCATTTCTCTAAACAACTTTTATACTCTAATTTTGTGAAGAAGGCACACATTCAAAGAAAAGGGGAGGTTATTCTCCTCCACAATTCTCACCTGCCTTCTATATATCTACCTTTGGCTTTCACTCCAATAAATCTCTGGCCCTATTTAATTCTAGGAAGACCCTCAAAGATATCCTCATGGGCAGCTGGCTGGCTCAGTTGGTGGAGCAGGGACGTGAGTTTGAGCCCCACGTTGGGTGTAGAGATTACTTAAATAAAAAAACTTACAAAAAAAAAAAAGATAGCCTGCACACTTAAAATGTGCCCTTTTATTATAAAATCATTTTCTTCCACCAGATTTGTATTCATTCCTCTTGTCAAAATTCTATAAAGTCTGTTGTTTCTCTTTGTGTTCGAGTTCACCAAACACAGATACAGCTCTGCTTTACCAAAATGGCGCCAAGTTTCCAGTGAGTCTTTTAGAGTATCTGTAAAATGGTTCCTGTTGCTTTAACTGAACTTCTTTCTGCCCCAAGCCATATTTTAGTTCTTTATTTTCTATTTCTTCTGGGCCTTGGGTTCCACTGACACAGAGATTATTATCTGTTCTTGGTTTCTTTACTCTAACATCTCTCTTTCCCTCTCCTATAAAACTCCCCACATCTATTTTTTTTTCCTTCTTCTACACATACTTTTGTGTGTGTGGGGGGGGGGAAGACCTGAGCATTAGGAAAAAAAAAAGGGCTTTTCTGTTCCCTGTATTAAACTTACCCAATGTATCAAAACTTCAAATCCTATTAAGTAGAGGCAGGTATGTACGTAATACCCTGAAAGACTGAGCCATTTTAAATGAGTTTGATAAATTTTTAAATGGTCACATTAAAACACAAGGGGATATGTGTTGACATTACACAACTATAGTACAGAAACCATATGAGCTACAAATAATTACTACCAAAAGTTGGTTGGATGTCAATAGCTTTCACATTCAATATAATGTCATTTTGAAAAAAGCTAGATTGATAATTTGGGGCATTAAAAAGCAATCTGATAAGCAAATATTTCCATTAAATTCTGCACGAAGTAACTTACTAGCATATTGTATCAGTTTTTATCAGTATAATATTGAAAAGGAAGTGGGATAAAAAGGAAATGCATCCTGAAAAGAGCAATAAAGATTATTAATGGAAAATATGTTTTACGAACAAAGATAAAGGAACTCAAGAAAAGGTTAAGGAATGGGCTTATTCCCATCTTTAAGTAAATGTAATAATGTATTTGATCAAAACAATACCATATCCATGTTTTTATGATACTGTTCTTCATTTAATTCAGAGGACAGAAAAGGAACAGATGCATGTTTAAGGCAAAAGAGCTATACAGACTGGATATAAAAGTTCTTATTAATCTGAATTAAACTCTGCTCTTATTATGTAACACTGTGTGGAGTAAAAAACTCCCAATGGCTTTCTATCAGTGTTGTATCACAACATAGAAATTTAAAGATTTTCTGCTTTGTATTGCTTTTTTAAGATTTTAAGTGATCTTGGGGCACCTGGGTGGCTCAGTGGGTTAAGCCTCTGCCTTCAGCTCAGGTCATGATCTCAGGGTCCTGGGATTGAGCCCCGAGTTGGGCTCTCTGCTCAGCTTCCCCCTCTCTGCCTGCCTACTTCTCTGCCTACTTGGGATCTCTCTCTGTCAAATAAATAAATAAAATTAAATTAAAAAAAGATTTTAAGTAATCTCTATACTCAACCTGGGGTTCAAACCCATAACCCTGAGATCAAGAGTTGCGTGCTCTACCAACTGAGCCAGCCAGGCACCCTTGGAATTTAAAGATTATTTTAATCTGGCCCCAGCTCAACTGTTCAACCTTATTTTTCATGATCTTCTTAAGTACTCCAACCTACTTTATCAGGTTGTTGTCTAGACTGGCTCATTGGTAAAAACCAGGCTTACCTCTTTTCTAGTACCTTTATTTATGACATTATTTTTCACATAGAATATCCTCCTTCCTTCAAAGCCTACTTCAAATTTGACCTCCTTTGTAAAGCTACCTCTAACCAAATCTCTGAAATAATCAGGCACCTTTAGTTGGAGTCTTACAATTTAGCATTTAATTATATCCTATATATTTTTTGTTTTCAGCGAAGATGAAATAACAGGGACTGGATTTACCTTACCTCTTGAAACACCTTAAAACCAGACAAAATATATGAAAAAAAAAAGTTTAAAACTGCATGAAGGAGAAGGATCTGTGAAAGATGAGAGGCAAGTTAGATGAGCTCCATGATTGTTCTGGACTTTCTAAGAACAGAGGTATGGGGAGTAGCAACCCAGGCGAGGCCCAGTATTCTCTCCTGATGAGTCCTGCGGGAGTCAAGGCAGCTAGGTTTGTAGGGTAGAACACAGGAGAAGACATCTGCATAGAGAGGGGGCTATGGAGATCAAAAAATAAATAAAATAGGGGCGCCTGGGTGGCTTAGTGGGTTAAAGCCGCTGCCTTCGGCTCAGGTCATGATCCCAGGGTCCTGGGATCGAGCCCCACATCAGGCTCTCTGCTCAGCGGGGAGCCTGCTTCCCTTTCTTTCTCTCTGCCTGCCTCTCTGCCTACTTGTGATCTGTCTGTCAAATAAATAAATAAAATCTTTAAAAAAATAAAAATAAATAAAATAAAGTAAAATAAAATGAAATACAATTTAAAAAGTCTTCCTCAAGTATTCAGGTGAGTACTGATAAGTGTATTTGTCTGGGGAAAGAACCACCCAGAAGGAGCCCAAGAAAACACTGCAAGCCTCACCAGGGGCTGAGCATAATTCATTCCAACCACCAAAATGGCAACCTTATCTTTCTAGGGCCTTAGAGTACTCATAAGTATTTGCCTCAGCACTGGGAAAAAAGTTTGCCCTAGAATAAATAAATGATGTTTTGGTGTGACCCCACAAAGCTTAAAAGTTAATGAAAAATAGGTTAATAAAAGCAAAAGAATTAGGGAAGGAAATCAGAATGCAAAGTATGACCAAACTGAGGGTGAGTGTTCCACTCTATCCCCTACTTTTCCCCCCCAATATATGCCAAACTGGAGTTAAGGTACCATGTCACCTTGAGGCAGTCATCGGGGAGCAGAGAAAAGTCCCAAAACTCAGAGAGAGCAGAAAAAATCCACTTTACTTTTATTTCCCTCTGCTCTTTTGCGTCCTGATCTCCAGGCAATTCCAAGGCCCTGTTGGCAGCAACAGTGACAGTGGGGGTGGCAAAGGCCGAAAACTGAGGGAGAGGAAACTCCCTCTTTGGTCAGAGGACCTGTGGTCATTCCTCTGCAATAGATGCGTCTCTGCATTTGGACCAGGCTCTGGGTTCAGCAGTGGTCAGTGAATGGCAGAACAGGATGAATAAAACCCAGCTTTCAGGCCAGAGGACCACAGAGAACGCCCTAGAGAACGCGACAGTACTGGAGAGACGGTCAAAATGGAGGAGCATGGAAAAGAGACCTGGCAAAGTTCCACACCATGGAATACTTCTCAACAATAAAAAGAAACAAATAACTGATAGACACAACAAAGTGAATGGATCTCAGAGATATTAGACGAAGTAAAAGAAGCCAGTCTGAAAAGCCTCCAGAGTGTTCGATGCCATTTATGTAATACTCTCAAAAGGACAAAACTGCTGTGACAGGAAACAGATCAGTTAGAGGCAGAGATGAGTGTGACTACCAAAGAGTAAAAGAAGTACAATGTATCTGTTAAAACTCATACATGGAGGGGCCCCTGGGTGGTTCAGTTGATGAAGCATCTGCCTTCGGCTCAGGTTGTGATCCCAGGTCCCAGGATCGAGCCTCGCCTTGGTCTCCCCACTCAGCTGGGAGCCTGCTTCTCCCTCTGTCCCCCCTTTCATGCTTTCTCAGGTGAATAAATAAAATCTTTAAAAATAAATAAATAGGGGCACCTGGATGGCTCACTTGTTAAGCGTCTGCCTTCAGGTCAGGTCATGATCCCAGGGTCCTGGGATCAGACCCGCATCGGGCTCCCTGCTCAGCAGGAAGCCTGCTTCTCCCTCTCCCACTCCCATTGCTTGTGTTCCCTCTCTTGCTCACTGTATCTCTCTCTGTCAAATAATAAATAACATCTTTAAAATATAAATAAATAAATAAATAAATAAATAAATAAAACAAACTTGTAAAAGTAAAACCAAAACCAAAAACCAAACAAACTCATAAAGGTACGATCCAATAAAAAAATCCATTTTACTGTATGTTAATTTACAAAGTAAAGATGTAGAAAGATGGCAAAAGATTTGTCAATTTAACACTAATTAAAAGAAAGCTGGCATAGGGTTGCCTGGCTGCCTCAGCTGGTAGAGCATGCAATTCTTGATCTTAGGGTTGTGAGTTCAAGCCCCATGTTGGGCATAAAGCTTACTTAGGAAAAAAAAAAAAAAAAGCTGATATGAGTATAATATCAGACAAAACAAATTTCAGAGCAAAGAACATTTATTACCACTCTGATGAAAGATCTCAGCTTCCTCCTTCAGAAACTAGAAATACAAGAGTAGATTAACCCTGGGGCATGTGGGTGGCTCAGTCAGTTAGGGGTCCGACTCTTGATTTCAGCCCAGGTCATGATCTCTGGGTTGTGAGACAGAACTCCATGTCAAGCTCTGCACTGGGCATGGAGTCTGCTCAAGACTCTCTCTCTCTCTCTCTCTGCCCTTCCCTCCCCATGCCCACATGCATACGCTCTCTAAAATAAATAAATAAATATTTTTTTAAAAGAAGAGCAGATTAATCCCCAAAAGCAGGAAGTGGAAATAATAAAGATCAGAGAGGAGATTGATGAACCATGACACGAAAAGAGAAAAAAATGATAAAACCCCAAAACCTGGTTCTTTGAGAAGATCCATACATTTGATAAGACTCTAGCCAGACAGATTAGGGAGATAAAGAGAAAAAATGTAAATTACCAATACCAGGATTGAGAGAGATGATGGTACTAGAGATGGTATAGCTTTTAAAAGGATAATAAGTAAATATGAACAACTGTATGCCAATCAATTTGACAATCAGTTGCAATGGATAAATTCCTTGAAAGATACAAGCTGCTAAAGGTTACTCTAGAAGAATACGTAACTGAATAGCTATATGTCTACCTATAAAATCAAATTTTCACTGGTGAATTCTATCAAACATTTAAGGAAGAAATAACAGCAATGCTACACAAATATATCCCGAAAATTAAGAGCAGGGAACACGTCTCAACTCACTGTATAAGGCCAGCATTATTCTAATACCAACACCAGACAAAGGTAAGAAAATTAAGAAAACTAAAACCAAAATTCCTCATGAGCATAGATGCAAAAATTCCTAAAATTTTAGCAAATAAAATTTAATAAAATATAAAAAGGATAAGCCATCACCGACAAGTGGGGTTTATTCCTGCAGTGCATGATTTCTTTAGGGTTCAGAAATCACTTAATATAAATTATGATAGTAACAAATTAAAAAGAAAAATGATGAGATCATCTCAATAGGTGCAAAGAAGTATTTGACAAAATCCAAAATCCATTTCTAAATCTTTTTTTTATAAGATTTTATTTACTTGTTTGACACACAGACAGAGATCACAAGTAGGCAGAGAGGCAGGCAGAGAGAAAGGGGGAAGCAGGCTCCCCGCTGAGCAGAGAGCCTGATGTGGGGCTCGATCCCAGGACCCTGAGATCATGACCTGAGCCGTAGGCAGAGGCTTAACCCACTGAGCCACCCAGGTGCCCCCAAAATCCATTTCTGATTAAAAAATTAAAAACATGAAACCCAACTCTCAGCAAATAGGAACAGAAAGGAACTTCCTCAGACTGACAGCTAACATCATACTTAAAAGGTGAAAGAATGAATTTTCTCCTCCCTGACATCAGCAAAATAGCAAAAATGTATACTCAACCACTTCCATTCAACATTTCTCGGGAGTCCCTATGCAGTGCAATAAGGCAAGAAAATGAAATAAAAAGCATCAGATTGGAACGAATGAAATAAATATTTTTATTCATAGGCAAAATGATTGTCTATGTAGACAATCCTACAGACTTTACAAAAAAGAGTAAGTTGGTTTATCGAGGTTACAAGATACAAGATCAATAATCATAACAAACTATATTACTCTGTCCCAGCCACAATCAGAAATTGAAATTATGTATTATAGCGTATCTAACTACCAGTTGGTACTTGCTAGTTTCTTTATTACTTTAATACATGCTAAATAACAACAATAAAATCTCATTTAACAGAGCAGGGTAATAATATACTAAAGTAGACTAAAAGGAAAGGTGGTAGGCTATCTTCCAACTGGTATCTTAATGATACACAATCAATTGGGGAGTAGTAGGATAATTTATTGTACTCTATCTTGAGTGCCAAAAAAGCTATTCCCAAGAAAAAGAATATATTCATTTCTCTATATTCTAGCTGCCCTTTAGGTAAATGAAATAAATTAAAAGCTTCAATTTTGACGAAAACTTCAACAATCTGGATTATTGAGCTTTTCTTTTATGTAATATAATTTATTCTAAATCTTTATGCCTTCTCTTTCTTAAAAGATTTTATTTATTTATTTGACAGATCACAAGTAGGCAGAGAGAGGGCAGGCAGGCGGGGGGGGGGAAGCAGGCTCCCCGCTGAGCAGGGAGCCTGACGCGGGGCTCGATCGCAGGACCCTGAGATCACGACCCGAGCTGAAGGCAGAGGCTTAAACCACTGAGCCACCCAGGTGCCCCATATGCCTTCTTTTTTTTAAATTGAAGTATAGCTGACACAGAATGTCACATTAGATTCAGGTGTGCCATATAGTGATTTGACAAGTTTATATGTTACTTTGTGCTCATCACAAGTGTTGCTACCCTCTGTCACCATATGACACTACTACAATACCATTGACTGTATTCCCTACGCTGTGCCTTCTATTCCTATGACTTATTTATTTTGTAACTGAAAGCCTTTACCTCCCACCCCCCTTTACCCATGTTGCTCATCCCCCCAACCCTCTCCCCTCTGGTAACCATCAGTTTGTTCTCTATTTATGGGTCTGTTTCTGCCTTTTGTTTGTTTAGGTTTTTTGTTTTGGGTTTTTTTTTTTTACATTTTACATTTAAGTGAAATCATACAGTATTTGTCTTTCTCTGTTTCACTTATTTCACTCAGCATAATATACTCTAGGTCCATCCCTGTTGTCATAAATGGCAAGAGCTCTTCCTTTTTTATGGCTTAGTAATATTTCATCATATATATGATTCATATATTCATATTATGTTTCATTATGTATAATATATAACTTTTATTCTTAACACAAATAGAATTGTCAATAAAAACTTAAGATTTACAGACACTATATTTAAAAAGATAATACAGTTTAGAGTGAGATTAAAAGAACCAAATTATAAAAACAAATTTGCAGTCATAAAACCTGTGTTCAAGTCTTAGCTGTTGTCAGTTACTGGCTATGTTGTCCGGGTAAGCCTCCCAACCTCCCTGAGCTTCAGTTTCCTAATCTATAAAATGGAGAGAATAAGACTGGCCTTTTCTACCTCACAATATTGTTTAAAGTTATCAATGAGGCAAGTATATATGAAAGTTTTTATAACTGCCAGCCAAATTCATTTATTCTGCCAAGAATACAAATAATAGCAGTGAAAAGCACTGAGTATTTCCTCTGCGCCAGGTGATGAGCTACACTCTTCGTATGTATTTCCTCTTTGAATGACAATAATAAGTCTTACAATAATAATAGTGGGTACTTATGAAGCAGTCACTGTGTACCCCAGCACTCAACAGAGGCATACAGAAACAACAAATTAGATCCCACATGTAGTGAATCTCACTGATAGGTCATATTAACAAGGATTAAGAGGGAGGACTAGAAGAAGCTGGAAACTTTGCCTGGCTCCCCCAAACTCTAGCTTCAAAAGCCAATTAAAGTAGATGTCAGGGGGACAGACCCCTGGGGAGTGACTGTTTTCAGAAGTCTCACTCTGCAGGATTATCCATTATATAACTGTTGTGGGAAGGACATGAGTTTAGGGCAAAGCTAGAATTCTAGTTTTATCACTTACTGCTTAATATGGGTCATTATGAATAAACAGGGGTTTACCAGAAACAAAAAGTAAAATAAGGGCATTTTAGGGATAGGAAGTGGGTGCAAAGACTGAAGTGTGGAAAAAAATATACATATAGAGAATAGTGAAAAGTCAGAAGTCTTCAAGCTGTTTGCCTTGACCATCTGTCCTATGAACTCTAGTAAGGTTAAGCAGAAGCAAAGATCATATGACTGAAATGAAAAAGGACAGGGGATTGGCCAGGCAGTGATGACAGAACAACAAAGGACTATAAAACCAAAGGTGCTTGGCAAAAATGCTGGTAAGTCATGTTCTCATAAGGAATTTGTATCTAGGATATACAAAGAACTCTTATGACCGAATAAAAAGATAAATAACCTAACTACAAATTGGGAAAAGGATATGAATAGACAGTTCTTAAAAGATGATAGACAAATGGCTATAAGCACAAATGAAAAGACGGTCAACATCATCAGCCCTCAGGGAAGTACAATGCAAAACCACAAGATACTGTGTCACACCTACCAGTATGGCTACACTTAAACAGAGATAATTAGTGTTGGCAAGAATGTGCTAAAATTGGGGGCGCCTGGGTGGCTCAGTGGGTTAAGCCGCTGCCTTCGGCTCAGGTCATGATCTCAGAGTCCTGGGATCGAGCCCCGCATCGGGCTCTCTGCTCAGCAGGGAGCCTGCTTCCTCCTCTCTCTCTGCCTGCCTCTCTGCCTGCTTGTGATCTCTCTGTCAAATAAATAAATAAAATCTTAAAAAAAAAAAAAAAAAAGAATGTGCTAAAATTGGAATCCTCATGCATTGTGGGTGGAAATGGCAAATGGGGCAGCCACATTGGAAAACACCCTGGCAGTTCTTCAGAAGTTTAAAACACAGAATTACTGTATGACCCAGCAATTCCACCCCTAGGTATACATGAAAGATAAATGGATAAATAAAACCATGTCCACAGAGACTTCTCCCTGAAGGTTCACAGCAACATTACTCATAATAGCCAAAACATTACTCATAACAGCCAAAAAGTAGAAAAAATAAAACCCAAATGTCCATCAATGAATGGATGATTTTTTTTTTAAAGTGGTATATCCATATAATGGAATAGTATTCAGTCATAAAAAGAAAAGAAGCACTGATACAGGCTACAACATGCGTGAACCTTGAAAACATGATGCTAAGTGAAAGAAGCCAGACACAAAAGACCACATATTGCATTGGTAGGAAATGTTCAGAATAGACAAGTCTATAGAGACAGAGAGTAGATTAGTGGTGGCTTAGGTTTGGGGAAAGAGTTGGAAGGAGATGTGGAGTGACTGCTAATGGATACAAGGTTTCTTTTGGAGCAGACGATAATGTTCTCCAACAGATTGTGGTGATATTTGCAAAAGCCCGTGAGTATACTAAAAACTAAAACCACTGAATTATGCACTTTACACGGGTGAATTAGATGGTATATGAATTATATCTCCATAAAGCTGTTTTTAAGGCACAAAAGTGCCAAGGAAGAGTATGAGGCAATGAATGACCATAAACTGGGGCAGTAAAAGAAAAATGCTGACAACCTGGGATAATAGGTGAAGCCAAAGGTAGGAAGCTCTCCATAGGAAATAACCATAACTACAGTAGCACTAAAGGAGTGAAGAAAATGAGATAGTCCTTGATTTTACCAGTTACTACTCAAGCAAACCCTGGTTAACCTTCCTTAATTGAGTGAAAGCAATTTGCTCTGCTAACTACATCATGGATTCTCTGGAGATCCGTTCAAGGTTCTAGGAATCCAAGCCTAATAGGTATCACAATTCTTTAGGCCCTTTCTTCGACAGCTGAGTTTGCGAAAGCCTGTTTAACAGAGACAACTTTTTTTCTTTGGCTCAAATGGAATAAAATAAAATGGATATTTATGACGCACCTCACTTTCCCATCAATTGTCATATTTAATCCTCCATCTCTTAACCATTTTATAGATAAGGAAACTGGCCCAGAGAGGATGGAGGGCTCCCAAGGTCATATAACTAGGGGTAAAATTAGGATTCCAGGTTTGGCCTAAATTCATGTCTGTCCCACTAGAGGTATGCAGTGGGTAACCTTGCAGAGTGAGACTTCTGAAAACACTTTCTCCCCATGGGTCCCTTCCCCTGACAGTGACTCTCGATGCCTTTTGAAGCCGAAGTTTGTGTGATTGCTAATTTTAAAACAATGATAACTTTTACACATTAAACACTTCTCCAACTTGTTCCCTTGACAACCACACACCTAAGATTAGATACAGGGAAAAAGTTCTCTGTTACTGCTGCTACTTAAAAATCTCCACTTTGTGAGAACATCATCTTTAATGGACTTTTAAAGAGAGCAAAGTTCGGCAATAATGATAGACAGTGGGTAGCTCCATGCCACTACAGAAAATAGTATAACAACAACAACAACAACAAAGGTCACCTGATGAAAGATCACCTTTACTCGATATGAACTCTCTAGTTACTTTCACCAGTCAGGACCAACAAAGGCTGAACTACAAGGTAATATCACCAAGTGTCTAAGTATCTAAGACCCAGTCATACTGGTTTTTGTCAATAATTATATATATATATATATATATATATACACATATATATAGTAACAATATATAATAATTATATATTATATATGTATATAATAATGTATATTATATATATATAATTTTTAAATTTCAATTCAATTTAGTTAACATAGCATAGTATTAGTTTCAGGGATAGAATATAGTGATTCATCAGTTGCATTTCACACCCAGTGTTCATTCCTTTAAGTGCCCTCCTTCATGCCCATCACCCAGTTACCCCAGCCCTCCACCCCTCTCCCTCCAGCAACCCTCACTTTGTTTCCCATAGTTAAGAGAACAATTATCTTTTTTAAAGTACACAGTCTATACACAAACATATTTCCATTGTAAAAAAAAAATTAAACAGTGCAAGATTGTACAGAGCAGAAAATATAAGATAACATTCACCAGCCTCCCTAATGTTTCCAGACCTTTTGCTGTGCGTTTACATTCGTACATATATCGTATAGTCTTTTTCTTTTTTGAAAAAGTGATTGATTTGAGAGAGAGAGAGCACAAGCAGGAGGGGGAGAGGGAGAGAGAATCTCAAGCTGCTGAGAGCGGAGCCCAACATGGGGCTCGATCTCATGATCCTGAAATCAGGACCTGAGTCAAAACCAAGAGTCGGGTGCTCAACCAACTGTGCCACCCAAGCGCCCCATTTATTGTATAGTTTTTCTGCCAACAGATGGGTTATACACTACATACTGTCCTGTAACTTTAACAGCTTTATTGAGATGAATCGACATGCTATACAATGCACTTATTTATAGTGTAGAGTTCAGTGGCTTTTAGCACATTCACAGATAATGTGTGCAACCAAATCCACAGTCAATTCTAGGATATTCTCATCATCTCAAAAAGAACTCCTGGAGCCGTTAGCGCCTTCATATCCTTGCATTCTCTCCAACTCTAGGCAACCACTAGTCTACTTTCTGTCTCTATATATTTCCCTCTTCTGGCCATTCTGTCTGAATGGAATCATATAAAATACAGCCTTTTCTGACTGGCTTCTCTCACTTAGCACAAAGTTTCTAAGGTTCCATAGCCTTGAATAACCAATAATCAAACCATTTACATAGAGATCTCCTAGTCAAGACACATTTTGGAGATAAGACAAATGAAGCCCAGAAAAATTACAAGCTTCTCCCTCCTGACCCTCACATTTCTGCTGATGAGACCCACAGCACAACAAACCATAAAACCTAGCTCCCATTACAAACCAAAATAATGGAAGATATGATCTCAGGGAATTACATTTGGAAACTAGAATGGAATTTAGAGATCTCCTAGTCAAGACACATTTTGGAGATAAGACAAATGAAGCCCAGAAAAATTACATGACCCAACAAAGCCATACAGCAAGCAGACGGCTCTCTTATTACATTATATATATGCTATACTGCCCACCAAACTCCATATACTATATACTATATACTGCTTTACCTTAATGGTCATTGACCAGGAATATGCATGAAATTCACCTGGGGAGATTGCTTTGAAAAATACATTCAGAACAATTTTTCTTTATCTTACTAGAGGGAGCACTGATATAATTTGGGTCTATCTAGAAGACATTGAGGAACATCCAGTAGTATATTGTTTCCTAATTCAGCCATGCAACAGAGGTCAGGGGTTGTCCACAACCACGGGAAGTATCAGGACTGCTTGTCCTTGTGCTAATTAGCTCCAGGTTGCAGTTTTTGATAGGTTGGGGTTTTGTTTTGGGTTTTTTTTGGCTTTTTATTGTATTTCTGTCCTCTCCTTTGAGGTCAGTTATTACCTCTTACATCTCACAATGTGTTTGCATCCAGCCATCCTTATCCATACTCCCACACCTACTATCATCAATGCGAGCTGAGACACCAAGTAAGTATGATCTTCAGAACTATGATAAAGGTGACAGTAAAACAGGTCACGAGTGAGGAACCAGGAAATTCAGCGTAGGGACTTGGTGATATGTATATCGGCAGAGACAGAATGGAAAGTCAATGTTGCCAGACATAATATTCTATAAGAAAGTGGCCAACAGCAAGACCTCCCTCATACAAACCAAACAAACAGTAAACTCTGGGTTTGTTTTTTCTGTTTTTTTTTTTTGTTTTAACATCAGGAAGGTATGTAGTTTTCCCCTCAAGGTTTCTTCCTTGAGGTTTGTTTGCTCTTCTTTTAATTAATGAACTTAATTTTTTTTAGAGCAGTTTTAGGTTCACAGCAAAATGGAACAACAGGGACAGAGGGTTCCCATGGGTACCCCGTCCACACACATGCATGCTCCTCGCCCCCCACTACTGACATTCCACACCACAAACACCCTGGGTCGTTTTTAAATCCATTTAAATATTATACAAGGGACAGTTTAGATTACCTGTAACACCACCGAACTGTGGGTATTGCTGGTAAAGATGCGTGTGGTCCCTGCCCTGGAAGACTGCAGATGGGATGAGAGACCCATTTCGCTGCTTCCAAGGGACAATTTCATGTGCTGGTCCTCCTCTTCCACTAGAGATCTGAAAAGGTGGATAAATCAGAAGAAAGGCAAGTTAAAAGTTGCCTTTTATATACTATACTTTCATATACTACAGAAATATAATTCACAATAATGGCATTGTTTAGAGAAATAACCAGTTACTAGTGCCAATCAATTGACTACGATATAGACGGAATTTTGTTTCGTTGTGCTTTAGGCTCGTGCCATTGTACATCCTAGAAGAAATTATCTTCTCTATTTGTAAAAAAACTTTTCAAGGTCAGAAAAAAAAAGTTAGAAGTGAGAAATCAACCTAAAAGCTGATTCAAAACTACACACACAAAGGGTTGTTTTTTTTTTTTTAAATCTCTAAAAAAAAGTTTAAAAGTAAAGTTTAAAAGTTTAAAAGTAAGTTAGCTAGGGTTGCAAATATATTAAAAGTAGTTGGGTCAGGATTTGAACATAAATCTACTGTGATTCCAAATTCCAAAGACCCCATTAACAAAAGTCAAAGATTAACTGTGACAGTAATAGACTGCTTCCTCTTCTGTCATTAGTTATAGTTCTAATTAACCCCCAGCGGAACGAAAACTCTCACACGTGAAGGAATTTCTTTTTCTAGCAATATCTCTCACTCATCTTTTTGGGATTATTCAGTTCAACCGCTATCATCTAGTGGCATTTCCATCTTTTCTAAGAAATAAAAAGTGAAAATAATGAATGCGAGCTATGCCCATGTATATCTTACATTCATAATTTTTCGCAGGCCATAAAAAGGATTGGAGAACCTGTAGTCAACAGGTCAGCTTGCTTCACAGAGATCATGGAAAATATTTAATGAAGGACCTCAGGTTACACTGGATTCTGACTACCACGGTACGACCTTTTATTACCGCTTAGACTAGGCAGGCCTGGGTTTCCTCAGGTACACACTGCCAAAAGTGTCTCTGAATCATCCAAGAGCAGGGAGCGGGGGGCTCTGAATGGGTTTGTGTGTTCATGATGTAGACGGCTAATACGGACACTGGGAGAGGAAGAGGAAGAGGACATCTTCAAGCGCTAGGAACTCCACTTTTGCTATTTACCTCGAACTTCCTACATGTTGAATTATTTGTTTTTCTTTTTTCTTCTTTTTAATGATTCTCTTTATTTGAGAGCAAGCGAGAGAGGGAGGGAGGAGCAGAGGGAGGAGAAGCAGAGAGCAGAGCCCGACATGGGGCTCGATTTCACTACCCTGAGATCATGACCTGAGCCAAAGGCAGACGCTTAACTGACCGAGCCACCCAGGTGTCCTTTTCTGTTTCTTTTGTAAGGTTTTATTTTTTAAGTAAGCTCTACACCCAACATGAGGCTGGAACCCACAACCCCAAGATCGAGAGTCACATGGTCTACCGGCTGAGCCAGCCAGACGCCCCAAATTGTTTGTTTTTCTAACTCTGGCCTATCCAATATCGTGAAGATTTCACTTGTTCCCTACCATACCTGTAACCTCAGTTGACCAGTCTGAACAAGAAAAAAACCTTTAAGACTACCATACTTTAAGATCCTGCTTTTGGAATCCAGACATCAATGAGATGGCTTTAAATCTTATAATAATTAGCAAAATTCTGGCCTCAAGGGTGACATCAATTCTTCTTGAGGATATTAGAGCCATAGTATAACCAAAAATGAATTAATAATACATGACAATGTTTTATTCAACCCTCATGGATATTTAATAAGAGAATAATTTAAACAAGATTTTAACAAGCATAGCAGAAAATGAATATAGCTTTCTACTAATTTCAGAAATAGCCTTAAAAAGAATTAAATTCTATACATGACATATAGCATACACACACTCACCCATCCTTTTAAACAGCTTTTGCAGACCAACATTAAAAAGTACATAATTTTTTAAAAGCATGTTCAGTTTTGTTTTTTTTTAAAGATTTTTTTATTTATTTATTTGACAGACAGAGATCACAAGCAGGCAGAGAGGCAGGCAGAGAGAGAGGAGGAAGCAGGCTCCCTGCTGAGCAGAGAGCCCGACATGGGGCTTGATCCCAGGACCCTGAGATCATGACCTGAGCCAAAGGCAGAGGCTTTAACCCACTGAGCCACCCAGGTGTCCTAAAAGTACAGAATTAATGCGACAAGTGGGAAATAGACTGATGGCGATTGGGATCCCTAACCAGAAAATTTCCATTCAAACCGAATAATTTTAATGAAATATCCAAGAAGAATGTTCTATTATTTTCTGTATTCTCTGCACAAAACCTAGCACATGAGAATTTTAGCATGCCATTTGAATGAACACAGCATCTCATTTTTGTGGACATTTCTTCCTCACGCAGTGCTTTCAATGACCATCAATTATGATTTTTATAGAACCACAGATGTTAAAGAGACAGGAATGAAGCTGAAGCCACATTGTGCCTATGACATATCCTGGAAATTGCTTTTTTTGAAGAAATCACAGATAACAACTTGTTTGCTTGTCATTTGTCTCTAGCTCCTAAAATCGAAAAGCAGAATGTGAAAATGTAGCCCTTTCTTGGCAAGATAAAATGGTTGGCTTTCTAATTAATGACTTCAAATGCTGAAGAAGCCTTCACTAAAGTCATCTTCTTCATGACTTTGCATCAACATACTTTGACTTTTTAACATTCAGAGCCCTCCCTGTTATTTCTGCATCAGTAACAACACATGCCATGTCAACCTTCTCAGCAGATTCAAAATTCTCTTCCATCTCCTTTCCACTAAGTTTACTGACTGGATGTGGAGAGCACTGCTTTCCAACACTGCAAGGAGGTAAAAGCTCTCCTTAAAGGAATGATTCTCTGAGTAATTCCAAGGACAAACAACAGTTTTTAAATACTCATTTTTCAAGTCGTGTGGTTCAAAGCCATAAAAGGACCAGGGGTTGTCAGAAGGGGTCAGGGGACCAAGGGGGTTTTGTCTCTCCCCTCCCCACATTTGGGGACGACTGGAGCCGTGTTTTGTCATTGTAAGGGGGGTGCTTGTGCAAGTGCAACTTGTTGTGACTTGTCGCAAGTGCTTCCTTCTTCTAGTGGCATGCTGCTAAACCTCCCACCAAGGCACAGGAAAGTTCTCCATGGCAAAGATATGCTTAGGCAAAAATGTCAAGAGTGCTGAGATTGAGAAACCCTCATACAGAGGGATTAACGTACTCAGGAAAATTTTTCTAAAGCAACTTCATGTTCTAAATGACTTCCCGGTCTGAGGGTTGATACTACATGACAATGTTGGCAGTAAGAAACACAGTAGGATTATTAATTACCACTAATTCTTCTAAGACTACCTAACAAAACAGCTCTGTTTCCTTCAGCCCCACAACTTGAACAAGCAAGGGTTTACAGTAGATAAGTAGATAATGGCTTTGAAACTTAGAAGACAGTTGTGCAGGAAAGATTTGTTCTACATAAATTCATGTAAGAATAAGAATTTCGGAGTTCCAGTGGGTTAAAGCCTCTGCCTTTGGCTCGGGTCGTGATCTCAGGGTCCTGGGATCGAGCCCCACATCGGGCTCTCTGCTGAGCAGGGAGCCTGTTTCCTCCTCTCTCTCTCTCTGCCTGCCTTCTGCCTGATTGTGATTTCTCTCTCTGTGTGTCAAATAAATAAAATCTTTAAAAAAAAAAAAAAAGAATTTCGGAGTTCTGCTTAAAACAAATGCTATTTGGGTTCACTTTCACATGCTGACTTCGAATCAGGCAAATCCGGCCTGGATCAATGCTATAAAATTATTCATGGGAGAGAGTATGTTCGTCACTTTTCTGTCCCAAACTCAAATCTTGCTACGTCGGTACAGTGCATCGGGACTTCCAGCCCATCCCCCTGCCACAGGACACAGCTTATTTTCTTAACAATGACCAACCACAGAGCACCAAAGCCATCTTTCACAAAGTGTACATGAATCACTCGACTGTATGCTTGTTCAAAGAGAACAATTACTTTTTCAAAGAGCATTAGGGGAGAGATAGAAGCACTGTCTGATCATTTTACTGAAAGCATTACAAAGGTGGTCAAAAGAAACAGAAAGTCGAAGCAATTATCAGGCTAACGGGGTGATACTAACGTGCTGATCTTGCCTAAAAAAATTTCCACAATTTAAAAATCAACCCCAAGGACAACGTGTAGATGCTGTAAGCACACAAGTCAGAAAGACTTAAGTCCAAATGGTTAACAGAGAGAAAAATGTTCAAGCTCATTAGAAACCCAGCATATGCAAATTACAGCAAAGATTCCCTCTTTAAATTTATAAATGCACGGAGTTGAAGATACACTTTCGAAACTAGTGGAAACATGCGCTGTCTACGTGGCACTGTTTACCCAAACGGATTTTTAAGTTTTTTTTAAAAATCATCAAATGGGCGCAGTGAACACTGGGACGACTGAGGGTTGTGTGTTCCACGTCTGATCTGGTAGGTAGGTCGCAGCCAGAGTGTTCTGTCACTGGCTGAAATTTGTTTTCTATAGTGAATAGTTCTGCAGAGGTGAATAGTTTGGTATGTGTTCTATAAGGAAGCTATACTCTCAGAATTCACTGCAGCAACTGGGCTTGCTGGCGTGCAGTGTGAGTAAGGGAAGAACATCTCACAACTGCATCACTTGGCTCCAAAGCCTCAAACACTCTTCCAACGCTCCCTACCTAAATAAATACATAGGAAAAGAATTAAAATTTTGAAAATTCACCCCCAACCCACTGGGATGAGTACTTTTGGGTTTAAAAACTGGGGTCTTAGCTTGGTAAACGAAGAAATACCATCTCAGTTTCTTGCTTTCTATCACTGCAAGCACTAGATGGTGTTACACAGAAAGCTAGGTGAGCGCTAACTTCCTTGTCGAGGAAAAGGGGTCATTTTAGTGCTCTTTGAAATTATTAGCACAAAAACACGTGAAACACTTGACTGTTTTTGGTGGAGATATTCTAGGTGGCTGGGGGGATGAATCAGAGAAAACTTCAAAGGTACAAGTATATGAATAACACCTTTAACTTTTTTTTTTCTGTTTAGTTCCCAGTTAGCTTCATAGCACCATTATATTACAAAGTGGTTAAACCTATCAGTGTATTTTTTAAAGATTTTTAAAAAACTAATCTCTATACCCAACATGGGGCTCGAACTCATCACCCCAAGAACAAGAGTCCCATGTTCTTCCCCCATCAATGATTTTAATAACACAAAAGAGCAGGGGTTTCTAAGTTAGTGTTAAGAGTGCTATACAAGGGGCGCCTGGGTGGCTCAGTGGGTTGAGGCCTCTGCCTTCAGCTCAGGTCATGATCCCAGGGTCCTGGGATCGAGCCCCGCATCGGGCTCTCTGCTCCGCAGGGAGCCTGCTTCCCCCTCTCTCTCTGCCTGCCTCTCTGCCTACTTGTGATCTCTGTCTGTCAAATAAAAAAAAAAAAAAAAAAGAGTGCTATACAAATGTTGTAATTTCTCAGAGTAATATTATCCTAACTGACAGTTAGCACCCAGTGGGTTAGCACGCAAGAACACCGGGAATAACAAAACAACACATAAGTAACAACAGCAACGCAAGTCATGAATGGGACAACAAGGCGACAAATAGGGTTAGTTAATCAAGGCAGTGCCTCATGCTTTCCACCACCCGTTCCCCCAGAAAAATAAAACACATATTTGTCACACTCACAATTTAAAAAGAAAATCAAGAAAAAGGTTTTCTTCAAAGAAGTACTCCCCCTCCATTTGTTTTTCTGCTCTGAAACAGAGAAGTGTCTGCTAGCCGTGGCATTTGCTAAATGAAACATTTCTTGTGATGAAGTTGCATGGCAGGTGGGGGAGAAGTTTAGCCACCTGTTCTCATACTCATTTGAATTTGAGTGCTAAATCTGTCAAGGTATTTCCTTCCACCCTTGAGAAATAAATTAAAAACTTAAGATGGTAGAAGTTATTCCCCATAGATTTTTCGATAGATTCGAAGCATGCACACTGCCTTGAATTCTAAAGATCTTCTTTTTTAGTTCTAAAGATCTTAACAACCCTCTTACCTCACACAAGTTGGAATCTCAGCTATCCTCCTTCAACCCTCCCAAACAAAAACTGAATGATAGACACACACACACACACACACACACACACACACACTCTCTCTCTCTCTCTCTCTCTCTCACTTAACTTCCATTAAAGAAATGAGAAATGGTTTTTAAAAAATCAGCAAGAAAATCCCAACTTATGAAATAAGGAAATACATATAAAATAAGCCTGGTATTTTCACAAAAAGGAAGGAAAAAAACCTTAAAGATTTCCAATGTCTTAAAGCTACGTCCCAGTGAAAATGGCACTCACAGCATCATTACACAAAGAAATTACAAATATCATAGCAATTTTTCCTAATAAGACCTAAATTAATTGCTGTTTAAGAAACAATGGAGAACGGGGCTCTTCCTGAGGTGCTTGCCTGAAAGAAATAAAAAAAGATAAAGCTTTGGTTAGCTATTTATTTGTATTTTTTAATGACGCAAGTCCAAGTACCTTATTGTCAACTTGCAATGAATTCAGTAATGGAAATCTTTAGCACGTAGCCTATAAAATGGAGGCGAATCTTTCCAAGGCTTTCTTTGTGCTGCAGCAATACCAGAATCCACAAAAGAGAAAAATGCTCGGTTCAAGGTGATAGGGTCAGACTGCAAAATGACTTTCTAAAGTAAAGAGGCTTCTTATATGCATGTGTCCGTCACATTTAAAATAAAATCACAATAATAATAGCTGATGTCAGTTTTAACATAGGAATAAGATCGTTTACCCCAGCACCTGCTATGTACTGGGCATTGTGCCAAACGCATTCTCTGGGCTACTTAATCCTCAGAGCAATCCCATTTTAAAGATAGGAAACTGAAGCTCAGAGAGTTTAAGCCTTCACCATGAGTCTGGCAACTACGATTTCAACTTGAGTCTGATCCTAGAGCCCATAATGTTCCCATTACACCAAGCCTGAAAAAAAAGAAAGAAAGAGAGAGAGAGAAAGACAGATAGACAGACAGGACATAAGCAATTGTCATTTCAATGCTTAATTGATAAATGCAAGCAAGATCTCAGAAAGACACGTTCTGTTACAGGAAAGTAATTTTTTGGTTGGATTAATTCAGTCTAAAAGCACCCACTTTTCCCACTTCCATAAAAACAATACCAATGCTAAAGATCTCTCATGCCATTCTTGTGACACATGGAGGGTAAGGAGGTAGCCTATCTCAGGATATAACTCAGATCAAATTTAGGGAGAACTCTACATTACTGATACCAACATTTAAGGGAACACATTCTGAATTCCAAAGCCACCCATCACTATCACAGAAATAGCACTACAACACAGATGAGGGAATCGGGCTAAACAAATGGAATGACAAATGATCCTCCATTAGATAACTATGACAGGATGAAAGTTAATTATCCAATGCATAAAGCATTTGTACTGAGTATCTCAATCCTGTCCCTGAAAAACTTTAAAATTAATGTTTGTTCCCTCTATCTACCATATTTGAATACTTGAGTCTTTCTTCATCTTGTAAAATTGATATACCAATTAAACAATATCAAGCCTCATGTATCTAGACCCAGAAAATTCTTCTGTTTAGAAGCTCGGTTCATATACTATTTCTCATTCTTCACATTTTTAAAAAAGATTTTATTTGAGAGAGAGAGAGGGATAGTGAGCAAGCAAGCATAAGTGGGGGGAAGAGGAGAAAGGAGAGGGAGAAACAGACTCCCCGCCGAGTCGGGAGCCAGAGGTGAGGTTTGATCCCAGGACTCTGGGATCACAAACTGAGCCAAAGGCAGATGCTCAACTGACTGAGCCACCCAGGTGCCCCTCATTCTTCATATTTCTTATTAATATTGTACTAAAGGCTATAGATAGATACATACCTGAAGTAGAGAGAAATGAGTAAGTGAAAGAATTCCTTCCTAAATGCTGATTCCATACCTACTATATATAAAACAACTAAGTCAAAACTCCCTTGCTCTAAGAAGCCATACAGGGTAAGAGAATCCACAAGAGATAGTAGTATAGGGAGATGGCAATATGTAGTTCTGAGATGGGGAAAACAGCATGTGCTCCCATCACTGTCAATAACCCCCTTCCCCGGACACAGAGAAAATAATAGTTACAATCGTCTGGCCACGCATAAGCCCTATGTAGGGAAGACCCACCTTACAGCCAGCACTAGGCCTGCCATTGAGAAGTCTAGCTGTACCTAAGGCAGGGAGCATGCCTCCTTCTTCTACCCCCAAATGAAGAAACTACAATGGGAGCCCCAGTACCCTGGCCAACTTTCCTTGAAGGAGTTTTTTGCTTTTGCTCCCAGAAGATTTGTTAACCAAGGCGTCATTTTACTTCTATTATCTGTAGCCGACCAACTTTGAAATTTGACTATTGAGTTATGGTGCATTTCAGTGGAAGAGCATGTTATTAAAGAATTGGGCTTCTGCCTGCCTAAAATGTCAGTTTATTAAATACTCAAACATCCAAGTTACCCAATTTTTTGAGTTTATTATAAAGGCAGATTTCCACAAACTCAAAACTAATTAGAAATCACTGAGATAAGTCTCTTTGGGAACAGAAGAATCATTAATCAAGTGGTAAAAATCCTATCCTTTTCTGTCTTTTCTGAATTTCCTGGTTATATTCAACTTCAGAGTCAATAATTCATGACCAGATCTTAAGGGAATGTTTATTTCTCTTTTAAAAGGAAACATGACAAAAAACCCAAAGAGTAAGACTTTTAAACTTACAAAGGAATAGCCAATTGCATTTGGTTTTTAAGAATTATAATTGGCAGCTCTGAGTCCCACTGCCCCTCTGTCTTCAAAGTCTGTGATAATGTAACAAATCTCAACCTTGATTTTGCAAGGACCTAGAGGCATCTCTAATCATTTCAATGAATGTGATAAAAATTTCAGTATTGAATCAGTCATGTTTTAATACAGTATGTTTAGTGTGATGTAATCAAATCAATGTTTCAATATCACAACCAGTATTTTTCAGACAGGGCAAGGTAATACAAGAAAAAGTATCAGACAACATACCCTCACCCGTATGAATCTGGGAATCACACTTCTTTTAAGTTCATCTCAGATATGGAGCAAAGAACCAAATTTGCATAATTCATATTAAAATTATTTTCCATTTTGTACACCTCCGTGTAACCATTAAGATTTTTTTTTAAGAGGGAGGGGCAGGCAGAGGGAGCAAGAGAATCTTAAGCAGGTTCCGTGCCCACCACATGAGCCCAAAATAAGGCTGAATCTCAAAATGCCAAGTTCATGACCGGAGCTGAAATCAAGAGTCAGACACCCAAATGACCGAGCCACCCACGTGCCCCAGGGTGTTCTTTTTCTTCATAAAACTCTGAGTTAACTCTCTCGTGCTGTGCGTACATAACCACTGCCTACCTAACTCTCTCAACTTGTTAGGAGATGCAAAAAATCTTTACTGTCCTTTATAGCCCACCCACCTACACACAAATTCAAGTATCATAGTCTAAGGGTTAAAATGAAGTTTTTAGCCTTAGAAATGGCTTCTGGTTTTTCTCCTCAAATACCATCAAGATCCATCACTTTACTGGACTGCTAGAAAACTATTTGAGCAAGTTGATAATGTTCAGTTCCGTATCACAAGGCTATTTCAAGAACCAGCTACAGACAGCTCTGCTGATATAACAAAAAATGCTCTACGAAAATACTTTTATAAGTGTTTTTCCACAGCACAGTAACAATACGGAAGGACTCCTTTGGGGAAAGTATTTATGGACCATGACTATATTTGTTTACTTTAAATATTAAATATTCTTTTTTAAACAAATTACTTATTTGCCAGAAAGAGAGTGCGGGAAAGAGAGCGCACATGGGAACACAAGCAGGGGGAGTGAGAGAGGGAGAAGCAGGCTTCCGGTTGAGCAAGGAGCCTGATGTGGGATTTGATCCCAGGACCCTGAGATCATGACCTGAGCTGAAATCAAGAGTCAGATGCTTGAGTGACTGAGCTACCGAGAAGCCCCTAAGTGGGAATTTTAAGTAGAAGATAATCAGAGCATTTTCAGACTGCGTGAGTATGTGTTTTGCAGAAGCCGGTTACGAATTGTGAAGGAATAATGAAGTACTGCTTTGATCTGTTTGAAATAAATAGGAAAGATGGGGCGCCTGGGTGGCTCAGTGGGTTAAGCCGCTGCCTTCGGCTCGGGTCATGATCTCGGGGTCCTGGGATCGAGTCCCGCGTCGGGCTCTCTGCTCGGCGGGGAGCCTGCTTCCCTCTCTCTCTCTCTCTCTCTCTCTGCCTGCCTCTCTATCTACTTGTGGTCTCTCTCTGTCAAATAAATAAATAAAATCTTTTAAAAAAAAAAGAAATAAGAAAGAGGAATATTAAGCAAGAAGACAGAAGTCTCCTTTCTTTCCTTCCTAGTCTTTCATTTTTTTATTTAAAAAGTTTAAGAATTTATTTATTTATTTGACAGAGAGAGAGCACAGCAGGGGGAGCAGCTGAGGGAGAGGGAGAAGGAGACTCCCTGTTGAGTGGGGAGCCTGATGCAGGGCTGGATCCCAGGACCCTGGGATTGTGACCTAAGCCGATGGCAGACACTAAGCCGACTGAGCCACCCAGGCACCTCCCTATAGTCTTTTAAACCAGTGTTTCACATCCCACTTTATAATTTCTGACTCTCAGAGTATAGGTGAGAAGGAGACAGGGGAGAATCACCAAGTAGGTAAGGAGAGTAAAGAATCAAGGTGTTAAAATTCTGCCCAGCTAGTTGGAAAATGCTGCTATACGCTACTTCCCTCACTCACCCCATCTACACCAGCTACTTCTTGAAGCAGTAAGTCATTTTTTTCCTTTTTTTCATTTTAAAGTCTTTATTTACTTATTTATTTATTTAGACAGAGATCATAAGTAGGCAGAGAGGCAGGCAGAGAGAGAGGGGAAAGCAGGCTCCCCACCAAGCAGAGAGCCCAATACGGGGCTTGATCCCAGGACCCTGAGATCATGACCTGAGCCAAAGGTAGAGGCTTAACCCACTGAGCCACCCACGTGCCCCCAGTAAGTCATTTTTGATCTCTAAAATCTAATCTTTTCATAGATCCCACACTAATGAGAACATTGATTTATTTAAATGTACTCTGAATGGAAACCAACTCAACTACATAGTTCTTAAAGATTTTATTTTTTAAGCAATCCCTACACCCAATATGGAGCTCAAGCTCACAACCCCAAGGTCAATGGCACGCTCCACCAACCGAGCCAGCCACTAAGTGGCACTAAGCAGTTCTTAGTGATCATTTTGGGAAGCTTGGTCAGACAGAAGAAAGTTCAGGAATCTAAGTGTCATGCATTCAAGAGAGCCATAGATAGGATATTTTGGATTCTAGAAGAAAATCGTTATCATCAAAGTATTTCAATCATCTTTGACTCCTGTTTCTTCCCAATCTCCTATGTCCAGTCAATGTCAAAATACTACTGAATATCTCTCAATATGTTCCTATCCTTCACTTCTCTATACTGTCCCTGTCCCTACACCATGCTTCTGGCATCTATTACTTCTTATTTGGATTTGGTTATTAATATAAAGTACATATTTGTCACATCATAGCTACTTCACATACTGTGACTGTATTTATAAATCTGAAAGTCACTTTCTTGCTCAAAAGTATTCAATGACTCCTCACAGCTTCCTGAACAAAAACCGAATCCCACACTTGGGTTCAAGGCTTCTTTATTAGCCCTCTTTAACCTAATATGCATTCCAGCAAATAATTCAAAATAAATATATAGTTAATGGTTAGGATATAAATAAAAACCCCAATCTATCAACTGTTTTGTTTTGGAGTATGTTGTTTTCATTCATCGTAACAGCTATGCCTTATTTCTACTATTAACCAAGTAATGTGTAAAAACCATTTATTTAAAAAAAAAACATTTATTTTAAATATTTTTATTTTTTTAAGATTTTATTTATTGATTTAGAGTGGGGGGAAGGGCAGAGGGACAGGAAGAGAGAGAGAATCTCAAGCAGACTCCATCCTGAACTCAGAGCTGGACGTGGGGCTTGATGTCACAACCCCAAGATCATGAGCTGAACTGAAATCAAGAGTCAGACACCCAACTGAATGAGCCACCCACGTGCCCTTTTGTTGATTTTTTTTTTTCAATTTGCATTCCAGTGTAGTTAACATACAGTGTTGTATTAGTTTCCGGTGTACAACAGAGTGATTCAATAGTTCCACAGATTACTCCGCGCTCATCACGGCAAGTATACTCTTAATCCCCTTGACCTATTTCAACCACTCCCCTCTGGTAACCACCAGTTTGTTCTCTATAGTCAAGAGTCAGTTTCGGGGGCACCTGGGTGGCTCAGTGGGTTAGGCCGCTGCCTTCGGCTCAGGTTGTGATCTCAGGGTCCTGGGATCAAGCCCCGCATCGGGCTCTCTGCTCAGCGGGGAGCCTGCTTCCTCCTCTCTCTCTGCCTGCCTCTCTGCCTGCTTGTGATCTCTCTCTGTCAAATAAATAAATAAAATCTTTAAAAAAAAAAAAGAGTCAGTTTCGTGGTTTGTCTCTCTCTTTCTTCTCCTTTGTTCATTTCTTTTGTTTCTTAAATTCCACATATGAGTGACATCATATGGTATTTGTCTTTCTTGGATTTATTTCACTTAGCATTATACTCTGTAGATCCACCCATGTTGTTGCAAATGGCAAGATTTCATTCTTTTTTTTATGATTGAGCACTATTCCGGTGTGTGTGTGCATGTACGTGTGGAAGTGTACCATACCATCTTTATCCATTCATCTATCAATGCCTGCTTCCATAGTTTGGCTCTTGTAAATAATGTTGTAATAAACACAGGGATGCATGTACACCTTCAAATTAGTGTTTTTGCATTCTTTGGGTAAATACCAGTAGTGTAATTACTGCATTGTACAGTAGGTCTATTTTTAATTTTTTGAGGAACCTACATATTGTCCTCCACCCTGGTTCTACCATTTTGCACTACCAGCAATAGCATACAAGGGTTCTCTTCTCTCCACATCCTCACCGACAGTTGTTGTTTCTGGTTCTACCATTTTGCACTACCAGCAACAGCATACAAGGGTTCTTTTCTCTCCACATCCTCACCGACAGTTGTTGTTTCTGGTTCTACCATTTTGCACTACCAGCAACAGCATACAAGGGTTCTCTTCTCTCCACATCCTCACCGACAGTTGTTGTTTCTGGTTCTACCATTTTGCACTACCAGCAACAGCATACAAGGGTTCTCTTCTCTCCACATCCTCACCAACAGTTGTTGTTTCTTGTGCATTTGATTCTGGACTTTCTAAATGGTGAGAGGTGATAGCTTATTGTGGTTTTGATTTGTACTTCCCTGATGATGAGTGATGTTGAGTTATCTTTTCATGTTTCTGTTGCCTATCTGGATGTCTTCTTTGGAGAAAACATCTGTTCATGACTTCTGCCCATTTTTAAATTGGATTATCTATCTTTTTGTTATTGAGTTATGTAAGTTTTTTATATATTTCGATACTAACCCTTTATTGGATGTGTAGTTTGCAAATATCTTCTCCTATTCATTAACGTTGTCTTTTAATTTTGTTGGTTGTTTCCTTTGCTGTGTAGAAGCTTCTCATTTTAATGTAGTCCCAATAGTTTATTTTTGCTTGTGTCTCCCTTGCCTCAGGAGACATACCTACAATATTTTAAACATTTTTGATATAAGGGCAATTTATTTAATTTAATCTAATATTTGCTAAACCTGGGCAAATAGGCTGAAGTCCTTTTAAGTATAAAACAATTAAGTCAAGTAAATATGGATGATTTTTTGAATACTAATTTTAAATTCATGTCTCCTAAGCCTTAGTCACAGTTCCTTTCTTCCTAGTCTGCCATTCCTTTTTTCAAATTAGACACACAAAACATGTTATCATTCAAGTGCAAACATACTAGCTTTAAAACATAAATTTGTCTAAAATAGTTTTTCCCATTATGACAAAGAATATGTGAACACAAGTCAAATCACTCTTAAGTCTGAGAGTGATTTGCAGTCTTGGAACAGATCATAATCTTATTCTCTTTATCAAATTACTATTTGATGAACCATGACTAAAGTATTCTGGTCATTGGTAAATTGCTTCTACTAAAATTACTTTCAGTCTGTGCCAGCATCATGGTATTTATCAGCAAGCAAGAAATGGAATCAGGATTTTGGATTAGTTTTTTTGGTAGGAAAGATAGGCATAACTTACTCTCTAATGAGACTGTGATATATTAGATTACTGCATATATCAAATGAAGAAATTCAACACTCTTAAGGGAATGATCTGCACAGGGCTACAGACCTAAAAACTGCTCTAAGTTCATTCATCTAACTCAGGGTTTACGGAGTACTTGCTATAGTGCTTGACCTATAGGTCAAGACAGGTAAAGAGATAGCAGGCAGAACACTTGCTTGTAAAGAAGTCACAGTAAAAGAAATAATATGCACCACACCCAGAGCTCCATGCAATACGTGCCCTCCATAATACCCACTACCCAACCCCTCACCCCCTTCCCTCCAAAACCCTCAGTTTGTTTCTCAGAGTCTACAGTCTCTCATGGTTTGTCTCCCCCTCTGATTTCTCCCAACTCACTCCTCCTCTCCATCTCCCCATGTCCTCCGTGTTATTCCTTATGTTCCACTAGTACGTGAAACCATATGATAATTGACTCTCTCTGCTTGACTTATTTCACTCAGCATAATCTCTTCCAGTCCCGTCCATGTTGATACAAAAGTTGGGTATTCATCCTTTCTGATGGAGGCATAATACTCTATAGTGTATACGGACCACATCTTCCTTATCCATTCGTCCGTTGAAGGGCATCTTGGTTCTTTCCACAGTTTGGCGACTGTGGCCATTGCTGCTATGAACATTGGGATACAGATGGCCCTTCTTCTCACTACATCTGTATCTTTGGGTTATTTTAAAAGCTTGTTTGTTCCAGATTACATCACGTCATTTGAAAAAAAAGTCAGTCTCTAACCGCACCTGTCCAGGTAGTCCAGCAATGTGTCTGTAAAAAATATTCTGATGATCCAGGTCTCCAGTCTCCTTAAGATCAAAATGTTGGTTTGTTTAGCTTTTGTTTAGCTGTGAATCATTCAGAAATGATTACATACACATAACCTTTGTAGGAAAGTGCTCATAATGAATGAAAATTGTTTCATTTTGGTTGTGCTAAGGGACTGGATAGCCAATTCACAACCTCGAACATCCACATAACTTTTCAAAATTTTGTTTCAAATTTTTGCGGGTCCATTAAAAGTACAGCTAGGTCAAACTAAGTGAGTTAATAAGGAATTGAGTGAGTTAATCGCAGACAAGAGAAAAGCTCCAATGTAGGCTCACCTAAAAGTCAAATCTAGTTGAGGCTTTTATAGTAAACCAGTCTTAAACATTAATTTGTAATACAGTTGATGGAATGGGATAAACTAATAAAAAGGAAATATAAATTAAGAATAGGTTGAATCATCAAATACAACCATGCAGGAAGGAAAAGCGATTCAACGTGAATATCACATTCTCTTCCAAGGTATAAAGGTATGACAAAGAGTAATTTGTAAGGTTCCTTCTAGTTCTTGGATTCAGAGAACTCTCACTGCATATGATAATTATGTTCTTTTTTTTTTTTAAGTAAGCTCTACACCCAACATAGGACTTGAACTCGTGACCCCAAGATCAGACTCACATGTTCTACCGACTGAGCCAGCCAGGCACAGTCTTTTTTAAAGTATGTCTTTCTTGGATCTTATCCCACTGATGAGTGCAAGCAAAGTATTTTTGAAACTAGAGAAAACGTGAACATAGAAGATGTTACAGGGCAAGCTGTAGGGGAAAAGAAAAGGTAATTTAGAATTTCTAAGAATACTTGGCAGTGAGAGACTTCAATGTGGGAAGGAAAAAGGGGAAGAGAGAAGGGACAGACATATGGCATAAGCACTAACATAGTCCGGTAGCCCACGAACACCCAACAGAACTTGACCTACAACCTATCATTCTCAGGATGTTTCCTTCTCAAATGTTAGTGCTGTAAAATATAGTAAGTGCTCAAGCCTTTTAAATAAAAAATTCAGTCAAGCCCCTATACCTTCCATAATAGAAAGGAAACAGTGTCCAGAGAATTAAAAATATCCACTTCTAAGTCCAGAACATTCCCACACTCACCCCCAAGTTTAGAAATGGCACTTTTGGGGCACCTGGGTGGCTCAGTTAAGTGTCTTCCTTCGGCTCAAGTCATGATCCCAGGGTCCTGGGATCCAGACCCTCATCGGGCTGCCTGCTCAGCTGGAAGGCTGCCTCTCCCTCCGCCCCTCCCCTCCCCCACTCGTGCTCATGTGTGTGAGTGCTCACTCGCACTCTTTCTCTCTCTCTGAAAAAAATAATGGTACTTTCCTGGCCATAATGACTTGCAGGAGAATCCAGTTTAATGCTCAACAGCTGAGTGGCATAGACAGTCCTCATTTGTGCTTTTACTGTTCCTTTTTCACAGGTGTTAACAAAGTAACATCCAGGTTTCAGTGTTTTCCTCTGCACTACACACTGAAGGGCATGAGCATGGCAACAGTCATATAATTGTATGCCATCACCAGCTAATTTTTTTAAAGCAGGTTCCACGCTGGGCATGGAGCTTGATCATGAGGTTTGAACTCAGGACCCCAAGATTGAGACCTGAGCTGAGATCAAGAGTTGGAGGCTGAACCGAATGAGCCCCTAGGTGCCCCACGCCAGGTCATTCTGTAGTATCTTTTTAAGATTTGTTGAAGGTTCTCCCCAGCTTATATTATCTGTATGACTTTCCAAGACATGTGAGGACCTTGTAGTTGTTAAATATGACTTTCTTATAGCCTTCATGTTTTATCTAATTCTGAATAGTGCTCCAAATACAATGAAAATGTTTTGAGAAAGTGGAAAGGAATGCAGAGGTCTTTTGAAATGTTTTCTTTAATTCATCAGTAGAATAAACACAGTATCAACCAACTTGTATGACGCACTCATTTTAGATGGCTCTAATATGAACAGAGTAATTCCGAATGTATCTGCCTGTTACATATAACCTTCTTAAGAAAACAAATTCTATGATTTCTATGATTTTTTAAAAGATTTTATTTATTTGATAGAGAGATCACAAGTAGGCAGAGAGGCAGGCAGAGAGAGAGAGAGAGAGAGAGAGAGAGAAGGAAGCAGGCTCCCTGCCCAGCAGACAGCTCAATGCGGGACTCAATCCCAGGACCCTGAGACCATGACCTGAGCTGAAGGCAGAGGCTTAACCCACTGAGCCACCCAGGCGCCCCTCTATGATTTTATTCCAAAGATGGAGGCTGGGTGGCTCAGTTGGTTAAGCATCTGACTCTTGGTTTCGGCTCAGGTCATGATCTCAGGGTCATGAGATCAAGTACCACAATGGGCTCTGAGCTCAGCACAGAATCTGCTTGAGATTTTCTCTCTCCCCTTCTGCTCCTCCCCCAACATACGCTCTCTCAAGTAAATAAATAAAATCTTTAAAAAAAAAAAAAAAAAGGTGGCACTAATGCTTATTAGCTTTTAAAAGGAGACTTGGACCATGCAAACCATCTCACAAACAGCCTGCATTTTAAGATATAAAATCAATAATAAAGTTCGAAATGATTAGCTTCTCAGTTTGAACCCACATCTGCATTTTATGTGTTTGTGTATACTTGCACATTTGATATATACCTTTGTGCTTATTTTACAGGACTTGGGAGCATAATACCAGTTCTAACAGTAGAACTGGTTTTCGTGATACTTTCTACAGAATCCCAGATTGTAATGCCGTGCCTGCAGAATTCTACTTTTTAGTATGATTTCCAGGAAATCATCACTTCAGAGTTTGAGAACTGCCTGGTTATGTCTGAATTATTAGACTTTTCAAGAGCAAAGCCACTGCTGCAGAGATTAACAAATTTGGCTAGAAATAAAAATGCACAATTTGGGGAACCCCTCCTGTATTCTCCGGGCAGACCCAATCTAGTCACATGAGTCCTCAGAAGTAGAATAGGAAGGCCGAAGAGTGGGTCAGAAAAAGAGTCATGTGAAAAGGAGTTTGGCCTTTGTCAGTGTTAAAGATGGAAGGAGTCACAAGCAGAGACACGCAGGCCATCTGTAGAAGCTGAGATCAACTCTCAGCTCCCAGCCAGCAAGACACAGGACCCTTGGTGGTCCTACAATGGCGAAGAACTGAGCTGTGCCAGTGACCCTATTAAGTGGGGAATGGATTCTCCCCTGGAGTCTCCCATGTGAACACAGCCTTGCTGTCACCTTGATTTTTTTTTTTAAAGATTTTATTTATTTATTTGACAGACAGAGATCACAAGTAGGTAGAGAGGCAGGCAGAGAGAGAGGAAGGGAAGCAGGCTCCCTGCTGAGCAGAGAGCCCAATGCGGGACTCGATCCCAGGACCCTGAGATCATGACCTGAGCGAAGGCAGCGGCTTAACCCACTGAGCCACCCAGGTGCCCCTGTCACCTTGATTTTAACCCAGGGAGACCCATACCAGACTTCTAAGCTAAAAAACTATAGATAATAAATTAGTGAGGTTTTAAGCCATGAATTTGCAGTGATTTAATATGACAGCAAGGAAACTCATACAGACTTCTTTTTGAGTGCTTGCGTGCGATTAAGCAATGGGACAATAATGTCTATCAGAAAATACTAAGCACGCAGCCAGGGAGTACCTAGGGAAGCACTAAAAAGAGCCTAAAAGCTAGAGCACTTTCCACAGTGGCTGATTACCAGGGTGGGTGGGAGGACGTGGGGAGTCAATGAAGGTAGAATGGTGCTTCAAGAGAAATAGGAAACAGGGGCACCTGGGTGGCTCAGTAGGTTAAGTGGCTGCCTTGAGCTCAGGTCATGACCGCAGGGTCCTGGGATCAAGCCCCGCCTTGGACTCTCTGCTCAGCAGGGAGCCTGCTTCTCCGTCTCCTCTGCCTGCCTCTCTGCCTACTTGTGCTCTCTCTTTGTCAAATAAATAAATAAAATCTTTAAAAAAAAAATAAGAGAAACAGGGAAAGGTGAAGTGAATCCTGATACCTTGATCAGCAAAGGAAGATAATTGCCCCAACATTTTCCTACAACTTCACCACTTGCCAGTAAAGTCAAGGAAAGCTGACCTCTCTTTAGGCCACCACCCAATTCCAAAAGCTAACCTCATTTATCGTACTTCCTTGTTCTTCTGACCCTAGTGAGATATTATCTAATTAACAGCTGGCATGAAAGTAGCAAAAGTCGACAAAAACAAAACGGCATCAGAGAAGATCCGAGCTTTGAAACGAAGCGGACCTGCGTTTGAATTCTCACTTTGCCTCTTCCATGGAGCGTGACACTGAGCAAGCTAACCTCGCTAAACCACTGTGCCTGGGTGGAAAACAGAGAAGACTTCCTCGGATAGAGTGTTTGGGAGACAGACTGCAGAGTGCTTAGTGTTTTTATAGGAGCACTCAGCAAACTATATCAGATTTAGCTCTGTTAAACCAGGACAGTTCTTAAAAATTGCAAACAAATACATTTCACATGAAATGTATAATATTGGTCTTACAGGCTAGATTCAAGTTTAAGCTCTTGGAGTCCTGAAAGTTGTTTTTTTTTTTTTTTTTTAAAGATTTTATTTACTTATTTGACAGAGAGATCACAAGTAGGCAGAGAGGCAGGCAGAGAGACAGGAAGGGAAGTAGGCTCCCTGCTGGGCAGAGAGCCGGATGTGGGGCTTGATCCCAGGACCCTGAGATCATGGCCTGAGCCGAAGGCAGAGGCTTAACCCACTGAGCCACCCAGGTGCCTCTGAAAGTTGTTTTTTTTTTTTTTTAAAGATTTTATTTATTTGACAGAGAGAGATCACAAGTAGAGAGGCAGGCAGAGAGAGAGAGAGAGGGAAGCAGGCTCCCTGCTGAGCAGAGAGCCCGATGCGGGACTCGATCCCAGGACCCTGAGATCATGACCTGAGCCGAAGGCAGCGGCTTAACCCACTGAGCCACCCAGGCGCCCCTGAAAGTTGTTTTTATTGACCTTTTTCTTAGGGAAGAATAAATCATTGCTTTTCACTATTTGAACCATATCCCAAGACATACTCTCCAACAAGGTAGAGGTCCTCTTACCGTAGCATACCATAAATGAGGCAGCATTGGATAAAAGCAACATATATCCTCATCATGGTAAGTCACACCAGTGAAAATATTTTACTCTAACTGAAAACAAAATATAGTTTTATATTTCACTAAGATGACATCCTAAGACCGGAATCAAATTATTGCTGCTTGAAACGTAAAATATGTACATTTGTGCCCTAGAAAGCACCTATGCCCCATCCAACTTACAGGGTGATATTCTGTTCCACTTGTTTAAAAAGGTTACTATCAAGTTCAACATAACTGGTTCACTTTCCATTCTACATACCGTGCACTTTAAAATCTGGTATCTTCATGGAACACTACATCAAAAACTAATGAGGTACTATATCATACTTACATAATAACATAATACAAATCAATTTTTAAAAATCTGGTATTCATTTTAGGGGCACCTAGCTGGCTTGATCAGCAGAGCATGCAACGCTTGATCTCAGGTCTGTAAGTAGTTTGAGCCCTGCATTGGGTGTACAAGTTACTTAAAATTAAAATCTTTAAAAGAAAAATTTTTTAAAAATCTGCTATCTCTTTTCAGTTCAGGTCTTCATATTTAGCTCAGACACATTTCTTTTCTATAGTGTTTTCATTTTCTTTCTTTTTTTTAAAAAATATTTTATTTATTTATTTGACAGCAGAGATCACAAGCAGGCAGAGAGGCAGGCAGAGAGGAGGAAGTAGGCTCCCTGCTGAGCAGAGAGCCCGATTCGATTCGGGGCTCGATCCCAGGACCCTGGGACCATGACCTGAGCCAAAGGTAGAGGCTTTAAACCCACTGAGCCACCCAGGCGCCCCGTGTTTTCATTTCTGTTAAGTCCATTATCAATACTGAAAGTACAGTAAAGAAAAATTACCTGATTATCTTGGATCAGAATTTCATACCAGTAAAATACAAGAAGCAATTTAATTGTTCGTGAATAAAGATGGGACGGAAAGACAGTAACTTTGAGTGACTGCGAGGACTACACCCCCTAATGCCCATAACAGGTGTGAGTAATTCTAAATATTACAAAGTCAGTATACAAGGTTGAGTGGAAAAGAGCTGAGCACTTTCAAAAATGGGTTGCTCAGCAATTTCTTTAGGTACTGATTCTCCAAGAATCATACACTGACACCACCTTTTCCTCATGGTCTTGAGGAAATAAAGCAATTCTTGGGGGCTGCCATTTCAATTCAAAATATCATCAGGCATAGTGTTGATAATTCTTGGCTCTTAACCACAAGGTAAAGTCATTAACACAAATTTTTGTCTCTTACTTCTTTCTTTCCCCTCCCCCTAACTCGGCCCAACTTGGCTTCTCATCTAAATAGTCTAACTTTCAAGCAGAATGTCTGGAATCCTCAGAATTCTTAGTTAACTCCAGACTTCCCATGAGGCTCCAGAGATTGCATTTCTGCCACTTCCCTATGAGGCAAGTGTTTTGAGGGGTACCTGGAAGTCCCACTGAAGTAGAAAAAAGAAACAATGCATCCAGAGAAATGCTTGACAAGGAAAATTCTTGGAAATCTCTGAAAGCATCAGAAATACTAGCTTTCTGGCTTGCAAGTTCTTTTGTGCGATATTCTAGAGTAACATTAAATGGTTTCAAGAGATCTTTTAAAACACACACACAATTGGGCTCGAGGACAATTTCTAACACCCCTTGCACACGGCAGGCAGGCTTCCCCTGACTAAAAATTCTGAAGTAACAAGAGAATCCACACTGACTAGGAGGAGCAAGCCGCCCATTCATGAACCTCTGGAGAGGAAGTCTGTAAACTCGGAATTCACCAGGGAACAGTGTGGATCCTGTGATTAAAAATGATACAATCTCAGTCAGACAAGCAGAAGGTCTGTATAAAAGGAGAAAGGTGTCTTCTATGCAGACCACACAGGGAGCGCTGCACTGGGATGCAATCTCTGGTATAAAGATTAACATGAAAAAAGCTGGCCAGGTGAGGACAACCAGCAGAGCGAAGGGTCTGGGAAACATGTTATACAAGCAGGGGTTAAAGAAAGAGATATCCAGGCTTGTAGGTAGGACAGAAAAGAAAGATTTTTTCTATCCAGGTCCAAAAGGCTACACGAGGATCTGGAGATAGAAGATTTAGGAAAGATTTTGCTCAGCGCAAGGAAGAGCTGTCCACGTGTGAGAGGTGCTGCCTTGGTGAGGTAGTGAGCTATCTGTCATTGATGGTGATCAAGGAGAATGTTTCTTACCATCTTTCAGAGGGTGTCGCAGAAAGGATGCCTGCTTTAAAGGGGTTTAGATTCTCTAGTGACCTCTAAGGTCATCTTGAGCTCTAGGGTTTTCCATTAATGTGTGTTAAGCTAGCCCTTCTGTAGGCTCAGACAATAGAAATTCCCCAAGGACATGCCACCGAAGTTACACACTCACACTAAATGGTTCTTAGGCGATGTTTATGTTATTTCTCCACATAATTTTGTTAGAGTGAGCATTTAGTTAAAAACAAATTAAGCAGACAAATAAAGTTTATGTATGTGGTAACTGTGAAAGGAGTTACATATATTCTTTTCTAATTTGAGCTGATCAGTTTAAGAAGTATTTTGCCAAATAAATCATGACTTCTAAAACCACGGGGTTTATTATAATCATTAAATAAGAACAAAAGGACAATCTTTGGAACGGAAGACATGTCAAATTTTGAAATGCCTGTTTATTCTCTTTTTTTGAATCACCCATAAACCAGGAATGCTTATACAGGCTGCGCAGTCTTTCCTCAGGAAACTAGAGACTTTAATTTTAATGATACAATGATAGAAAACAATTGCTATAAAGTACTGGGCTGTTGATATTTACTACAAACTTACTTTATATATTAAAATAACCGTAAACAGGAAGCTGACCAAAGCCAATACGTTAGCTTAAGATGCACAGGTCTAACACTCATTCTACACTCATTGTCTTCTAGCTTGAGAAAGGTAAAATTTCAAATGAAAACATCCCATCGCATGTGACTCGCTAGAAAATTCCCTGCTACTTTTGCACTGCTTAATTCCTACTCATTGTCTTCCTCTTTAGTGCCAAACCATTGTATCAAAACTTACAGCTTGTGAAAAAAGATAAAAGGATTGCTAATGCTAATCCTGATCTATTTCAGCTGCCCTTAGAAATTAACAATACATTAACCCTCTAACAGTAGCCTGAAGGAACCATTTGCTGTTTTAAAGCATTGAATACCAAAACACCAGAAAACCACTTAGATGTGACTGCCCTTTCAGTTTTATTATTTAGGCAAAATGACAGGTTAATTTATAGAGTCACCCCTGTCAAGAAGGGAGTCTTTACTAATTCAGTTTACACTGACCAGGAGATCCTCCCTCAGGCTAAGGCTGAACTTCAACCTACTGTGGAACAGAGTGTAACACAACATGTCACTCAGGTTTCTATTAAGACGGTCCCTTCAGATTCAGGATGGATGGCACACCACCTTGCAAGGGTTCCAAACGGAAGCTGAGGGAAGGCTCCATCTAACCAGTAAAGAATAAGCATTTGGTGACCAAGCTGCCTGAAGGCCAAAGGATTTTTTCCTCCATCTTTTGTCTTTAGGGTCCTCCCACTATTCCTGAATCAGATGATAACACACTCGAAGAGTGAAGAAAGAGCATTTATGCTATAGAAGAGACGATTCTCCTTAATATCTCCATCAACATTGTCCTCATCACCGACCAGTCTTGAATATATGGACAGGTTTGAGCCTCTCATTCAAGCTTTCACAAGAAAAGAAGGCAAACTTGGATTTGAAAATCCACAAGGGCAAAATCGCCTTTCTGTTTAATGCTTACAGTAAGTGAAACATTGTCTGTTGTCCCTTTCACGGAGTAGCAAGCACTACACATTAAGCGTTATCTACCCTGGGCTGAGAACGAGACCACAAGGAGCCTTTATATTTTTTCCATATTTGCTCAATTGCTACAGCACATTTTTACTACAGCCCAGAGATTTTTATTGACATTTCATTCTTTGAAAAATGACCCAAATCCTCGATGAAAACCGTGGAATGTGTTATTTGACAAATCACAATAAATACTGATACAATACTACAAACCAATACGGATGTGACTCAAGAAAACATACAAAAAGGTGTTTCTCGGAACTGTCCAGAATTCTGTATTCCAGATAATACTGTAAAGGGTTAGATACAATTTCATGGATCAACTCTAAAATATCACAACTGGCCAAAAAGTCAGAATTAAACTATTCCATTTCAAGGCAAAGACTTTAGACCCAAAGACACAAATAACTATTTAACCCAACAACTGTGAGAGCAAACATAACTTTACTTGATCTAGTTTTTAACTTAGTCTTTGTGATTTTTGAAAGCGAAAATTACGTGCAACTTGGGTATCCTTTTGTGCGCAAGAAGTGTTGTGGAATATAAAGAAGGTCTGATGAGAACGTGTTGCACATGGTATTTTTATTTCTGGCCAAGTAAGGCAATGAACTCCAACCTGAAACAGTCAAAAACTAAGCAATGTATTTTAGAAACCAGACTTACACTCCCTAAGCCAGTCTTTTCCTATATTTACCATATTTTCCCTGTGTATATTGACATGATATTTAAAATGCCGTATCAGTTTATAAAGAAAAATAAGTTAAGGCCAATTGAATAACTTAGACTGTGACAATGTCACAATGGTGTAACCTAACCCTAGCCCATCAAATGCACTTTCCCATTCTACCTCTGTGTACTACCAGCAATCAACATCAACATGCAAGATGTGTGGTATTTTCCAGCTTCCACCATCTAAATCAATTCACTCACATTCATCAGGTCCAAGAGGCGAGTACTTAAAAGGAAGAAAGTGATTCATTACAGATGCTGTATAAGCTGTACCTGAGCCCTGTGGTAGTATGAATTAATAAAATATACATTTTTTTAAGCATCTCTAAAAATCTAGCCACAGTAGGAGCTACAGTTTGGATCCTCTGTATGGTGAAATATAGGAGGAACACCAGACTCATTAATAGCCATTATTAATTGTACCCTACTGATTTCAAGTTTGGGAGGGTGTAGTTTTATTTTGTTTTTACAATGAAGTTGCTTTTGGTAAATCTTTTGCTCATTTCTCACCAGCTAGGATTCAGAAAGTCAACAGGCACATCACATTTCTCAATGATTTGAAGGCGCTCCATTAACTTGTCACCTCAATTAACTTGTCACCTCCATTAATTGTGCTTTTGACCAAATTCAGATTTTGAGAAAACAATATAGCTGATCTTTTTTTTTCCCTTTCTTTCACAAATCTAACTTAAATTTTAACTCTATGGAAAAGTCAAACAAGCAAACAGATAAATCATCTGAAGCACTTCTAAGGAAGAACATAAAAAATAATCTGGAAATGACATGATGTCAGAATTTCACCCTAAAATGTCCTCATTTTTCAACTCTTTCTAGGGAATCGCTTCCTTTGGACTGAGAGCACCAGCACAGTTCCTCAGCAGCTGAAAGCCTTTCAAGAACCAGATAAGACACCACTGTGCTTCTGAACCTCATATAAAACTAATAAAATGCAACTCACTGGCTTTCTAAACACATAATTAACCTAAAGCAGGAAGGAATTTTCCATAGCTTTCCTACTGAAAAATATTGTAAAGAAATACAGTTAGAACAGGCTTCTACTCCAAAGTTTTTCGTATGCTAATATTTAAAAAATAAAAATAATAAAAGGTCCAGCTTTCCCTTACTCCTTCCCCTACTGAAAGGGGGGGAAAAAAGGATCACAGACAGTATTTTAAAAGAAGATTTCATTATATCGCCTGGATTTTGTTTCTAAGGCAACAGTTTGCAAATTTAAAAACTCAGATTTTAAAAATTCTAGTAAGACTTCCCAATATATTTTAGTATATATTTACTTAAAATAGATTTCTAAAACAGGCATTTGTAGACCATACTTTTCAACTCTATGTATGTACATAACTATTGACAGAACTAGAACTTGCACAAATTTGAACTTACACTTTAGAACCGGAATTATAAAACTGGGAGAGGTAGAACATTGAACTTATTAATATTCATACACAAGTATAAAAGTCCTAGTTACAAGGCTCATTTTCTGATCAATGTGTTAACTCCGAATGTTTCCAATTGATCCAAAAATTATGAGAGCATTTCCCTTCACCAGCAGTGTTTTGTGCCACTACACAAAAGAAGTCATCTTAAATATTTCAGCTATACAAAAATTCGAAACAAAACCCAACCGGCATGAAACATGAAAGTCTATGCTTAGGCAATTCCTTAGGTGTACCTTAAGACTTATACATTAGTAATCCGATGACCATTAAGCACATTAAATGAAAATAAACATCAACTCCTAGGACAAGCAACAGAAGTAAAACGTGGGCATGCCAATATATTTCATTATAAACCAGCTTGAGATTTTTTACACTTGTGGGTTTGGGGATGTTGCTGTTTGGGATTTTTTTTGTTTTGTTTTACCCCCGTTTGCCACAAGGTCGATTCAGTGATGAAACCCCACTTTAATATCCTCTTTTCTCTCACTTACATGTACGCTGGAGAAAGTGGAGTTGACCTGGATGTTTTAAGCACAGGAACTGGGAATTTCCAGATAGCAGGAGAGCTCGTTTTCCATTTCAATGGCATGTTGTCACCACGGTACTACAATAACAGTAAACAGCGTTTCCATAACAGACTACCAACTAGGACTTCCATTCCACACTGTCCCGACACAGCAGCGAGCCACTGCAGCGAACAAGCGAGCCATCTGCCTGTGCCTTTAACACCGAAGCCTCCGATCTGTAAAACAGGGCTGCAAGGTACCTCCTATAAACCCTCCTGTCCCCTAAAGCAATATGAGGATTCTATAGTTCTAACTCAACAATAGTGCCACCTCGTTAGGAAAGCGTTGACTGCAGTATATATATATATATCATATATGTGTATATATATATGTATATATATATATATATATATAAAGACTGCCCCGTGCAGACCACACAATGCAGCTTTATTTAATAAAAGCAGCTGGGGCTTTATTTTGTTGTTGTTGCCGTCGGTTTAAGCTGGCATTACCATTGTTCTACCTTAACAGGGATACTGCAGCGCTGTGCTCGATTCTGCACCTATTAACCTGATTTCTGACCAATAGTAGAAGGAAAAAAAATAGATGGGTTTCGTATGAAAATGAAACAACATACCTACTCAGAATACACTTGTCATCCTCTGAACATTCTTCTTTCGAGCTGCAACAATATAAATGGGATATAAACCTCAGCATAGCCTTGGGCCACAGCTAATAGAGATCAGTGACTAAATTCGGCAGCCTGCTCGCCTCCCGTGCGAGCTCCGGCCACACAATACAAGAATGCCATTATGGGAAAAGCCCGTTTAGAAAAATGCCAGTCTCTCTGTTTTCCAGTTAGAAGAAGGCAAAATGTAAGAACAAGCATGAACTGCTGCAGAAGAACTCTGCACGCTCTTCTAGTGGCTTCTGATTCAAGTTGCTCTCCTTTCCCTATTCTTATCTCCAAGCCGGGATGAGCAGAATCTCATCCATTTACAACATGCCGCGGTAACACGAATATCACTCTGTCTTCTGCAGCGGAGAAGCACAGAGCAGCGTGCTCTTAATAGCAGTCCTCGGAGGGACGCTATCAACAATCTAATTCAATGCTGCCCTCCCCTTCTTCTCTCCCCCTTTCCCCTCCCGTTCGGCTCCCCTCCCTCCTCCTCCCCCCACCCCCAAACAGCTCACAAATTGCCTAGAGGAGAGACCAATGCTGCTGGCCAAGCAGGTGTCCAGCAGGGACCATTCCAAAGCTCAGCGGCGGTCCCGTAACCTCTAGGGGTTAGCGACTGACAAGGAGATTGAAATATTCAAGCAGCCGTCAAAGGCAACTTGAGGTATTTCATGAAAGCCCTGGCAAATACATGGTTCATCCGTATCATTTTAAAATACTGCCAGCAAACAGCCTTGCAAGTGCCCCAAAAGTGGCTGGCTGTTGTAAGTTTCTCTTTAAAGCACCAAAGTCACACATTTCCTACACAATTCTAAGAAATGGGAATAGGAGAGGCTGGTATTATGCTGGACTCTTTATTTACGGGCTGATGTCGGGCGAGTCGCCATCACTAAGCATCATAGCACACCCTTCTACCTCTGCCTAAAACAGAATTATCCTGCCTTCACCAGTGTGAGCTTAGTAAAAGCAGACTGTCCTCAACACAGAAACCACTATCTTTAACCAAAAAAAAAAAAAAAAAAAAGAAAAAAAAAAAAAAAAAAAAGCACCGCAGTGACAAACAGCTCGTATTTACTTTCGGGTCTGTGTGCAAACAATAAACTTGTGCTTCAAACTTCAGTGGCTGGCTTTCGGATACTCCCTCTGAATTATTCCTAGTTTTTAAAAAGACTGAGACGTGGTCCCTTAAGAGGTTTCTCATTTGTATTCAAAAAGCACAGATGGATGTTACCATAGGAAGAAACCACCTTCAAAATTCCACAATATAGAATTGAATATACCAGAAATGCAGTGTGAAATGAGCTCCTGGTAATTACAAATACCTTCCTTGAAGATACACATCAATATTCAAGCGAAGAGTATTTTCCTATGACGGCCACCCATACATGTATATGCAGTATATACACACACCACATGCATACACACATCTATGGAGAGAAAGCTTATTTTGAAAGATGGACCAGTAATGCATAAACTTCATTAAATAGTAGGTAGATGTCAGCCATCACTAACTCACAAATAATTTGTATTCAGTCGACCATAGGCAAGCACTCCCAAAAAACCCAGGCAAGCAACTTAAAAAGTTAAATTGTATTTCTCTTTTTAGTAGCCACACCAAACTGTCTCATAAAATTCTTCAAAGAAATCAGAGAAAGGAGTATTTATCAATACCTTAAAGACAAAAATACATTTAAGAGGTAAAAAAAAAAAAACCCACTAATACAAATAAATCCTAGTCAATATTTTACATTACAAGGCTTTCTGTAATCATGCTTAATAGGTATGGAGTAAAAAGGTCCCAGGTTCAACAACCAGCAGTTCCAACTTGTTGGAAAGCCCCCTGAACAAAACACACACATACACACGCACACACACTCATCAAGCAAGTTTGCAATGTCCCATTCCAAAAATGTAAAGCATTCTCAGTTACAAATATAAAACGTAAAACAGTTACAAACTAGCTATATGTAGCAAAGAGGTGATGTTTTGGAAAGGAAATTCAACCACCTTTCCAGCTTATGAAAATATTACAAAGCAGTAATTGCAAATACACTTCTGAGAACAAAGACCCCCCCAAAACTACATAAAAAACTAGTAAAGCGGTGTGAGCAGTCTATAAAGTCAACTCAACATTTATGAGTGGGATATAGGGCAAATGTGGAGTTCTTGAAACAAGGGGGTAACCCCCACATACAGGTGAAGATCACTCCATTGCAAAGCTTCTCCAGTTATTCTTCTTTGCAAACAACGTATTCAAAAACCCACATAGGGGCGCCTGGGTGGCTCAGTGGGTTAAAGCCTCTGCCTTCGGCTCAGGTCATGATCCCAGGGTCCTGGGATCGAGCCCCGCATCGGGCTCTCTGCTCAGGCAGAGAGACTGCTTCTTCCTATCTCTCTCTGCCTGCTTCTCTGCCTACTTGTGATCTCTGTCAAATAAAATAAATAAAATCTTAAAAAAAAAAAACCCACATAAACTTTATCTAACCTCAGGCTCCAAAAATCAACCAATAGCACCAACCTGTTTTGGGGGCCCTCTGACAATTGTCATATTTGCCCAAAGTGAAAAAGAAACAAGACTGATTTCCCTCCACACCACACTCAGCACTGGTAAAGACACCCAAACTCTAAAAGCTTACATCCAATGATGAACATTTATTTCTATGCAGTTCTCCTGCTTTAATAAATTGCTAGGAATCATTTTTAATTAGCTCTCATGAGCAAACAACTAACATGCCAAAGGCTTTAAAAATAATTCCTTTAAGTAGAAATACGGTCCACCAAATCCGCTTTACATTATTAATTTGCTTAACAACAACGTTCCTCATACATCGTTTAGAAATAAACTTCAGCCAGGTAAAATCACCCCAGTTACAAATTAGCAGAGTCCAAACTGATCAGATTTTACTACCCTGATGGCAACTCCAGTAGCAACTATCGAGTGTAATTACCATTACATTCTGGAACTGAAAATGTGTTCTCCTCCAGAGTGAAAGGGAGAAAACTATTAAATGTGTATTTTAAATAGAATTTTATGCAGGCTCAGTGTCCCACTGCTTTCATATTTAGACTGGGAAATGTCAAAAACCCTCGTTGACTTTATAAGGAATGCTGATTTCATTTACAGAATGCTTTTTTCTATTAGGGACCATGCACGAAAGCAGACAGAAAGACAACATACACAAAAGCTCTTCAAAGCTTTGAGGAACATTAACTAATCACTTGAAAATACCTGTGAAATGTGTACTGCAGACATGTCTTAAACAAAGGACAATGCTGGGACTTGGCCAAGGCCACAAAAAGAGGGATCCTTGGCCAAATCTTACAATGCAGAATTCCCTGGCTCCCAACGTAGAAAGAGGAGATACATTTTTTAAAACGATTTTATTTATTGAGAGGGAGAGAATGAGAGAGAGAGAGAGAGAGAGAGAGAGAGAGCACGAGCGAGCATGAGAGGGGGAATGTCAGAGGGAGAAGCAGACTCCCTGCCAACCAGGGAGCCCAATGTGGAACTCGATCCTAGGACTCCAGGATCCTGACCTGAGCCGAAGGCAGTCACTTAACCAACTGAGCCACCCAGGCGCCTGAAAGAGGAGATATTTTATAATTTTTAGAATTCTTACAAATCATCTTGCTCGGTACCCTCATATTACAGATGAAAGACCTGAAGCCCGGAGATATGAACGTGCCCAAGGTCACTATGTTAGCTACCAGCAGGGCTGGTACTAGGAACGAGGTTCCCATCTGTTAGTCTGGGACTCTCATTCTAGAATCCCTACTGTCCCTCCTTCCCTATAAGACCTTTACCAAAGATGTGTGTTTCTCTGCAATGCGAACCACATTCTGTAAGTACCTCCATGTATTCTAAAGAAACAAGAATTACCAAGAACTATTTATTCCTTCCATGATATGTATGCTCAAAGATAGAAGTGGGAGACAAACACCCAAAATACAAAAGTGTGTGCAGAGACCATTTGCAAAATCTTCATTCTAGAAGGTGTTGAAGAATGATGAGGGAAAAAAGGTAAGTAAGAATTAAGCCAGTCACAGTATGGGAGAGAAGTGAAATACACAGCTAGAAGTGGGAATTTTTTTTCTAAACATAAATATCCCACAAATGAACTGATGTGTCACCTAACCGACCTCACTCTATTTTCCTGATATTCCCTAAGAACTGACCTACCTTCTTCTTGCAAGTTTTGGTGAATCCTGTGGTAGGTACAACTAGACACGGATAGCACTGACCACAGTTTGTGAGCGGGCACTGTGTACTTCTCTTTGGTCCCGACGATGTCTTCTCAGACTAATCTGGAATATCCGTGTCATTCGTGTTGCTCGGACAAGACCATAGATCAGCCAAATTGTGTCCTCTGTTACGTTCTACCAATCAGTAAGAGTATTTGGATGGCAACCAGGTATAGCTGTTAAACCTTTTAAAACCTTTTAAACCTTTAAAAACCTTTTAAAGCACGCAAAAACTGGACTTGGGCACAACAGAGCAAAATTCTTAATACATTCAGGGCTCCTTATTAAAAAGAGAACTGTTTACACGAACGGCTACAAGTGTGTGTGTATTGTGTGTACATCTCCTTTATTTGTTTCAGGAAACTGAACACCAACGACATTAAAAAATTTTCACTAGGTACTCAGATATGTAGCCTTGCTAAATCAGAATGGAAAATCCCAGATGTCTCTCAAAGATGACTATAATGGAAAGTCATGATTTCATCTTTTATAAGTACCCTTCTCACATGTCAATTTCCTTAGCAGAGTTCCTTCGAGTCCCACGAAGGATTTTGAGGGCTCTGTCTTGGATTAATATAGTACCTATGTCCTTCCTCACATACAACAAGTACACAAACACAACTGTGCAGGCACACACTTGGGCACATTTGTGTGTACACGCGTATGGAACTTCTCCATGCTGGCAGGAGTGAAGTGAAAGGAAGCACGCTTCCCACCTCTAACATTTCCAAAAGAGAGGAAGGATACTGAGTTTTGGGGGTAGGAGGGATAGAATAGCAATAAGCGGTGCTGGCAGGCTGGCAAGCCGGGAAACAATAGGAAAAGGGACAAAAGGAGAACACTGAAAAGGAAAGGAGGGGAATGATGGGATGGAAGAAGAAAGAAGAGCCAGAACGGGAATGGTTCCAGAATGTGGCAACTTTTGTAATTGGGGTCAGATGGATGAGGTTCTGGGGCTAAGACAGGAGTTGGGGTAGGAGAGCAAATCCAGAGAGACTGAGAAGGTGACAAGGAAGGTCCAGCTGTTGGGGGACCAATGACCTGCAGCTTCTCACTGCCATTACTCTCTCGCCACAGCTAAAAACAGGATTAGCACTGAATGAGACATTTATAAGTTCTTGCCTTTCCTTTCTTTTCTTTTCTGGAAGTCTCTACACTCTAGTAGAATCTGTAGGCTTTTTTTTTTTTTTTTTTTTTTTTTTGTTCTTGGCTACCCCTGGGTGCCTCATTGTATATAATTCCCAAATCCACACGCCCAAGTACGTCTTTATACAACTCTTGACATGCACCAACTAACCTAATCCTTCAGTATTCCCATCTATTCAAAACTGCCTTAGGGGGGGCCTGGGTGGCTCAGTGGGCTCAATGCCCAATTCTTTATTTTTCTTAGCGTCATGAGATTGAGCCCTGCATTGGGCTCCATGCTAGGTGTGAAGCCAGTCTAAGTGTCTCTCTCTCTCTCCCTCTCCCTCTGCTCCTCCTCCCGTCCCTTCATGTGTGCCCATTCTCTCTCTCTAAAAACAAATGAAAAAACTGCCTTAAACTCCAAACCAAAGTGTCTGTATGTTCGGGAGTGGCAGCGGTAGAAAAGAATGATTTTTAAATGTATACTATTTGAATAGCTGATTTTGTATTACAGTTATCAACCTGTTTGAAAAAAGCAACTGAGAGAGGCAGTATCTAGGATCTAGGATCTAGTGCCTTAGTAAGAGGCCTGCTTAAAATGCCCTATGTTCCCGCCTTAGGACTTCACCTGCCTGAGACGCCCTTCCCAAATTCCTGCTCCTCCTACAAGAAGGAATCCCTGAACCTTGTATCTTCCTAACTGAGCACCACTCCCAGCATACTGGAAGGCACTCTAGAAATATTTGCTGGGTAAACTGAAAGAGAAGTTTATAAGCAGAGCGGTGATTAAGCAAGACCTGGGCTGGGTATCAAAGCCTGGATATTGCAGGAAGGATTTTTAAGTGTTATCAATTCTACTAGGATTAAAAAGCAGAGTACAGGTAAAAAGAATATACATTTGTTAGTTGGAATTTTAGGCTATGAATTCCTTAAAATGAAAGAAAAATTAAATATAAACATTATCTTGTTAAAAAAGTATATGTTAAAGAAAATCACCCTAATATAAGCTTTTTAAGAATGAAATAAACACGCTGAAAAGATATTTTAAAAAAATGTGCATATTGGGGCGCCTGGGTGGCTCAGTGGGTTAAGCCGCTGCCTTCGGCTCAGGTCATGATCTCAGGGTCCTGGGATCGAGCCCCGCATCGGGCTCTCTGCTCAGCAGGGAGCCTGCTTCCTCCTCTCTCTCTGCCTGCCTCTGTCTGCTTGTGATCTCTCTCTGTCAATAAATAAATAAATCTTTAAAAAAAAATGTGCATACATATGAAAAAAAAGAATGAAATAAACACATCACTTATAGTGATGGTGGACTGCTCTAATGAAAAATCCTTGCTCTTGGGGCGCCTGGGTGGCTAAGTGGGTTAAGCCTCTGCCTTCGGCTCAGGTCATGATCTCAGGGTCCTGGGATCGAGTCCCGCATCGGCCTCTCTGCTTGGCAGGGAGCCTGCTTTCTCCTCTCTCTCTCTGCCTGCCTGTCTACCTGCTTGTGCTCTCTCTCTGTCAAATAAATAAATAAAATCTTTAAAAAAAAAAAAAAAGAAAATCCTTGCTCTTGTCTCAAATAATGATAATGTATCTGTTTAGTTGTTTTTCAGCAAATTCCTAAGTATCTCCTTAAAGTACCACGGGTAAACAAAACAGCCAAACCATCATTAGATTTTCCTGATGTGTTTGTACATTAAACCTGCAAACTTGTCAAAATAAAAAGCCATTAGAAATGTACAGTGTTGGGGGGCCCAGCTGGCTCAGTCGGTGGAGCACGCGACTCTAGATCTCAGAGCCATGAGCTCAGGCCCCACGTTGGGTGTAGAGCTGACTTAATTTTTTTTTTTTAATCTATAGTGTTACTGAAAGAAAAGTTAAGAATATGGCTCTCCTGGGGCATCTGGCTGGCTCAGGTGGTGTAGCATGCAACTCTTGATCTTGGGGTTGTGAGTTCGAGCCCCATGTTGTGTGTGAGATGACTTAAAAATAAAATCTTCAAACAAACAAAAAGAATATGGCCCCTCCTGCTAAAAAACACATTCATATAAAGCTTTTTAAACAGTTTCACTACTTTCTCTTCTTTTGGCATCACATATAGAAGCAAAACTATAGGAAATGCATGAAAACAATGTAATAAGTAATATTATAATCGTAATTTTTTAATAACTTTTAAAATTTTTTATAAACATATAATGTATTTTTATCCCCGAAGGTCCAGGTCTGTCAATTGCCAGGTTTACACATTTCACAGCACTCACCATAGCACATACCCTCCCCAGTGTCCATAACCCCACCACCCTCTCCTGACCCCCCTCCCTCCAGCAACCCTCAGCCTGTTTTGTGAGATTGAGTCTTTTACGGTTTGTCTCCCTCCTGATCCCATCTTTTTTCATTTTTTCTTTTCCTACCCCCCAAACCCCCACGTTGCATCTCCACTTCCTCATATCAGGGAAATCATTTGATAGTTGTCTTTCTCTGATAATCGTAATTTTTGTAAATCCTGAACTATTTAATAAGAGTAAACAATTTCTAATAATGCTTATCTATGACAACTGAAAAACTTTTCAATAATAACCACATTATATACCCAATCTCAAAAGGCATGTCAATTAAGGAAAGGCAACATTTGCTATATTCTGCATTATTTCAGAAATGAGTATGCTATTATAAAACTCTGAATTATGGAAAACCTTTAGAATAATATATGAATTTCCCTCAACATTCTGATTAAAATTAATGAAACAATGCTACTACTTCAAAAATGATATTTATGGGGTGCCTGAGTGGCTCAGTCAGTTAAGCGGCTGCCTCCAGCTCAGGTCATGATCTCAGGGTCCTGGGATGGAGCCCCACATCGGGCTCTCTGCTCAGCGGAGACCCTACTTCTCCCTCTCTCTCTGCCTGCTTCTCTGCCTACTTGTGATATCTCTCAATCTCTTGTCAAATAATAAATAAAATCTTTTTTAAAAATGATATTTATTTCCCTTTTATCCAAAGAGTTATAAGGACATTCATATCTATACTCTAGATGTTATAGCTAAAATGAGATCTAGAAGTAAACACTTCCATGGAAAGCTAATTCTAATGACTCCCTAAGATCATACAACTCTACTTAAAATTTCCACGAAAAAGGGCCCTTTATATTTAATGGTTTAATTTTATTTTTGGCATTTCCCAGGCCTATTACAATTTCAAATTTCCTATACATACAGCTATAGAAACTACTGTTAACTAAAATAAAAGGCTGTAACAGATATGAATGAGAAATTACTTCAACTCCATGAGGAGACTCACTTCAAACTTGAACCCTATGACCTGTTGCCATGACATGAGGCTCAACAGTTTCCTAAGGGTGTGTAGTTTTATAGTCACAAGAGTTGCCTCCTATGGTGGCATCCAAGAGATTTAGCCACCAGTTCAATATCTCTATTTTCTATTTTTTTTTAAAGATTTTATTTACTTATTTGACAGACAGAGATCACAAGCAGGCAGAGAGGCAGGCAGAGAGAGAGAGGAGGGAGCAGGTTCCCCGCTGAGCAGAGAGCCCGATGCGGGGCTCGATCCCAGAACCCTGAGATCACGACCTGAGCCAAAGGCAGAGGCTTTAACCCACTGAGCCACCCAGGCGCCCCTCTATTTTCTTATTTTGAAATCCTTCTCATTTTCTCATTTATAATTCTTCTGGGTGCTCTTAACTTAGAAAGATTTTATTCTTAGGGAAAGAAAGGGGGGTATAGAAACACACTGAAAGATAACAAATACATGCTGGTAAGTCTAAATGACAGAAGCCAGCCAAATAGTGCAATTTAAAATTGTTACGCCTTGGGGCGCTCAGTTGGCTAGGCATCCAACTCTTGATTTCAGCTCAGGTCATTAGATCTCAGGGTCGTGAGAGCGAGCCTGGCATAAAGCTCTTCATTGGGCATGGATCCTGCTTAAGATCTTCTCTCTCCCTTTCCCCTGTTTTAAAGTTATGTCTGACTTCCTTACTTGGATGCAATGGTTGTCCAGTGGGGGGCAATAATTTCTTTTCCTTTATCTCATGTTCTACTACTTACTAAAATAAATGCAGTTTTGATACGAGAAAGTAAGAACCACACTTCATTTTCTAGGGTGTCCCTAGATTTAAGCTAGATGAAGTTTCTATTTATGTATTTATTTAAGTTTCTTTATTTAAGTAACCTCTATACCCAACGTGGGACTTGAACTCAGGACCCCAAGATCAAGAGTCAGTGCTCTTCATACTGAGCCAGGCAGCTCCCCCTTAAGCTAGATGCAATTTAAATTTGGGTCTCATGACTGCCTTTCTAAGTCTGTCTACTTCAATCAGTTAGTTCAGAACCACTTCATGTCTTCAAAATCAAATATATGTTTTAAATAATTAGTTACTTCTCATGGAATTCTGAAGTTACATAACATTTAAGGGAAATATTATCTTCCCACTTGCTAGCATGTATTTATTCATTCATTCCTTATTCAGCTTCATCTAAGTCACAGTCACTGTTGAGCATTTTTATGAGTCTTCTACCCCCAGGTCTGGACATGTTATTTAAATTCCTATGATGCTGTTCAGTCAGTAAATGAAAATATTTATGTTTGGGGATTTCCAGAATTACCAGTTTTTCAGATGTCGATCTGTAAAGCACAGAGCAACATAACTTATATTCCAAAAAGGGAGAAGAGGCAGCAAGACTGAGCTTAAACTGATACTCTAAACAGGAAACGAGCATTAGCAATGAATCAGGACCATGTTTTCATATCTGTCCACTAAAATGCATTTGTTTCCACTGAGGACTCCTTCCTGTATTAGCCATTGCCGACCGTGCAAGATTGACTCCTTGAACTTCACAAATACCAAAATCAATCAACTCACTATGCCTGGCCCAAAGCCTATAAAGAAGAAGTGCATGAATTAGTTCAATCATCAGTGAGTACTAAGAACTTAGGACTTTGCTAGACGTTACATGTATACAGAAGAACACATGTTCCCTGGTCACAAATCTCTAGTAATCTAATCAGACAGACGGTGTATTCACATATGGAACATGAATGGTAAGCATAAATATATTGCTACTGAAAAGCCTTGACTATTCCAGAACCCTGGATAAGCCTATTTTATTGGCCAATTTTTAAAAATTAACTTCAGGGGCGCCTGGGTGGCTTAGTTAAGCATCTGTCTTCAGTGCAGGGCATGATCCTGGGGTCCTGGGATCGAGTCTCATATCAGGCTCCTTGTTCGGCGGGCAGCCTGCTTCTCCCTCTGCCTGCCGCTCCCCCAGCTTATGCTCATTCTCTCTCTCTGACAATAAATAAAATCTTAAAAAATAATTAACTTCAATTTAAAACAACAAGAATGGACCAACCCTTCAAATATAAAAACTTCATTATTTTTCACCCTTTGACAGAAATCCTTTGGCCCTTTACCGTCTTCAAGTCTAAAACGGACCCAAGTCTTTTCAAACTACTTCACAGACACCAAAATGCACAAGGGCTACTGGGGTAATGCCTCAGATGCAGAGCCGGCAATCCGGCCCAGCAATATCCGTCACTCCTCACCCTCGCCTGACTCTGGCCCCCACATATACTTGGACGTGAAACACAGAGCTGAGGGAAAACTGGCTTTTTTTTTTTTACACTCTGATACCTACGCCAAGAGAAAAGTCCTATACCTTGAAGGCAGACAGTCTCCAACTTTAGTATTCCTAAGACGTATCTGGGGTGGCTATTTCAAAGGCAGAAGTCTGGGCATGGGACCTAGGACCCTGAATTTTACCAAGTACTCCAGTTGATTTTCAGGCCTGGTCTACTAAACTTGGAGAAACACTGCTTTAAAGTCAAGGTGGCTAACCCCCACACAAGATAGCCCAGCTGTGGCGAGACTGTTCTCTCTCTCATCCTTCTTCAACATCTCAGCGTCGGCTGCCCACCACTCGTCGTCATCCTGCACTGTCCAGGGCCATTATCTTGCCCTCCCACACTCTAGATCCTTCCAGGTCTGGGAGAGTCTGATAGCGAGGTCTGCAGCTGGCTGACAGAGAGGAACAAAGGCAAACCAACAGAGACACCTGCGAAGTGGGGAATTGTGAAATCCCAACAATTAGGAAACAAAGGCAGTATACGTTACAGAGATTGTTCAATACCACGTAGAAGTTAAAAAAAAAGAAAGAAACTTGTCTCCAACTTTTCCGAAGAGGAAGGATGGGGAAGAGGTGAGAGGTAGGCACCTGAGGTCTGGCTGCGGCTCTCCCACTAACTAGCTTTAGGGCTTCCTCTGTCATCTTCCCTTATCCGTAAAACAGATGCCCCCTTTCTTTGCCCGATGCATGGCAGTATTCTGAAAACCAACTGAACTTGTGCTTGAGAAAGCCCACTGGAAAATGCAAAGCACAATATAAGGATGGATGTATGGTATTTCTGTAAAGGAATACTTTATCATTTTCTCAGCTTAATAAACACAGTAACCTAGACATTATCGAAAGTTTCCTTGATGACTAAACGTCTTCTAGTATCTCAGGGTCTTTACTGACGAAAATAAATTCTCACTGACAAAAAGGCAGAGGAAAATGCAGACCCTTGGACATACCCTGGAGTTGATTTTTTGAATATATCCTTGAAATCGGCTGTTTTAAAGACAATTGCCTCCGTCTCCTGAAAGTGGAGTGCAAAAAAAAAAAAAAAAAAAATCTGGTTAATGGTGGCTTTACTGTATTTAGTTCGGATTTTTTCAAAGCATGCTCTGCAGATATTTTAGCTGTAAATTAATAATCCATGTTTCTAATCCCGAACAGCTAATACCACACAGAACAATTTTTAAGCATGTAAATTAACTGTAAGAAACTTAACAAGAAAGCCATAAGATTCCATTTGTTTTTAGAAGCTCTCTTAATGTTTCAGAAAGTCTGGAATAAAGACTGACACGAAGTACAAACATCTATTGGCAGTTGATCTGAAAGGACTAAGCTAGCCAAATTTGTACAGAAGGAAACACTTTTCCAGTAAATATATACGCGGCCTTGGAATGCTTTGTCATTTTCTCATCTTTGCAGCCTAAAGTTCAATTCTTTGCTGAGACACTATTTTGCCATAAAAACCTGAAAGCAAATGACACACATTACAAGCTTTCAGGGAACAGATGGCTAATGTTCTCCTAGGTTCATTTACTACCAGTTTTCTTATTCTCATACTGCTTGTAATTAATAAAAACATACAAATAGACGCACCGTCTCCTAAGTAGGAGATTTTGTTTTGGCGAACTTCTGCCATGTATCTCGCCCCTTTGGGCTGATCTAAAAGACGACGACAGACAGACAGACTTCTGCCACTGCCTGGGAAAGGCAGCTTTCAAACGAGAGACTGCTACTGGAGCGAGCACAGCGGTGATGCCGTCACCAGTCAACTTTGTGAGAAAATTAAGTAAGCTGGCAGGTGCTGGAGGAGCTCTGAGCCCTAATTTAATATATTTAACATGTATGACATTTACGTTGCTAATAGCTTACAGAAAGTGACCATTACTAGGCATCACCCTTATCTAACTTTTGCTCCAAAATCAGCAGTTCGGGCTCTTTTCTGGGTCATCCCACAAGCCCCATTGCATCGTTAAAGTCACAACGAAATCAGAGTCATAGGCTAATAGTATCTTTTGCAAGACCTTGACAGAGACCTTACCCAACATGTGATCCTCAGTCTAAGGACCCTTATGCCAAAGGTAGGCAGCAAGTCTTTTATATCTTTTTTAGAACGATGAATTCAAACAGCATCCCTATAATGGCAATACTATTACTTTTAAAAATGCTATCCACATAAAAATTATTATTTTTGAACCATAAAAAGCTACAATGGATTGAATTAATATTTGCCATGTTTTAGCATTAAGCCTCACCACGCAAATATCAATTATGTTATCTTTTCCCTTAAAAATGCAGGAAAGTATCTTTAAATACAGCTTATTTTATATTCCTATTAATATTATTCCTTTTCTTTGTGTATTTAAGAAGAATCTGGTGTGCCACCTTCTGGCAGCTGAGTGAAATTATGCATCTCTACACAAGTCACTATTCTTTATTTTAACTTTTAAAAAATATATCTATTTCTTACCCTGTATTACATTTAAGCTATATAGAGAGACATAGACACACATCTATACCACACCCTGAAATACAGCAGAGTTTCCTCAGTGATTTTCATTTTTAAATCAAGCCTTATCCATGCTTCCTATGATTTTTACATGGTTACCAATATGTCTTCTGAATTCTACAGCACATATAAAATTGATTTTTGTACACCGCTTCCAGGCACATATGAAAACAACAGGCTTGCTATTTCAATGAATAAGCAACAGCAGTAAATAAAAGAAAAGAAAGGTCTCTTACCAATAAGCCCATTTTTCTCTTAAGGTTTGAACTCTCATCATTTGTCATGTTCTTGTGGATCCCTCTCTCATCACATTCTCTGGAGTTTTTAAAGTTGAGAGCGGTGATGCACGGCCTAGGCTCTGCTACCTAGTAGCGCACCCCAGTGCCTTTGCCTGGTATTACACTTTGGTTGTAGCTCCCAAAAGCAGCAAACAGCCTTTATATATTCAAAAACCTATGCACGGAACACTTTCCCTTGGTAGCAATCGTAGCCAGCCTGGCTGAACTATTTCTATTTCTTATCTTCAGCACGGATCCGATATGGAGATCAGAAACCACATGAATCTTGAGCTTAGTTCCAGTTAATTGAACAGGAACAAAATGTTCATCTTTAGAGCAGAGGTGGGCTATGAGACAAATAACTAGCATCAGGAGATCTGACGTAGGAAAAAACATGTTTACCTGAAAGTAGTCTCATTTTTTTTCAAGGGTCACTGCTCTGTTATCGGTCATATTACCTTAAATCTTCATACCTGCAACTCTTTCTTCTCTCATGCCCTCTAGCAGCCAGTCATTAAGTGCTGTCCTTTATTCTCGATCGATTTTACAGGTGTCTAAGTCCTAGTGTTTGTGTTTAACAAATGAGCTACTTCCAGAAATACATATGGGCTGGACTCTTCTGCCCCTCCCATGTTCAGTCTATCCTTTGCCTTGCTTCTGGATGAGCTCTCTTAAAATGCAACTACATGTGATGTAAATTAAATGTCCAATAAATATTTTATTAAACAGGGGGCGCCTGGGTGGCTCAGTGGGTTAAGCCGCTGCCTTTGGCTCAGGTCATGATCTCAGGGTCCTGGGATCGAGTCCCGCATCGGGCTCTCTGCTCAGCAGGGAGCCTGCTTCCCTTCCTCTCTCTCTGCCTGCCTCTCTGCCTACTGTGATCTCTCTCTGTCAAATTAAATAAATAAATCTTTTAAAAATATCTTTTATTAAACAAGTATTTGTTAAGAATTTGCAGGGGGCACCTGGGTGGCTCAGTGGGTTAAGCCTCTACCTTCAGCTCAGGTCATGATCTCAGGGTCCTGGGATCGAGTCCCGCATCGGGCTCTCTGCTCGGCAGGGAGCCTGTTTCCTCCTCTCTCTCTCTCTCTCTGCCTGCCTCTCTGCCCACTTGTGATCTCTCTCTGTCAATAAATAAATCTTTAAAAAAAAAAAAGAATTTGCTTCAAGGGGGTGCCTGGGTGGCTCAGTTAAGCAGCTGCCCTCGGCTCAGGTCATGATCCCTCAGTCCTGGGATCGAGCCCCCGCACAGGGCTCCCTGCTCCGTGGGGAACCTGCTTCTCCCTCTGCTGCCCCCCTGCTTGTGCGCGCTTTCTCTCTCTGTCAAATAAAGAACATCTTAAAAAAAATAATTTGCGGGGCACCTGGGTGGCTCAGTGGGTTAAGCCTCTGCCTTTGGCTCAGGTCATGAACCAGGGTCCTGGGATCGAGCCCCGCATCGGGTCCTCCGCTGACCCGGGAGCCTGCTTCCCCCTCTCCCTCTGCCTGCCTCTCTGCCTACTTGTGATCTCTTTCTGTCAAATAAATAAAGAACATCTTTTAAAAAATAATTTGCTACATGTTTGGTAGGAAGTCTGCTAGGTGATATGGATATAAAGGTGAACAAGACACAATCCCTTGCTCTCGGGAAGCTCTTAGTTGAGTGAGAGAAGCAAACATGCACCCTGACAGCATAAAATACGCCACAGAAGATTTACTAGTATATGTCTAGGATTCTACAGAGGAACAATAAAATCACAGAAGCAATAAAAATCGGGCTGCGACTGAGGTCGAAGAATGGGGCGTTCCCCAGGCAGACCCCAGAAGACACAGTCTGTGCAGACACAGAGAGATATAAAGGAGTCCATCATGTCGGAAGGATCAAGAAAGTCTTCAATATTACTGGAAGTACTATAGGTACATAGTGTTGACGGGAGTGGATTTTAAGGTCTACAGAGTGAGTGAAGAGGCTTGGATTTATCCATGAGCTATGAGAAACTCATTTGTTGAACGAGTGGATCACTCGAGGAATTAATCAAGCAACAGTGCCAGCACTAAGAACTCATTACCACCAATGCCCGTTCTCTAGCTCACAAGCTTGTTTTGTTCTTTGGCTCCCTTTGCTCCAGAGGTCCTCCTACATCAAATCTCTTTCCCTCTCCACTTTTCTGAACTCAACTCATCCTTCTAGATCCAGCTCAAATTCCATTCTTTTCTGTGATGTCTCTTGTGGTACTCCAAGTCTCCTCCAATTTTTTTTTAAAGCTTCCTCCATTACACGGGCCCTGCATTCCTTCTACCATTGAGCACATACTGTTTGAAAAACCCTTTGGACTCTTTGCCTATGAGGCCAAGTGAGCAGAGAGATGGCACGAAGGCCAGCAAGAGCCTGAGGGTACAGTGGCCAAAGAAACCACACCACCCCAGACTTCACAGTACATGCTAATCTGCGTACCTTCTTTTTGCTACTCTCAAGCCTGAAAAGGAAAGTCTATCAACTGTGAAGTGAACTCCATTTGCATTGGGCAGCGACTCTGCATTATCATGTAACAACGCCCGTTGTTTGAAGGTCCCGTTCAAAAATTCCAGAAAATTGATGAGAAAGGGATACCAACAGAATAGCTTAATTATGGAGCTGTGATCTTTGGGGGGGTGGTTAGAGCTGTAAGGGGGTTTGGGTGGGGGAGCTGTGCTTGTGTTTTACTACTTGCCGTAAACCAAGAGAATTCACCTGAAGGTTCATACAACAAAAGGAATTCATGAAGACCACAGAAAGAAATGGGAGACAAAGTGAGGGCAGGACATTAGATCTAGAAGGTTTAGCATCTCACGAGGATTAAGGGAGAAAAATCCATGTGTAAGAAGGGGGGATGTTTCGAAAGGGGGGGCAATAGTGTTAGCTGGAAGATGAATCTAGGACAAGATGCTTTACCAGAGAAACAAGTCCTGGGGTGTAAATATTGAGTGTTCTCTCCCTGTGGAAACACACCCTGTTATGCTCCGTGTCAAACACTCAGACAAGCTTTCGTTGATGTTGGCATTTAGCATTCAGCTTTGTCTCATCCTTTTTATGTATGCATAATCTCTTACATTTATGCAATGATGCAAAAACCATGGAGCTTTCTTTTATGTAGACAATAAAAAAATCTTTTCATCTTATCCAACCATTTTATGTTAAAGTGGGTTAAGAGGATTCTGCCAATAATTTCAAAAGCAGTTAATACTTGAAAATATTCTTTCAATGACATAAAATGTCCCAGATAAAAGCTGTCTACACCTTCTTTCTTGTTTATTGAGTGCAAAAACTGACCACTTTCCTTTCCATTAACTTATAAGGAAAAATTCAAATACAGGGAAAAAAAGGAGAATGGATTTTGGAGATGGGCCACACTTTCTCAAGAATTCGTCAAAAAAGGGCAGTACTACGGGACATAAAAATGATTTATCCACTAGGTCCTCAGAAGAATGTTTTTAACTATGTATCAATGGTCCAGATCTTAAACAAAGAGAAAATAAACCCAGACCATTCCTCATTACTTTTGGGGGAAACAGAAACATTGCCAGAGTATTTCCCCCAAGCCTGGCAGGAAAAAAAAAAGCCATCAATCATTTTATATTATAGTTGAGCTAGAATAGGTAGTTTATTCCAAATTCACTACACGTTCATGCACGAGGATCATCCAGGCGAAGAGAAAAGAAAAGAATAACTACCTCCTGGTAAGTATACAGTAAATCTCTCAGGTTATTAGTGATATTGATGACAGGCTCTATATTAATCTAGTATAAATAATTCACTTACTTCCACTTAAAATAGCCTCAATTGTGTCATCTCATCCATGGCCCTACTGGACTCTCCTTTGTTCCGCTGTATGTAAAATGGCTCAGAGCAGGACTTAAGTGTTGTAGAGAGTTTTCAGTCCATGCAGAAATGTCCTTGGATGACAGATTGGAAAACCATTGATCTAAACAAGGGCTGGTTAGGGGTACCTATACTGGGAGCAATGGCTCATATACCCACAGGCAGAAGTTCCCATTAGTCCCATATTCCAGGAGTCTTACCATTCAGTCTAGTGAGATAGGTGGGGGTCAAAGGGGAAGAGAGGCCCTTTCCTGTTACTAATAACACTACCTGTATGTCACTAGATTAGGAAAAAATGCCAAAAAAAAAAAAAAAAGGCAGAACAGAAGTCCTGTTCATAACTTCCCATTCCGATCCCGGAATGAATCACAACCTTTTTATGTATCCCTGAAATGTAACAAAGCGCAGGTCATTCCACTATATGGTAACAAAAATGATTGAGGGTAATTCATGAGTAATTCAAATTACCTGATGGATATAAATATTCCAGGTTGACTATGAAATACACCAGCTCCTATTTTACTAGCCTGTCTTTTTTTAAAAAGATTTTATTTATTTATTTGAGAGAGAGAGAGAGAAAGTATGGGGAGGAGCAGAGGGAGAGGGACAAGCAGACTCCGCACTGAGCATGGTGCCTATGCGGGGCTCGATCTCACGACCTTGAGATCTTGACCTGAGCCAAGATGCAAGAGTCAGACCTTAACTGACTGAGCCAGCGAGGCAGGCGCTCCAGCAGTCTGTCTTCAATCTATTATATTTAATAGCTACCGTGAGAATCTAAAATGGGTGAAGATATACATGGCAGACCGTGGGGAAGAAGGAAATGTTATCATGTGAGTGAAGAAACACAGAAATAGGCAAAACGACATTCCACAGACAGAAGGGCCGACGTAGGGAGTTAGTTAATGAGGAAGCAAGAATATTCCTATTTGTCAACTTGCTTTCAACCTAATTTTCGTCTCCAGATACTCCCTGAAGTATTTTACTTGTCTTAAGCGTCAGGTGACAGACAGCCTTAGCTAGCAGAGTTCCAAATCAAAAAGTGTTCCGTGCCTTTTAATTTTTAAGAGTCTCGTTTTTCTTTTCACTCAGACTCTGAGGTAGGCAGTGCAGGTACTAACAGTCCCATTTGAAAATTCCCATTTTCGTGAGGAAACCGAGTTATTAAATGACTTGGCTCAAGTGACACAGCTGCTGAGAAAGCTGGAAAACAAGAATCCAGGTCCCCTGATGCCTAATTTGGTGGCCATTAGTCAGTGCTGTATTGTATTAATATTTATTTGAGGGAAAAATCCCCGCAAATATGACTGCTCAGCTCCCCCATGGAGATGCTTTACAAGGAAAAGAGGGCTGTGTCATGGGAGACGTAGGATGATACCTGATTAAAGTTGCAGAATCATCGACCTGTACCTTTGCCAGAAATACCCTCCTGGGGCAACCCTCAGAGCTCCCCTTTATGCCTCAGTTGGCACTTCTTGGCATGGAGCTCTAACGTGCCACACTCCCTCGTGCCTCAGCAGGTTTTCCCAGGACACTGTCTCTGCTTGGAATCCCTTGCTCCTCCTCATCTACCAAGCCAATTTCTAGTCACACTGAAGTAGTGTTCAAGCATATGTCCTTCCATGAAACCTCCCCTCACATCCCTCAGCAGCCTCCGTTGCTAGGTTTTCTAAGACCCATGACACTGAATATTCTAGGTCCTGTCACTTTGCATTGTAACAGTTTCCATAAACTAGAAACTAGACTGTAAACTCCTGGCGCTGCCTCTGGGTCCTCCTTAAAGTTTTATTCTACCCATCCAGTGCCTGTCACACAGGAGCCCAACTGTAGGAGGCAATTTTGGTGAAATCAAGTTTGGCGGAGGTAGGTTTTTCTCTTCTCCAAGACTAAGCTGTTTGGGGGTAATAATGAAACAAGAAACCGGGAGAGGGCCTTAGGCTTCCTGAACTAAGTTATGAATGGTAAGAAACCAACGAGAGGCTCTAATTGCAAACAGCACACCTAAATACCTAGACGGCTCCTTTTTGATGTCTGTTTGATTGACCCTGGGTGTGCCTAGCAGGGTGCCCAGAACAGGTGTACAGCTGGGTGATGGGGTGACTGACTCCACGAGTGACAGCTGAACTAAACGAGCCAACCAGACACTTCGCTACAGTAAGGAAGGGAAATGCCAATCATCCTTTGTCTCAGCAAGATAGGACTGGTAAAACTGAAAGCTGAAGAAACGCCTTTCACTGGTTCGCCCCCTAGACCAGAACACTGAAAGATGAAGCAGCATCGCAGAAAACCATCATTTCTACAGACTGCTAATTGCAAAGGATAAAAGCATCTTCTTTGGACTGTTAGATCCTCTTCAATTATTGCAGTCAGTGAGGATGAAAAAGTAAGCCACAAAATCCAATTTTTCCAATAACTTGCTCCATGAGATGGAACAAAAAAATAAAATAGCAAATTCAACCAAGCAAGCCACTGCACATCACCAATACCCAGTCACCTCAAATGGCACAGTGGGCAGTCAAGAGTAAAATACACAAATGGGGCACAGGAGGGCTCAATGCTAACAAGCCCCTGTAACTTTCCAAATAGCGAAAAAAAATATATTTTTTTGATGAAAGACCTACAAACCTTCTGTTCCAATAGGAGAATTATAATTTAGGCTGAAGGAAAGGCCTCAAATTCTTTTCTCATGCCATTTCCTGGCCTTCCCATTTATGCAAACCGGCAGGGTAGAGATATCAAGGACATCAGCATGATGAGTAATAAAAAGAATCAAAGACAATGGAGTTCCCCATAGGGAAGAGCATATTCGCAATCCAACTGTAGCGTCCGCTTAGGGTCGCGTCGCTTAGGGTCACGTCGAGGGGGTAGAGGTTCCCGCCGCTTGGACGGGCTAACTGATACAGATTAGCCACCATCTTGCAGAGTGTTCTGGGGTACGAAGGCTGGAGGTTTGTATGTAAATGAACGTAATGTGGTCTTATAAAAGTGAGCCGTGTTTCGCTAACACTGCCCTTGAATTTTGCTGCTGGAACACAGAAACTCAGCGTATAGGTCCCTAGGAGATAGTCGGAAACATAAGAGTCGTCTAGTTTCTAGGATTCGAATCAGAGAGGAAAGATCGGCTCAGAACCCACACAGGACAGTCAGATAGGCACGGATTCAGACACTAACAGTTAACGAAAAATCCCAGAACATGAAAAAGGGGTAGCAAAAAGTAGGATACTGTACTGACCACTCACAAGAACCAAGAGTGAACTTGACACCTGGTCATTACTAATCCAAAACTCAGAATGAATCATGCCCTCCATATTGCTTGGATCATCTCAATCCTCTATTCGAAAACCATCTATGACTCCTTCCATGTGTGGTTGTACTTGTAGACTCCACACTCAAAGTCCCCTCCACCGCAGCTCTCCCTTACTTATTTAACCTTATTTCCTGTTACGGGTTGTCCCAGATTTGCACACAACCGGAAAACATGAAATCTCTTTAGCCAAGAATTGTCACGGAAGCTATAATTTTTTTTTTTAATGCAGCTTACAGTTGCTGTGGATTCCAGAGAGGAATATACCAAAAATATATAGAGGAGGGTTTAGAGCAGAAAAGGAAATTAGCAAAGGCTTTCCCTGTCCCAAAATATCTTCTCCTCTAGTGCCAACTCTGTCTCCCAACAAATTTTCTCTCTCTCCGACAATGTTTGGACCTTTACATATTCTCTCCCTCCCATTGTTTGCTGTGTACTCTGGCCAGAAATTCTAGCAAGTACGTGTTCTTTTGAGCTCAAAAGAATCCTGTTAAAATGATAATAGGGAGAACAGTCAGGATAGGTGGCTGTCAGTTATCTCACGTTGGTGTGAATGAGTTCAGTCAAGTTTCTTCAAATAGCACAGAGCTGTTGCCCTCAGGGATGGGGAAAGCCTGGTGCGAGAACCTTCTGGAGTTTGGCAGACTTGGATGGGGTGCTCTATGAAGGAAGTCCGGTGGCGGGGGCGGTGGTGGGGGGGCGGGTGGAAGCTCAGGGCCTAGAGAAACTATGTCTAGAGGTAGAGAAAGAGAAACCGAGATACAGAGAAGTGTGCAGAGAGTGTTGTAGAAGAATAGCAAAGCCCCACTTTCTCTACCACTCCCTGTCTTCTAGCCCAGAACCCGTGGCGGCCTTTCCTGACTCCCTGCTCCCAGCCCCTGGAGCTCAGGCGAGTACTTTCCAAGGGACAGATCAGCTACTTAAGTAGGTTAAATACATGGCCAGAAACTTCACTGTCAGGCAAACAAACAATCTGTAAATAAACCTTCAGAACACACACTGTTGTGAGGCTGGGAACTGCTTGTACCGTCCCTCGCCTCACCCCGGCTCACACACCCCTTGTCAGGCTGCTCTCTTCTGTCTTTGGGAGATGCTACAGATTTTTGGTTTTTTATTCTGTTATCTATTCAACTCATAAAACACTGCCCCCACCCCCGCCCAAATTATGGTTGTTCCACTGTTCCTTTTTATTTCTTTTCAAGATTTTAAGGAATCTCTACACCCAACATGGGGCTTGACCCCATAAGCCCAAGATCAAGAGACACATGGTCCACCCACTGAGCCAGCCAAGAGCCCCAATTTTATGTGTTCTTAGGTTCCAAATCAAGCTCTACTGCTTTTTTAATTTTTTTAAGATTTTACTTATTTATTTGAAAGAGAGAGAGAGAGAAAGGGAGCATGAGCAGGGGAAGGATAGAGAGAGGGAGAGAGGCAGACTACCCATTGAGCAGGGAGCCCGACCTGGGGCTCGATCCCAGGACCCTGGGATCATGACCTGAGCCAAAGGCAGATGCTTAACCATCTGAGCAACCCAGGCGCCCCTCCAACTCAGCTTTTTGAAGCCTAATTTGATTTGTCTGACACCCACCAAAAGCCCTTTTCTGAACTCTGGCAGGCCTTAACACACACTGCCCTTATTTAGCCTTCTGTGTGCTCACCTCAGCTTGCAAAATCTACACTGTGAACTCGCTTTCCAGAGGCAGAGGCCATTCATTCATCCACCCAAACAATTAATAAGCATTTGCTTTGTAACAAGTGTTGTATTTCAGCTGGAAGTTCAAGCCTGAGTATAAGCCCAGATCCCTACCCCTGCAGGTGCTCACAGCCCAGGGAATATCAAGTACTGTCACGGTACTGTGACATGCCCTGTAGGGGAGGCGTGCTCAAGGTCATAGGAACGCACGCAGAGAACCTTAACTGGGCTCGGCCAGGGAATGAGGGCAAGTTTCGCAGAGGGCACACGAGAGCTGAGTGCTAAGCCTAAGCAAGAAGGTGTCGGGCAGTCAAGTGAGACAGAGGGAAGGGTGGGGCGGGGGAGGCCAAACTAGCTAAGGCACCACTACAATCAATTGTAACAACATCAAGTCTTAAACTAAAGCAGCAGTGGGGGAGGGGGTTGGGGTAGGTGGGGTGTGATTCAGAAAGATTTTGGGCAGCTGGAATGGACGGGAGATGACAACAGTGGCTAACAAAGTTTGTTAGCCTTCTAAATGCTTTACCCATTCACTCACTTAGCTGACTTACTCTTCACCGTGACTGTATTCTGTAGGTACTATTAATATCTCCATGTACAGGGGCGCCTGCATGGCTCAGTCTGTTAAGCATCTGGTTCAGGTCAGGATCTTGGGGTCCTGGGTTCCAGCCCCACGTCGGCTCCTTGCTCAGCAGGACCTGCTTCCTCCTCTGCCCCACTCATGTGCACAAACATGTTCTTGCTCTCAAAAAGTATTTTTTAAAAAAATCTCCATTTTACAGAAGAGGAAACTAAGGCACGAAAAGTCTAGTGACACGACCAAAATTATACGGTGATGTAAATGCTGGGACTGGGATTCGTCCGCATGCAGTCTAGCTCCAGGGTCTACTATGTGAGCCCTCTGCTCTGCTACCTTTGAATGTGAGATTGGCTGGGGAGAAGGGAGTCCAGGATGACGGCAAGGTTAATGAGAGAGAGGGAGAGCCACAGAGGGCCACAGCAGATGAAACCTGAATACTGAATACATCGTCAGTTGCATGTGTTAATTCCCTTGTTCCTTGTTCCTAATGGCAAAGGCAAATTTCTCAGTTCATGTTCTCCTGGTATATTCTAGCATTTCTTCATGGGACTGGTCACCCGGTTTGGATCTTGGTCTGTTTGTTCTCAGTTTTGGCACTTGGCACATTTAGCCTCTTCTAGATTATTTATCAATGTAGCTTATCTTGTTTACTAGCTTAAAAGTATCCAAGGCAAAAAACAGGTCTTCTTCACCTTTGATGAACAACAGCCTGGACCCAGTAGACACTCAATAAAAATTAATTGGCATAAACATAGAATATAACATTTCTTCAAGTTTCTGATTCTTCAGACAGCTGTGAATTACTGTCATTTGTTGTTATCTCAGTGACACCTTTTTTTTTTTAATCGGCCCTTTAAATTCACACTTGTCTTCAAAGGAAAACTCTCTACTTATTACTGCAAATGGCAAATTGTTACAACTTACAATAATCAGAAGGCAGCTATAAAAATAGATGCATAACTCCTAAAACCAGAACTGCTTGCACAACACTTAACACATCATCCTATCCTCAGGGCAGGCCTTTTTTTTTTAATTGAAGTGAAATTCACATCACATAAAATTAACAATTTTTTTTAAAGTAAGCTCTGCGCCCAACATGGGCTTGAACTTATGATCTCGAGATCAAGAGTCACATGCTCTACCAACTGAGCCGGCCAGGCGCCCTGAAAATTAACAATTTTAAGCTAAAGAATTCAGCGACACCCAGTGCATTCCTAATGTTGGGCCATCGCTACCTCTGTCTTGTCCCAAGTGTTTTCATTACTACCCCCACAAAGTTAGTATCTGTTAAGCAGCTGCCCACTGTTCTCCTCTCCCCACAGCCCCTGGCACACCACCAATAGGTTCGGTCTATATGGATTTATCTATTTTGATGTTTCACACAACGGAATCATACACAACGAGATCCTTTGTGCCGAGCTTCTTTCACTGAGTGTGATGGTTTAGAGGTTTACCCACAATGTATGCTCATGGCTAAATACTGCATCATAGGAACATATGCCGCGTTTTGTTGTTCATTCACGTACGGATGGACATCTGAGCTGTTTCCACATTTTGGCTCTTGTGCTGCTGTGAAGAGGCACATATACATGTAATTCCTTTGACTACCTGTTTTCAGTTCTTTGGGGTGTATACTTAGAAGCGGAATTTATGGAACAATAATAATAGTAACTCTGCTTAACCTTGTGAGGAAGTCTGGGGTAGGTTGCGTACAATGCTCTGTGGGTCTCAAATGACACGTTGACATTGGAAGGTCTCGTGTCAGGGTGTATGTGTCCAAACATGACGTGTGAGGGAAAAAGCTCACTCTCAGGGCGCCTGGGTGGCTCAGCTGGTGAGGTTTCTGCCTTCAAATCAGATCATGATCCCGGGGTTCTGGGATTGAATCCTGAGTTGAGCTCTTGGCTCAGCGGGGAGGCTGCTTCTCCCTCTCCCTCTGCCTGCAGCTCCCCTTGCTTGTACTCTCTCTCTCTCGCTGTCGAATAAATTACTAAAGAAAAAGAAGCTCACTCTCATCGTGCTTCCTAAAATAAAAATGTCAAATTTCATCATATTGGGTAAGAGAGTTGTTTTTCTTTGCACTTGTCCTTTGACATCAGTAGCAGATGGTTCAGGCAATTATTAAATGAGATCTTCATATCTGAAGATACACGATTGACTTCATCAAATCATGCCCGCCTAACAGTATTTCCCTCAGAGTCTGGCACCTTCACGCTTTCAAAATTCCATTTTATCCACTGATCCATGTTAGTTCAACAGAGAAACAGGGGAAAAAAAAATAAAGAAAACCTACCACCATGACAAAAAAAAAGAGCACAGGCCTGATTCCAATTCACAATCACATATACTCTAAATACTGGTATTTAAAAGTTAGCATTTTCTGGGCATCAAGTTTTACTCTGTCCCTAAAAAGATGCGTAGCCACGCATTCCCAGGCACACCTGAGCACACCACTAGTCATTCAGTTGGTGTGGATAAGATTTTGTAACCCGCTCTAGTTTTGACTTCAGCAATAGTATTCATGAAACCCTGGGTTTGGGGACACCAGGCTTTTTTTTTTTTTTTTTTCCTCTAATAGCATTTAAAAAGAATAACAGAACTACTCAAATTGAAAGCGCAGCTCTGTGTACAGCCAGTTATCTGCATACCCCTGGTGGCGTGCACACCAGACTTCAGAAAAACACTGATCGGTTAGGAGTGATTTCTTAAGGCTGCACAAGCTATGCTCACATACTCTGCCAAATAAACAGGAAGTTTCCATTCTGTCTGCAAACTGACAAAGAAAGAAGGCACACTTCATCCCAAAGAATTCAAAACCAGAGAAGGGCTTTCTAACGACTCTGAGGATGCAGATCTCCCGATGAGTTCTCTTCGGTGGGCATCTCATAGAAGCCAATCAGTGAAGACAAGGGCTTTCGGAAGGATTCAGAGTCCCTTGCACTTTGCAATATCTTCCACTGGGAGATGCACTCCTCCTGTGATTTGACAGAACACTGGTATTCAAAGAGCATCCATCTCTAATTTAAATGGCATGTTGCATTTCTCCCCGTAGCCAACCGTGTCATCCCCGAGAATGTACTACGCCCACCAACACCCTATTTACTGACCAACAAGAGGGAATATTTTTAAACAAATCATTTCCCTATTTCAATATAGAGGTATAGAGAATCTTTCTATCCATCCTTGTTCTAACATGAAAACATTTGTTCAATTTTTTCCAATGCAGGTATCCAGGGAGAGATACAAAATTAGAATATACCTGAAATGCTGCAATAAAAAAGTAAAATTTTCTATCGTGAAGACTTTCACTGCCACTGACTACTCACATGTAAGTGGAAGGGATTTTCAGTTCAAACAAAACAGATGAACAAAAATCTGTCCTTGAGCCAAATATTTAAAAAATGAATCCAAGAAATAATAAGATGATAAGAATAAATTTAAAGACTAAATATGATAATATATGTAAAGTGCCCAGCACAAGGCCCATTGGTATCACAGAAATTTATCGAATGGCAGCTTTAGATCCTTCAAGACTAGGTGGCTCTCCGCGGAACTAAAACACCAATCCTCAGGCCAAAATTAAATCGTAATTGTCAGGGCTCCCATAATCCTATTTGTTCCCAATTTTAGCACCCAGCACATTCTGCCTCATCTAATAATTATATGTATTTACATATCTGTATCATCAGGGTTGTAAGTACCCTTGAAAGCTCCTTACAGCTTTTGAAATAGGATATAACCTAAAAATTCAACACATGGAAGAGGAAACTATTTAATAAATACAAGTTATCACACCTTACTTTGCATGATGCCCTACCAATTACAGAGCACTTCATGTCCTAATTTCATTAACTTACGATCTTTCATTATCTCTGCCTCAACAAGACAGACACTGAGACCAAGGGAGGTCACGTGATAGCTTATTAAAGGTGAGGCCGAGATTAGAAAGAGTCAAATCAGGCGAACAGGGAGAGACGGGGAGGAGAAGAGTAACAACAGGTAAGAGTGAAGGCGGGGGACATGGAGAGAGAAGGGAGAGACAACCGCACAGGTACACAAAGACTTCATGGGAAGAACATTTCAACTTTATGGCATTTTAAGATACTTCCTGAAGACTAAAATGCACAGTCTTAATTTTTCAGCTGCAGGCACAGTGGTATCAACTCTTAAGAATCGTCTTGGAAGGGATGCATGTATCTCCTAGGGACTTTAACTGCTTGTATCTGCCTAGGCCTAATCAGCAGAGAAACCAAACGGAATTCGAACTGGGAGAGTTTTACATAGGAGTAATTAACTATGGTAGGATTGGAATAACAGAAAATTGGAGTGATGAGCAATGGCCTAGTGGTAAGTTAAAAAAAAAAAAAAGAAAGAAAGAAAAAATAGAGGCATCGTAGATATCAGAAACAACTACTGTCCCTAAGGCTGAGACAGAGCACCTAAGGAAGAGATCTGTCCCCTGGGCTGCTGTATAGCATCTCAGTGTTCAAAGGAATGCCACGCACCCAGGCAGAGATTCAGACCTTATTTGGAGACAGCAGAGCTGTGGCTCACTGAAGGGTAGAGAAGATGCTGTGGTGACCATCTTCTGGAATTGACTGGAAACCCATCCTTAGAACTTTCTGAGACTCACCCTCTGGAACATGCCCCCAATACACCCTCCTGAAAGTGTCCTATCAGCAGCAGTCTGCTATAAAACTACCTAAAGGGGCACCATGAAAAGCTCCTGACCATTGGGTGACGAAATCAAGCACTAAAGAACATGCCAGAGCTGTAGGAACAGTCTGCAAGCAAGAACACAGGAACCAGGAAGCAAACCCCTCTGCTCCTGATGTGCCTTCCCGGCACCCTCTACTAACAAAACTTCAATGCCAGGTGTGAAGGAAACAAATATTGAAAGGGCTCTGGCAAAAAGGATGAATTCGAAGCTGAAGGGCAATAACTCAATAACTGGCACCTTGGTTAACAGGGAAACACTCTTTGTAAGCATGCAGGAGCCAAATGACAGCATAGCTGGGTATAATACCTGTTTTACCAAGTCCACACAAGAAACAGATTTGGTAGGATAACAATGAAGTAGCTGTGTTGCTTTCATTCTACTACTTTCAGAGTTCTTACCTAGATAATATATCCTATTAGAATACATCCTATTAGAATGCTAGAAAAGAGAACCTTTAAAGATCATATAGAGTAAAGAGGTCAATCACCTTTCCATCTGGAAGCCAGATTGGACAGTGATACACAATGAATGTGTGGTATGAAGGGTAATATATTGCAGTTATAGAATTACTCCTCAAAATACCAATTTTACACATTAAATTGGTCTTTACTGTCAAAGTGCTTTCAAGGCTGTCCACAAGGCTGTGGACTCATTTTAAACTTGCAAGATGGAAATTGTTAGCCCCGTCTGATGGGTAGGAACATAAACCACAAATGCCAAAAATTCATCAGTTAACCCAAGTTCACATAGCTATTTGCTGTTACCCTTCCCCAACACAAACCTATCTCCGGGTCGAAAGTTCACGTATCTATTTGGCCAAACAGATGCATTCAATAGGATCTTTCAGGCTATGACCAATTCCTATCAGAGAATCCCACGCTATCACAGGGAATCATGGGTGGTTTTCTGCTACAAACTTCTCTTCTGCTCATCTCCTAAAATTGCTACAAGACAAACTTAATTTCAACTTACTTTGATTAGAAGTATATTTGAGGACTCCTCCAGCATTCAAAGATGACATTATCGCTAGATAGGGATGAGTATAAAAGTCAAGCTATCCTCATTTCAATAGCTTTCAAGGGCATGTCTTTCTATGCTCTTGGATTTTATGGACCAGTGAAATTTCAAAAACTTCTTGGGGTCCTACAAAGGGTAGCCAAATTTATTTTGCAAAGTAAGAAACTTTAAAAGGCAACTATAAATCCATGACCCCTTATCCACAATTTCAAAATCTAAACAATTGGAAATCAGATGGCCCTTTTTCTTCTTGCCTGTAATTTCATTTGGCAGCAAAATGTGAACTGACCTGAGCTCATCTTGGCAGTAAAGCCTGACCTGAATGAATGTGAGGCTATCCACAGACATTTTCTGTCTAACTTAGTATAAATATTCTTCCATTTCACTGCAGAAATATTACTGAAACTGATCATGGGGTGTCAATTCAGTCCTGGCTGGGCTATTTTTTTTTGGGGGGGGCTGTTATATAATATACCATACATGCATTTTATTACCTGTACAAAATCCAAAAAGAACCTACATTCTGAAATGTATCTTGCCTTAAGGTTTTCAGGTAATAAGGGTGCACAACTTCTTATCACCGTCATTCCATTACAGAAAGGGCAAGAGGATTTTTTAGCAATCAAAAAGTGAAGGGCGGTCTCAGAAAAAAAAGGATAGTTCTTTATAGACAATAGCTTTAGCTTTCTGGAAGAAAAAAAGATCACTAAATTGTGGTTTTTCTTTTTTTATTCTAAACATGTAACAATAAACATGTTTAATAACATGTTAATAAACAATAAACAATAAACCATCTTCCATGTACTAAATGGCATCTGGGAACCGTTGCTGTTGGAAGACATTGCACTCAGAAGGTTCCACACTCAGATGAGGATCTCTGGACTCTTTGTGTAGTCTCAGGCAGAACTGAAATTCTAGGACAGAAGCAGGTTAAGCCACACTAGGGCTTTGTAGCCCAGAGATAAATGATGCTTATGCAGCACAAAAGCTAGTGGCCAGGGCGCCTGGGTGGCTCAGTGGGTTAAGCCGCTGCCTTCGGCTCAGGTCATGATCTCAGAGTCCTGGGATCGAGTCCCGCATCGGGCTCTCTGCTCGGCAGGGAGCCTGCTTCCCTCTCTCTCTCTCTCTGCCTGCCTCTCCGTCTACTTGTGTTCTCTCTCTGTCAAATAAAAAAAATAAAATCTTTAAAAAAAAAAAAAAAAAAGCTAGTGGCCATGTGGAATCCATCCAACAACAGGAGTTCTACAACTTTCCCACCTTAAACCACCTGTAGTGAACAGATCAGAAGGTGTTCGCACCTCTGTTCCAGACCTAACTGGAAAGGTTCTTTGCTTTTTAAAGAATCAATGCAATTGAATGAACATGTATATATAAGAATAAATCTAGAAAATCTTAAGATGTATCCTGATGGTTAGAACACCGGGCAAGTGAGAAGGAAAAACCACCAGAAGAACTGCTTGTGGCATCAATATCTTCTGGCTTTCTCAGACTGCTGATTTCCGAGCACTGCCTATTCCCTGAACAGTCTGATGAACTAACAAAACTGAACTTCTTGGACATGTCAAATTCTGTCCTAATAGATGCTAGAGAATCTGGTCTCCTGTAGTTTAAGAGAGAACATTTAATCACTCCTACAAGGGCCACCATCATCTGCATCCACAGACAGGACAATGAAAGATTCAGTTTGACAATATTTAATGACTCTCTACTTTGCGCTAGTCACTGTGTTAGACACAGGAAAAGGAGAGCTTGATAGGAACTTCTCATTTTCCTCATGGACTTCATAGTCCACTTAGGAGAGACTATTACAAAAAGTAACTATTACACCATTTGCTATGTAATATGATAGACGTTCAGCCAAATGCTGTGGGATGGGATATCATGTAATTCAGTTAGGGGCAGGGAGCAGAGTTCACAGACCCAGCAAGACCACAGGCACAGAGGAAGTTCTGAAAAAACCTTGAGAAGCTTTCATCGCAGAAAAGGCCAAGGTAACTCTCTCACATGTATTTCAAATTGTAGATTCAACAAAGTTCTAATGTCTTTGATGAGAGCAAATCTGACGCTTGTGGAATAGCAAATACTCTTTTTCTCCCCTCATTGTTTGGGACCTGTGCCTGGTTGTTTTTCCAAGCATGTGCTTAACCTACCTGTTGGGTAATCCAACAGTATCACAGAAATATGCAAGAATGTGGTATTTTGGGGAAGGACAAAAAACGGGGTGCAGGAACAGCATGGGGTGCTGAATTGAGAAGTGGCAGGAAGGAGGGCTGGAAAGGTGGTTCGAAGCCCAGTATGAAGGGCTCTCTATGCCATGCTAAGAAACTCGGACTTCCTGAGCACAGGACCCCAACCTTTAAAAACCGGGGAAAGGTTGCTGTGCAACAGGTTTTTAAATAATCTTCATTTCAGGATGATTATTATGAGAAAGCAGTAGTGATTCTACAAATTATACCATAATTATCTGAAAAACCATCCTACTCCCAACTGCCTCTTTTTCAGACAGTTGATTCTATAATTAAGTAAAAGTGAAATCAGCAATAATAATAAACCTGTTAGCTAATTAATATTCATCTAAAGAAAAGTACTCAAGTTGAGAAGCAAAAATATCATCAAACATAATGAAGAAAATATAGATGTTGACGGCAAGGAAGTGTTATTTAGAAGAACAACAAGATGTATGTGAGGTAATGGACCATCCAACAGAAGGGTAGGAATCATTAAAAATTATGTTTGTAAGGAAAAATATGACAATAACTTCAAAGTCAAAATATAGAGAATGTTCATTCCCTTCCCCTTTCTGAAGAGTTTAGTCCGAAAGCCATTAGTTAAAGTAAAGCAAAGAAGGCATTCTGGCCTAGGTGAGGGTTGCGGGGGCAGAGAAAGCACCTTATGGAGTTTCAAGGGATGAGGGTCCCTGTGGTATTGCTGGGGGCGCAACACAGTGAGTTGAACCAAATGAGAAGGGTATTCATGCGGAGGGACAGCAGTCACAGATGGGCAGGGACTGTCGCAGGCCAACATTTGAGGAGGTAAAGAGCAAGGATGCATCAGTAGGGTCCTGAATACCTACTACATACAGGGGCATTGGTCAAATAACGAGACACACATTTGTTTCTCAATGTTAGAGATGAAGGGGTGAAAACATGGAAATGGAGAAATCTAGAATGAGCTCCATGGCGTTGGACTGAAACCTGAGGTATTGGTGAGAACTCATGGTTTTCAATATATAAAGATACTGAAATATAGATGTATATATGTGTGTATAAATATTCATACGTACATTTCCTAGCTCCGCCCACTGAAAGGGCTCAGGGACAGCAATACTGCAATAGCAGTGAACACACATTAGCAAGCAGATTTCGGCTGTAGATACCATTCTCCACGAAAAGGAAGCAGGATAGCTGATTCCAGGGCTAAGGCAGAGAAAGTCCAAGATGAACCATAATGTACGGAAGTGCTCAGAAAATAAAAGATAACTCAAAATGCAAGGAAGAATGATGGGAACATGTCAAAAGGACGTAGAAACCAACCTGAATGGGCCCCTACTGGCTGAATCGGGGGAAGTTTGGCATCAAAACAAGTAACAGACTATAATTCTTTGATTAAATTGAGAACCTATGACTACATACTGATACAAATAAATGAAATACATGAAGAACAAGATATTTACAGACCCTCAACATCCTCCCAATACCCCGCCCCAAAATATCACTGATGAGAACAAGCTGAAAACGTAGTTGTACAGAGGAGGAGCTAACAGACACCACCTTAAGCCACCTAACCTCATCAGTATGGGTCAAATCAAAACCACATGTCACCTGATAGGGTGCCATGAGTATACAGCATCATCACCATACAATTCCTGCCAAAGCAGCAAAACCGGAGTATAATCATGAAGAACCACTGAGACCAACCCAAACTGAAAAACATTCTGCAGAATAACTGCCCTCGAGAGCCCTCAAAAGTGTTAAGGTCAGGAAAATCAAGGAAAGACTGAGGAAGTGTTCCAGATGGAAGAAAACCGAAGAGACATCGCAATTGAATGCAATCCGTGACGCTGAACTGGAACTTTCTGCTATCAAGAACACTTTGGGGATAATTGGAATAATTTGAATAGACTTGATTAGAATGTAGTAATGTATTAATGTTCATTTCCTGATTTTGATGGTTGATTTGAGGTTATATGGGAGAATGTTCTCATTTATAGGAATTATACTCTAGAGAATTTGGGGCTGATGGGCACCGTGTCAGGGGGGAAAAAAGTTCTGTGTCCTGATCCTGCAGTTTTTCTGTTAATTTGAGATGTTTCAAAAGAAAAAGATTCACAAAGAGAAAAACGCTAATATAAGTTTTGGCACATACATACAATAAAATAGTTCTTAGGATGAGGCTGACCATGACTACAAGAAGAAATGACATTTGAGTGCTTATTACGGTCAGGCAGAGTTTGAAGTACTTTATAAGCATATCTCATGTGATGCTATGTAGAATGATGTTGAAAAGCAATGAGGGCACAAAATAGACCCTTGTCATACTGAGTGAAAAATGCAAATACAAAAGAGTATGGAAATAGGAGTCCGTTTTTATAAATCAACCACACACACATTTTATACATATATAGATCCAAATATCAACTGATTGAATTATGAATGATATAAATTTTCTTATTTTTCATGTGTGCTTTCTAAGCCTTAAAAATAATTTTAAAAAATTAAAGAAAATAGCTCTTTTTCTCTCCAGTGCTTGAACCTTGGGAGCCATCATGAACGACACAGTAACTATCCGGACCAGGAAGTTCATGACCAACCGACTACTTCAGTGCAAACAAATGGTTATTGATGTCCTTCATCCTGGAAAGGCAACAGTACCTAAGACAGAAATTCGGGAAAAACTAGCCAAAATGTACAAGACCACACCAGATGTCATATTTGTATTTGGATTCAGAACCCATTTTGGTGGTGGCAAGACAATTGGTTTTGGCATGATTTATGATTCCTTGGATTATGCAAAGAAAAATGAACCCAAACATAGACTTGCAAGACATGGTCTGTATGAGAAGAAAAAGACCTCAAGAAAACAGCGAAAAGAATGCAAGAACAGAATGAAGAAAGTCAGGGGGACTGCGAAAGCCAATGTTGGTGCTGGCAAAAAGAGTGAGCTGGAGATTGGACAACAGAAGGAGTAAAGATGCTGCAGTGGCTTTATCTGTGGTGATTGTGCAGATTTTTTTTTTTTTTTTTTTTTAAGATTTTATTTATTTATTTATTTGACAGACAGAGATCATAAGCAGGCAGAGAGGCAGGCAGAGAGAGAGGAGGAAGCAGGCTCCCCGCTGAGCAGAGAGCCCGATGCGGGGCTCGATCCCAGGACCCTGAGATCATGACCTGAGCCGAAGGCAGCGGCTTAACCCACTGAGCCACCCAGGCGCCCCGATTGTGCAGATTTTTCATGAAAGGATTAATAAACTAAGAATGTTAAAAAAAAATTAAAGAAAATAAAAATAAAAATAATGACCAGGGCGCCTGGCTGGCTCAGTGGAGGAGCGTACGACTCTCGATCTCAGGGTTGTGAGTTTGAGCCCCACGCTGGCAACTTAAAAATAAACTCTTTAAAAAAATAAAAAAAAACAATGGCCATATTAATTTTGCAATACAATCTATTTTAAAATTTACACTTGAAAACAATATATACTAAAAACATGGGGAAGATGTTAAAATTATATTATTATTAGAGAAAAGCATGATACAAAGCTACATACGAGAGGAGTAAAAGAGTAGTGAAATTTGAATAATGGGATAGGAAATTATTTCTTATTTATACTTTCCTCTATTTTCTAAGTTTTCTACTAGGAATACAGACGAACATTATAAGAAAACTATTATTTTTCTCATTCGGTGATTAGGAAGACTAGTAACGATATGAAAATTGTTCATGGTATCATGTTTGTAAGAAGGACAAAATCTTGGGGCACCTGGCTGGCTGAGTTGATGGAGTGTGTGGTTCTTCATCTCAGGGTTCAGCTCAAGCCCAACTTTGTATGCAGAGCTTACTTAAAAAAAAAAAAAGACAAAATTGTACATAATCATGATAACTATGTAAAATATATGCATGGAGAAAATTGAAAGGTAGTATACCAAGACGGTAACTGGTTTATATTAGGCAGGGTGGAATAATGTGTGATTTATGTTCTTTTCTGCATTTTCCAAAACTTCTATAATTTTCATATACATATATTATCTTTAATGTGTGGAAATTCTCTTAATAAGCAAAAGAAGTACATGGGAGTATTGGGATAAGTGTTAATGATGAGTGTTTTTAAAAATAATGGTTACAGTCGGAAAAGAGCCATTCATCTTAACATCCTCAGAAGAAAAAGACACAGCATGGAATGACTGGCATGGAGAGTGGGTGTAACAGGCAAAATAACGTCCCTCCCCCAAAGCTCTCTACTTCCTAATCCCTGGGACCTGTGATTATGTTATCTCACATGGCAAAAGAAACCGTGCAGATGTAATTAAGTTTTACGAGATGGAGAGATTATCCTAGATTACCCAGTTGGGCTAAATACAATAAAAAGGGGCCATTTAAATTAGAAGAAGAAAGCAGGAGAGGTCTAAGGGATGAGATGTGAGAAGAACTCAACCTACAGTTGCTGACTCTGAAGGTGGAGGAAAGAGACTCCAGCAAAGGAACACAGGCGGCTTCTGGATTCCTCCAGAAAGGAAGGTGGCCCTGCCTGTATCTTGGGGTTCGCCCAATAACCTTCCAAACTGTCAAACAATAAATCTGTGTTGTTTTAAGCACTGGGTTTGTGGAAATTTGTTACGGCACCAAGAGGACATGAACGCATGGGGTTATGGATAGCTAGGGGGAAAAATCTGAGTTTAGCCATTCATTTTAGTGAAAACAAAGTAACTGAGGCAGGAAAGTGAGTTGGAACTGAATAAACAATGTTGTTAATAGCAACATTTTGTACATGTTACATTTTTCCTATGTCATTTGATAGTAAATATTTCAGCCTGTTCTTTGGATGTAATATGGATGTAAATGGGTAAGTACAGGCTTAAGGCCAAATGATACACCAGAATTGTACTCGTAGGAAAGGGTAGGACAGAGTGGGTTGAGTTTCCCTTCTATTTCAATCCAAGTCCCTACTCCCCACTGATCATTAGAGTAATACTTATTCCCTATCCAACCCACAGAAGAGAAACTACTTGAACTACGTAGCCAAAAGAAAAAGTATTTTACACATAAAATAATGATAAAGGCTATACCAATTTACCTGTAAATATTAAATGTATCGGGGTGCCTGGGTGGCTCAGCTGGTTAAGCGACTGCCTTCAGCTCAGGTCATGATCCTGGAGTCCCGGCACGGAGCATTGGGCTCCCTGCTCAGCAGGGAGTCTGCTTCTCCCTCTGACCCTCCCCCCTTCTCATCTCTCTCTCTCTCTCTCTCATTCTCTCTCTCTCTCTCAAATAACTAAAATCTTTTAAAAAATGTATCACAAGCACCGTACAATATAGAAAATCTGACAAAATAGCTTTTAGTAAGGAAGTCTGTTTTTATACTTGAAATAGGTAAAATGCAGCTTTCTGATGTTTAACTGACACTCAAGTATATCAGAAAACAGGGAGATTCATGTGTTGGCTGTTTCCCTTGCTAGGTGAACTTCAAGAAGCTCTCTCACCTTTGCATATCAGATTCCCTGTCTTTTTACATTAAGGGTTGAACATTATCTCTGCAGTCTTCTCCTATCTCTAAAGAAACGTAGGCTGGTATTTGGGAAGCCACAACTATAATTAGCAAAACGAATAAGCTAACTGTGTTTTTCAACTCCTTTCAAAAATCAGGGTGAACCGATTCAGCGTCTACCTTCCAGGGAGAACAAAATAATTCAAGCATATCACCTCATTAATTTTCGAGGGAAGGGGAAAATATTTCTGTTCAGAAAACAAGGAGAAAGAAAAAGAAACTGCTAGCTGATTCAATAAATTGCCTCCATTATAAGATGGCAGCGCCAGGACCAAAAAACAGGGTTTCTCAAGCTCCAAAGTCAGTTCTGCACTCTGCCTTTTCCACAGAAGAGTCAGTCAGGGAAATGAACTATGTTTAAGGGGAATGTGTAGGAACACAGGCTCCAGAGCTAATGTTGAAGTACTTCCCCTTCACATGACACGGTCAAAGGATGAAGGTAACATGCGGGTGCAGACTGCACTGCCTCAGGGAACCCAGAGAGAAAAGTGTGTTCTGGGTGGCCTCCCAGTGACGCGAACAGCCACTGAAGCCTGGGGAAGGCCAAGAACGGGAGCTTCGTGAAGCCTGACAGACCTGCCAACTCTGGACAATGGCTGATCTCAGACAAGTTCAGACAAAGTTACATAAGAGCATTTTCAATAAGGTGCCAAGGAAAAATAAACAACAATGTCAAAGCTCCTGTCAAAAAGAACATCAAGTTTAATCTGAATTCACTCTGTGTGTGTGTTATTTTGTTCCCCAGAAAAGAGATTGCTAAGACCACCAGAAGATTTCTTCCTGGCTGTCGCTAGTCTGTATCTGTGTCAGCCATGCCATGCTGTATGGATACAGGGAAAGTGTCTTCGCCTCCAGGAGAACTGGTTTCATAACATACTGTGAAGAAGGAGATCCTGAGGAAGGGAGGAGGATGCATTTCTTTTCCTTCAATGACAGGTTAAGGCCTTGGGCTCTCAGAGGAGCCCCAGAATAGGGCTGTCTACGGTTCACAAAGTTTAAATTGCCATAGCTCAATGCCAAAGGCAGGTACGGAAACTCTAATCCACTGAAAGGGTAGAGCTTCTAAGAAAGAGTAAAGGTATCACTCTTTTTCTGCTCATTTCAATCCAAAATGAAGCATGGTCCAAAAAAAAGTACTTTTTTGGTTTGTTTTTTTTAAAGGCTTTAAAAAAAAGATTTTATTATTTATTTGACAGTGAAAGAGAGAGAGAGAGAGAGAACAAGTAGGGAGAGCAGCAGGGAGAAGGAAAAGCAGGCTCCCTGCTGAACAGAGAGCCCGACATAGGGCTCGATCCCAGGACCCTGGACCATGACTGGAGCCAAAGGCAGATGCTTAACTGACTGAGCCACCTGGGCACCCTTAATAAAAAAGTGTTGATGGGGTGCCTGGCTGGCTCAGTGGGCATAGCAAGTGACTCCTGATCTCGGAGTTGTAGGTTCAAGCCCAACGTTGGGTGTAGAGAGCATTTAAAAATAAAATATATATTTTTTAAGATTTTATTTATTTGACAGATAGAGATCACAAGTAGGCAGAGAGGCAGGCAGAGAGAGGGCGGGGGGAAGCAGGCTCCCCACCAAGCAGAGAGCCTGATGTGGGCCTCGATCCCAGGACCCTGAGATCATGACCTGAGCTGAAGGCAGAGGCTTTAACCCACTGAGCCACCTAGGTGTCCCTAAAAAGAAAATCTTTTAAAAAAACAAGTGTTGGGGGATTGGGAGTCAAAATACCACACAATACCAGTAACTAGCAAGACAATGGAAACCTCTGTTTTCTGGCAATTTTTGAAAAGCATCTACATGCATTAAGGCTCTGAATTATTTCATGGGTCCATATGCCTTGTCACCCAAATAGAAACAAATGTAACCCAAAATAGAACGTGACCCAGCTGTGCTTCAGGAACCCTTGGAAATTTGACATCATCTTTTAACACTCTCCATGCAACTGCATTTGCTGGGAAGATGAAAGGGGAGGGAAACGAAAGATAAGAAAAGGAGAGAAGTGAAAAGTTTTAAGAGGAAAAACTTACTTTTATCCCCTTTCAAGTTCCCAATTCATTTATAGCACTGAACCTATCGGTTAGAATGTATGTAGACACCGCCAGTCAGCAGAACCGGCCTGGCCTTAGGGTCAACACCGTGGGTAGCAGATATGAAGCTCTTCACAAAACGCAGAAAGCCATTCCTTTTTATTCATGTGCTGCTCGCTCTGAAAGATCGTCATGGAACTGGTTACCCATTACCCACCTACCACGTCTTCGCTTGTCAGAGATTAGCGAAGCAGTTAATGGGATGCATTTAGGGAAGGGAACATAGGACGGGTGACACAGGACAGTCAAAACCCCCCTCCTCAGGGAACTCACAACCCAAGGAAGGAGAAAGAGAGGCAGAAGGTTAAAGGCACAGACTTGGGAGCTGAACTTCCTGGATTTGAACTCTGCATCCACGCATATTAGTGTGTGATTCGGACAACTTCGCTAAACCCTCTGTGTCTCAATTTCTTGTTTGTACAATGAGAATAATGATAGTAGCTACTTCATGGGGATTATTATGAAAAGGAGATCAATTAATAGGCAGGGTTTTTATCTGGCCCAAAGCAAGTGCTATTTAAGTGTTAGCTATTATAAGGACAATTGCCAATGGAACAATTAATACTATTTACTGTGACGCTGATTGCCGCCTACCACCACCAGAGAAATGAGAGTCGTTGGTAAGGAAGCCACAAGAAAGGAGCCCAAATGCTACTTGGAAGAGGCAAGAGGGTACACAAGCTTCACAGACGAGGGGACATTCATGCTGAGTCTTGAAGGATAAACAGGAGTTGGTTGGGCCAAGAATAAGAGAGAAGGCATACCAGAAAAAGGGATCGAAATAGGAGGGACTATGTCACCTTCCAATGTTGGGGAAACGTTGCAACGCGTGCTCTAGGCAGAAGAGGAGGCCGGTGAGATGGAGAGGAATGGCACGAGAGGCCCTGTCACACCATGAGTCACTGAAGAGATCTAAACAAGGAAATGATACAAACACATTTACATTTCAGAACGATCATCATGGCTGCAAAGGGAGGGCTGGACTAGAGGGGGAGGTAGGGGAGGAGCAGACCAGAGAAATAATTAGTAAGGAGAAATAGGACCTGGTGACTGGCTGAATGTGTGGGATGAGAAAGAAAAAGAAGAGTCCAGGATGATGCCTCAGTGTCTGACTCAAGCCACTGGGTGAGTGGGGGATCGTTAAACCCAAGACGAGAGAGCAGGAGACAGGTGCTGAGAACGGTGATTCTATGGGTTTGGACCCACGGCGCTTACAATCCTGGGGAATCTTCGCATGGAATAAACACTCATGCATTTCAAAACATTAACGGTGCTTCAGAAAAGTGGGATCATACTTTTCCAAATACTTCACAGTGAGCATAAATTATACAATAGGGTGAGGAAAACTTTAAGACGGATATATGAATGGGCTGCCTTCCCCAACTTCCCACTAAATGTCAGACAAAAGAGTGAGGAAAACCAGCACCCGCATGGCAACTGAGAGTTGGCGAAGGTGCTGTTCCTTTCTACTGGAGGTCCCTTCCGAACCCTGCCAACCCCAGCACCTCTTCTGAGTTCATACCAAGTCAGAAATGACAATGCCCGGAATATACTAGGAAGCTTAAATGCCACGCTCAGTCAACACGGTATACTCCATCCTTATTGCTGTTGTGACAAATTCCTACAAACTCAGTGGCTTTAAACAACACAAACTGACTGTCTTACAGTCCTAGGGGTCAGAGGTCTAAAATCAAGGTGTCGGCAGGGCTTCAGGGGAGAATTTGTTTCCTTGCCTTTCCCAGCTTCTAGAAGCCACCTGCACTTTGTCGCTTATGTCATCAAAAGTATAGCTCTAACTTCTGTTTCCATCATCCTATCTCCTTCTTCTGACTCCGACTCCTCTCGCATCCCTCTTAGAAACTGTCCCTTGTGATAACACTGGGCCCTTCGAAATAATTCAGGATAACCTTCTCATCTAAACTCGATCATGTCTGTAAAGTCCTTTTTGCTATGTAGAGTATCAGTCACAAGGTGCTGGGCATTAGGATGTGGGCCTTTTGAGAGGCCATTATTCTGACTACTACAGGTAGTATTTGCCAGATTTCTTCACTGTAAAGGTGTTTTTTCTTTTCCACATTCATTTCTTTGGAAGTGCATCAGGAAGTCCACTCAAGGACTTCCTTGAGTGGACTCAAGGGAGGAGGGAGATGAAGTTCTGCTTCATAGAACACATACATACATATAAAATTTGGAATTCCTCTGTAAGGAAGATTTGGGTCTTCTCCCTCATTAATTTTTTTCTTTAAAAAAAAAGATTTTATTTATTTATTTGAGAGAAAGAAGAGTATGTGTGTGCAAGTAGTGGGGAGGGGCAGAGTGGGAGGGAGAGAGAGAGAGAAGCAGACTCTGGGATGAGTGTGGACCCCAACACAAGGTTCAATCCCAGGACCCTGAGATCAAGACCTGAGCCAAAAGCAAGAGTCAGAGGCTCAACTGACTGAGCCACCCAGGTACCCCTCATTTACTTGTTTCGATCATTTATCTCTCTCAGTATTGACTCGTAGGTAAAAGTCTGAGAAAGGGGCTGGATTAGTACCCAGAAGCACATGGAGAGGGACCACAGTTAATTCATTCACTCAGCAAATATTTGTTGAGCAACTAATATGTCCCAGACTTGGCTGGCTGTGAGTAGTCACATTAAAGCAATCAGTAAGACAGACAAATCACTGTCCTCCTACAGCTTCCATTCTAGTGAATGGTGGTAAATAATAAACAAAGGAAGCAGCAAAGATTGAAACTAAGGGGATGTGTCACTACACAGGTAGCCATTTCAGACTGGGTGGTCAATGAAAACTTCTCAAAGGAGAGGCCTTTTAAGTGGGGATCTGAAAAGAAGAGCTAGCTACACAAAGACCACAGGGAAGGACGTTTCAAAGGAACAGCCAGTACAAAGCTCTTCTGGGAATCTTTCTTCCTTTGAGAATAAATAAACAGAAAAACAGCAAGCACGGGGCCAATGAAAATGTATTGAGAAACAAGGAAGAGATTTGTCATCATAAACACTCAGAGAAAGAGCAAAACTCTGCAAATGCTTTCATATAGTAGCCAGAAAACAATGTTGAAAGCCTCCGGCACATTCAAGGAAAATAAGAAAACACGGCCTCAATCAAGCAGGAAGAGGAAGTCAAACGTAACAAGATCGGATGAGCTGCAAGATCGGTCAGCTGCAAGGAAACTCAACAAGAGTCACAACCAAAATGTGCATCAGAGGGAGGAAAGAGATTTGATACAGTAGAACACAAATTCATGAAATGGAAGGAAAAAAGATAAATATTAAAGTGAGGAGAGAGAGGCCCCTGGGTGGCTCAGTCTAGTTAAGGGTCTGTCTTCGGCTCAGGTCATGGTCCCAGGGTCCTGGGATCGAGCCCACATCAGGCTCTCAGCTCAGTGGGGAGCCTGCTCCTTCCTCTCCCACTCCCCTTGCTTGTGTCTCCTCTTGCTGTGTCTCTCTCTGTCAAATAAATAAATAAAATCTTAAAAAGAGAGCAAGAGAAGAGAAAAGATGTCATATATGGAAGACACTACAACTAACCACACCCCAAAGTGGATTCAACCTAAATATGAAATATTTTGTCCCACGGAAGAGTTTCTACTTTGTAGCTACTATGTCTCTAACAAATTTATACTGACCTGTGAAAACGCTAACAGTACAACTAAGAAAGCTAGCAGGATATAGAGCTGATCTACAGTGTATAAAACAGTGAATGTTTCCTTTTACTGAACATTTACCATGTGCTAAGGACCTGACTCTCTCTTTTTTTTTTTTTTAAAGATTTTATTTATTTATTTGACAGAGAGATCACATGCAGGCAGAGAGGCAGGCAGAGAGAGAGGAGGAAGCAGGCTCCCTGCTGAGCAGAGAGCCCGATGCAGGGCTCGATCCCAGGACTCCGAGATCATGACCTGAGCCGAAGGCAGCGGCTTAACCCACTGAGCCACCCAGGCGCCCCAGGACCTGACTCTCTTGAAAACATTTTACTTTCTCCTCAGAGCAATCCCACAGAGTGATACTATTTTATTTTATAGATGAGGAAACAGACTGAATGAGGTAAGAAACTTCCCCAAGTTCACCCAGCTACTGAAAGTGGCAGAGCTTGATTTGAACCTGTATTTGGCAGACTTCAAATCCTCTGCTCTTAACCATGACACTGAAACCAGATCACGTTCCGTAATTACCAACGCAATTCCATTTAGAGAAGCACCAGGAGACTAGAGCGGAAATGCCCCAAGGGTTTAATAGAGATTACTTTAGGTGATTATTTCCACTGTGTATATATAATTTTCTCTTCTGTACTGTTCTATAATAAATACGTATTACTTGTAGAGTCAAAAAACAAAATGGTGGAGAAGGGGAATAAAGAACTTTTTAGTCTGGGACTCATGAAAAGAAATGTAGACTTGAGATACAAATGCTAAGGTCTTCAGCCTATCGTCTGAGATTGAGGAAACAGTTGTAGAGGAGCTTGTCTAGAAAGATATGTGTAGAATATGTACGGAATTATGGACAGCAACATTCAAGATATAGGTAAAGAGGACTAAGGATAGTAATTCCTCTTCCCAGGAATAGAAATACTATCTATGGCCTGGAAATTCCTCTACGTGGATCAAACAT